>NC_083232.1:3700561-4300561 GCF_032191835.1 Heteronotia binoei | reverse complement strand
GGTCAGAAACTCCCTTTGGAGTTCAGTTATGGTTGTCACAACCTTGCTTCTGGCTCCACCCCCAAAGTCTCCTGGCTCCACCCCCAAAGTCCCCAGATATTTCTTGAATTGGACTTGTCAACCCTAGTTCCAAATGACCAGCAACCTCAAGTGGTCGATGCTGGCAGTTTGGGTTGTCTATACAGAACCCTGGGAATTTGGCTATTGTGGTTGTGATTCATGTACTTACTAATAGTTTGTTGTTACTAGAGGTTAGAATATAATATCACTTTATATAATATATACTGTGTACAATTCTGGTCACCGCACCTCAAAAAGGATATTATGGCATTGGAAAAAGTGCAGATAAGGGCAACTAGAATGATTAACGGGTTGGAACACTTTCCCTATGAAGAAAGGTTAAAACGCTTGGGGCTCTTTAGCTTGGAGAAACGTCGACTGCGGGGTGACACGATAGAGGTTTACAAGATTATGCATGGGATGGAGAAAGTAGAGGAAGAAGTCCTTTTCTCTCTTTCTCACAATACAAGAACTCGTGGGCATTCGATGAAATTGCTGAGCAGTCGGGTTAGAACGGATAAAAGGAAGTCCTTCTTCACCCAAAGGGTGATTAACATGTGGAATTCACTGCCACAGGAGGTGGTGGCGGCTACAAGCATAGCCAGCTTCAAGAGGGGGTTAGATAAAAATATGGAGCAGAGGTCCATCAGTGGCTATTAGCCATAGTGTGTGTGTATGTATGTGTGTATATATATATATAATTTTTTTGGCCACTGTGTGACACAGAGTGTTGGACTGGAGGGGCCATTGGCCTGATCCAACATGGCTTCTCTTATGTTCTTCTCTGGTTGCCTGATTACAGAGAGAACCACAGAAAGAAATGTGAGCTGACCATCTCTATAAGCTGCGACTATAGTAACGAAAATGACTTACAAAAATTCAAGCTATTTATTACAACCATTGCGTCTGGGATGTTTGCAGTTGCAGTGGAAAATTGTCATAGAGGTTTTCAAGCCTTTGATAAAAGCTGAAGGTGAAAAAACATCCAAAGGCCGGCTGGGTCGTAAGAAGAATGTAAACTGCCAAATAGAAAGAACAAAATCTTGTTTAATATGAGACTGGTATTACTGAAACAAAGAGTCCCATGGCGCAGAGTGGTAAAGCTACAGTACTGCAATCCGAGCTCTCTGCTCACGACCTGAGTTCGATCCCAGCAGAAGCTGGGTTCAGATAGCCGGCTCAAGGTTGTCTCAGCCTTCCATCCTTCCGAGGTTGGTAAAATGAGTACCCAGCTTGCTGGGGGGAAAGTTTTGATGACTGGGGAAGGCAATGGCAAAAAAAAGGTAAAGGTAGTCCTCTGTGCAAGCACCGGTCGTTTCCGACTCTGGGGTGATGTTGCTTTCACAACGTTTTCACGGCAGACTTTTAACGGGGTGGTTTGCCATTGCTTTCCCCAGTCATCTACAACTCCCCCCCCCCCCAGCAAGCTGGGGACTCATTTGACCGACCTCGGAAGGATGGAAGGCTGAGTCAACTTGGAGCCGGCTACCTGAACCCAGCTTCTGCCGGGATCGAACTCAGGTCGTGAGCAGAGGGCTCCGACTGCAGCGCTGCAACTTTACCACTCTGCGCCACGGGGCTCTTAAAGGTCAAGGTAGTCCCCTGTGCAAGCACCAGTCGTCTCCAACTCTGGGGTGACATTGCTTTCACAACGTTTTCACGGCAGACTTTTTATGGGGTGGTTTGCCATTGCCTTCCCCAGTCAAACAGCAAACAAGCCGGTAAAAAGTCTGGCGTGAAAACGTCATGACGCAACGCCACCCCAGAGTCGGAAATGACTGGGTGCTTGCACAGGGGTCTGCCTTGACCTTTTATTGCTGAAACAAAGATACTTATGAAAGTGACAACATAAGACTTACACCAAAGATTGTGGAGTAAGCCCAAAAGACCAGCTCAGGGCACAGTTGGTTAATTAGCATTTAAGACTGGATCTTATTTTGGACTGTATTATTTAAAGGGTACCAACTTTAAAGGACAGTTGTTCCAGCCGCATGATCTCTGGATAAAGTATTCCTCACTTAATTTAAAATACAGTTACCCAGCCCCAAAGAACATACAGGTAGAAATTTAACACCAGAGGCAATCAAGGTGGGAGGAGAAGAAGGAGGAGCAGGAGGAGAAGAAGAAGAGATTGGATTTACACCCCACCCTTTGCTACCCAAAAGAGGATGATATTGGATTTGTATCCTGCTCTATACGCTGAATCTCAGAGCGGCTCACAATCTCCTTTACCTCCCTCCCACAACAGACACCCTGTGAAGTGGGTGGAATGGAGAGAGCTCTGACAGAAGCTGCCCTTTCAAGGACAACCTCTGCCAGAGCTATGGCTGACCCAAGGCCGTGCTAGCAGGTGCAAGTGGAGGAGTGGGGAATCAAACCCGGTTCTCCCAGATAAGAGTCCGCGCACTTAACCACTGCACCAAACTGGCTCTCTATTAGAGCTATGGCTGACCCAAGGCCATTCCAGCAGGTGCAAGTGGAGGAGTGGGGAATCAAACCCGGGTCTCCCAGGTAAGAGTCTGCCCACTTAACCACTACACCCAACTGGCTCTCTATTAGAGCTATGGCTGACCCAAGGCCATTCCAGCAGCTGCAAGTGGAAGAGTGGGGAATCAAACCCGGTTCTCCCAGAGAAGAAACCACACACTTAACCACTACACTAACCTGGCTCAGGGAGAAAGGATGGGATAGTTTAAGGAAGCTGGAACCTTCACAGAAATCTTTTGTGTCTGCAGAAGTGTCTTTATAAGCCCAGAACCAGGGCTCTGGAATTCATAGAAAATTCCAGATTAGCTTGCAGGAGCTGACAAATTTCCCTGCCTTTACAATGGACCTTCTGCCCAGCCCCTTAAAACCTCCTGAATCCGGGGCACAGTCAGTTGCCTTAAGGTGAGGCCTCGAGAAACAAAAGCCTTTGGCAGTTTTCCTGGTTGGCGGTTCTCGGGCTTGGCCTGTGTTCCCCCGAGGTTATTCTGCCTCTGGGCAGCCTTCTGCTGCATGTTTCTGTTTGCGCTACAGCCGCGCCCTCCTTTCCCGAGTCCTTTAATTTGACCGCTTTTCAAAAAGATGTGTTTGCTCAGGATTTCCAGCGTTGTTATCTCAATGACTGTGCTCGGAAAGCTTTACGTTTCTGTAACAGCGGCAAACGGCACGCAGGAGATGGTTCCTCTGTTGTGGGAGTGGGGGGGCGGCACAGCTGCATCAGAGAGCCAGTTTGGTTGTAGTGGTTAAGTTCATGGACTCTTATCTGGGAGAACTAGGCTTCCCAATCCGCAGGTCCCAGCAAGGGATCCCCTGGGTTGTTTTTTTTCTTTCCAGTGAAAACATATTTTTATTCCAACTCCACATATAAAGACATATCAACATAAATGACATAGATACATACAAAGCCAAAAATACATACAAGTGCAATCATCCCTCCGCACCACCATTCAACCACTCTCCCAGTCACCCAAGGAGCCTTGGAGGTTTGTCAATTTACTATTTCTATTATTCCAAAACTAGTCCTTTACTTTTCACCCGGCAATAGGTAGGATCCCAAGCCTCTTTACATTTTTTGTAAATTTCCATCCTGTAATCTTGCGGTCAATAGATCTAATTCCGCGGCTTCTAATAATTTAGATATGAATTCCTCTCTGTTAGGTATTTTGGACATCTTCCAATATTTAGCGTATCATATTCTTGCAATTGTAACAATATGTAACGGTACTTTTATCATTGTTTTAGGTAGATTTTTCTCTACGGATATTTAAGAGATATAACTCTGGTGAGTGGTTTAGCCTTATTTTTAGGATTTTTTGGGAAGGGATCCCCTGGTTTTACAGGCTTCCCCCCACCCCCAGCCGGCTGGCCGGTGGAGGAAGCCCCGCCCCCACTGTCAGCGAAGGTTCATTGAAGTTTCCAAATGAGCAGACTTGTTGTTTGAAACAAAGTTGCCTTTATTGTATACTCCAAAGTTACTCCAGCATGATAGGCATTGGAACAGATGGTGAGCAGTTCGACTCATTGGTATTTAACATTCTACATCAAAGCAATTGCATCTACCCCCCAATTCCCAAAACAAAGGCTGCGTTTGCATGTGAGAGTTTTCACACGGCTCCCCCCCCCCCTTTATCTCTTCAGTTGGTGGTTACATCTCCCGGCGGCAATGTCCTTGCTGCCTCTAGGGAGGAGGTGAGAATCTGGCGGGCACTCTCCACTTCAAAGACTGCCTAACAACCTTTGATATTTCTGGGAAGCTACTCTTCGGCTATTCCCTACTTTGCTCCCCCCCCTCTACTGCACTGCTGACATAGGTTAGTGAACACATATGTGCATTAATCAATATGCTTAGTAATCAGCATTTAGCAATAGTATCAATGAACAGAGTCTGACATGCAGCTCTAGATCTCCGGCAGGTTTGTTGTTGTTCAGTCACACAGTCGAGTCCGATTCTTTGCGACCCCGTGGAAAAAGTCACACCAGGCCCTCCTGTCTTCCGCCATCCTCCGAAGTCTGCTCGAATTCGTGTTTGTTGCATCAGTAATGCTGTCCAGTCCCCTTCTTCTTTGGCCTTCTGTCTTTCCCAGCATCAGGGTCTTCTCCAGCGAGTGCTCCCTTCTCATTTAGTGGCCAAAGTATCTGAGCTTCAGCTTCAGCATCTGACCTTCCAGGGAACAGTCTGGGTTGATTTCCCTTAGGACTGACTGATTGGATCTTCTTGCAGTCCAAGGGACTCTCTAGAGTCTTCTCCAGCACCACAGCTCGAAAGCATCTATTCTTCTGCGCTCGGCCTTCCTTATGGTCCAGCTCTCACAGCCATACATAACTATTGGGAATACCATCGCTTTGACTATACGGACTTTTGTTGGCAGGGTGATGTCTCTACTTTTTATTATACTGCCCAGGTTCGCCATAGCTGTCCTCCCGAGGAGCAAACGTCTTTTAATTTCATGGCTGCAGTCACCATCTGCAGTGATCTTGGATCCCAGAAATGTGAAGTCTGTCACTACTTCCACATCTTCCCCTTCTATTTGCCAAGGTGTGATGGGGCCAGCTGCTATGATGTTAGTTTTTTTGATGTTGAGTTTCAAGCCTACTTTTGTGCTCTCCTCTTTCACCCTCAACAAGAGGTTCTTTAGATCCTCCTCACTTTCTGCCATTAGAGTGGTGTCATCTGCATATCTGAGGTTGTTGATGTTTTTCCCGGCAATCTTAATTCTGGTTTGTGCTTCATCCAGGCCAGCATTCCGCAAAATGTACTCTGCATATAAATTAAATAAGCAGGGTGACAATATACATCCTTGTCGAACTCCTTTTCCTATTCTAAACCAATCAGTTGTTCCATATCCCATTCTGACAGTTGCTTCTTGACCCTTATACAGGTTACTCAGGAGACATGTGAGGTGGTCTGGTACTCCCATCCCTTTAAGGACTTGCCACAGTTTGTTGTGATCCACAAAATCAAAGGCTTTAGCATAGTCAATGAAACAGAAATAGACGTTTTTCTGATTCTCCCGTGCTTTCTCCATAATCCAGCAAATGTTGGCAATTTGATCTCTAGTTCCTCTACCTCTTCGAAACCCAGCTTGAACTTCTGGTAGTTTCCGATCTACATACTGCTGAAGCCCAGCTTGTAGGATCTTTAACATGACCTTGCTGGCATGTGAAATGAGTGCAATCGTGCAAGAGTATGAACATTCCTTGGTATTACCCTTCTTTGGGATTGGGATATAAACTGACCTTTTCCAATCCTATGACCACTGTTGCGTTTTCCAAATTTGTTGACATAATGTGTGCATCACTTTAACAGCATCATCTTTTAGGACTTCTTGATTTCTCCAATTTTCTTGAAGAGATCTCTTGACCTTCCCATTCTATTATTTTCCTCTCTTGCTTTGCATTGTTCCTTCAGGAAGGCCTCCTTATCTCTCCTTGCTGTTCTCTGGAAATCTGCATTCAGTTTGGTGAATCTTTCCTTTTCACCTTTGCCTTTCGCTTTCCTTCTTTCCTCAGCTATTTGTAAAGCCTCATCAGACAGCCACTTTGCTTTCTTGCATTTCTTTTTCTTTGTTATGGTACTGATTGCTGCCTTCTGTATAATGTCACGAACCGCCTTCTGTATAATGTCACGAACCTCTGTCCATAGTTCTTCAAGCAGTTTGTCCATCAACTCTAGTTCCTTAAACCTATTCTTCACCTCCAGCATATATTCATAAGGGATGTGATCAAGGTCAAACCTGAATAGTCTAATGGCTTCCCCAGTTTTCTTCAATTTAAGCCTGAATTTTGCAGTGAGTAGCTCATGATCTGAGCCGCAGTCAGCTCCAGGTCTTGTTTTTGCTGACTGTAAGGCGCTTCTCCATTTTTGACTGCAGAGTATATAATCAATCTGATTTCTGTGTTGCCCATCAGGTGATGTCCATGTGTGGAGTCGCCTTTTAGGTTGTTGGAAGAGGGTGTTCGCTATGACCAACTTGTTCTCTTGACAAAATTCTATTAGCTTTTGCCGGGCTTCATTTTGTTCTCCAAGACCAAACTTGTCAGTTGTTCCGGTTACCTTTTGACTTCCCACTCTGGCATTCCAATCCCCTATGATGAGGAGGACACCTTTTTTTGTTGGTGTCAATTCTAGAAGGTGTTATAGATCTTCATAGAACTGGTCCACTTCAGCCTCTTCTGCATCAGTGGTTGGGGCATAGACTTGGATTACTGTGATATTGAATGGTTTGCCTTGGATACGGACCGAGATCATAATGTCATTTTTGAGATTGTATCCCATTACTGCCTTCCTCACTCTCTTGTTAACTATAAAAGCCACACCATTTCTTCTTCGGGACTCTTGCCCACAATAATAGATGTAGTGATCCAGTGAGTTAAATTCACCCATTCCCGTCCATATTAGTTCATTGATTCCCAGGATGTCGATGTTCAGTCTTGCCATCTCTTGTTTGACCACATCGAGCTTACCTTGATTTATAGGTCTTACATTCCACGTTCCAATGCAATATTGTTCTTTGCAGCATCAAACTGTTCTTTCACCATCAGACACATCCACAGCTGAACGTCCTTTCGGCTTTGGCCCAGCCGCTTCACTCTTTCTGCGGTTGCTTGGACTTGCCCTCCGCTCTTCCCCAGTAGCACATTGGGCACCCTCTAACCTGAGGGGCTCATCCTCCAGCACCGTATCTTTTAGCCTTTTGTTACTGTCCATGGGGTTTTCTTGGCAAGGATACTGGAGTGGGTTGCCATTTCCTTCTCCAGTGGATCGCATTTTGTCTGGGTTCTCGGCTGCAGCCTGTCCATCTTGGGTGGCCCTGCATGGCATAGCCCACAGCCTCATTGAACCGCGCAAGCCCTCTCGGCACGACAAGGCAGCAATCCACGAGAGGGTTTAGAAACAGCAGGTTTAGAAACCTGAAAACAGGTCCAGTTTTAAAACATGCACCTTTAAAGTTGAGCAGGAAGCAGGAAACAGGAAGCGCTTCATGGGGAAGGGTCAGCAGCAGTTTTGTCAGAGCGCAGGGGCTCCGTTTGTTTTTCTTTCGCTTTCAGAGCAAGTAAAGTTGTGGAGGAAACAAACCCAGTAAGTGTGTGTGTGTGTGTGAGAGAGAGAGAGGGAGGGGGCAAGGGATCCCCCAGTTTGGAGGCCCTCCCCCTGCTGTATAAAGCGGGGGGAGGGAAATGTCTACTGGGCTCTCTATTATTCCCTATGGAGAATGATTCCCATAGGGAATAATGGGGAATTGATCTGTGGGTATCTGGGGGGGATGTTCTTTGAAGAAGAGCATATTTGCAACATAGCATCTGATGCCTTTCCTCAAAACACCTTCCAAGTTTCAGAAGGATTGGACCAGGGGGTCCAATTCTATGAGCCCCCAAAGAAGGTGCCCCTATCCATCATTTCTAATGGAGGGAAGGCATTGAAAACGTGTGCAGTCCCTTTCAATATGATGGCCAGGACTCCCTTTGGAATTCAATTGTACTTGTTCCAACCTTGCTCATGACTCCACCCCCAATATCTCCTGGCTCCACCCCCAAAGTCCCCAGATATTTCTTGAATTGGACGTGGAGAACTGGGTTTGATTCCCCACTGCTGCTAGAATGGCCTTGGGTCAGCCATAGTTCTCGTAGGAGTTGTCCTTGAAAGGGCAGCTGCTGTAAGAGCTCTCTCAGCCCCGCCTACCTCACAAAAGGTGTCTGTTGTGGGGGAGGAAGGTAAAAGGAGATTGTGAGCCGCTCTGAGACTGAGTTTCAGAGTATAGGGCGGGATATAAATCCAGTATCGTCATCATCAGTGACCATCCATGCAACTCATGGATCTTAAGGACCAGTTGATCTCATCAACTATCCTGGGGGCAAATCGCCTCCACCTTTCCCAGCTTCTGAGTTATGCATAGGCTTGGTGTTCGTTAGTTCTCATGGCCCATTCTTGCATGCCAAGGGAATGCTGATTGCCAATTTGGCGTCAGGAACAATTTTTCCCCTCAGGTCAGTTTGGAGGGCTTTTTGACATCTTCTGGGTCTGGCGTATGCACCCAAAAACAACTGCGCCGAAAATACCAAACACTTGATTCAAAATTAGAGAATTAGAGAAGAGTGATCTGAACTCTAGGGTTGCCTTTGATATCTAAGCGGGAGAGACCTGCCCCCCCCCCCATCGTTATAGAGTTACTATGTGATCACCGTCAGAAAAGAAGAACTCGCTTATCTTGCGGTGGTACGGCACCACGGAATGGTTTTAAATTGTAACTGTGTTTCATTAGTTTTAACTTGTAAATATGAATGTTGTTAGCCGCCCTGAGTCCGCTTGCGGAGAGGGCGGGATAGAAATTTAAAGTAATAATAATAATAACTCTCTGCTCACGACCTGAGTTCGATTCCGGCGGAAGCTGGTTTCAGGGAGCTGGCTCGAGGTTGACTCAGCCTTCCATCCTTCCGAGGTTGGCAAAATGAGTCCCCAGCTTGCTGGGGGGAAAGTGTAAAAGACTGGGGAAGGCAATGGCAAGCCACCCCGTAAAAAGTCTGCCGTGAAAACGTTGTGAAAGCAACGTCACCCCAGAGTCGGAAACAACTGGTGCTTGCACAGGAGACCTTTCTTTTCCATTTGAGAAACTGAAAATGAGCGTGTATGAAAACTAGTCAGGATGACTTTACAAGTTTCGTTGGCTTATGAAGAAGCTGCATTCAGTGTCTGCATTTCTTTGTTCCTCTCCTGCTTTTCTCCCCAGCTGATATTCCAAGTGGCTTTTAGAATGTCATTCTCTCCCTCCTCCGTTTCCTCACCACCACCACTACCCTGTAATGGGGCAAGGTCATCCAGGGAGCTTCCAGAGTGGAAGTGGGGATTCGAACCTGGGTCGCCTAGAGTCCCACGTCTGCCACTCTGTCCACTACAGCCACAGTGTGGTGGATCCACCGGGGTGGCTAAAAAATGAGAGTCGTTCAGCACAAGTTGTGCAGCACCTTCCGTGCCCTGTTGCATGGCTTAATGGAGAAACTCCACGGCTTTCTCTTTCCTCTCACTATTTGGCAATGCTCTGACTTCCCTAGAGAGGCGAGCTCTGCAATGGGAAATCCCTGGAGATTTGGGGGTGGAGTCTGGGCAGGTTTTGGGGAGAGGAGGGATCTCTAGAGAGCTAGTTTGGTGTAGTGGTTAAGTGCGCGGAAATCTTATCTGGGAGAACTGGGTTTGATTCCCCACTCCTCCGCTTGCACCTGCTGGAATGGCCTTGGGTCAGCCAAAGCTCTGGCAGAGGTTGTCCTTGAAAGGGTGGTTGAAAGAGCCAGTGTGGTGTAGTGGTTAAGTGCGCGGACTCTTATCTGGGAGAACCGGGGTTGATTCCCCCCTCCTTCACTTGCACCTGATGGGATGGCCTTGGGTCAGCCATAGCTCTAATAGAGAGCTAGTTTGGTGTAGTGGTTAAGTGTGCGGACTCTTATCTGAGAGAACTGGGTTTGAATCCCCACTCCTCCACTTACAGCTGCTGGAATGGCCTTGGGTCAGCCATAGCTCTAATTGAGAGCCAGTTGGGTGTAGTGGTTAAGTGCGTGGAGTCTTATCTGAGAGAACCGGGTTTGATTCCCCACTCCTCTACTTGCAGCTGCTGGAATGGCCTTGGGTCAGCCATAGCTCTAATAGATAGCCAGTTGGGTGTAGTGGTTAAGTGCGTGGAGTCTTATCTGAGAGAACCGGGTTTGATTCCCCACTCCTCCACTTGCAGCTGCTGGAATGGCCTTGGGTCAGCCAGAGCTCTGGCAGAGGTTGTCCTTGAAAGGGCAGCTGCTGGGAGAGCTCTCTCAGCCCCACTCACCTCACAGGGTGTCTGTTGTGGGGGAAGCAGATATAGGAGATTGTGAGCGGCTCTGAGCCTCTGATTCAGAGAGAAGGTCGGGTATTAATCTGCAATTCTTCTTCTTCTTCAGCGGGGTACAATACCATAGGCTCTGCCAGGGCTCCCTTTGTAGCAGGAGCTCCTCTGCATCTTAGGCCACAAACCCCCTGATGTAGCCAATCCTCCAAGCGCTTACAGTAGGCCCTGTACTAAGAGCTTTGCAAGCTCGTGAAGGATTGGCTACATTGTGGGGTGTGTGGCCTAATATGCAAAGTGAGCCCTGGGCTCTATGTACCCTCCAAATCAGCCATTTTCTCCAGGGAAATTGATCTCTGTAATCTGGAGATCAGTTGAAATTCTGGGAGATCTCCAGGCCCCACCTGGATGCTGGCAACCCTAGCACTTGCCCTGGGATCTCCAGTATGATGCTTTTGTGTGCTAGATGCACCCTGCATGTCTTATGACCTGTGATCAATAGAAGGCTGGCTTCCATCTGTCAGATTCCATGGAGAAACTGAATGGGCTGTGTATGATCCCAGCTAGGTAATGCAGTGGAGGTGCTGAAGCACCTCCTAATCCTTTGTTTGGTGATGGAGAGCAAGGATGAAAAGACGGACGGGGAGAAAGACCAAACAACCAGAAAACACCAAATATCTCCTTTGTATAAGGAAAGGTCCCCCGTGCAAGCCCCAGTCATTTCCGACTCTGGGGTGATGTTGCTTTCACAACATTTTCACGGCAGACTTTTTATGGGGTGGTTTGCCATTGCCTTCCCCGGTCATCTACACTTCCCCCCAGCAAGCTGGGGACTCATTTGACCGGCCTTGGAAGGATGGAAGGCTGAGTCAACCTTGAGCCGGCTACCTGAAAACCCAGCTTCCAACGGGGATTGAATTCAGGTCGTGAGCAGAGCTTAGGACTGCAGTACTGCAGCTTTAACATTCTGTGCCACGGGGCTCCTGTTGTGTAATGAAAACAATGCACTAAGTATCTCTCAACACATAAATAACAATGTGCTAAATATCGCCAACACATAAATAATACAAAACTCTCCAACACATAAACAAAACCCTAGTATTACTTATGAGTCAAGAGCTAATGGCCCACCATAAAGTATGGACCACTGAGTCGTGAGTACTACAGAGGCTGTAAGGCTCCAGAGATAAGCGATATTAAAATAAAATAAATATTTTCGAAGCTGACGTGTGGTTTAGAGAGCCTCAGAATAAAGGCTTCTAGATATTCGTATGTGCATCTCTTGACAAAGATATTAATTGAAACGGGAAACATAACGATCGAAATTCCATCGAGAGCATACTTTACGCACAGTTGGAGAATATATTTTTATCACCTTTGAGTAGGGTTGCCAAGTCCAATTCAAGAAATGTCTGGGGACTTTGGGGGTGGAGCCAGGAGACATTGGGGGCGGCGCCAGGAACAAGGGTGTGACAAGCATAATTGAACTCCAAGGGAAGAAGAAGATATTGGATTTATATCCCGCCCTCCACTCCGAAGAGTCTCAGAGCGGCTCACAATCTCCTTTCCCTTCCTCCCCCACAACAGACACCCTGTGAGGTGGATGAAGATATTGGATTTATATCCCGCCCTCCACTCTGAAGAGTCTCAGAGCGGCTCACAATCTCCTTTACCTTCCTCCCCCACAACAGACACCCTGTGAGGTGGGTGGGGCTGGAGAGGGCTCTCACAGCAGCTGCCCTTTCAAGGACAACCTCTGCCAGAGCTATGGCTGACCCAAGGCCATTTCAGCAGGTGCAAGTGGAGGAGTGGGAAATCAAACCTGGTTCTCCCAGATAAGAGTCCGCACACTTAACCACAACACCCAACTGGCTCTCTATTAGAGCTATGGCTGACCCAAGGCCATCCCAGCAGGTGCAAGTGGAGGAGTGGGGAATCAAACCCGGTTCTCCCAGATAAGAGTCCGCACACTTAACCACTACACCAAACTGGCTCTCCAAGGGAGTTCTGGCCATCACATTTAAAGGGACAGCACACTTTTTAAAATGTCTTCCTTCTATAGGAAATAATGAAGGATACGGGCACCTTCTTTTGGGGCTCATAGAATTGGACCCCCTGGTCCAATCATTTTGAAACTTGGGGGGTACTTTGGGGAGAGGCACTAGATACTATACTGAAAGTTTGGTGCCTCTACCTCAAACAACAGTTCCCCCAGAGCCGCCGAAACTGCCAGATCAATTCCCCATTATACCCTATGAGAATTGATCTCCACACAGGGAATAATGAAGTGCTCAGCAGACGTTTCCCTCCCCCCCACCCCTGTTTCTGGCAACTTGAAGCGAGGGATTGGCCTCTCTACTCACGAGTTGCTGCCAGCTTCTTCAAAGTAACACAGACACACCATCCCAAGAGGAAGCCTTTCAATCGGAGACTGCAGCCTCTGGAGGTGGAAAGGCACATGGTTCTCTGGGGGAGGGGCTTCCCCCCCCCCCGCCAGCCAGCTGACTGGGGGCGGGAAGGAGCCTGGGAAAGCGAAAGAACCCCTGCTGGGACCTGGGGATTTGCAAGCCTACCTTTGAGTGCTGTATAAGTCTTTACATATTCCTTGGAAGCCTGGAACTGTAATGGAATTTGGTGGTTTGGTTTATGTTATTCTGAATTGTATTTATGTGCGGGGAGGAGATATAGGAGATTATAAGCCGCTCTGAGTCTCTGATTCAGAGAGAAGGGTGGGGTATGAATCTGCAGTCGTCGTCGTCTTCTTGTGCAGAATGACCTTGAGAGAACTTGTGGCTGACCCAAGGTCACTCCAGCAGGTGCAAGTGGAGGAGTGGGGAATCAAACCCAGTCCCCCCAGAGAAGAGTCCACATGCTTAATCACTACACCAAACTGGCGAAAGAGTGGACTGTCTGCAAATGGTGTCGCCTGGAGACGAGGCAAGGCTGCATACTTTCTCCTTGGAGGGCTTTGTGAGAAAAATACGATAGCAGCTTGATACTGTATAGTGAACCTGGAGGAGCGATTACTGGGTGTCAGGCCAAGCAAGCGCTGCCCTTGCACTGTTCTTGGAGGCAGCCTGGAACTGCCAGTCACTTTGGTTTGCTGGGGCAGCCCTTGTCTCCAGAGGAATCATGGCTAATCTCACAGCAAACAAACCTTCTGGAGTCTGTTCCTGAGTTTACTTGGAGGAAAGCTGGATTAGCCCTCCCACCCCCCACGTTTTTGCCAGATCTCTGGGTGGGAGGGAGAACATTTAAAAAGCCCTATTGGATCAGGCCAATGGCCCATCCAGTCCAACACTCTGTGTCACATAACAACATAAGAGAAGCCATGTTGGATCAGGCCAGTGGCCCATCCAGTCCAACACTCTGTGTCACATAAGAACATAAGAGAAGTCATGTTGGATCAGGCCAATGGCCCCTCCAGTCCAACACTCTGTGTCACACAGTGGCCAATATATGTGTGTGTATACCCGCACATACTGTGGCTAATAGCCACTGATGGACCTCTGCTCCATATTTTTATCCAATCCCCTCTTGAAGCTGGCTATGCTTGTAGCCGCCACCACCTCCTGCGGCAGTGAATTCCACATGTTAATCACCCTTTGGGTGAAGGACTTCCTTTTATCCGTTTTAACCCAACTGCTCAGCAATTTCATCGAATGTCCACGAGTTCTTGTATTGTGAGAAAGGGAAAAAAGGACTTCTTTCTCTACTTTCTCCATCCCACGCATAATCTTGTAAACCTCTATCATGTCACCCCACAACCGACATTTCTCCAAGCTAAAAAGCCCCAAGTATTTTAACCTTTCTTCATAGGGAAAGTGTTCCAAATCTTTAATCATTCTAGTTGCCCTTTTCTGCACTTTTTCCAATGCTATATCCTTTTTGAGGTGCAGTGACCAGAATTGTACAAGGTATTCCAAATGAGACCGCACCATTGATTTATACAGGGGCATTATGATACTGGCGGATTTGTTTTCAATTCCCTTCCTAATAATTCCCAGCATGGCGTTGGCCTTTTTTATTGCAATCGCACACTGTCTTGATATTTTCAGTGAGTTATCTACCACGACCCCAAGATCTCTCTCATGGTCAGTCTCTGCCAGTTCACATCCCATCAACTTGTATTTGTAGCTGGGATTCTTGGCCCCAAAGTGCATTACTTTGCATTCGACCACACTGAACCTCATCTGCCACGTTGACGCCCACTCACCCAGCCTCAACGGATCCCTTTGGAGTGCCTCACAATCCTCTCTGGTTCTCACCACCCTGAAGAATTTAGTGTCATCTGCAAACTTGGCCACTTCACTGCTTACTCCCAACTCCAAATAATTAATGAACAAGTTAAAGAGCATGGGACCCAGTACTGAGCCCTGAGGCACCCCACTGCTTACTGTCCTCCACTGCGAAGACTGCCCATTTATACTCACTCTCTGCTTCCTATTAATTAGCCAGTTTTTGATCCACAAGAGGACCTGTCCTTTTACTCCATGACTCTCGAGCTTACTAAGGAGCCTTTGATGAGGTAAACAACATCTATTGAGTCCCCTTTGTCCACATGTTTGTTCACCCCCTCAAAGAAATGTAACAGGCTAGGTTGTTGCGATACTGCTTTATACAGAGAGTGATTGAAAGGTGGAATTCATTGCCAAAGGATGTAGTGACGGCCACAGGAATAAACAGCGTTAAAAGGGCTTTAAATAGATTCATAAAGAAGTCTATCAATGGCTGCTGGCCATGGTGACTGAAGAGAATCTCCACGTTCGGAGGAACTCAACCTCTGACTCTCAGAGTCAAGAGACAACATCAGGGGACGGCCTTGGCCTCTCTGCCGCATTGTTGGCCGTCCTAAGGAACTGGTTGGCCACTGTGTGAGACAGGAGGCTGAACTAGATGGATCCTCTCTGGTCTGATCCAGCAGGACTCTTCTGGTGTTCCTCTCAGGGGAAGGCCTCGGCCTCTCTGCCCTGTTGTTGGACCTCCAGAGGAACTGGTTGGCCACTGTGTGAGACAGGAGGCTGGACTAGATGGACGCTCACTGGTCTGATCCAGCAGGGCTCTTCTTCTGTTCTTCTCAGGGGGAGGCCTCGGCCTCGGCCTCTCTCCCCTGTTGTTGGCCCTCCAGAGAAACTGGTTGGCCACTGTGTGAGACAGGAGGCTGGACTAGATGGACGCTCACTGGTCTAATCCAGCAAGGCTCTTCTGATGTTCTTCTCAGGGGGAGGCCTCAGCCTCTCTGCCCTGTTGTTGGACCTCCAGAGGAACTGGTTGGCCACTGTGTGAGACAGGGGGCTGGACTAGATGGACCCACACTGGTCTGATCCAGCAAGGCTCTTCTGATGTTCTTCTCAGGGGAAGGCCTCGGCCTCTCTGCCCTGTTGTTGGCCCTCCAGAGGAACTGGTTGGCCACTGTGTGAGACAGGGGGCTGGACTAGATGGACCCACAATGGTCTAATCCAGCAAGGCTCTTCTGATGTTCTTCTCAGGGGGAGGCCTCAGCCTCTCTGCCCTGTTGTTGGACCTCCAGAGGAACTGGTTGGCCACTGTGTGAGACAGGGGGCTGGACTAGATGGACCCACACTGGTCTGATCCAGCAAGGCTCTTCTGATGTTCTTCTCAGGGGAAGGCCTCGGCCTCTCTGCCCTGTTGTTGGCCCTCCAGAGGAACTGGTTGGCCACTGTGTGAGACAGGGGGCTGGACTAGATGGACCCACAATGGTCTAATCCAGCAAGGCTCTTCTGATGTTCTTCTCAGGGGGAGGCCTCAGCCTCTCTGCCCTGTTGTTGGACCTCCAGAGGAACTGGTTGGCCACTGTGTGAGACAGGGGGCTGGACTAGATGGACCCACACTGGTCTGATCCAGCAAGGCTCTTCTGATGTTCTTCTCAGGGGAAGGCCTCAGCCTCTCTGCCCTGTTGTTGGACCTCCAGAGGAACTGGTTGGTCACTGTGTGAGACAGGGCTGGACTAGATGGACCCACACTGGTATGATCCAGCAAGGCTCTTCTGATGTTCTTCTCAGGGGAAGGCCTCAGCCTCTCTGCTCTGTTATTGGACCTCCAGAGGAACTGGTTAGTCTCTGTGTGAGATGGGGCTGGTCTAGATGGACGCACCCTGGTCTGATCCAGCAGGGCTCTTCTGACGTTCTTCTCAGGGGAAGGCCTCAGCCTCTCTGCTCTGTCTTTGGCCCTCAGAGGAACTGGTTGGCCACAGTGTGAGGCAGGAGGCTGGACTAGATGAACCCTCCCTGGTCTGATCCAGCAGGGCTCTTCTGATGTTCTTCTCAGGGGAAGGCCTCAGCCTCTCTGCCTTGTTGTTGGACCTCCAGAGGAACTGGCTGGCCACTGTGTGAGACAGGAGGCTGGACTAGATGGGACCCTCACTGGTCAGATCCAGCAGGGCTCTTCTATGTCCTGTTAGTGGTCATTTGGAATAACTAATTGGTGTGTGAGACAGGATGCTGGACTAGATTGACCCGCTTGTAGATTCTGCAGCACGCCGAAGACTAGCACGCTTTTAAATTTCAAGTTTGCAGCGGTCATGTTCTCCCAATGTTTGCTCGCCCATCCATCAACGTTGCGTGACAAAAACCGCTCCAGCAAGTGACCCAAACAGTACCGGCCCACTCACTGGACCATATAACAGAAGCCCTTTGTCTCAACCCTCTTGGGTGCGAGAAATGAGTAGCCAGCTGGAGTTGCAGTTTTCCCATGACCTTTTCTTTCCTTTTCAAAAGGGAGGTGCGCATGGGAGCTGCGTTTGTGTAACGGCTCTGGGTTCGGTTTGCCAAAATCATTTTAACGTTCCACCTGGCGGAACACTAAAGAGATGCAAGAGCCAGTCTGTTTTGCAGATGGAGGGAATGAAAAGCCCTGTTTCCTTTTATGAATTTTTTCAGAACCAGTTTGGTGTAGTGGTTAAGTGTGCGGACTCTTATCTGGGAGAACCGGGTTTGATTCCCCACTCCTCCACTTGCACCTTCTGGAATGGCCTTGGGTCAGCCATAGCTCTGGCAGAAGTTTTCCTTGATTGTGAGCCACTCTGAGACTCTTTGGAGTGGAGGGTGGGATATAAATCCAATATCTTCATCTACCTCACAGGGTGTCTGTTGTGGGGGAGGAAGGGAAAGGAGATTGTGAGCCGCTCTGAGACTCTTCAGAGTAGAGGGCGGGATATAAATCCAATATCTTCTTCTTCTTCAAGTGTAAGTTTTGCACCTTAATTTATTGTAGTTTTTAACTTTTATGTAACCGTTTTTTAAATGTATGTACTAACTGTATTTTAAAATTGTTTTATGTAAATCATGGTATACCATGTCTGTTAGCCGCCCTGAGCCTGCTTCGGCGGGGAGGGCGGGATACAAATAAAAGTTTATTATTATTATTATTATTATTATTATTATTATTATTATTATTATTATTATTATTAGGTCTACTCATAACAGTAAGAGGAGGTTTTGACCAAAAATGCTATTTCTGTTCATGTGTGGGAGGTTCAGAGCTTTTCTGATAGAAAAAAACCCAGCAGGAACTTATTTGCATAGTAGGCCACACACCCATGACATCACCATTGTTTCACACAGGGCTTTTTCTGCAGAAAAAGCCCATCAGGGACTCGTTTGCATATTAGGCCACACCCCCTGCCACCAAGCCAGCCGGAACTGCGCTCCTGCTCAAACAAAAGCCCTGGGAAGGTCCACTGGGCCTGAAAAGTGAGCAGGTATTCCTTCCACCTCCATCACAGAATCTGGAAACTGGGTTATTTATTTTTATAGTTACATTTTTGTAGTTACGGTCACCTCAAGAATATATCACTGTAATGCTCTCTATGTGGGCCTACCCTTGAGGCTGACTCGGAAACTACAGCTAGTGCAGAACGCTGCGGCACGGCTGTTAATGGGGCTCCCTAGATGGGAGCACGTTCGACCAGCGCTGAAAGAGCTGCACTGGCTACTAGGCTTCCCAACCCTCCCGCCCTGGTGGGGGACCCCAGGATTTCCACCCTCTTCCCCCGCTCCCCAAAAAAACGAAAGCGGGGGGAGGGGGAAACGGCGGCTGAGAGCATGGCAAGCCGCCCGATCCTGGGCGCCGCACCGCTGCCGCCCCCTCCCCGCCCACCACAGCTGCTCCTCTGAGATGGGCCCAGGCTGAGCCCATCTCGGAGGAGCAGGCAAAACCAGAGAAGGGGATGGCGAGGCAGGCCAGGAGCATGGCGGGCCGCGAATCCAGGCCCTTCTAGGACCCGGACTTGCGGCTCGCCATGCCCCCGGCCCGCCTCCACCCTGTTGGAGCAAGAATCTACATAAACCCAGTCTGACAGCTACAGTATGACAGCTGGTGATCTAGCTGCCAGGCTAGGTCACAGTGACCTGATCAGCAGACCGGCTTGAGCCGGCAGAAGCCAAGTGATGCAATCTGCTGAGTCAGCACGGCCAGGATTGGCTGCTTGGACTATATATGATCTGTGTGTGCATCACACAGGTCTCTCCCTGTGAGATGGTGGTTAGGCGAAGCACTTTGTCCGTGGAGGTGATATTGTATAGACTGCACAAGAGAGCACTTGTCGTGTATATATGTTAATACACCTTTTGGCACTAGTTGCACGTGTCTGCCTGATTTTCTTTCCTGAAGCCCTGTGTCGGGCAAGTCATCTCCCTCACTCTGCTACTCCCGCTCCGACAGGGTTATGGGCCCAGGGCGGTTCCGCTGCGCGGAGGAGAGAGTTGAGAGTTGAGCTGACTGTGAGTTTGGAAAGAGCCGGAGGCGAGGAACGCCGGTGAAGGACACAGAAGCACCACCGTTCTCTGTTTGAGAGCCAGAGGGACGTCGGCAGCCAGCTGTGAGGAGGAGTCGGCACGATGGCTCAGCAACAGCTTGGAGTAGCCGTTGAGAAGCTCACCCCAGCCAACTACGCGGTGTGGAGCCTGAGAATGCAACACTACCTCAAGCGTGAAGGGCAATGGCTGTTCGTGAGTAACCCCCCTGCTGACTTATCTCCTGCCGAGACTGTGTTATCGGATAAGGCACTGGCCAACATAGTGCTATCTATAGGAGATGACCAGCTGGTTTATGTGCGAGGGAAGGACACTCCCAAGGCTGCCTGGGACGCGTTGAGTGCGGTGCATGTTAGCACCACTGCTGGTTCCCTCATGGCCTTGACAAGGAGGATGTTCCGCACCGTTATGCCGGCTGGAGGGTGTGTGAAAGATCACATCAAACGGCTAACGGACCGTTTCGTTGAGCTGGAGGCAAGAGGCAAGACTGTAGCTCCAGACGACAGAGTGTACATTTTGCTGTCGTCGTTGCCACCTGAGTACACTCCCCTGATAACTTCTCTGGAGACGGTGGACGTAGCGACCCTGACCATGGAATACGTCTGTGCCCACCTGCTTGACTTCCAAGAGAGAATTGCGGCCATGAGCTGTCCGGGGGTGTCGGCCGGGCAGCGTGCTGTTATCGGTGTGTCCGGGAAGACAGCCAAGAATGAGCCAGCTTTTGCTGCTGGCAGGCGTCCGAAGGTGGAGGAAGTGGAGCCGACTGCGTTTGCAGTCCGTCGCTGCTATGGATGCGGGTCGTCGCAGCACCTGCTCCGAGCTTGCCCTGAGAGGGAGAAGAGGCGGGGGCGTGTGCGGCGAGAGCGGAGGACCGCCAGCCCGTGTGAGGAAGCAACCCGGCTGGTCACGTCTGCAGTAGAGAGCACAGGGTCTGCTTGGATTTTAGACTCCGGGGCAACGAGCCATCTCTGCTGCGAGAAGGAGTTGTTGAAAAACATTGACAGTCCTGAGCATAAGTATGTGAGATTGGCTGATGGGACCACTGCCAATTCTGTTTGCTCAGGCAATGTGGAATTTCCTGCACTGAAATGTATGTTGCAAAATGTGTTGTATGTACCCTCACTGCAGTCTAACCTGTTGAGTGTTAGCACACTGTTTGACCAGGGATACCAGGTGAGATTTGAGAAAACCTGCTGCAAAATCCTGGGAGGTGGGGGAAAGTTGCTTGTGACAGGAAAGAGGGAAGGTAAACTGTATGTGGTCCAGAGTGATTGTGCCCAGGTGGCTCAGGTGTCGAATGAGCCTGTGCACAATAATTGTATACATTTGCTCCATAGGAGACTTGGGCACTGCGGATTTAGGGCGTTAAAGAAAACCCTGGAGCTTGTGCCTAGTTTGAAAGTAAATCCTTGCAAATGTTACTTGGATTGCCAGGTCTGCAAGAAGACCAAAAGCAAGGCGTGTGCTGTTGCTAAAGAAAGCTCAAGGGAAAGCACACGAGCCCTGGAACTAGTCCATTTAGACGTTATTGGCCCATTGCCAAAGAGTCTGTCGGGGAGGAGATACTGCTTGGTGGCCACCGACGACCACACGAGGTACGCGTGGGTTTTCACCATGGTGCATAAGTCTGAGGTGTATAAGACATTCACCAAGTGGGTCAAAGCAGTGGAGAGACAATTAGGGGTTAATCTCCTAGCTGTACAAACCGACAGAGGGGGGGAATTCTTATCTAACCAGATGAAACGTTGGCTGGAGAACAAGGGCATCGCCCACCGTCTGACGAACCCGGCAACGCCCCGAGAAAATGGGCATGGGGCTGTATTGCAGAATGTGATGTATTGCATGTTAGAGGATGCACAACTGCCAATGACCTATTGGGCAGAAACCATACATGCAGCTGTTTTTTTGCAAAACAGGGTTTGGTGTAATACTGTGAAAAATGTGCCTTACAGGTTACTGTTGAACAAGACCCCAGATTTGAGTTCTTTAAAAGTCTTTGGGTCACGGGCTCGGGTTGGCATCCACTCCACGAGTAGCGGGGAGGGGGATGTCCGGGCAGAGAGCCTAATTTTTCTGGGCTACAAGCCAAGGGCCAGGTGTTATCGTTTCTGCAATAGCAAAAGCAAGATAACACTTAGTGAGAGTGCCCAGTTCAATGAAGAAAGCAGCTGGCCAAGGTTGCACTCCTTGCAGAAACAATTTGTCCTGCTGCCAAGTAGCGATAACGATGTTGGAGCGCAGCCCAGAACTCCAGCCCAGGAGGTGGCACCCAGTGGGGCTGGAGAAGGTGAGCCGAATGCTGGCACAGAGCCTGACGAGCAGAGTCAGGAGGCAGAGCCTCAAATGCAGGAACTGGAGGTAAAGTGTGAGAGTCAGGAGGTTCAACACCCAATTACAGGGGCAGAGCAACCAGCCCAGGAGGTGGGAACAGAGCAACCCGAAGAAGACAAAGCTGGTCCAAGCACAGGGCCACGGGTGTCTGCCAGGTCCACCAAAGGCCAACGTCCCGCTAGGTACAAGTGTCCCTATGTCACTCTGACTGTCAATCCAGACCCACCCGGATTTGAGGAAATGTTAAAAGAAAAGGCTAAGAAATGGAAAGCCTGGGTGGCAGAGTGCGAGGCAAGGGAGAAGGAGGCTGAAGCCAAGCGTCTGAAAGAGCTGGCTGAACAGGAACACGATGATGTGTTTTACAATCATGATGAGTTCCTGAACGAATTCCGGAAAGGGTTCCGAGCTACGTAAATATGAACTGTAATGTTGCTGGTGGACATGTATGTAAACTGTGTGAAGTGCTTTGGTGCACTGGGTTTAAATAGATTAGGAGGTGTGTTGGAGCAAGAATCTACATAAACCCAGTCTGACAGCTACAGTATGACAGCTGGTGATCTAGCTGCCAGGCTAGGTCACAGTGACCTGATCAGCAGACCGGCTTGAGCCGGCAGAAGCCAAGTGATGCAATCTGCTGAGTCAGCACGGCCAGGATTGGCTGCTTGGACTATATATGATCTGTGTGTGCATCACACAGGTCTCTCCCTGTGAGATGGTGGTTAGGCGAAGCACTTTGTCCGTGGAGGTGATATTGTATAGACTGCACAAGAGAGCACTTGTCGTGTATATATGTTAATACACCTTTTGGCACTAGTTGCACGTGTCTGCCTGATTTTCTTTCCTGAAGCCCTGTGTCGGGCAAGTCATCTCCCTCACTCTGCTACTCCCGCTCCGACACACCCCCCCTCCGCTTCCACCCCAGAGGCAGAGCGGGCGAGGCCGCCGCGCCGCTGCCGCCTCTTCTCCGCTCGCTGTGGCTGCTCCTCCGAGATGGGCTCAGGTTGAGCCCATCTCGGAGGAGCAGCCATGGTGAGCGAAGAAGAGGCGGCAGCTGCGGGGCGGCTCGCCACGCTCCCCGGCGCCGTTTCCTCCCTCCCCCCTAGCTCCACCCCAGTGTCTCCTGGCTCCACCCCCAAAGCACTGCATTCAGGGACAAAAAATCTACTGTCCATCCCTGCACCAAAAGAGGCTAGGTTGCATTTGACACGGGCTAGTCAGGACCTTCTCGGTGGCAGCACCAGAACTGTGGAATGCTCTCCCGGAGGCCATAAGGGCCCCGCGGGATCTTTCTACTTTCCGCAGGGCCTGCAAGACCAAATTGTTCCAACAGGCCTTTGCTATCTAGCCAGGAGAGAACTGCCCCCCCCCCCATCATTATAGAGTTACTGTGCGATCACCATCAGAAAAGGAAGAACTCGCTTCTGTTGCAGCGGTGCAGCACCACGAAATGGTTTTAAATGGTAACTCTGTTTTATTAGTTTTTAACTTGTAAATAATGAATGTTGTTTATTTATTTATTATTATTATTATTATTATTATTATTATTATTTATTTATTTATTTGATTTATATCCCGCCCTACCCCACCAAAGCGGGCTCAGGGCGGCTTACAATTCAGAATGCTAACAGTAAATCGGTTTAAAATACATTAATGATTATACAATAAAATACATAAAATACATAAAAATACATAAAACTCACATCAATATACTACTTTGCTATGCTACCTCTTCCTTAAGTCAATTCTTCAAATATTCCAGTGTTCAAAATTCTGATGTTCATAAATTTAAATATTCAGGCATCCTAGGCTTCCCAACCCTCCCGCTCTGGCGGGAGACTTCTGAGATCGCAGCCTCATCTCCCGCTCTTCAAAACTCTTGAAGCGGGGGTGGAGGGTGGAGGGGGGGGAGAACATACCTGTAGGCTGCATGTTGTAGAGCTCCTGAGCCCTTTGCAAAACGTCCACCCCTTTAAGGCTGGGCAGGAAGCAGAAAGGGTTTGGGAGAACGGCCCCTCCCTTTCTTTTGCTTTCGTTTTCACAGCTAGAGTTCTCCGGAAGAAGATCTGGTAAGTGTGTGTGTGTGTGTGTGAGAGGGAGGGGGCAGGGGATTCCCTGGTTTGGAGGCCCTCCCCCCCTTTAGAAAGCGTGGGGGGGGAGGGAAATGTCTACTAGGCACTCTATTATTCCCTATGGAGAACGATTCCCATAGGGAATAATAGGAAATTGATCCGTGGGTATTGGGGGCTCTGGGGGGGCTATTTTTGAGGTAGAGGCACCAAATTTTTAGTATAGCATCTAGTGCCTCTCCCCAAAATACCCCCCAAGTTTCAAAACAATTGGACAAAAGGGTCCAATTCTATGAGCCCCAAAAGATGGTGCCCCTATCCTTAATTATTTCCTATGGAAGAAAGGCATTTTAAAAGGTGTGCTGTCTCTTTAAATGTGATGGCCAGAACTCTCTTGGAGTTCAATTATGCTTGTCACATCCTTGTTCTTGGCTCCACCCCCAATTTCTCCTGGCTCCACCCCCAAATTCTCCTGGCTCCACCCCCAAAGTCCCCAGATTTTTCTTTAATTGGACTTGGCAACCCTAAGGCATCCCGATCTCAATCAGTTGTATGCCAACCGGAAGAGGGCTGTTTTACAGGCCCCGCGGAACTGTTCAAGATCCCGCAGGGCCCTCACCTCCTCCGGGAGCTGGTTCCACCAACAGGGGGCTGCAATCGAAAAGGCCCTGTCTCTGGTCGCTTTCAGACGGGCCTCCTTTGGCCCAGGGATTGTAAGGAGGTTCTGAAACCCCGATCTCAGCACTCTCTGGGGAACATGTGGGGAGAGACGGTCCCTAAGGTAGGCAGGTCCTAGGCCATAAAGGGCTTTAAAGGTCATAACCAGCACCTTGTACCGAACTCAGTATGTTATCGGCAGCCAGTGCAGTCCCCGAAGCCCCGGCTGAATGTGCTCCCATCTAGGGAGCCCTAACACCAGCCGGGCGGCGGCATTCTGCACTAGCTGCATCTTCCGGGTTTGGCACAGGGGCAGCCCCATGTAGAGGGCATTGCAGTAGTCCAGCCTCGAGGTGACCATTGCATGGATCACTGTTGCCAGATCGCCATTCTCCAGGAAAGGGGCCAACTGCCTTGCCCGCCTAAGGTGAAAAAATGCGGACTTGGCAGTGGCTGCTATCTGGGCCTCCAGAGGCCGCCCTGAGTCCGCTTGCGGAGAGGGCAGGATAGAAGTTTGAAGTAAATAAATAAATAATAAATACATTTATTTTATTTATTTTTACTTTATCACATTTATATCCCAACCTCCCCTAGCGGGCTCAGGAAGGCTAACACCAGTTAAATATGTTCCCCAGAGAGCACTGCGATCCAGCTCACAAAACCTGCTGGAAGTACCTGGGCCAAAAGAGGCCAAACGAAAAACAACTAGAGAACAGGCCTTCTCTATAAAAGCACCCCAATGGTGGAACCAGCTGCCGGAAGAGGTGCGGGCCCTACGGGATCTTGGCCAATTCTGTAGGGCGTGCAAAACCGCCCTCTTCCGGCTAGCCTTCTAAGATGGAGCTTGGAATAAGCATCACGCCATCATTAATATAACTGAGATAGTAGCACTATTAGATTATATTTTTAGACTGTTTTTAGATTATTTAAATACTTAATTGTTAACTTTATTGAACTGTATAATCTTGTTTTATTGTTTTAATATGGCTTTTGCCATGTCCTGTAAGCCGCCCTGAGCCTGCCTCGGCGGGGGGGGGGGGGGGCGGGGGATAAACAAAATTTATTATTATTATTAAAAACCACATAAAAAAGGTAAAGGTAGTCCCCTGTAGGGAACAATTCAAGAAATATCTGGGAGGTTTTGGGGGGTGGGGCCAAGAGACATTGGAGGTGGAGCCAGGAGCAAAGGTGTGACAAGCATAATTGAACTCCTAAGGGAGTTCTGGCTATCACATTTATAGGGACCTCATACCATTTAAAAGGTAGTCCCCTGTGCAAGCACCAGTCGTTTTCGACTCTGGGGTGACGTTGCTTTCACAACGTTTTCACGGCAGACTTTTGACGGGGTAGTTTGCCATTGCCTTCCCCAGTCATCTACACTTCCCTCCCAGCAAGCTGGGTAGTCATTTTACTGATGGCTGGAAGGCTGAGTCAACCTGGAGCCGGCTACCTGAACTAGCTTCCACCATGATCGACCTCAGGTTGTGAGCAGAGTTTGACTGCAGTTCTGCAGCTTTACCACTTTGCGCCACGGGGCTCTTACTAAAAACCACATAGAATACTAAAAACAATATGCAATAAAATCAATTTTCCACACATTTTAGCCATAAAATCCAAGAAGCACGCCGACGCACCGTTTCTCTCTTCCGAGTGGGGGTGGCAGTTCATAGGCCGGTTAGCCGATGCTTCAAACGTTGTCAGCTGTAAGATTTCTTGTTCAAACACCGTTACATATTCCCCGGAGTCATGAAGAGCCCCGGGGGTTGGCGGCAGCTTGCCTTTTTTTAATCCCACGCCGATGTCATTTCTTAGCCCCAGCTGGGCTTTGGGTTTTCCAAATAGCTGGTGTGCCTTTCCCGCTGTGCTCATTTGCGTTTTTAAATGCAGTAACTGTGCCCTGATCTTGGGGGCTTCCGCATTAGGAGCTGCTGAGCGGGAAATTGCTGTCATTTACGGAAACCTTTCGAATTGCAGCTTCAAGCGATGATAGCTAGTACAATTTTTTAAAGTTAATTTCATTTAGTACTTTTTTTTTTTAATAAAAAAGAGGGCGTTAACCCCTAACGAAATTAATGAGCAGTGGGCTCAGAACAGATAAAAGGAAGTCCTTCTTCACCCAAAGAGTAATTGAACATGTGGAATTCCCAGCCACTGGGGGGGTGGCAGCAGCTACAAGCATAGACAGCTTCAAGAGAGGACTGGATAAACCAGGGGGGTCAGAATTGCAGCTGTGGGCTGGATCAGGCCTCCAAAGGGCTCCTGTCAGGCTAGGGTTGTCAAATCCAATTCAAGAAATATCTGGGAGGCTTTGGGGGGTAAGGCCAGGAGACAATGGGAGTGGAGCCAGGAGCAAGGGTGTGACAAGCATAATTGAACTCCAAAGGGAGTTCTGGCTGTCACATTTATAGGGACCTCATGCCATTTAAAAGAGCCCCATGGCACAGAGTGGTAAAGCTGCAGTACTGCAGTCGGAGCCCTCTACTCACGACCTGAGTTCGATCCAAGCGGAAGCTGGTTCAGGTAGCTGGCTGCAGGTTGACTCAGCCTTCCATCCTTCCGAGGTGGGTAAAATGAGTCCCCAGCTTGCTGGGGGGAAAGCGTAGATGACTGGGGAAAGCAATGGCAAACCACTCTGTAAAAAGTCTGCCGGGAAAACGTTGTGAAAGCAACATCACCCCAGAGTTGGAAATGACTGGTGCTTGCGCAGGGGACCTTTCCTTTCCACACCATTTAAATGGCTTCCTTCCATAGGAAATAATGAAGGATAGGGGCACCTTCTTTGGGGGCTCATAGAATTGCACCCCCAGGTCCAATCTTTTTGAAACTTGGGGGGTATTTTGGGGAGAGGCTAGGGTGGCCAGATCGTCCCGGCCGCCCGGGAAAGTCCTGCTAAGGCCCCCAAATTCCCGCCTCCTGGGCTGGCTATCCCGGGACCATTGAAAATCCCGGTTTAGCCAGCCAGCGAGAGGAGCCGGTGGGCCACACGGGCGGGCGGGGAAGGCGGCGAGTGAGCGAGCGAGCTCTGCGCATGCGGGAGCTCGCCGCATGGTCTGACCCACTGTATCAAAAGTGTTTGAACTGTTAATCATTTTACTTGGTGTCTGGCTAATCCTTCATTAGCATCTTCCTGTAAGTTCATTATTTAGGGGTGACTTTCAGGGAGCAGGAGTTAAGAGTCAGCATTAGGTGATTTCTCTGGGTATAAAGGCTCTTTCCAGAATCTAAATCTAAGAGAAATGGGAAGATATTCCATAAGGTTGGGTATTTGATGGGTCAAGAACTTTGAAAATGCTTTATTTAGAACCACAGCCATTTTTTAAAAGCTTTAATAACCAACAGTTTTGCAGTCTCCAGATATAGACTGCAAAAAAAAATCAGTGAACTGTTATTGTGAAATGTGGTGTTGTAGCGTGTGGATCCTTGTTCATTTAGTTATTTAATACCCTACCTTTTCCCCCAGTGGGGACCAGCTTCCAGCTTTCTTCCCACCTCTATTTTATCCTCACAACAACCCTGTGATGCTCTGTACTTTGGTGCTTGGGGGGTGGGGGGCGGAACAGTGGGAGGGCTTCTAGTGTCCTGGCCCCACTGGTGGATCTCCTGATGGCACCTGGGTTTTTTGGCCACTGTGTGACACAGAGTGTTGGACTGGATGGGCCATTGGCCTGATCCAACATGGCTTCTCTTATATTCTTATGTGAGGTAGGTTAGGCTGAGGGAAAGAGCTTAATCCAAGGCTCACCCACCCAGCAAGATTTGAGTCCAGTAGCACCTTAGAGACCAGTTTGACTTTGGAGGTATAATAAGCTTCTGAGTGTCAAAGTTCCCAGTGAATTTCCATGGCATAGCTGGGATTTGAACTTGGGGAGTTTTAGACTGACCCTGTAACCAATATGAGGCATTGATGTCAAGGGACGGCTTCTCGTTGCCAGGGCAAAAAACACTGCCATTAGCGAAATGGATCTCTCCAACCCAATGAAATTAACTTTTTAAAAATACTGTAATGAATTATCATGACTTTTAACAATGTTAGGTAAGGTTTCAATCAATGCAAATGATACACTGCCTGGCTCCATCTTTGCATCGGCCTTGAATCGCTCCCGGTCCTCCCGTCGCCTCTGGGAGATTCGCGAGCGGCACTTTGGTGCTCGTTAAGGTCCCCGTGCCGTACTGCATTTGTTGATGGGGGTGGGCTAAGTCATCCTCCCTCTGCTCCACCCCCGTTTGCTCTGTTGGCTCTATCTGCGCCACCTTCATCACTTTCGGGGTGTGGATCCCCCAGTGGGGTGGGCTCCCGACTCCCTCCGCCAGCTGTTTCTGATAGCCCTGCGCCCCCTCTTTCATTTGATATGTGTCCCGTGTGGGTGCCACCCTCCCGCCGGGAGATGCCGCAAAATGAGCCCCCTTGAGGCTTATGGCGGCAGGGCTCGGGGGAAGCGAGCTAGACTGCTGTTCTTTTGAGGGGTTATAGAGTGTTTCGAGCCCGTCCCTGTGGCATCGGTCCCATCATTGTGGGACCCAGGGGGCCGGCGCAGCGGCCCGCCGAAGCAGCCTGTCACTAACAACACAGGTCGAGATGCAGGACAGGAACCCGGAAGTGACCGACAGGCTGCTTCAGCGGGCCGCCGCGCCGGCCCCCTGGGTCCCACAACGATGGGACCGATGCCACAGGGATGGGCTCGAAACACTCTATAACCGGAAACAGGAAGTTTCTCTATTATACCCTATGCCAGGGGTGGCCAACAGTAGCTCTCCAGATGTCTTTTGCCTACAACTCCCATCAGCCCCAGCCAGCATGACTGCTGATGGGAGTTGTAGGCTGATGGGAGTTGTAGGCAAAAAACATCTGGAGAGCTGCCATTGGCCATCCCTGCCCTATGCTATGGGAATTGGTCGCCAAGGAGGGCATCCAAGCCACAGGATCGCTTGCCCCCCAACTAGAGAGTGGCAACACCTATTGCATTGTACCATGCTAAGGCTACCCCTCCCCTCCCTAAGTCCTGCCCTCTCCCAGATCCACCCCCATGTCTCCAGGTGTTTTCCAACACAGACCTGCCTACTCTATTTCTTGAATTCCAAAGATCACCAGAAGTCCCCATGGAAAGTTGGGGCGCTTGCTTTCTGAGGAAACCTGTAGAAGAATTGTACACTCACTGCACGCTCCTCTGCATGTCTACTCAGCAAGAAGCCTCGTTGTTAGGGTTCCCAACTCCGGGGGCACAAATACTTGGAGACTATACGGAAGACTGGAGTGTAGGGATGGGAGGGACTCTGGTAGAGTATGATGCTATGCCAGGGGTGGCCAAACTGCAGCTCGAGAGCCACATATGGCTTTTTCACACATATTGTGAGGCAGTATTCAGAAACAAATAGACCCTGAAAGGACACCCCTCTGCATTTGAAGAAAAAAGATTTTAAAAATTGGAGAAAAAGACCGAGATCTCAGGATGATGCTTTGTGAGATCCTGGTCACCACTGTGGAGAAGGGAAGAGGGCAGCTGCCCGCCATTTCATGAGGTAAACACAGGGCTGCAAGCTTCAGGCCACCCCGGGCTACCCAGCAAGCTTCCAGGGCACAAGTGGAGATTCGAACAGGTCTCCTAGATACTAGTCTGCCACTGTAACCAGTAGACCTCACTGCCCCTTACATAGTTTGGTTTGGCTTGGCATAGTTTGGTTTGGTTTGGCTTGGCATGGTTTGGTGGGTAGGTCTGACCTTCCCTTATCAGGCCTCTCAAGGTCCCAGTTTTTCCTCATGAGGGGCTTCATTTTAAGGGGCAGCAAAGGACAGAATCCTCGGGGCATTACAAAAGACACATATCCAGACCGTAAAAAAAGACACAGGACTAATGCGTTTCAATTATGAATGTTTATTTGATCATGTTCAAAGTGGATCTAATTTCCCACATTTTGACTCATTGTGCCAGTTGCCATCCAAGACGGGGCAGCTGACAAATGAAGGCAGTGCAGAGAAGGCGAAAAACCTGGGTCCACCAGGCCCCTCAGGCGGGGACCGCAGGGAAAAATTCCTTCTCGACTCCAAATTCCAGCAGCCAGCTTGAAGCAGCCTGCACTGTCTGGTTAAAATGGTGGGCACCACAGTGACAACAAGGAACATTGCACAACAGCCGTCAGCTTCTGTCTTCGGCAGGTAATGTCTCCTTATCAGAAGGTTCTTCTGGAACATGAAAGGCAAATACACTCACCTTGCCATCCTCTGTCTTTGGCAGGTAGCCTCTCCTTAAAAGAGGGTGCTTCTGGAAACTGACAGGAATTTATACTCACCTCGCTGTCTTCTGTCTTCGGCAGGTAGCCTCTCCTTAAGAGAGGGTTCTTCTGGAACCTTAAAGGAAATCATACTCACTTCGCCGTCTTCTGTCTTCAGCAGATGGTCTCTTTCCTTAAGAGAGGGTTCTTCTGGAAACTGACAGGAATATATACTCACCTCGCTGTCTTCTGTCTTCAGCAGGTTGCCTCTCCTTAAGAGAGAATTTTGGCTCCCCTATTAGAAGGATACTGAGCCAAGGAAAGGAAAGGAAAGGAAGGAGAAGGAAAGGAAGGAGAAGGAAAACTCTAACATCAAACCCGGGCAGATAGAGCTCGTTAATGTAACACATACCACCTGGAGGACTCGCTGCCGGTGTCCCGGCTTACTGGGCCATGGCAGATGACCCCCAGGTGAAAGGGTGGAGCCAGTACCGCGCACACTGGGCTTCACCTAAAAAATTCCTCTGTGCAGGCCTGAAGGGCATATCCACATACACAACCCACAACGCATCAAGTCCTGCAGCGATGGGCAAGGGGCGAAACGGCAGGTGGAAGGTGCCACTGGAAGCCGCAGTCCCGATCCTGCATGTAGGCGGTTCAGGGTATTGGTCGCCTGATGCTAACCCGGAGACGAAAGCATTTTTCGGCAGCACCCTGAACGACCAAGCAGCCTTATCTAGGGACAGCACTGCTTGCTCCACACGGAGAGGGGCCTAGAAAAGGTGGCCTAAACAAAGCTCGTCTCCTCCCCCCCAGTTGGCTAGCCGCGGTCAACGGGCATCCTTACTTGCGGTCAAAAAATAACAACAAAGAAAAGGCATGCACCTGCCTCACAAAGTGTGCAAAGACTAAAGCTTGCGTGTTGGAACATCAGAACCATGCTTGACACAGTAGACAGTGGTCGCCCTGAACAACGCTCTGCTCTAGTTGCCCACGAACTTCTCAGGTTGAATATCGACATAGCAGCTCTCAGTGAGGTCCGTTTCCCTGAGGAAGGTAGTCTTCAAGAACACGGTGCTGGCTATACCCTCTACTGGTCAGGTAAGTCAAAGGCTGAGAGCCGCCTTTCTGGCGTTGGCTTCATGGTCAGGAACTCCATTGCCTCCAAACTCGAAAACCTGCCATCTGTCACGGCTGGGGCCAGGTCAGGCAAAGTCCAGAGGCAGTCCGAGGTCTGTAGCCAGCAAGCAGGAGTGTCCGAGGTGCCAAATCCAAATCGCTGTGCAAGTATCGCAGGTCCGAGGTCCAGAAGCCGAGGTCAGGGAGTCCAGAAGTCAAAAGCCAAAGTCAGGGAGTCAGGAACCAAAGTCAAGCCGGAGTGGATGCTAGAACGTCAGGGAGATGACTAGTTGCTTCCACAGAGCCTCCTCCCAAAGCCCACAGCTATATAGCCCTCTGCTGGCTGTTGCCCATTTGGGCTAATTGCTGGCTCTGGGAGGCAGCCAGGATCCTGTTACAACTCAAGCATCCTTGCTCTTAGGAGGGCCAGAAGCCTCTCAAAACTCAGGACTCAGGGAGCATCTTGCTTGTGAGCGTGCCGCCCTCCTTTGATCCCTGAGGGCCTGACGGAGGCGGTCACGCACACGAGCCACTCGAGAGGGCGAGGCAGGGGGGCTGGGATCTTCTTCAGCAGGAGGCAGGGGTACTGGTGCAGGTGGCAGGGGTACAGTTTCCTTGGCAGACTCGTCTTCCTCTGCAGGGTCCCCAGCACCCATGACACCAACAGGTCACTCAGATTGCATCATGTCCATGCGCCTCCCACTTCAAAACAAGCAGCATGCAACACTCTTCAGTGTGTATGCCCCAACCCTTCAAGCAGATCCTGCAGAAAAGAACAAGTTCTATGCTGATCTACACAACCTCGTATGGAAGACCCCTACAGAGGACAAGGTGATCATCCTTGGCGACTTCAATGCCAGAGTAGGTAAAGACTCGGAAGCCTGGAAAGGAGTACTTGGCAAACACGGCATTGGCAACTGCAATGAGAACGGGCGCTTCCTGCTAGAATTCTGCATGGAGCACCAGCTCACCATCACCAACACTATCTTCCAGCAGAAGAACAGTCTGAAGACAACCTGGATGCACCCACGGTCCAAGCACTGGCACCTTATCGACTACATTCTGGTGCACCAGAGAGACCTTCGAGATGTCTTACACACCCGAGTAATGCCCAGTGCAGAATGTCATACGGATCATCGTCTTGTACGCTGCAATCTCCGTCTTCACTTTAAACCCACACCCAGGAGAGGAGGTATCCCTCGGAGGAAGTTTCAGGTTGGCAGTCTCCAGTCAACTGAAGTTAAAGCTGCCTTCCAGGCAAAACTCCAGTCAAGAATTGAGGACCCCAGTTGCCCCACAGACCCTTCTCCAGAAGCACTCTGGGAACACCTAAAAACTACCGTCCTGCAGATCTCTGAAGAAGTCCTCGGGTTCTCCACAAGGAAGAACAAGGACTGGTTTGATGAGAACAATCAAGAGATCCAAGATTTACTGGCGAAAAAGAGATCTGCCTACCAAGCACATCTTGCTCAGCCCTCCTGTCCTGGGAAAAAAGCAACCTTTCACGCTGCATGTAGCAACCTCCAGCGCAAGCTTCGAGACATTCAGAACGAGTGGTGGACCAAGCTTGCAGAGAGAACCCAGCTGTGTGCAGACACTGGTGATTTAAGAGGGTTCTACGAAGCCCTGAAGGCAGTATATGGTCCATCACATCAGACTCAGAGTCCCTTGCGTAGTGCAGACGGCCAAGTGCTCCTCACAGTGAAAACAGAGTTGGATGAGATCCCCACTCTAGAAGAGACTGTTAAAGCCATCAAGCAACTGAAAAGTGGCAAGGCAGCAGGAGTTGATGGAATTCCACCAGAGATCTGGAAGCATGGGGGCACAGTACTACATAGCTCACTTCACAAAGTACTTGTCACCTGCTGGGAACAAGGCAAATTACCACAGGACTTTCGCGATGCAATCATCATCACCCTATACAATGAACAAAGGGGAAAAGTCAGACTGCTCCAGCTACTGGGGGATAACCCTGCTCTCCATCGCAGGCAAAATCCTTGCCAGAATACTCCTGAACAGACTGGTGCCCACCATTGCAGAAGAACTCCTCCCAGAGAGCCAGTGCGGCTTCAGAGCTAACAGGAGCACCACCGACATGGTATTTGTTCTCAGGCAGCTCCAAGAGAAATGCAGGGAACAGAACAAGGCTCTGTATGTGACTTTTGTCGACCTTACCAAAGCTTTCGATACCGTTAGCAGGAAAGGCCTGTGGCAAATCTTGGAACGTTTAGGATGTCCCCCAAGGTTCCTCAGCATGATCATCCAGCTACACGAAGACCAGCGAGGCCAAGTCAGACACTGCAACGACCTCTCGGAGCCCTTCCCAATAGGCACAGGTGTAAAGCAAGGCTGCGTTCTCGCGCCAACTCTCTTTACGATCTTCTTTAGTATGATGCTTCAAAGAGCCGCAGTAGATCTAGATGATGACGATGGTGTCTACATCCGTTATCGCACCGATGGCAGCCTGTTCAACCTGAGGTGACTAAAGGCTCACTCCAAGACAATGGAAAAACTCATCCGAGAGCTACTGTTTGCTGATGATGCTGCACTCGTCTCCCACTCGGTATCAGCTCTGCAGCATATGACATCCTGCTTTGCAGACGCTGCCAAGCTATTCGGCCTAGAAGTTAGTCTGAAGAAGACAGAAGTTCTCCACCAGCCTGCACCCCAGGAAGATTATCACCCTCCCTGCATCACTGTGGGTGAATCGGTTCTGAAGACAGTCCAGCAGTTCAGCTACCTGGGGTGCATCATCTCCTCAGATGCCAAGATCGACAAGGAGATTGACAACAGGCTGGCAAAGGCAAACCGTGCATTTGGCCGACTGCACAAAAGAGTGTGGAGCAACAAGCATCTGAAAAAAGGCACAAAGATCAATGTTTACAAAGCGGTTGTGATGACAACCCTCATCTATGGCTCCGAATCGTGGGTTTTATACCGTCATCACCTGCGACTCCTTGAGCGCTTTCATCAGCGCTGCCTTCGCACCATCCTCAACATCCACTGGAGTGACTTTGTGACCAACACTGAAGTTCTCAAGCGGGCGGAGGTTACCAGCATCGAGGCACTGCTGCTGAAGACGCAGCTGCGCTGGGCAGGGCATATTTCTAGGATGGAAAACCACCGCCTTCCCAAGATTGCCCTGTATGGCGAACTTTCCACCGGCCATCGAAATAGAGGGGCACCAAAGAAGAGGTACAAGGACTCCTTGAAGAAATCCCTTGGCACCTGTCGCATCAACCATCACCAGTGGTCTGACCTAGCCTCAGATCGCAAAGCATGGAGGCACACCATCCACCAGGCTGTCTCTTCCTTTGAGAACGCACGCATAGCTGGTCTTGAGGACAAAAGGAGATTGAGGACGAATCGCACTGCTACAGCACCAACCCTAGATCAGACTTTTCCTTGCAGCCGCTGTGGCCGGACCTGCCTGTCCCACATTGGTCTTGTCAGCCACCAGCGAGCCTGCAGCAGACGTGGACTACTGCACCCTTCTTAAATCTTCGTTCGCGAAGCCAAGCCGAGATTAGAAGGATATATTATGAGAGTGGAGCTGCCCCTCAATTCAGCGGGCCTTGGGAGGAGGTTACTTTCCCTAGGGACAGACCATTAACTGTGGCTTCTGAGTAGATGGTGATCCTATTATGATGTAGGAGGCAAGGACCATTGTGATATCAAGCAGACTGGCTTGGCTTCATTGTGACGGAACCTCATTTCTATAGGCAGGCTTGAGGCAGGTGTCTTTAAAATATTGTTTTCATATTAGAATATTTATTAATTTGTTCCGTTCATTTATTTTCCACTTTTCTCATCTACTTGCCTGGACCCTTTTTAGTTGGAGATACTGGGGATTGAACCTGGGGCCTTCTACTTACCAAGCAGATGCTCTGCCACTGAGCTACCATCCCTCCCTTAAAGTTGCCTTCATTCCTTGTGAACATATGAAGCTGCCTTCTACTGAATCAGAGCCTGGGTCCATCAAAGTCAGTCTTGTCTTCTCAGACTGGCAGCTGCTCTCCAGGGTCCAAAGCTGAGGTTTTTCACACCTACTTGCCTGGACACTTTTTAGTTGGAGATGCCGGGGATTTAACCTGGGGCCTTCTGCTTACCAAGCAGATGCTCTTCCACTGAGCCACCGTCCCTCCCCACAAACGCGCAAAGTTGTTTTTTTTTAAAAAAAGAAACACCTAAAATAAAACATGCTTAAAGTATTAGCACTTTTGCAATATTGTGGTCAGTATCAAAGCAAGATCTTCCTCCGCCCCCCACGCACACTTCCTCCCCAAGAGAGGAGCCTCAGCCAATGGAGAAAATAGAGGCTTTGCTCTGCAGCTTCTGTGCTATTGAGAAATCCTGGCAAAGCAAGCTGAGATGCAGAAGGAAACCAGAGAGAGGGAGCAGACTTGCTTGCGGGCCTGATAGAAGCCCTCCGGGGAGCCTGTCCAGCCCACAGCCCACACATTTAACACCCCTGCTCTATGGCCTTGTACCCTGTTGAGTTTCCTGACCTCCCCAGGTCCACTTACAAATCTCCAGGAGTTTCCCAACCTGGGTCTGTCAACCCTATGACCCCCCGTCACCCAACAGTGCTCAGGGAAGATCAGGCAATCCTTGAGCTACTAGACGCCTTCTGAAGCTTGCCGGTTTGTGTTGGGAGTAAAATCTCCTTCCTTCCTTTGTCCTCCGCCGCCTCGCCATCTGCAACAATTTCTGGAAATAACCCGCCAAGGCAGTTCCCCCGAGTCCTGCTGTGAACCAAAGCGAGCAGAGCTTTTTGAAGCAAGTAGGCTTTTGAAGAAGACGATGACGTTGGATTTATATCCCGCCCTCCACTTCGAAGAGTCTCAGAGCGGCTCACAATCTCCTTTCCCTTCTTCCCCCACAACAGACACCCCGTGAGGTAGATGAAGATATTGGATTTATATCCCGCCCTCCACTTCGAAGAGTCTCAGAGCGGCTCACAATCTCCTTTACCTTCCCCCCCCCCCCCACAACAGACACCCTGTGAGGTAGATGAAGATATTGGATTTATATCCCACCCTCCACTCAAGAGTCTCAGAGCGGCTCACAATGTGCTTTCCCTTCCTCCCCCACAACAGACCCCCTGTGAGGTAGATGAAGATATTGGATTTATATCCCGCCCTCCACTCCGAAGAGTCTCAGAGGGGCTCACAATCTCCTATATCTTCTCCCCCACAACAGACACCCTGTGAGGTGGGTGGGGCTGAGAGAGCTGTCCCAGCAGCTGCCCTTTCAAAGACAACCTCTGCCAGAGCTATGGCTGACCCAAGGCCATCCCAGCAGGTACAAGTGGAGGAGTGGGGAATCAAACCTGGTTCTCCCAGATAAGAGTCCGCACACTTAACCACTACACCAAACTGGCTCTCTCTTTTGGAGTTCAGTTATGCTGGTTACAACCTTGCTCCTGCTTCCATCCCCAATGTCTCCTGGCTCCACCCCCAAAGTCCCCAGATATTTCTTGAATTGGACCCGGCAGCCCTAACGGGGCCTCCCGCTTTCCCATTTCTGGATTCTGCCCCCACCCCACCCCCATTCTGTTACTGGCACAGGTTGGGCTCAACTTGAGTACTTTTGCATTCTCTTATCGCAGGGCAAAAAGATCACAGTGTTCTTTAGGCAAGGGATGCGTGCTTTCTCCCTCACCCCCTGCAGAACCCGTCTCCGTCACAGGGCTTTGTCAGAAGGTGCCCTGACCACCCCGCTGAAAGCTGTTTGACTCCAAAGTCTGTGTCTCTCCTGGGTTATAAACACAGTCTGTTTGTCTTCAAGGTCTATTGCTCAGATATGCCTTAGAGCAGGAGTGGGGGACCTTTTTTCTGCCAAGGGCCATACGGATATTTATAATATCATTCGCGGGCCGCACAAAATGATCAACTTAAAAAGCAGTGCTCCGCCGAGGGAGGGTGATTCAGGCCAACAAAATTAATGCAAATAATTGTTTCTCTATTTGAAGTCAGGTGGGGAGAGCCTAATCTGGTGCGCACACACACACACACAGGGCTCGTCGCCCTAGGCAAATGCATAGGTCCAGTTTGGTGTAGTGGTTAAGTGTGCGGACTCTTATCTGGGAGAACCGGGTTTGATTCCCCACTCCTCCACTTGCACCTGCTAGCATGGCCTTGGGTCAGCCATAGCTCTGGCAGAGGTTGCCCTTGAAAGGGGAGCTGCTGTGAGAGCCCTCTCCAGCCCCACCCACCTCACAGGGTGTCTGTTGTGGGGGAGGAAGGTAAAGGAGATTGTGAGCCGCTCTGAGACTCTTCGGAGTGGAGGGCGGGATATAAATCCAATATCTTCTTCTTCTTCTTCTTCTTTGGTAGAAAAAGCCCAGCAGGAACTCAGTAGCGTATTAGACCACATCCCCTAATATTAGCATATTAGGCCACACCCTCTGGGATAATCAAGTGCAAACTGAACCGTGACAGTAACTTTTCCAGGCCCTGCAGCAATTCTGCCCGGCCAGCCAGGCCCCAGGGAGGCTGCCGCACAGTATCTCTGGGCCCTGCGATCCCCGCCTGGCCCTGGGGAGGCTGCTGCACAGTGCAGCTGGGCCCCACGATCCGCACTGGTCAGCCAGGCCCCAGGGAGGCTGCCACATGGCGCGGTTCGGTCCAGAAATCCCCGAGGGCCACACCAAGTGACCTCGAGGGCCGTATACGGCCCTCAGGACAGAGGTTCCCCACCTCTGCCTTAGAGACAAGCAAGCTTTTGGAGGGTATAAGCCAGGAGCGGCCAAATTGTGGCTCAGGAGCCACATGTGGCTCTTCCACGCATATGGTGTGGCTCTCGAAGTCCCCACCACCCCATTGGCCGGCTTGGAGAAGGCATTTGTCTCTTTACATCATTTCTCCAAGCCAAGCCAGATGGCAGCTTGGAGAATGCATTGACAGTTGCTTCCTTTCCACCTCTACCTCCCTCCCCCATCTATTTGCTTCCCTCCCTCCCTTTCTTGCGGCTCTCAAACATCTGACATTTATTCTATGTGTCTCTTATGTTAAGCAACTTTGGCCACCTCTGCTATAAGCTTTGAGAGCCAGTTTGATGTAGTGGTTAAGAGCGTGGACTCTTATCTGGGAAAACCGGATTTGATTCCCCCACTCCTCCACTTGCAGCTGCTGGAATGGCCTTGGGTCAGCCATAGCTCTCGTAGGAGTTGTCCTTGAAAGGGCAGCTTCTGGGAGAGCTCTCTCAGTCCCAGCTACCTCACAGGGTCTGTTGTGGGTGGAGAAGATATAGGAGATTGTGAGCCACTCTGAGTCTCTGATTCAGAGAGAAGGGCAGGGTATAAATCTGCAGTCTTCTTCCAGTTTGGTGTAGTGGTTAAGTGTGTGGACTCTTATCTGGGAGAACCGGTTTTGATTCCCCACTCCTCCACTTGCACCTGCTGGCATGGCCTTGGGTCAGCCATAGCTCTGGCAGAGGTTGTCCTTGAAAGGGCCGCTGCTGTGAGAGCCCTCTCAGCCCCACCCACCTCACAGGGTGTCTGTTGTGGGGGAGGACGGTAAAGGAGATTGTAAGCCTCTCTGATTCAGAGAGAAGGGTGGGGTGTAAATCTGCAATTCTTCTCACGGAAGCGGATACTCTGGAAATTTTGTTGGTTTTGATGGCATTATTGGCCTTGAATTCTGCTTCTTTGAAGCGCTCCTGAGTTTGATGAATAACCATTGTGGAATCATCTCAGTGGTGTGTAGGGAGGTGCAGCTCCAAGAGGCTGAAAATTGTGGTCTTTGTCCAGGCAAGTGTGATGTGGCACCTCCCCCCCCCGCCCCGCCGTAATGAACAAACATTACTTCATTCTGCTTCCAGGCCTCTGTGTGTGTGTGTGTGTTTGTGTAGTGTTCCAATGTATTTCTCTTTTAGAATAGTGTATTGCAATGATGTTTTTTTTGTATTGACATACTCAAATAAGGGATATTGGCTGTTTATCTCATTGCATATGCTAAATCCATCTTCCATTCTATTCTAAAGTATTCTTTTTTTTCTAGTGGCGAATTGGAATGATGTTTATGGTGTGTGTTGCATGTTAAAAAGGAAATGAGGTGGACAGATCCGCCTCTGAGAAAGACATGCCGTTAGCTGAACCCAGACTTGCTAGGAATAGAGTCATCAACAGACAATATTTATTGCCTCATGCTGACATGTTACAGTTTTATTGGTTTCCCACTAGGGTTGCCAATCCCCAGGTGGGGGCAGGGGATCCCCCGGTTTGGAGGCCCTCCCCGCGCTTCAGGGTCGTCAGAAAGCGGGGGGAAGGGGAGGGAAATGTCTGCTGGGAACTCTATTATTCCCTAGGGAGATTTATTCCCATAGAAAATAATGGAGAATTGATCCGTGGGTATCTGGGGCTCTGGGGGGGGGGGCTGTATTTTGAGGTAGAGGCACCAAATTTTCAGTATAGCATCTAGTGCCTCTCCCCAGAATATCCCCCAAGTTTCAAAACGATTGGACCAGGGGGTCCAATTCTATGAATCCCAAAAGAAGGTGCCCCTATCCTTCATTATTTCCTATGGAAGGAAGGCATTGAAAAGGTGTGCCCTCCCTTTCAATGTGAGGGCCAGAACGCCCTTTGGAGTTCAATGATGCTTGTCACACCCTTGTTCCTGGCTCCACCCCCAAAGTCTCCTGGCTCCACCCCCAAAGTCTCCTGGTTCCACCCCCAAGGTCCCCAGCTATTTCTTAAATTGGACTTGGAAACCCTATTTCCCATGCAAATGCTATCCAGACCAAACGTTCTTTCAAGATGTTAATTTCACTATTTGCCGCTGGATTCTAAATTTGTAGCCCTTTGCATTCTGAACCACTGCCTCCCAGCTATATGAAGCTCTGCTCGCTGTACCCCATTCCATTGTCGGATGAAGTCTGCATGCACACGAAAGCTTCCATTCTGAATCAAACTTTGTTGGTCTTAAAGGTGCTACTGGACTCCTGCTTTGTTTTACTGCCTCAGACCGACATGGCTGCCCGCCTGGACTTATTTAATGTATGTTTCTTCCCTTTTCCCCATTCCCCTGGTTTTCCTTCTGCATAGCATTTAAAATAAAAATCTAGTAGCAAAAAACATAAGAACATAAGAGAAGCCATGTTGGATCAGGCCAATGGCCCATCCAGTCCAGCACTCTGTGTCACACAGTGGCCAATATAAGTGTGTGTTGAACATACAGAACACACACACATACACATATTGTGGCTAATAGCTACTGATGGACCTCTGCTCCATATTTTTATCCAATGCCCTCTTAAAGCTGGCTATGCTTGTAGCCGCCATCACGGCAAAGCTAGCTCTCCTTCCCCCACTTCCTCCCGAAGGGAGGAGCTTTGCTCTGTAGCTCTGCTGTGCGATTGAGCAAGCCTGGCAAACCAAGCTGTGATGCAGAAGGAAGCAAGAGAGGGAGAAGGAAGCAGATGACAATGAGCTGCTCACGGGCCTGATAAGAGCCCTCCAAGGGCCTGATTCGGCCCCTAGGCTGCATTTTTTGTAGTTTTAAACAATTTATTGGTAGCATATGGTTACAAAGCTTATCTATTTCTTAATTTTTTCTTTTTTTTCACATTAACCCATATGACATTTCCATCCCCCCTCCCTCCAATGTTGACTTCCCCGAGGTTATAAGTTCAAATCCATACTAAAGGCACTTCTGATTGCTCAAAGTTCCGTATATATATTCTTACAACTAAAAAAATGTCCAATATTTCTTTACTTTCCAAGTTTTCTCCATATATCCTTTAAATTTTCTCCACTCCCTTTTGAATATCTCTAAATCATAGTCTCTTAGTGTTCTGGTTAATTTGTCCATTTCACACCATGATAAAACTTTCATGGTCCATTCCCATTTCTCTGGTATTTTTTCTTGCTTCCAAAGCTGCGCGTACAAAGTCCTAGCAGCTGATAACAGGTACCAAATTAAAGTCCTGTCTTCTTTTGGGTATTTTTCTAATTGTAATCCAAGTAAAAACGTCTCTGCAATTTTCTTAAAATCATAGCCCAAAATTTTGGTGATTTCTTGTTGTATCATCTTCCAGAATTCTTTCGCTCTTTCACATGTCCACCACATATGGAAGAAAGAACCTTCATGTTTTTTACATTTCCAACATCTATCCGACATTTTCTTACTTATCTTAGCCAATTTTTTCGGAGTCATATACCACCTATACATCATTTTAAAACAGTTCTCCTTAATGCTTTGACAAGTTGATATCTTCATTGAGTTCTTCCAGAGGTGCTCCCATGTTTCCATTTGTATTTCTCTATTCACATTAATTGCCCATTTGACCATTTGAGACTTTACTACTTCTTCTTCTGTAGACCATTTCAATAATAACTTATATACTTTTGATATCAATTTTTCATTGTCACCTAACAGGACTCTTTCCAGTTCTGTTTGTTCTCGTCTAATCCCCTCTGATTTTATGTCATTTTCCATCAAACTTTTAATTTGTTGCATTTGAAACCAATCATAATTGTTATTTAGCTCTTCTGAGGTTTTTAATTCAATTTTGTCTCCTTGAATCTTAAGCAGTTGGTTATATGACATTTCTCTTTTTTCTTCAGAATCAGCTGTTATTTTTATTACTTCTGCTGGCACTATCCATAATGGTTTTCTCTCGTCCCCGTATTTCTTGTATTTTATCCAAGTATTTAGTAATGTATTTCTGACATAGTGGTGAGAGAAAAAACCATCCATTTTATTCTTCCCATAGTACATGTATGCATGCCAGCCGAATCTATTTCCGTGAGCTTCTAACCACAAAGGTTTTTTATCTAACAGCATTATCCAATCTTTTATCCATGTCAAACAAACTGCATCGTGGTATAGTCTTAGATCGGGAAGTTGAAAACCTCCTCTCTCTTTGGCATCCGTTAAGATCTTCATCTTTATCCTTGGTTTCTTTCCGGCCCAAATGAAATCAGAGATTTTCTTTTGCCATTTGTTGAATTGTTTTGCTTCTTTTACAATCGGGATGGTTTGAAACAAATACATTATCCTTGGCAAAATATTCATTTTGATTGCAGCTATCCTGCCCAGTAAGGACAAGTTGAGTTTATTCCATTTCATCAAATCTTTGTCCATCTTACACCACAGTTTTTCATAATTGTTTTTGTATAAATCAATGTTCTTCATTGTTATCTCTATTCCAAGGTACCTAACTTTGGTTGTGACTTCACAACCTGTCACCTTTTGTAGTTCGTTTGTTTTATTTGGTTGCATGTTTTTACAGAGGAATTTCGATTTCTCCTTATTTATGTATAATCCTGCTAGTTCTCCGTATTCTTTTATCTTAGCTAACAGCAGTGGTGACACTTGAACCGGATTCTCCATTATGAACACTATATCATCTGCAAAAGCTTTATATTTATAAGAGAATCTTCTAATTTTTAGACCTTCTATTTTTTCATCTTTTTGAATTTGTTGTAACAAAATTTCAAGAGTCATTATAAACAACAATGGTGATAGCGGGCATCCTTGCCTTGTTCCTTTACTCACTTTCAATTCTTTGGTAAGGTCTGCATTTATACACAATTTTGCATGCTGATCTGTATATATTGCTCTTGTCATTTTTATAAATTGTTCCCCTAAATTAATTTTTTCCATTACCGCAAACATAAAGTCCCAATTTAAGTTGTCGAAGGCTTTCTCTGCGTCAACAAAAAATAAGGCCACTTCTTTTTCCGGGTGCTTTTCATAGTATTCCACAACATTAATAACAGCTCTTACATTGTCCCTTATTTGTCTTTTAGGAAGAAATCCCGCTTGGTCTTTGTTTATAAAGTTGGTCAGGTATTGTTTCAGTCGCTCTGCTAAAATTCTTGTATAGATCTTATAGTCATTATTCAACAATGAGATTGGTCTATAATTTTTTACGTTTGTGCTATCTTTATCTTCCTTAGGAATCAGAGAGACTACAGCTTCCCTCCAGGTCTTTGGGATTTTCCCTTCTTCTCTTATCGTGTTTAACAACTTCAACAGTTTGGGTGTTAATTCATCCTTGAGAGATTTGTAAAATTTTGACGTGAATCCATCTGGCCCTGGAGCTTTACCCTCTTGCATTGCTTTTATTGCTGCTTCTATTTCAATTTTCTCTATTGGGTCATTTAATATCTTTTTCATATGTTCCGTCAAAGGTGCCACCTGAATGTTTCGTAGATACTCTTCCACTTTTTCTTTACTTACATTCACACCCTTGAATAAATTTGCATAGTATTTAAAGAATTCTCTTTTAATTCCTTCTTGATCCACTACTGTTTTCCCATTTGCCATGATTTTATTTATAGTCTTATTTTCTTTCCTTTTTTTTAATTGCCAGGCCAGGTATTTACCAGGTTTGTTTGCACTTTCAAACGATTTCTGTTTCAAATTTTTTAAATTCCATTCTAATTCTTTATTCAGCAAATGTTTAACTTGGGATTGTAATATCGTAATTTCTTTTATTAATTTTTTCTTCCCTGGTCTTTTTTTTAAGTCCTTTTCTTTTTTATCTATTTCATTTTGCAGTGCTGACAGCCTTTCTTCTCTTGCTCTTTTGTCTTTATTATTCAATGTAATTAATATACCCCTCATTACTGCTTTATAAGTGTCCCATACTGTTGGATATTCCATATCATCCGTTTCATTTATTTGGAAGAATGCTGCAGTCTCCTTTTCTAAGAATGATACAGTGTCTTTATTTTGTAGTAAATCCTCATTAATTCTCCATCTTCTTGATTTTCTTTGCAATTTTGTTGACCAGCATATTGGATTATGGTCCGCCCAAACCTTTGGAAGAATCTCAATTTTTTTTGTTATGAGGCCCAAGCCTTGGGAACCCCACAACATGTCAATTCTGGAAAAAGAATTATGCCTTGCTGAGAAAAATGTATAGTCTCTTACCTCAGGGTTGAACTTTCTCCAAATGTCTTCTAGATTTTCCTGTTTAATCAACTCAAAGAAAGAATTGGGCAGCTTCCCTTCTTTATCATTCTTCTTTGGACTTGATCTGTCAAGGTTATTTTGTATTGTCCCATTAAAATCGCCCATCATCAATACCTGGTCATAAGTCTCTTCGTCCATTTGTCTATTTATGTCTTTAAAGAATTTGTCTTTCGCTCCATTGGGTGCATAGAGTCCTAGTAGTAACGTTTTTTTCGCCTCTATCGTCACCTCAACAGCAATGTATCTTCCTTCTTTGTCTTTAAAGATTAATTTTGGGTCAAGTTGTTCTTTAATGTAAAAAACCACCCCTCTTTTCTTTTGCTCTGCTAGTGAAAAAAATTCCAACCCCAAATTTCTATTCCACAAAAATTTACTGTCCTTGCGTTGTATATGAACTTCCTGTAAACAAATTATATTGCATTTTTGCTTTTTAATCCAATGAAATGTTCTCCTTCTTTTCTGTGGTGAATTTAGTCCATTTATATTCCAAGATAGTAATTTGTACTCCATTATGATGTTGGTTCTTTATTTTCTTCAAAAAAGCTATGCATCTCTTGTTCGCTTCTTATTGTAATCCTTTTGCCATTTTGTTCAAATCCAAGACCCTCTGGTATTATCCATCTATATCTTGTGCCCTCTGCACGCAACTGATCGGTTAGCTTCTTGTACTTTTTCCTATCGCTGATCACTTCTCTTGGTAGCTCTTTCATTATTTTAACTCTGCTCCCTTCTATTGCCCAGGCTTTTTGGTACCCTTTCCTCAAAATTTTCTCTGCCACTTCTTTTGATCTTAATCTTATGACGATGTCTCTTGGCAGACCTTTATTTTTCGCATAAACTGAGTTGACTCTGTAGGCACCCTCCAACATACTCTTAAATCTGTCAGGGTCTTCTTCTATGTACTCAGTGATGATATCCACCATATAGCCTTTTAAGTCTGTGTCTTCTTTTTCAGGTACCCCTCTTAGACGCACTTGTGACTCCAGCAACTTACAGTCGTGTATTATGACCTTTTCTTGAATTTTTAGCAAGGCAGAGGCCTGTGTATCCACTTTCATCTCTACCTCTTTCACTTTATTTTGAGTCTCTTCCTTAAAATTCTCTATCTCCTTCTTAAGGTCTCCAACTTCTTTTTTAATATCTTTTTTTATTGCCAAATGCAATTTGTCCATAGCTTTTAACATTTTTGCCTCCAGAGCGTCAAATTGAGCCTGCATCTTGTCAAATGATTGGGCTCTTGCACGTGTTGTTCTTTCTACTGACATATAAAAAATCACCAAACCTTAAAAAAATCCCCACATAAAATTTAGCATCCAATCCAATAGCTTAGAGCCAGTTCTTTCAGATGAGACTAGTTTCGTTTTTCTCCCTTCTTCCTGAGCAAAGATATTGAATTTTAACAATTTTGACAGTTTTTCTCCCTTTTAAAATGGCAATCGTTATTTCTCTATGGTACAGTTCCAGCCTAGAGAGGTCTCTCTTCGTCTTTCTTGATCTGAGTCTTGGACTCAATTCCTTCCTAGTTCAAAGGTCGGATGTCACAGCTCTTGTTGTCCTTATAGGCTCTGATTTATTGTCCAGCCCCTTTTAGTTTCACTTCCTGTCACAGCTTAGACTGATCTCGTGTCTAGTCTCGCAGTTTTTTGAGCTGCATGAAGAAACCGCAACCACAAAAATTCACAACAATATGTCCTTTCTCCAAAATATCTTTGAAGGCAATTGTTTTTACGGCGTTCAGTTTTCCCAAGCTGAATTCTTTTCCTGCTGTGCCCCCACTCAGCTCAGTTCATTCTAGGTTCTGCAGTTTATGGGCATATATACACGGCAACTCTCTTTTCTTTCTTCTGCGTCACCAACCTCCCATTGCCAACTTTCACTCTTATCTTGAAAGGTTTTTTTTTTTTTTTTGCTGTTGTTCACATCCAAAGCCACAGAGCTCAGCTTAACAAGGTAAAAGTTTTTTTTTCATTCAATTATGCTTTGCCTTCGTCTGTTATTAATCCACTCAGTGTTTAAACTATATTCAAAGTCTCTCAGAGTGAAGATAAGAATGATGAGTCTACCTTTTAGATGTTCTCAACTCCCCCGGCTGCTATTTTCTTGCAATTAAAATCAGTCCTTCTAGCGTGCTTGGATTCCGACAGCCTTAAGTGACCGAAGTCACTTTAGAGTCACTGCAGACGATGGTTGACATTCCATTGCCGGACATCAAGAAATGAAGGAGTCAGCTCTCTGACTGCTCCAGTTCGATATCAACAGCATTAAAGGAAGATAAGTCGTCTTGGGTTAACCCTTGCCTAGGGTTAATGAGCATAGACCTTATCAGGGGTCTTTAATACCCTGAACAGTGACAATAAAATCCCCCTCTGTTAGGGAGCTGCAGACTGTCTTCCAGCCAAACAGGAAGTCCCCTAGGCTGCATTTTTGACACCCCTGCTTTATAGAGTTTATACCTGGCAACACATTTTATGACACACATGGTTCAGCCTCACAACGTACCACATGTGTGAAACCTGGCCCTCGTACAAACGAGTTAGACACCTCTGCTCTAAAGAAGTCCTTTGGGGAGGGGATTGCTACCAACCATTGGCTCCCCCCCACACACACACAAAATGCCCAAAAAAGAACACGCTTGAGCACATGCAAACTCATTTACACACATGCAGACAAACACCTGGTCCACGGGCGTTGATCAGCCTCCAGAGCTCTTTTCTCCTCCCTCCTGTCCTTACCCGTTGAAGCTCGAGGTTGCAGTTCCCAGGCTCTTTGACGCTCTGCGGCAGTCCCTTTCAGCCTGGGAGCTTCAAAGGCTCTTTGAAACCCCCATTTGAAGCTCCAAGGCTGAGTCTCAGTTCCCCGGCTCTTTCTGCCTTTCTTTGCTGACTGCTGCAAGGAAAACGTGAGGTGGATTTTAAGATCCATTCCACATTTTACTTGCAGCTTTGTCTTTGCTCTGCAATGGTTTCAAATGGAGTGGAGATGGTTACCTTTTCAGCTTTCCTATAGCCAGCTGAAACTCATGCTTCCTGGAGTTGTGTCCTTGCAAACAAAGGTTTGATCCTTTCAGCCAACTTATTTCTGTTGAATGGACCTAATCTAGTGAGTACTCTAATGTGGGAACCCACAGCCAAAGGGGAATATTATACTGGAAAGCCATTGCCAACCTGATGAGACTCGGGGGTGGGTGGTGGGTGGGAGAGAAGCTTATAATGCCATTTCACTGTTTCCACTGTTCCATTGTTTCAGAGCCTTTGTGCTTTTTCTTGATGCTTTGTTTTAAAAATTGCATTCCCAAATTCCACTATTCCCCCACCTTTCCAACGTAAACAAAACATTGGAAGAGTTTTAAGCATGTTTGTATTTAAAGCTTAAAAATAATATCTTTAACTCTGTTTGTCTGTGTCCGTTATAAAGTTTATATCTCCACTACCTGGCATTATTTCTTTATTTAATTCTATTTATATCCCACCCTCCCGCCGAGGACATACACGGCCTGGCCCCACAAAGTCAGGGAGCCCGTCAGGGGAGGGCGGGATATAAATCTGATGCAATAAAAAGTAAAGTCCCATTTGTGTCCGATCCAGCCCTCCTAACAAATAATAAGAAGATAAGAAGATATTGGATTTACATTCCACCCTCCACTCCGAAGAGTCTCAGAGCGGCTCACAATCTCCTTTCCCTTCCTCCCCCACAACAGACACCTGTGAGGAGGTAGATGAAGATATTGGATTTATATCCCGCCCTCCACTCCGAAGAGTCTCAGAGTGGCTCACAATCTCCTTTCCCTTCCTCCCCCACAACAGACACCCTGTGAGGTAGATGAAGATATTGCATTTATATCCCGCCCTCCACTCCGAAGAGTCTCAAAGCGGCTCACAATCTCCTTTTCCTTCCTCCCCCACAACAGACCCCCTGTGAGGTAGATGAAGATATTGGATTTACATCCCACCCTCCACTCCGAAGAGTCTCAGAGCGGCTCACAATCTCCTTTCCCTTCTTCCCCCACAACAGACACCTGTGAGGTAGATGAAGATATTGGATTTACATCCCGCCCTCCACTCCGAAGAGTCTCAGAGGGGCTCACAATCTCCTTTCCCTTCTTCCCCCACAACAGACACCTGTGAGGTAGATGAAGATATTGGATTTATATCCCGCCCTCCACTCCGAAAAGTCTCAGAGCGGCTCACAATCTCCTTTCCCTTCTTCCCCCACAACAGACACCCTGTGAGGTAGATAAAGATATTGGATTTATATCCCGACCTCCACTCTGAAGAGTCTCAGAGCGGCTCACGATCTCCTTTACCTTCCTCCCCCACAACAGACACCTGTGAGGTAGATAAAGACATTGGATTTATATCCCGCCCTCCACTCCGAAGAGTCTCAGAGCGGCTCACAATCTCCTTTCCCTTCTTCCCCCACAACAGACACCTGTGAGGTAGATAAAGATATTGGATTTATATCCCGCCCTCCACTCCGAAGAGTCTCAGAGCGGCACACAATCTCCTTTACCTTCCTCCCCCACAACAGACACCCTGTGAGGTGGGTGGGGCTGGAGAGGGCTCTCACAGCAGCTGCCCTTTCAAGGACAACCTCTGCCAGAGCTACGGCTGACCCAAGGCCATGCCAGCAGGTGCAAGTGGAGGAGCGGGGAATCGAACCTGGTTCTCCCAGATAAGAGTCCGCACACTTAACCACTACACCCAACTGGCTCTCTATTAGAGCTCTGGCTGACCCAAGGCCATTCCAGCAGGTGCAAGTGGAGGAGCGGGGAATCGAACCCGGTTCTCCCAGATAAGAGTCCGCACACTTAACCACTACACCCAACTGGCTCTCTATTAGAGCTATGGCTGACCCAAGGCCATTCCAGCAGGTGCAAGTGGAGGAGCGGGGAATCGAACCCGGTTCTCCCAGATAAGAGTCCGCACACTTAACCACTACACCAAACTGGCTCTCTATTAGAGCTATGGCTGACCCAAGGCCATTGCAGCAGCTGCAAGTGGAGCAGTGGGGAATCAAACCCGGTTCTCCCAGATAAGAGTCTGCACACTTAACCACTACACCCAACTGGCTCTCTATTAGAGCTATGGCTGACCCAAGGCCATTCCAGCAGGTGCAAGTGGAGGAGCGGGGAATCGAACCCGGTTCTCCCAGATAAGAGTCCACACACTTAACCACTACTCCAAACTGGCTCTCTATTAGAGCTATGGCTGACCCAAGGCCATTCCAGCAGCTGCAAGTGGAGCAGTGGGGAATCAAACCTGGTTCTCCCAGATAAGAGTCCGCACACTTAACCACTACACCAAACTGGCTCTAGACTTCTATCATTCTCAACTACCTTTTTTCTAAAGTAAGTCCCAGGCTCTTTAGCGTTTCCTCTAAGGGAAGGTGCTCCAACCCCTGAATCGTCTTCGTTGCCCTCCTCTGTATTTTTTCCAGCTCTGCAGTGTTCTTTTGGAGATACAGGGACCCGATCTGCGCACAGTATTTATTCTATGTGAGGCTGCACCACAGCTCTGTACGAGGGCGTTATTTTCAGTCTCTTATTCATCCTTAGCATGCCGTCTGAGTGGTAATTGTATTAGTCTGTTGGAGCAGACTTTTCTTTTGTTTTACCCCAACGCTAATTGGTGATAATATTTCCGGGAAGATGGCGACGTCACCTATCAGGTGTGAAGGATCGTAGTTCTTTTCCAGAGATCTAATACCCAACCTGGCCAGATTTGTGGATTTTTAAATCCAGAGGTTGGAGCCGTGAACAGGCAAGGTAGATATTTCTGCAGACCTGGGGGAAGCCTTAGGTTTGCAGAAACTGTGGCTCTTTCGCACATATTGTGTGGCTCTTGAAGCTCCTGCTGCCCCGTCGGCCAGCTTGGAGAAGGCATTCCTCTCTTGAAATCACTTCTATGAGCCAAGCCAGCTGGCAGCTTGGAGAATGCAGTTAAAGATGCTTTATTTCCACCTCTCCCCCCCTCCCCTCCATCAGTTTGCCTGCCTTCCTGTCTTGCAGATCTAAAACCGCTAACATTTATTCTATGTGGTTCTTACATTAAACAAGTTTGGACACCTCTGATCTAGAACGCATCTTCTATCTGATTGGTCTTTGACCATATTAAACTATACTACTTAAAAAAACAAAAGGAAAGGGGACTCTGTTAGAACATAAGGACATAAGAGAAGCCATGTTGGATCAGGCCAATAGCCCATCCAGTCCAACACTCTGTGTCACATAGTGGCCAAAAATAACCAGGTGCCATCAGGAGGTCCATCAGTGGGACCAGGACACTAGAAGCCCTCCCACTGTGCCCCCCCCCCAAGCACCAAGAATACAGAGCATCACTGCCTCAGACATAAAGACATAAGAGAAGCCATGTTGGATCAGGCCAACGGCCCATCCAGTCCAACACTCTGTGTCACATAAGAACATAAGAGAAGCCATGTTGGATCAGGCCAACGGCCCATCAAGTCCAACACTCTGTGTCACACAGTGACCAAAAAACCCCAAGTGCCATCAGGAGGTCCATCAGTGGGGCCAGGACACTAGAAGCTCTCCCACTGTTGCCCCCCCCACAAGTACCAAGAATACAGAGAGCATAAGAGAAGCCATGTTGGATCAGGGCAATGGCCCATCCAGTCGAACACGCTGTGTCACGCAGTGGCCAAAAAAACCAAGTGCCATCAGGAGGTCCATCAGTGGGGCCAGGACACTAGAAGCCCTCGCATTGTTGCCTCCCCCAAGCACCAAGAAGACAGAGCATCACTGCCCCAGACAGAGGGTTCTAATAATACCCTGTGGCTAATGGACCCCTGCTCCCTATGTTTATGCAATCCCTTTTTGAAGCTGTATATGCTTATAGCCGCCCCCACCTCCCGTGGCAGTGAATTCTATGTGTCAATCACCCTTTGGGTGAAGAAGAACTTCCTTTTATCCGTTTTCACCGGACTGCTCAGCAATTTCATGGAGTGCCCACGAGTTCCTGTATTGTGAGAAAGGAAGAAAAGGACTTCTTTCTCTACCTTCTCTATCCCACACATAATCTTGTCAACCTCCATCATGTCGCCCCGCAGTCGACGTTCCTCCAAGCTAAAGAGCCCCAAGCGGTTTAACCTTTCTTCATAGGGAAAATGTTCCAAACCTTTAATCGTTCTAATTGCCCTTTCCTGCAACTAGGCTTTAAGACTCTTTTTTTGAAACGTGTCCTGTTGTCCACGGAACCCAACGTAAGGTAACTACGCACTTTGGCTCTTCCAGGGCAATCTCCCAAACGGTCGGTCGTCCTTAAGCAAAGTAGCTCAGAGTGCGACCGCTGTGCCCGCAATGCATGAGGTGCTGCTTGTTCCAAAAGTTTGAGGAAAAGATTTCTTGGCAAAGGTTTTCCATCGTTGGCTCACGTTCTGCAACTTCTGTGTCTCCGTTCATTAAGCTCCGGGCCAGTAACTGTGAAACAGACCCGTTTGGCAGGTAGGGCTGCTGGATGGAGCAAGGTCTTGTGGGAGCGAAGGGGGGCCCACTTCTCCGGCCCGGTCACCCAAGCAACCATTTGGGGTGGCACTGTGCCAACACTGCCAATACCTGCAGGGGTTTGGCCTTCCCTGGCTGCTCCCTGGCTTCCGTGACAGAGCAGGCAACTTGGTTTCCGACAACGGGACCGTTGGGCTCTCGAAAGCTCGCCCCTGAAAATCTTGTTGGTCTCGAAAGCGCAACTGGATTAGAATCCAAGTCTTTTGTTTCCAAATCTAGTAGGAGCAGATGACTAGAATGATTTAAAGGGATTAAAGGGCGACTAGGATGATTAAAGGGTTGGAACATTTTGCTTATGAAGAAAGGTTACAAAGCTTGGGGCTCTTAAGCTTGGAGAAACGTCAACTGCAGGGTGACACGAGAGAGGTTTACAAGATTATGCATGGGATGGAGAAGGTAGAGAAAGAAGCCTTTTTCTCCCTTTCTCACAATACAAGAACTCGTGGGCATTCGATGAAATTGCTGAGCAGTCGGGTTAAAACGGATAAAAGGAAGTCCTTCCTCACCCAAAGGGTGATTAACATGTGGAATTCACTGCCACAGGAGGCGGTGGCCACTACAAGCATAGCTTCAAGAGGAGATTGCATAAGCATATGGAGCACAGGTCCATCAGTGTCTATTAGCCACAGCGTATTATTGGAGCTCGCTCTCTGGGCAGGGATGCTCTAAATTCTTGGTGTTTGGGGTGGGGGGGCACAGTGGGAGGGCTTCTAGTGTCCTGGCCCCACTGATGGACTTCCTGATGGCTCCTGGTTTTTTGGCCACTGTGTGACACAGAGTGTTGGACTGGATGAGCCACTGGCCTGATCCAACATGGCTTCTCTTATGTGACACAGAGTGTTGGACTGGATGGGCCGTTGGCCTGATCCAACATGGCTTCTCTTATGTTCTTATGTGACACAGAGTGTTGGACTGGATGGGCCATTGGCCTGATCCAACATGGCTTCTCTTACGTTCTTATGTGACACAGAGTGTTGGACTGGATGGGCCTTTGGCCTGATCCAACATGGCTTCTCTTATGTTCTTATGTCTGGGGCAGTGATGCTCTGTATCCTTGGTGCTGTGGGGCACAGTGGGAGGGCTTCTAGTGTCCTGGCCCCACTGATGGACTTCCTGATGGCTCCTGGTTTTTTGGCCACTGTGTGACCCAGAGTGTTGGACTGGATGAGCCATTGGCCTGATCCAACATGGCTTCTCTTATGTTCTTATGACTGGCATCTTCTCCCGAGTCGATCCAAACTAGGCAACAAAACAGCTTGAACTGAACCGGTTGGGGTCAACTCCTCTTTACCGTTGACAGCCGCTGCCCCGCTGATGTAGAGGGGTTCATTGGTAGAGCCTCCGCTTGGCATGCAGAAAGTCCCAGTTTCGATCCCCGGCAACATCTCCAGCTAAAAGGACCATGCAGGAGGGGATGGGAAAGACCAAAGCATGAGATCTTGACCAGAAAAAAAGTTTTGTGTCCAGTGGCACTTTTAAGACCAACATAGTTTTATTTAAGTCTTAAGAGTGCCACTGGACTCACTTCATTCTGCTGCTTCAGACCAACACGGATACCCACCTGAGATCTTACCAGAATGGGCTAGCACATCTATGTCAGGGCTCATAGAGGGAATTCATCTCCTGGCAAGTTTATGAACTACCTGTTATCTGGTAGAACCGGGTTTGATTCCCCACTCCTCCACTTACATTCTGCTGGAATGGGCTTGGGTCAGCCACAAGTTCTCTTAAAGCCGTTCTGCTCGAGAGCAGTTTTGGGAGAGCTCTCTCAGCCCCACCTACCTCACAAGAGCGTCTGTTGTGGGGAGGGGGAGGGAAAAGAGATTTGTAAGCCGCTCTGAGTTTTCCTTTGGCTAGCGAAAGGTGGAGTATAAATCCAATTTCCTCCTCCTCCTCTCTTTGGGAGGAATGAGGTAATCTATCTTTGGGAGTGTGAGGTAAAATTATGCCAGGAATCTTTTAAAATCTGTCGCTCTGCCAGTCGATGCTGCAGTTGCGACTGTGCAGAACTAGCTAAGGAAGAAAGCGGCAGCTGTAGAAGAGCAGATGGGGAGCGGCGTGATGGTCAAGACAGCGCAAATTTGTGAGGCTTGCCAATCTCCTGATACGGCGTAGAGTTGCCCGAGAATCACAGCTGGTCTCCTGACTCCAGAAATCAGTTCTCCTGAAGGAACTTAAGGTGGATTCAGCATCACATCCCGCCGCCCCCCCTCCCGCCCAAGCTCTGTCCCTTCCCCCAAGCTGCACCCTACACTGGCACCATTTCCTAATCGATGGGAATTTCCTGAGCCAGGGTTGGTACCCCTGGGCAAACCATCACTTCCCCTCACCCACGATTGCCTTCTCTGAGCAGCAAAGGCTCTCCAGGGACTGCGAATGAAGAAGAAGAAGTGTGAGCCACTCAGTGGCTTACAATCTCTTATATCTTCTCCCCTCCCCCCACAACTGACACCCTGTGAGGTGGGTGGGGCTGAGAGGGCTCTCACAGCAGCTGCCCTTTCAAGGACAACCTCTGCCAGAGCTATGGCTGACCCAAGGCCATTCCAGCAGGTGCAAGTGGAGGAGTGGGGAATCAGACCCGGTTCTCCCATATAAGAGTCCATGCACTTGACCACTACACCAAACTGGCTCTCTATTAGAGCTATGGCTGACCCAAGGCCATTCCAGCTGCTGCAAGTGGAGGAGTGGGGAATCAAACCCGGTTCTCCCAGATAAGAGTCCATGCACTTCACCACTAAACCAAACTGGCTCTCTATTAGAGCTATGGCTGACCCAAGGCCATTCCAGCAGGTGCAAGTGGAGGAGTGGGGAATCAGACCCGGTTCTCCCAGATTAGAATCCATGCACTTAACCACCACCTCAAACCGGCTCTTGGAACTTGGGACCCACAGCGAGGGCTTTTTTTCTATATAGCAGCCGCTTTCCTCTCCATTGATTTCTGGTCGTTTTCCTGTTCTGTGCATGGAGATAATTCTCCCTGTTGGGTTGGAAAGCACATGTAGTGTAGTGTTCTTTTTAGATTATAGTAAAAAAGATGCATGCTGGCAATTCCTGCTCCTTGGCTTGGCGGGGTGTGTGTGTATGTGTGTTGCTGGTGCACAACGTGCGCTCTGCTGTTTGATCTCCTGAGGAAGGCTCCGGAATATCCCTCTGCTCCACCTGGGGTCACTCCCTTTGTCCTCTCTCCCTCCTGCCTGCCTGGAAATTACAAAAAAGCTGCCTTTCTCTTCCCCTCCCCCAAGTCGGACAAGTGGATGCCTTCCCCTTGGAGATGTGGCACTTCCTAGCAGAGTCGGCTCAGGCTACGTTTTGGATGCCTGTTTCAAGCTGTGGCGGCAGGTTGTGACTCTGGGCGAACAAAATTGCGGTTAGGGTTTTTGATCGGAGGAGCCCCGTGGCGCAGAGTGGTGAAGCTGCGGTACTGCAGTCCGAGCTCTCTGCTCACGACCTGAGTTCGATCCCGGCGGAAGCTGGGTTCAGGTCGCCGGCTCCAGGTTGACCTAGCCTTCTGTCGTTCCGAGGTCGGTCAAAGGAGTCCCCAGCTTGCTGGGGGCGAAAGGGTAGACGACTGTGGAAGGCAATGGCAAACCACCCTGTTAAAAGTCTGCCATGAAAACGTTGTGAAAGCAGCGTCACCCCAGAGTCAAAAACGACTGGTGCTTGCACAGCGGACTACCTTTACCTTAAGAGCCCCGTGGCGCAGAGTGGTAAAGCTGCGGTACTGCAGTCCGAGCTCTCTGCTCACGACCTGAGTTTGATCCCGGTGGAAGCTGGGTTCGGGTCGCTCCAGGTTGACTCAGCCTTCCGTCCTTCCGAGGTTGGTAAAATGAGTCCCAAGCTTGCTGGGGGGAAAGCGTAGATGACTGGGGAAGGCAAGGGCAAACCACCCCGTTAAAAGTCTGCCATGAAACCGTGAAAGCAGCGTCACCCCAGATTCAAAAACGACTGGAGCTTGCACAGGGGACTGCCTTTACCTTAAGAGCCCCATGGCGCAGAGTGGTAAAGCTGCGGTACTGCAGTCCGAGCTCTCTGCTCACGACCTGAGTTCGATCCCGGCGGAAGCTGGGTTCAGGTAGCTGGCTCAAGGTTGACTCAGCCTTCCGTCCTTCCGAGGTTGGTCAAAGGAGTCCCAGCTTGCTGGGGGGAACGTGTAGATGACTGGGGAAGGCAAGGGCAAATCACTTCATTAAAAAAAAAACAGTCTGACATGAAAACGGCATGATGCGACATCACCCCAGAGTCAGAAACGACCGCTGCTTACTTTTTATTTTTTTATAGTGGCTGTGGTTCAGTGGTAGCGCATCTATTTGCCAGGCTCAGTTCCCAGCACCTCCAGTTAGGACCAGATTACATACGTCAGAGGTGGCCAGCGGTAGCTCTCCAGATTTTTTTTTTTGCCTACAACTCCCATCAGCCCCTGCCTTTGGCCGTGCTGGCTGGGGCTGATGGGAGTTGTAGGCAAAAAACATCTGGAGAGCTACCGCTGGTCACCCCTGACATAGGTGATGTGAAAAACATCCCGTGAAGCTGACCGGCGGGAGGTTCAGGACGGACAAAAAGGAGATACTGCTTTATACAAAGAGGGATTAAAATGTAGAAGTTGCTGCCAGAGGATGCATTGAAGGTCACAAAAATAAACATCTTGAAAAGGGGATTAGACACATGGAGGATACAACTATCAATGGTTACTAGCCCTGGTAACTGAGGAGAACCTCCAAACCTAAAGGTCCTAATCCTTTGAATCCTAGAGCCAGGAGGCAACATCAGGGGAAGCCTCTCTGCCCTGTTGTTGGCCCTCCAGAGGAACTGGCTGGCCACTGTATGAGTCAGGAAGCTGTAGTAGATGGATCCTCACTGGTCTGACCCAGCAGGGCTCTTCTGAGGTTCTCCTCAGGGGAAGGCCTCAGCCTCTCTGCCTTGTTGTTCGCTCTCCAGAGGAACTGGCTGGCCACTGTGTGACACAGCAGTCTAGACTAGATGGACCCTCCCTGGTCTGATCCAGCAGGGCTCTTCTGATGTTCTTCTCAGGGGAAGGCCTCCGCCTCTCTGTCCTGTTGTTGGCCCTCCAGAGGAACTGGTTAACCCCTGTGTGAGACAGGAGGCTGGACTAGATGGACCCTCCCTGGTCTGATCCAGCAGGGCTCTTCTGATGTTCTTCTCAGGGGAAGGCCTCCGCCTCTGCCCTGTTGTTGGCCCTCCAGAGGAACTGGCTGGCCTCTGTGTGAGACAGGATGCTGGACTAGATGGACCCTCCCTGGTCTGATCCAGCAGGACTCTTCTGATGTTCCTCTCAGGGGAAGGCCTCAGCCTCTCTGCCCTGTTGTTGGCCCTCCAGAGGAACTGGCTGGCCTCTGTGTGAGACAGGAGGCTGGACTAGATGGACCCTCCCTGGTCTGATCCAGCAGGGCTCTCCTTATATTCTTCTCAGGGGAAGGCCTCAGCTTCCATGCGCAGTTCTTGGTCATCCAGAGGAATTGATTGGCCACTGTGTGATACAGGAGGCTGGACTAAATGGACCACTGAGGCAAAATACATAAAAGCCCCATGTTCTTCTTACATTCTTATGTCTGCCTGACACCCTGAGTTCAATTCCCGGCATCTCCAGTTAAAAGTTCCAGGTGATGTGAAAGACCTCAGCCTGAGACCCTGGAGAGACACTGCTGATCTGAGTAGACGATATTAACTTTGACGGACCACTGGTTCCAAAGTCTGTCCTTTCTCCATACTTCACCTTCCCCAGGCTCCACCCCTGCCCCCCAAAATCTCCAGAAATTTCATAATCTCGAGTTGGCAGCCATAGACATACGTGTGCAAATTTACTTAGCTTGCTCATTTCTATCCCGGCAAGGTCAGCCCAAATAGAAATGTGCAAGATAAGGCATCTTGATGCCTTTTCTGGAGGAGGGACGTGGAGAGTGCCGGAGAAGGAAGCGCATGTCTCTCCCTCACACAGTAGAAGGGTTTGGTTTTGCGGGATTCTCTGAGCAAACAGGTGCATTCCGGGCGCATGAGTGAGCGAATGAGTCAGGCAGAAAATATAGCTTCCTACTCACTCCCACTACTGGCTTGTCACTTGGATCAATTTGAACTTTACCACCCCAGAATCGGAGAGGGGGAGGAGAGGCAACAAATCAGCCCTGGACTGGCAAACTGCAGGCAGAAATTTTTTTGTTTCAAGGTTTTTGTTTTCGTTTCAAGCGTTGGTGGCACAGGCTGGCAGGGTGTGGAGGTTGTGGGTTCGATACCAGCCAGAAAAAAAATCTGCTCAGGCAGCCAGCGTGTTAAGGCAGGAAAGAGGGTGGCGGAGGCAAACACCCCCCCCCCCCATCTAAATGGGGGAGGCCTTAAGCAGCGCGACAGAGTTGCCAGCCTCTCCGAATTTCCATGCTGGTGTTTCATCTCTGTGCCGAAAGGAAAAGCCAGACAACGGTAGGGCTGCTCCAGCTTGGATCTTGCAATTTGGGTCGTGCATTTGCAGAGTACGTCATGCGGAATGCCGGCCTGGATGAAGCGCAAGCCAGATTTAAGATTGCTGGGAAAAACATCAACAGCTGACTGGCCACTGTATGAGGCAGAATGCTGGACTAGATGGACCTTCACTGGTCTGATCCAGCAGGGCTCTTCTGATGTTCTTACCAGGGAAAAGCCTTGACCTTTTTGCCCTGTTGTTGGCCCTCCAGGGGAACTGGCTGCCCACTGTGTGAGACAGGATGCTGGACTAGATGGACCCTCCCTGGTCTGATCCAGCAGGGCTTTTCTGATGTTCTTCTCAGGGGAAGGCCTTCGCCTCTCTGCCCTGTTGTTGGCCCTCCAGAGGAACTGGTTGGCCACTGTGTGAGACAGGAGGCTGGACTAGATGGACCCTCCCTGGTCTGATCCAGCAGGGCTCTTCTGATGTTATTCTCAGGGGAAGGCCTCGGCCTCTCTGCCCTGTTGTTGGCCCTCCAGAGGAACTGGTTGGCCCCTGTGTGAGACAGGAGGCTGGACTAGATGGACCCTCACCAGTCTGGCCCAGCTGGGCTCTTCTGATGTTCTTCTCAGGGGAAAGCTTGGCCTCTGTGCCCTGTTTGTCCATCCTTTAAGACAGTTGGTTGGCCATTGCATGAGACAGGATGTTGGACTAGATGAACCCTCACCAGTCTGACCCTGCAGGGCTCTTCTGAGGTTCTTCTCAGGGAAAGGCCTCGGACTCTCTGCCCTGTACTTCTCAATCTGTGGAACTCATTGCCACAAGAACTGACTGGCCACTGTTTGAGGCAGTGTGCTGGGCTAGAGGAACTTTCACTGGTCTGACCCAGCAGGGCTATTCATATGTAGCTTCTATCAGCATACCCTTCACAACCTTGGTCCCATCTCTTGCAAAAAGACCCTTTCTGTTTGTACACTGTTGCTTGGCTTGTATGAAGCTTTGGTTTCCCCGAGGAATAACAGACAGCAAGAATGACATTATCACATTAGGAAAGCCACAGGCGGTGTTGACTAACACTTCTGGTCAGAGCATTGACTCCAGACGCAGGAACGGCTCTCCCCACCCGCGTTATTTTCCAGCTCATTAAATATCACTCAGCAGTGCTAGCCCAGCAGCTCTTTGTTAACCCATGCACTAAAAGGGGCTCAAAGCTAGTTGTGCATTCCCGCTCTCGCTCTCTCACACACGCAATCATCCAACTCTGTGTCACTCAGTTCAGGACTGAGAAAAGGGATGTACTTCTCAATCTGTGGAACTCATTGCCACAATATATAGCCCGGGGGTAGCCAAACTGTGGCTCGGGAGCCACGTGTGGCTCTTTCACACATACTGTGTGGCTCTTGAAGCCACTACCACCCCATCGGCTGACTTAGAGAAGGCATTAGTCTCTTTAAATTACTTCTCCAAGCCAAATGGAGAATGCATTTGAAGTTAAATTTGCTTTCTTTACACCTCTCCCTCCCTACTCCAAATCTATTCCTTCCTTCCTTCCTTCCTTCCTTCCTTCCTTCCTTCCTTCCTTCCTTCCTTCCTTCCTTCCTTCCTTCCTTCCGCCTCAAACATCTGACATTCACTTCTTGCGGCTCTCAAACATCTGACATTTGTTCTGTGTGGCTCTTACACTAACCAAGTTTGGCCACCCCTGATAAAGCTTCAGCTAGTAGTGTAGATTGCTATTTTCTTTTCTTTCTTTCTTTTTTAAAGAATTAGGTAGATTTATGGAGGTGAGACATCTAGCAATAGCTGTGAGCTGTCAACAAAATGGAACCTCCACATTCAGCGGCAGTATACCTCTTACCAGAAGCAGGGGAGAAATAGCCTTTAACTGCTGTGCCTTGGCTGTGAACCACATTAGCTGGCTGCTGTTTGCGCCCAAGATGGCTCTTGGGCTTAGGCTTGCGTTTGAGAGCCAGTTTGGTGTAATGGGGAAGTGTGCGGACTCTTATCTGGGAGAACCGGGTTTGATTCCCCACTCCTCCGCTTGCACCTCCTGGAATGGCCTTGGGTCTGCCATAGCTGGCAAAGGTTGTTCTTGAAAGGGCAGCTTCTGTCAGAGCTCTCTCAGCCCCTCCTACCTCACAGGGTGCCTGTTGTGGGGGGGGGGGGAGTTATGGGAGATTGTCAGCCGCTCTGAGTCTCTCAGAGAGAAGGTATAAATCTGCAGTCGTCTTCTTCTTTATGCAGAGTCGGAATTCTGATGCCGAGCTCAGTTCTAACACTGAAGCAAGGCTCTCTGAATCATGCTTACCCCCTTCAAGCCTCATGGGGCGGCAGATCCCAGGCTCCAAGCTTCACGATCCAGCCAGCTGAACTTCAGGCCGCTTGAGTAGGCTCAGGTAGAAAGGAGCCTCTCGTAGGCCGATTTCTGTTTCCGTGGCAACCACAGCGGGTCGCCGCGGAGGTGAGCAAACAGGAGGGCCCCCTTCATCCCTCTGGGAGTCAATATTGACAGAGGCCGGATTGGGACTTTGATTTTTTATAGGCCTTGCCTGGCAAAGTCGCTACCTGGCCCCTGCTGCTCAAAGAATCCAAGAGTTGGAAGGGACCTCCAGGGTCATCTAGTCCAGCCCCCTGCACGATGCAAGAACCTCACAGACACCTTCCCCGCGCGCATCCAGTAGCCCAAGTTCCATCCCAGAAGATGGCAAAAAACCTCTAACTCCGCAGTTTTAGAGGGGAGATATAGAAAGATCCCTAGGAATGAGAGGGTCTGCCCTCACGGAGCTGCGGTCATCGAAACTGTTGGACATGTTCTCCTCTCATGCCAATTTTACACGCAAGGTTAAATAGTTCCTTAATAAAGCAGGAGTCAAGTGGCACCTTTAAGACCAGCTAAGTTTTATTCAGAACGTCAGCTCTCGTGTTCTAAAAACACACTTCTTTAGACGAGGGGATTGTCCATAGAATCATAGAATCCAAGAGTTGGAAGGGACTTCCAGGGTCATCTAGTCCAACCCCCTGCACAATGCAGGAAACTCACAAACACCTCCCCCTAAATTCACAGGATCCGCATTGCTGTCAGATGGCCATCTAGCCTCTGTTTGAAAACCTCCAAGGAAGGAGAGCCCAACACCTCCCGAGGAGGAAGCCTGTTCCACTGAGGAATCGTTCTAACGGTCAGGAAGTTTTTCCTAATGTTGAGCCAGAAACTCTTTTGATTTAATTTCAACCCATTGGCTCTGGTCCTACCTTCCAGGGCCACAGAAATCAATTCCACACCATCCTCTATAGGACAGCCCTTCGAGTCCTTGAAGATGGTGATCATATCATAGAATCATAGAGTTGGAAGGGACTTCCAGGGTCATCTACTCCAACCCCCTTCTCAGTGCAGGAAACTCACAAACACCTCCCCCTAAATTCACAGGATCCTCATTGCTGTCAGAGGGTCATCTAACCTCTGTTGAAAAACCTCCAAGGAAGGAGAGCCCACCACCTCCTGAGGAAGCCTGTTCCACTGAAGAACCGCTCTAACGGTCAGGAAGTTCTTCCTAATGTTGAGCCGGAAACTCTTTTGATTTAATTTCAACCCATTGGTTCTGGTCCTACCTTCTGGGGCCACAGAAAACAATTCCACACCATCCTCTATAGGACAGCCCTTCAGGTACTTGAAGATGGTGATCCTATCACCTCTCAGCTGCCTCCTCTCCAGGCTAAACATCCCCAGCTCCTTCAACCTTTCCTCGCAGGACTTGGTCTCCAGACCCCTCACCATCTTCGTCGCCCTCCTCTGGACCCGTTCCAGCTTGTATATATCTTTCTTAAAATGTGGTGCCCTCTAAACTCCACAGTGCTGGGAGCAAAAATTCTTCCTAATATTGAACCGGAAACTCTTTTGATTTAATTTCAACCCATTGGTTCTGGTCCTACCTTCTGGGGCCACAGAAAACAATTCCACACCATCCTCTATAGGACACCCTTCAAGTACTTGAAGGTGGTGATCATATCATAGAATCATAGAGTTGGAAGGGACCTCCAGGGTCATCTAGTCCAACCCCCTGCACAATGCAGGAAACTCACAAACATCCCCCCTCCCCAAATCCACAGGATCTTCATCGCTGTCAGATAGCCCTCTAGCCTCTGTTTGAAAACCTCCAAGGAAGGAGAGCCCACCACCTCCCGAGGAAGCCTGTTCCACTGAGGAACCGTGTCAGTGTCCCTTTACTTTAAGGAGAATTGGAACTGCCAAAAGATTGTGTCATCCTTGAGTACAGGTGCTAAAGTGGCATCAGGTGTCTGCTCTTAACCAATCAGGAATGGGATTGGCTAAGGGAACCTGAAAAGCAGCAGCCTGCTATCCGTTCAGTGTGGGATAGGAAAGGATGGAGATGGCGTGGCATACTGTTGGACTGATATTGGAATTGATGACTGTGGACTGTGTATATTGACGTACCTCTTGGACTGTGTTTCTGTACTTCGGCCCGGCTTATTGGATGTAAGTGTATGACTACTGGGCTGATTCTTGACTGTGACAACTGCCTGAACCCCAATACAGTTTGTTGAACCGGCTGTCTTTGTGAGTGTCTTCCTTAGAACTGCAAGTGAGACTGGTCTACAGTGTGGTACACTGTGGGCACTTCCCTTACTACTCTGTCAAACCGCTCTAACGGTCAGGAAGCTCTTCCTAATGTTGAGCTGGAAACTCTTTTGATGTCACGTAGGGTTGCCGGATCCAATTTAAGAAACAACTGGGGGTGGAGCTAGGAGACATTGGTGTCGGACCCGGGAGCAAGATTGTGACAAGCACCATTGAGCTCCAAAGGGAGTTCTGGCCATCGCATTTAAAGGGACCACACACTTTTTAAATGCCTTCCCTCCATTGGAAATAATGAAGGATAGGGGCACCTTTTGGGGGGGACCCAGATGTCCACAGATATCCACAGTAGAGAGCCCGTTTGGTGCAGTGGCTAAGTGTGCGGACTCTTATCTGGGAGAACCGGGTTTGATTCCCCACTCCTCCACTTGCACCTGCTGGAATGGCCTTGGGTCAGCCATAGCTCTAACAGAGAGACAGTTTGGTGTAGTGGTTAAGAGCGTGGACTCTTATCTGGGAGAACCGGGTTTGATTCCCCACTCCTCCACTTGCACCTGCTGGAATGGCCTTGGGTCAGCCATAGCTCTAATAGAGAGCCAGTTTAGTGTAGTGGTTAAGTGTGTGGACTCTTATCTGGGAACCGGGTTTGATTCCCCACTCCTCCACTTGCACGTGCTGGAATGGCCTTGGGTCAGCCATAGCTCTGGCAGAGGTTGTCCTTGGAAGGGCAGCTGCTGTGAGAGCTCTCTCAGCCCCACCCACCTCACAGGGTATCTGTTGTGTGGGAAGGAGATATAGGAGATTGTAAGTCGCTTTGAGTCTCTGATTCAGAGAGAAGGACGGGGTATAAATCTGTAATTCTTCTTCTCAGGTCAGTTCTCCATTATACCCTGTGGGAATCGGTCTCCATTTCCTCTCCCCCCCCACACACACTTTCTTATAACCCAGAAGTGCAGGGAGGGCCTCCAAACCATGGAATCCCCTGTCTCCACCTGGGGATTTGAAACTTACAATGACCACTGTGTATAAAGCATTTCAAATAATCATGCTGCAAGAATTTACATGCTCCTAATATTCTTTAGACTTTTTTAATAATAATAATAATAATAATAATAATAATAAAAAAATTTATTTGTATCCCGCCCTCCCCGCCTAGGCAGGCTCAGGGCGGCTAACAACATGTCATAAAATATACAATAATAACTATAAACTTAAATTAACAATAAAACTTTAAATTTAACATCATTAAAAACCAGTCAGTATAATAAGATTCATAACTTAGTCTGACAGTGACGATGGTATTTGACGCTAGTTCTGTCAGTGTATACAGTTTACCCAGCGGCATAAGTCTTTGATTAGGACCGCATTAATGGATCCTTAATTAAACAGCCTTATTCAGCAGTCCATATATGCTAGCCCGAAGAGGGTGGTCTTGCAGGCCCTGCGGAACTGATCAAGGTTCATTCATAACATTTAATTCCAATTCAATGCCCATCAATCAATGCTATATAAGTAGCAGTCCAATTCAGGATGCTGAAAGAAAGGTATCGAAACTTGCAGGGCCTCAGGAATTTTGTCAAGCTTCAATTCGGCACTGCCTGCTTCTGAAAATACAAGAGATATCGTTAAAGCAGGTTTCGGTACTTTTCTTTCAGCATCCTGGGTTGGATTGTTATTTATAGTATTAATTCATGGACATTGAATTTGAATTAAGTGAATTAAGAGTGAGGGCCTTTTTGGTGGCAGCCCCCGCCCTGTGGAATGCCCTCTCCGAAAACATCAGGGCCTTGCAGGACCTGCCACAATTCCGCAGGCCCCGCAAAACAGAATTGTTTAGGCTGGCATTAACGTCTAACGGGGAGGCGGCTGCTATTCCGCCATCCCACAGCGCTGGTACTTGAACCCATCCCATTAAAAATGGAGAGCGCAAAATGACACCAAACATCATTATTACATGTCGCGCTCATTAAGAACTAACCGCACCATCTTGGACTCTAGGGACTGAAACTGAAACTGGAAGGAGTGTTTTAAATGGTACGAATTATATGACATCTTTAATGGTTTCTTTTGTGATTCTATTTTAGCACTATGTTGTTTTTATTGCTGTTAGCCACCCTGAGCCCGTCAGGGGAGGGCAGGATACAAATGTAGCAAAACAAATAAAAATAAATGTTATGAATTATGTATTTTGAAAAAGTCTAAATATGATGAGCAGGTAAATTCTTGTAGCATGGTTATCTGAAATGCTTTATACACAGAAATTAAAAGACGTTTGCTCCTTGGGAGGACAGCTACGGCGAACCTGGGCAGTATAATAAAAAGTAGAGACATCAGCCTGCCAAACAAAAGTCTGTATAGTTAAAGTGATGGTAATATATGGCTGTAATTCCCAGTAGTAATGTATGGCTGTGAGTAATTCCCAGTAGTAATGTATGGCTGGGAGAGCTGGACCATAAGGAAGGCCGAGCGCAGAAGAATAGATGCTTTTGAGCTGTGGTGCTGGAGAAGAATCTTGAGAGTCCCTTGGACTGCAAGAAGATCAAATCAGTCGGTCCTAAGGGAAATGAACCCAGACTGTTCCCTGGATGGTCAGATGCTGAAGCTGAAGCTCCAATACTTTGGCCACCCAATGAGAAGGGAGCACTCCCTGAAGAAGACCCTGATGCTGGGAAAGACAGAAGGCCAAAGAAGAAGGGGACAGCAAAAGAGGAGATGGCTGGACAGCATTACTGATGTAACCAACATGAATTTGAGCAGATTTCGGAGGATGGTGGAAGACAGGAGGGCCTGGCGTGACTTGGTCCATGGGGTCGCAAAGAGTCGGACTCGACTGTGCGACTGAACAACAAATACACAGTGGCCATTGTAAGTTTCAAGTTATCTGTACACTGTGGTTTCCTGTTGTGTTTAACCCCACCTGGGGATTGGCAACCGTAGGGATGTGGCGGTTGGTGGTTCCAGAAAAGGAGGTCCTTTGTCTCCTTCGCTTTGTGCGCTGCAAGGCCAACACACAAGCAGGAGAAACCCAGATGAAGAGGGGTTCAGAGTCCTGGAATATTGTTCCTACCTTGGTCATTTTTTTTTAATTAGGCTGAAATCCTTCAGAAACTTAGAATATCTGTATATTGATCTTGGGAGGTGAATTTGGTGGATGAGGCTGAGAGCACGCGAGTGGCCCAAGGTCACCCAGCAAGCTCCCACGGATTCGAACCTGGCTCTCCGAGATCCTGGTCTGCCACTCTGACCGCTGTGTGCGTTGCCGCTGGCTTACAATTGGTGGCCAGCCCCAGGTTCAAATCCCCACTACCATGGAAGGTTACTGGATGACCTTGGACCAATCACACCCTCTCAGTCTAGCCTACCTCTTAGGGTTGTTGTGAGGATAAAATGGAGGAGAGGAGAATGGCGCTTTGGGTCCCTGTCGGGGAGAAAGACAGGGTACGGATGAATAAATATATCAATTGCTGCGCAATAGAATGGCATTTCATTTTTAATTAAATTAGTAGCAACCAAGTCACTTGTTTTGTGTTCTGGTCCCCTTGGGGAAGTGCACATTAGGGTTACCAGCTCTGGGTTGGGAAAATTCCTGGAGATTTTGGGCTGGAGCCTAGGGAAGGCGAGTGGACTTCCTAGGGACCTCAAAATTAGAAAAACTGGAATGGCCCCGAAATCTACTTATTAAGGGACTAGATCCAAGAGGGCAGCCATGTTGGTGTGAAGCAGTTGAACAAAGCAAGAGTCAAGTGGCACCTTTAAGACCAACTAAGTTTTATTCAGAACGTAAGCTTTCGTGTGCTTAAAAACACACTTTGTCAGACGAGGGGATCAGGTATACCTGATCCCCTCGTCTGAAGAAGTGTGTTTTCAAGCACATGAGAGCTTACGTTCTGAATAAAACTTAGGGCGTTTTCCCACAGAGCTTACCGCGGAGCGACGTCCCTCTTCACCGCGCAGCATCTACGCGGATTTCCCACCAACTGCGCCGCAGAACCAGGAAGTGCCGGGCCTTTTGCATCACAAATGTAAACCGCTGAAAACCAGTTTACGTTAACGACGCAAAAGCCGCGGCTCTTCCTGGTTCTGCGGAGCAGTTGGTGGGAAATCCGCGCAGACGCTGCGCGGTGAAGAGGGACGTCCCTCCGCGGTAAACTCTGTGGGAAAACGCCCAAAATTGGTCTTAAAGGTGACTCCTGCTTTATTAAGGGACTAATTAACCTTGCGTGTATCTCCTGGTAAAATTGGCATGAGAAGAGAACATGGTTAACAGTTTCGATGACCCCTGCTCCATGAGGGCAGACCCTCTCATTCCTAGGGATCTTTCTGTATCTCCCCTCTAAAACTGTAGCGTTCTCGTGGGCCCTTTCTTACACACCCAGGGAAATGCCGATCAGTCAGCAGTTTTTCTCCAGACCAGTTTGGCCAGGGATCCGGGAGGGTTTTGCCATCTTCTGGGCATGGAGTCACTGGGGATGTATATAGTGGTGGTGGGGAGAAGGTATTTGTGAAGTTCCTGTGTTGTTCAGGAGGCTGGACTAGATGACCCTGGAGGTCCCTTCCGACTCTATGATTCTATTTTTCTTCTTCAAGTTCAGTAGCGCCCTGGAGGTGAGCAAGGTTCCCAAGGCAGATGCTTTTGAAAGTCAAACTGGTCCAAGGGAGGTGGTGGCAACTACACGCATAGACAGCTTCAAGAGGGGATTGGATCAACATCTGAAGCAGAGGTCCATCAGTGGCTATTAGCCACAGCGTATTGTTGGAACTCTCTGTCTGGGGCAGTGATGCTCTGTAGTCTTGGTGCTTGGGGGGGGGGGCGGGGCAGCAGTGGGAGGGCTTCTGGTGTCCTGGCCCCACTGATGGACCTCCTGATGGCACCTGGGGTTTTTGGCCGCTGTGTGACCCATAGTGTTGGACTGGGTGGGCCATTGGCCTGATCCAACATGGCTTCTCTTATGTCCTTATGTCTGGGGCAGTGATGCTCTGTATTCTTGGTGCTTGGGGGGGCACAGTGGGAGGGCTTCTAGTGTCCTGGCCCCACTGATGGACCTCCTGATGGCACCTGGGATTTTTGGCCACAGTGTAACCCAGAGTGTTGAATTGGATGGGCTATTGGCCTGATCCAACATGACTTCTCTTATGTGCTTATGTCTGGGGCAGTGATGCTCTGTATTTTTGGTGCTTGGGGGGCACCAGGGGGTCCAATTCTATGAGCCCCCAAAGAAGGTGCCCCTATCTTTCATTATTTCCTATGGAAGGAAGGCATTTAAAAAGATGTGCAGTCCCTTTAAATGTGATGGCCAGAACTCCCTTGAAGTTCAATTATGCTTGTCACACCCTTGCTTTTCGCTCCGCCCCAATGTCTCCTGGCTCCACCCCCAAAGTCCCCAGATATTTCTTGAATTGGACTTGGCAACCCTAGCGGAGAGGAACTATGAATAATTGCTACTTCTGGATTTTTAAACATTGTTTTGTGGAGGGGTTTTTTGTCTGTTCCACATAAACTAGTAAACAGTTCGGGAGATTGCGGCTCCGTTTGTTGCCATTACAAATAAATATGATTTAAAAAGTAAATTCCGTTTGTATTAACTGTTTGGGTACTCTGTATTTTTAATATGCTAGTTGTGATCATTTCATGCCAAGTAAAATTGTCAGCAGTTGTATTTTATATTCCTAAAGTAAGTGATGGTAACTGAACTGAAAGTAGCATTTTTTTTTCAATTTTCCCGTAAATTTCCGGGGGTTTTAAAGCAGAAAAAAAAAAAAACCCAGAAAAAAACGGGTTTTTTTTCCCGAGCTTCAAAATTTCTGGAAATTTTACATCTCTACAGCTGACATTTATTCGACGTGGCTCTTACTTTAAGCAAGTTTGGCCACCCCTGTTGTAAACCGCTGATGCAACCAAAAGCTGAGCTTCTCGGGATGCTGGATTTTCGGCCAGTGGAATCATCCACCCGGCCTCTGAGCCCAGGGGAGAGCGAGAGCCAAGGTGGGCTAGCTGGAGACAGGGAGCAACGTTAAAAGGACTGGGGTGTAGCTTGGTGTTCCTTTCCTCCGTGTCAGCACAGCCTTTTCCCCCGCGCGCCTTTTGACTCGGCAGAAATGAAATATTCATCAGCAAAACATTTCTGCCCAGCCTCGGAGCAGCTGAACCGGATGAACCAGCCGGTTCATGAACCGAGACGGGTTCGGGAAGGGGGAATTTTTGCGTGGAGCAGCAGGGCTGCCCTTCTCGGAACAGGAACCCGAGAAACACGCAAGTGAGTGTGTGTCTGGAGGGCCCTCGTCTGCCTTTCCCCTTTCAGCCTTGCCGGGACATGCCGGAGCAGGAGGGGTTGCTTTGGAGAGCAGGGCGGAAGCTTTTCTCTCTCCCTTGTGCACCCTTAAGCCGGGCCTTGCCGAGGGCTCTTCCAGAGCGCAGGGGTGTGTAACGCTCAGGTTCGGCAACTCTCCAGCAATCCCACAGGTGTAATTGGGGCCGGGCCATGCAGCGGTGTCTGAGCATGCCTCTCTGACGGCTGCGCACTCTTGCGGCTGAGAGCACAAGGCACTCCCCGTCTCCTGGGAGGAAGAGATGAATGGATCTGGCAGCGGCCTTCCGCGTCCGGCCGGGCTACCATGAGAGAATGGCCCCTGGCCACCCAAACACAGAAAGTGTGGTAAGTGGAAGCTGAAAAAGCTCGGTTGCCTTCCAGGGTCTTCTGGCCTCCTCCTTCCAAGGATGTGAGGAGAGGCGCACAGAGAGAGAGGCAGCGGGTGGGCCTTGCTGGAACTAGGCATCGTGTGTCTGGCTGGCATTGGACTGTGACCCAGCCACCCTTATTGAGAGGCTGTGTTCAGTGGCTGGGCTGAATAGGGTCATAGTCGGGTTGCCAACCTCCAGACAGTGCCTGGGAATCTCCTGGGGTTATAACTGGTCCCAAGCCTAGAGAGATCCACTCACCTGGAGAAATTGGGGGCTTTGGAGGACGGGCTCTAGGCAGCATAAGGGCCCTCTCCACGCCCTGATCTCCAGGAATTTCCCAACCTGGAGTTGGCAACCCTACTGGTTCTTGCTGGGGTCCTTGCTGAGAGCCAGTTTGGTGTAGTGGTTAAGTACGCGGACTCTTATCTGGGAGAACCGGGTTTGATTCCCCACTCCTCCACTTGCAGCTGCTGGAATGGCCTTGGGTCAGCCATAGCTCTCGCAGAGTTGTTCTTGAAAGGGCTGCTGCTGTAAGAGCTCTCTCAGCCCCACCTACCTCACAGGGTGTCTGTTCTGAGGGGGGAAGGTAAAGGAGATTGCGACCGCTTTGAGATTTGGAGTATTTTGTTGTTCAGTGGCACAGTTGAGTCCGACTCTTTGCGACCCCATGGACAAAGTCAAGCCAGGCCGTCCTGCCTTCTACCATCCTCCAATGTCTGCTCAAAGATTCAGAGTATAGGGTGGGATATAAATCCAATATCTTCTTAATCCAGCCAGGCAGCACCCAGAAGTGCAGATCTAAGTTGGTGTTTCGGTCTTTGGCTCATGGCCTAAGTTGGTGTTTCGGTCTTTGGCTCATGGCCAAATTTGGGCCAATTGTGGAGCAAATAACCCCCAGCAAACCAGCTTTTCTACTGACCTTCCAGGCACCTAGAAGAGTCCAGGATGTTTCAGGATGAGGCCCTTCCAGGACGCATTTTCCTTTTATGGAGACTGCTTAGATGAACAGTGGTGTGTGTGAGTGATGGTGGTGGTAAGAGCGTTGGATCCAGGAGCCCCCGAGTTCGAATCCTTCCGCAGCCACAAAGCCAGCCATTTATTGCTTTTTGCCCAGCCTACCTTCCAGGATTGCTGTGAGGATAAAAGGAGGAAGAGCCAATCACGAGTGCTGCTCTGAATTCCTGAGAGGATGAAAATACGGGAGATTCAGGGGCCTTTGTGTAAATGGCGAGAGGAGCTTGCTGGGTCAAGAGGCTCTCCCACTGAGCAAATGCTTGAGTCAAGGAGATTTTTAGATTTGGCGCCTAAAAATAGCAGCCTATGCACCTGATGTAGGATATCCAAGTTGGTGAAATATGCAGGTTGTTTAGCAGATAATGCAATTAACTGTCTAGCTTCCAGCCTTGGAAAACAAATCCCGCCCCCCCATGAGCTCCCTTCTGTTCTGGCCACCTTTTTTCTCTCCTTCGATAAGCATCAGCTCTCTGAGATCTTCCAGAACTCATTCCCGAGGTCCCTAGAACTGGACACCCTGGGGCTTGAATCTGGGACTTTCTGCCTATCAAGTAAGGGCCTCAGTTAGGGTGGTCAACTCTGACTTGGGAACTCCTTCGAGATTGGGGGGGGGGTGCCTGGGGGGGGGAGATGAGGGAAGTGAGTACGGATGCGATGCCATCGAGTCCAGCCTTCAAACCCCCCATTTCCTCGTGGTCTGGAAGTGAGTCGTAATTTGGGTGGGGACAGCGGTTCAGTGGTAGAGCACTTGCTTGTCCTGAAGTAGCTCCTAGGTTCAGTCCACAGCATCTCCAGTTAAAAAGATCTGGCAGTAAGTGATGGGAAAGATTTCAGCCTGAGACCCTGGAGAGCTGCTGCCAGTCTGAATGGGCAATACTGACCTTGATGGACCAAGAGTCTGACTCAGGAAGACAACGTCAGAGGTGTTCCATTCCAGGAGAACTCCAGTGTTCACCTGAGAGCTGGCAGCCCTGCACTCAACTCCCATCATCTGCTTACCGGAGTGACCCTCAGCCTCGGTTGCTCAAACCTGCAAGCTTTTCTCCAAGGCCTGATCTGCCATTTCCCTGTTTCTGGGATGTCCTTCTTACCAGAGCTTGTGTACAGTTTTCAGAGTTTGGTTGTGGGTGTCTCAAAGGACATTTCCATCATGGATCTTCAAGCTTGTTATAAGTGCCCTGCCCTTCCTCTGAGGTTCTCAGGGGCAGTGTGGTCAGAATTGTTCACCTTGTCCTCACCGTGACCTTGTAAGGTGGGTTTGGCTGGGAGAAGAAGAAGAAGATGAAGAAGAAGAATTGCAGATTTTTACCCCGCCCTTCTCTCTGAATCAGAGACTCAGAGTGGCTTATAATCTCCTATATCTTCTCCCCTCACAACAGACACCCTGTGAGGTGGGGGGGGGGCTGAGAAGGCTCTCACAGCAGCTGCCCTTTCAAGGACAACCTCTGCCAGGGCTATGGCTGACCCAAGGCCATTCCAGCAGGTGCAAGTGGAGGAGTGGGGAATCAAACCCGGTTCTCCCAGATAAGAGTCCACACACTTAACCACTACACCCAACTAGCTCTCTATTAGAGCTCTGGCTGACCCCAGGCCATTCCAGCAGCTGCAAGTGGAGGAGGGGGGAATCAAACCCGTTTCTCCCAGATAAGAGTCCATGCACGTAACCACTACACCAGATTGGCTCTCTATTAGAGCTATGGCTGACCCAAGGCCATTCCAGCAGGTGCAAGTGGAGGAGCGGGGAATCAAACCCAGTTCTCCCAGATAAGAGTCTGCACACTTAACCACTACACCAAACCGGCTCTCCTTGTTCGCTGCATGTTCTTAAAAAAGTCTGGGTCTGGACAGTACTGTGGTGACTGGTCAGGAGCTAGTTCTTTGTTCAGATTATATCGACCCCCACTCATCCGGCTGGTCACACACTGGACCTAATTTTGGGGGCCAGGATAACACCTGATCTGATAGCTGCTGCTCCAGTTCCATGGTCAGATCATGCCCTGAAAGTCTGATTTGACTTGCAGCCCTCCTCCTGTTTAGGCGGTGGGCAGATCTACACTTGCCCGCGGAGCCAATTGGACCCAGAGCAGCTTCAAGAAGCTCTGCGGGATCCGATGCCCCCTGGCGGGTTGTTAGATGAGCTAGTAGAGGATGGGTATTCCCGGTTCTCTGCAGCCATCAACAACATCGCCCCCCGGCGCCCTCTTAGTTGCTGCATCAAATCAGCCCCATGGTACACCCTGGAGCTGAAGAGGATGACATAGCAACTTAGACAGCTAACGGGAGTGTGGCAGAGATCTTATGATGAAGAGTCTAGAACTTCTTATAGACCATTTATGAACATAAGAGAAGCCCTGTTGGATCAGGCCAATGGCCCATCCAGTCCAACACTCTGTCACATAAGAACATAAGAGAAGCCTTGTTGGATCAGGCCAATGGCCCATCCAGTCCAACACTGTCACATAAGAACATAAGAGAAGCCATGCTGGATCAGGCCAATGGCCCATCCACACCAACATTCTGTGTCACATAAGAACATAAGAGAAGCCCTGTTGGATCAGGCCAATGGCCCATCCAGTCCAACACTCTGTGTCACATAAGAACATAAGAGAAGCCCTGTTGGATCAGGCCAATGGCCCATCCAGTCCAACACTCTGTGTCACATAAGAACATAAGAAAAGCCATGTTGGATCAGGCCAGTGGCCCATCCAGTCCAACACTCTGTATCACACAGTGGTCAAAAATTTATATATACATATATATATATATATATACACACTGTGGCTAATAGCCACTGAGAAAACCTATGAGAAGGCAGTGAAGTCTGCTAAGAAGGAACTCTATGGGGCTTCCATTGCATCAGTGGAGTTGCGCCCGGCCCAATTATTTAGGACAATTCGACCATTGACTACAGTGGCAACAGGCAATCTAAAAGCTAGAGAACTGGATATTGGCTGTGGATAGAGGTTTTTGCGACTTATTTCGCAGATAAGGTCTTGACTCTCCACCAAAACCTCTCGGCCGCAGTTGACACAGTACGGGAACTGGAAGTCCATTGCCCATCTTTGGGTCCCATCTTGGACCACTTCAGCTGTCTTACTCGGGAAGATGTGGACAGGATCCTGGCTGCAGTGAAGCCGACCCCTTGCCCGCTGGACCCGTGTCCATCCTCACGAGGGTATGCAGGGCTCTGTAGTCGATACTATTAACCTATCCTTGGAAAAGGGACTTTTCCAGCTAAACTTAGAGAGGCAGTGGTCCGCCCGCTTTGAAAAAACCATCTTTGGATCCAATAGTCCTGGCCAATTATCACCCCGTTCCTGGGTATGGTAATTGAGAAAGTGGTGGCAGAGCAATTTCAAGGTTTCCTGGAGGATATTTCTACCCTTTATCCCTTCCAGTCCAGCTTTCGTCCTGGTCATGGGATGGAGACTGCTCTGGTCGGCCTCACAGATGACCTTAGAAGGCATCTGGATCAAGGCAGGTCAGCGCTGCTATTGTTGTTAGATCTTTCAGCAGTGTTTGACACAGTCTATTACGATCTAATGACCCACCGTCTTGCCAATATCGGAGTGCAAGGGGTAGCCTTACAGTGGCTTTCTTCCTTTCTCCGTGGTCGGGGACAAAGGGTGGCGATTGGTGGGCAGACTTCCCTGCGGCACCCACTTGAATGCGGTGTGCCGCAGGGAGCTGTTCTCTCGCCAATGCTGTTTACATACATACATCATCATTTTATTTGTATCCCGCCCTCCCCGCCGAAGCAGGCTCAGGGCGGCTAACAGCATTAAATCAATACATTAGGTACAATAATATTCGAAACAATAACTAATTTAACAATTTAATTAAAATTCTAAAATTAATAAAATTAACATCCTGGTGCTATTAAAACAGGTGGTAAATTTTCCTTTTTTCTTAGCAGCCTCTCTCATAATCAGTGTAGGCCATCCTGAAAAGAATGGTCATGCAGGCCCTGCGGAACTGTTCAAAGTCTCGCAGGGCCTGCGTTTCTTCCGGGAGCTGGTTCTATAAGTGCGGAGCCACTACAGAGAAAGCCCGAGTGCGGGTACTCTGTAGTTTTACCTCTTTCGGCCTGGGGATAGTCAGCAGATTCTTCCCTGCTGACCTCAGTGCTCTCTGGGGTTCATATGGGAAAAGACGGTCCCTCAGGTAGGCAGGTCCTCGGCCATATAGAGCTTTGAAGGTGATAACCAGCACTTTGTAACGAATCCGGTATGTAACTGGCAGCCAGTGCAGTCCACGCAGCCCTGGCTGTATGTGCTCCCACTTTAACATCTACATGTGCCCCCTTGCCCAGATTGTCCGAAGTTTTGGGCTGGGTTGTCACCAATATGCAGATGACACCCAGCTCTATCTGTTGATGGACAGCCATTCGGACGCCGCCCCAGACCATCTGACCAGGGCATTAGCAGCCGTGGTGGGATGGTTGCAGTTAAACTGGCTGAAGCTTAATCCAACTAAGACGGAGGTTCTGTACCTGGGTGGCGGGAATAAGGATCGGGCATCCGACTCCCCACCCTAGATGGTGCCCCTTTGGTGCCAGCTCAGAAGGTGAGGAGCTTGGGGGCGATACCGGATGCCTCCCTTTCCATGGAGGCCCAGGTCACAACAGTTGTGCGATCTGCCTTCTACCATCTTCGGCAGGCCAAACAGCTGGTGCCCTATCTGACGTCCCAGGACCTGGCTAGAGTGATCGATGCAACGGTCACGTCCAGGTTGGACTACTCACTCACTGTAACTCACTCTACGCAGGCTTGCTCTTGAGAATGATCCAGAAACTCCGACTGGTGCAAAATGCAGCAGCTCGGCTCCTAACCGGATTGCCTGTATGGGCAAGCAGTCGGCCGATGCTGCGCGCATTGCGCTGGTTACCAGTCGAGTACTGGATCCGCTTCAGGGTTTTAGTATTATTCAAAGCCTTATGTGGCCTAGGACCGATATACCTGCAGGACCGGCTCTCCCCATATGAGCCCCGAAGGTTGCTACGATCTGCCAACCAACATCTTCTGGTCGTCCCTGGCCCAAAAGACATCCGTCTTGCCTCGACCGGGGCCAGGTCTTGTGGAATCAGCTCCCTGTGGAGATAAGGGCCCTACCGGATTGGTTACCTTTCCGTAGGGCCTGTAAAACGGAGCTGTTCCGCCAGGCATTTGGTTGAGGCAAGCGGGCGTCCTTTTCCTTGTTGGACCATCGGCTATCCTCCCCCACAGTGATCTGTCATCTGAACTATTATATCTTGGCCACTCATTATACTCCAATCTGCACTATGAGCCCGCCCACCTTTGTTATACCGTACTGTGTTGCGTTGCTGTGTTAATTGCATTTTATTGGTTTTATTGCATTTGCTGGTTTTCTCTGGATGTAATCCGCCCCGAGCCCATCTGGGAAATTTTTGGCAAATATGTTTTGGTAAATATAAATTAATAATAAATAATAAAATAAATAATAAACAGAGTGTAATTAGCTAGTGGAACTCCCTGCCACAGGATGTGGTGATGGCCACCTACTTGAAAGGCTTTACAAAAGGAATGGACAAATCCATGGAGAAGGGGGCCATCCATGTCTACTCTCTTCACAGCAGTTGCTGATAGGGTTGCCCACTCCAGGTTCAGAAATTCCTGGGGATTTGGGGGTGGAGCCTGGGGAGGGTGGGGCTTGGGGAAGAGAAGGACCTCTGTAGGAACATGATGCCGTACAGCCCACCCCCCTGAAACTGCCATTTTCCCCAGGAGAACTCATCTCTGTAGCCTGGATAGTGATTGTAATTCTGGGAGATCTCCGGGCCCTTCCTAGAGGCTGGCAACCCTAGTTGCTGGGAAGCTTGGTTGGTGGATGCTGCTGTGGTCATCCAATCTGTGGGCTTTCTAGAGACATGTGCCCAGAACGCTGGACTTGGTGGGTCTTTCATCTGATCCAGCAGGGCTCTTTAAGTTCTCACCGCTGCTCCATTTTAGAAAGGCGCAGTCCTTGCATGTAGAAATCTTGCGGGATCTTCCTGTCTTGACAGTTTTCTGTGTGCAAGGGAGTGGGAGTGGGTTATATGGAGCGGTCTTCATTGTGAAGCCCCTGCCATCCTGTAAATGATGAAACACAGATTTCCCATTTCTGTGAGAATTAGGCCCCAGGGGCGGTTTCACTGAAAAGTTAGACTTGATCACGTTCTCTCAGAACGCGAAGATTACTAATCCAGATTCTGTTTGATTTTTGGGTCTCAGAAACCATATTGTAGTTAGATCTTAATTTTAAATCATTTTATTTGGTGATTTATGCCTTGAATGTTTTACGTGTAAGTGTGTTACATGATTGGTCAAATGACTGTAATAAAGTATGATGGACTGGCCCCCAGGGACTCAACACATTAATGCAGCAATCTGCTTTCTCTCTCTTCCCCTCCGCCTTGAAAACAATAGTCTCTCTCGTGCATGACATACTTTATTTCACAGGGCTCGAGCCCTACTGTTTAAATAGTTGCTTCTGGCGAGAAAACAGCAGTTCCATTTCATCAATACGAAAGCAGAACCTGGGAAACTAATGGGAAAATCTAGCTGTTCGGTCAAAAAACATTTAGCATCCAACAGTTCAGTTTATACTGGCCAAGAGGATTGGGAATCGGTGCGGTGTAGTGGTTGGTGGGTTGGACCAGGATTTAACTGGGTTTCAGTCCCCGTTCTGCCATGGAAGCTCACTGGTTGGTCTAGGACCAGTCCTGCACTCTCAGCTTCACTTACCTCGCAAGGTTGTTGTGAGGTTGCAATGGAGCAGAGGAGAACGAGATGAGCCGCTTTGGGTCGCTCCCCACTGAGGAGAAAGGTGGGGTGCGAATAAAGTAAATAAGTAAATCGTTCGTTCGATCGATTTCAATACGGTCAACAATCAGCACAAATCAGAAAGAATTTACAAAAGCTAAAAAACAAAGCTAAAATACTTACAAAATATTCAAATACTGCAGTATGAACAGTCGGAAATAAGGTATTTAAAATAGCAATTAAAATTTGGCTTCGGAACATAATACAGCATGGCGAATTTTTGCATGCAATTGCAACAAACCTTGCACAAGGACCTGTAATCTGTGAGTTCACTCCCATAACAAGCTTCCTTTTGTTGTTCAGTCGCACAATCGAGTCTGACTCTTTGCAACCGCATGGACCAAGTCCCGCCAGGCCCTCCTGTCTTCTGCCATCCTCTGAAGTCTGCTCAAATTTGTGTTTGTTACATCAGTAACACTGTCCAGCCATCTCATCTTTTGCCGTCCCCTTCTTCTTTGGGCTTCTGTCTTTCCCAGCATCAGGGTCTTCTCCAGGGAGTGCTCTCTTCTCATCAGGTGGTCAAAGTCTTTGAGCTTCAGCTTCAGCATCTGACCTTCCAGGGAACAGTCTGGGCTGATTTCCCTTAGGACTGACTGATTTGATCTTTCAGTCCAAGGGACTCTAGTTGCGTTGTTGTTCATTTGCACGGTTGAGTCCGACTTTTTGCGACCCCATGGACCAAGTCATGCCAGGCCCTCCTGTCTTCCACCATCCTCTGAAGTCTGCCCAAATTCGTGTTTGTTACATGAGTAACAGTAGCTTCCTAGTGATCTCCAAATTAAAAAAACTGAAATGGCCCTGAAATCTACTTGTTAAGAGACTAATTAACCTTGCCCGTATCTCCTGGTAAAATTGGCGTGAGAGGAGAACATGGTCAACAGTTTGAATGGCCCCTGTTCCACGAGGACAGACCCTCTAATTCATAGGGATCTTTCTATATCTCCCCTCTAAAACTGTGGAGGGGAGTGTATGCTATCTGGCTAGAGAAAATGCTCTACGATGAATGGGCGATTCCAGGGATGAGAGATACGCTGCTGATGCTGCAATCTATCTAGAATTATCTGGTGCCAAAAAATTTGGCACTTCACTGAGATCACGTTGCCATTCGGTATCAAGCACCCTCTGTCTGGTGATGGCTTTTGCCTGATCTAAGCCTATATTTAGGAGAGAGTGTGGGGAAAGACCTAGGCTCATCAATTTCTTGTAGACCGCTGTTAACCAAGAAGATCAAAAGCCATCCTGAGGGACTAATGGCGACAGTCCTTGGGGATAATAATTTAGCATAAGCCAAAAATTAATAGAGGCCAGGGTTACCCTGGCTTCTATTTTAATCAAGCCAGATTCCAAGCGTAAGCTTGCATTGGAAACACATCTGGGGAGTCGTAAAAGTGCCCCTTAGACCTTTAATCTGGAACTTTAATCTGGTACTTGCTCTCAGCTGCTAGGACATTGTATGTGCAGTTGTGGAAGCAAGAAAAAATACCAGAGAAATGGGATTGGATTGTAAAAGTTATGACATGGAGTGAAATGGACAAGTTAACAAGAACCTTAAGAGACTATGGGCGTTTTCGCACTCACCTTCAGCCGGCGCGACCCCCCTCTTCACCGCGCAGGATCTGTGCGGATTTCGCACTAAATGCCGCAGAGCAGCCAGAAGAGCCGGAAACTCCCGTCGCAAAAGCCGCGCAAACGGAAACTGCTTTTTGGCGGTTTACATTTGAGCAGCTTTTGCGCCGGGAGCTTCCGGCTCTTCCGGCTGCTCCGCGGCATTTAGTGCGAAATCCGCGCAGATCCTGCGCTGTGAAGGGGGGGGGGGTCGCGCCGGCTGAAGGTGAGTGCGAAAACGCCCTATGATTTAGAAGTATTTAAGATGGAGTGGGAAAAGTTCAGAAGATACGTAGAAAAAAGAGTGGAAAATAAAAGGACGTTGGACAATTTTTGATAACGACAAAGTATAAGAGGGAGGAGGATATTAATTTTGGTTCTTATTAATTAAGGGTACTGTTAATATTAAGATTTTAAGTATATAACACCGGCGAGGATCAAGTAACGGGGGGAGGGGTGGGTAAAAAGTAATATATGGGATAGATTTAAAAAAGTAATTATTAATGATGTAAGAAATTTATTACCACACGTTACTAATAAAATTGTTTGAAATAGTAAAAGTGCCCCTTATAAACTTTGAAAATAAAACTTTGGAAAATAAAAGGACATTGGACAATTTTTGATAACGACAAAGTATAAGAGGGAGGAGGATATTAATTTTGGTTCTTATTAATTAAGGGTACCGTTAATATTAAGATTTTAAGTATTATAACACTAATAAAATTGTTTGAAATAGTAAAAGTGCCCCTTATAAACTTTGACTGCACTAATTCCAGGGGAGCAAAGCGAGAGGCTGAGGGGCCTAATATTGATCCATATAAAAGCTGAGCTGGGGTTTTAGCCTGGTATAGCTTAAGTGCAGCAGGAACAAATAAGTAAATTAATTTCCCTCCCATTGGCTTAGAGGTCCAAGACTGAAGGCAGGGGGAAGGTCAAGGTAATCCCCTGTGCGATGTGTCATTTCTGACAGTGGGGTGACATCGCATCACGACATTTTCATGGCAGACTTTTTACGGGGTGGTTTGCCCTTGCCTTCCCCAGTCATCTACACTTTCCCCCCAGCAAGCTGGGGATTCCTTTGACCAACCTCGGAAGGATGGAAGGCTGAGTCAACCTCGAGCCGGCTACCTGAAAACCCATCGAACTCAGGTTGCGAGCAGAGCTTAAGACTGCAGTACTGCAGCTTTACAACTCTGTGCCATGGGGCTCTTAGGGGGAAAGTAGGCCAGCGCTATTTCCTTCCTTGTTTCTCCAGGCTGCAGTTTTATTGTGATGAAATGGAGGAAGGGAAGACATGGGTTTACCTGTTTGAAGAAGTCCCAAAAGGGCCCGAGTTTGGAAACATGCACTGGTTTTTAAAAATGCTCGTCAAACTTCACTGGTCTTGTGTTCAAGAGAAGACACCTTTCATGTATGTGGAGAATGTGTGACTGTTACAAATGCACATCCATCACAAGGAGACTCATGAAGCCAATGGGCTATCTCTTCTGCTTTTATCCTCTTCCAAAAGTGGTTGCCTAGGAAAGGAAGCAAGCAGCATGGGTCAACAGTGTGATGCGGTGGCTAAAAAGGCAGATGCAATTTTGGGCTGTATCAACAGAAGTCTAGTGTCCAGATCACGTGATGTGATGGTATCACTTTATTTTGCTCTGGTAGAACCTCACCTGGAGTATTGTGTTCAGTTTTGGGCACCACATTTTAAGAAGGATATAAACAAGCTGGAACGGGTCCAGAGGAGGGTGACGAAGATGGTGAGAGGTCTGGAGACCAAATCCTATGAGGAAAGGTTGAAGGAGCTGGGGATGTTTAGCCTGGAGAGGAGGCGGCTGAGAGGTGATAGGATCACCATCTTCAAGGACTTGAAGGGCTGTCCTATAGAGGATGGGGTGGAATTGTTTTCTGTAGCCCCGGAGGGTAGGACCAGAACCAATGGGTTGAAATTAAATCAAAAGAGTTTTCAGCTCAACACTAGGAAGAATTTCCTGACCGTTAGAGTGATTCCTCCGTGGAACAGGCTTCCTCGGGGGGGGGGGGTGGGCTCTCCTTCCTTGGAGATTTTTCAACAGAGGCTAGATGGCCATCTGACAGCAATGAAGATCCTGTGAATTTAGGGGGAGGTGTTTGTGAGTTTCCTGCATTGTGCAGGCGGTGGACTAGATGACCCTGGAAGTCCCTTCCAACTCTATGATTCTATCTTTGCAGAGGTGAAACGCTGAGATCCTTGCTCTTTCTGTGAAGCGGGAGGGGTGTCTTGGCGGCTGCAGAAATCGCCATGTTTGTATGGAACCATGCACAATCACGGGCTTGGTGGATAACCAGGGTTGCCAACTCTGACTTTGGACATTCGTAGAGATTCAGGGGATGGAACCTTGGGGAGGATGGAGTTTGGGGAAGGGATGAACGTCAGCGGGGTTATTAATACAGAGTCCACCTTCCAAAGCAGCCATTTTCTCCAGGGGAGCTGATCTCTGTCGTCTGGAGGTCTGTTATAATTCCAGGAGATCTCCAGGCCCCGCCTGGAGGTTGGCAAAGCTACGACTAGCTTTCTGTCCAGGTGAATGCATAGACGCTCACGGGAAGAAAACGAGCGAGGGTGGGAAGGCTGAGCCAGCTCTTAGCGGTCGGTTTTCAGAGGTCACAGTTAAAAATCCGCCTCCGTGGTTCCGTGTTTGTCACTCGGAACGCAGAATGCACACATTTGGTTTTTTCAAACCTGTCCGCGTCTCCCTTTTTTTTTTTTGCGCTTCCTATCCCCCAGGAACGTCACTCCCAAGTGATTCATTCCACTAATGCGGTCAGACCGCTTGTGAAAATGACTGCGGAGAACCAGAGGTACTAGCTCGTAAATTTTAAGAAAGGAGCAAGCAGAGCTGCGTGCTTCAAGCAGCCGGCTGTCTGGCATGAAGGGGAATCATTTCAGGCTCTCTCCCCCCCAGTCTATTAACGTTCTTGTGCGTGGAGATGCAGGAAGGTAGCCAGGTTCGTCTGAAGCAGCAGAACCAAGTTTTGAGTCCGGCAACACCTTGAAGACCAGCAAAGTTTAATAATAATAATAATATTTTTTTATTTATATCTCGCCCTCCCCGCCGAGGCATGAGAGCGACGGAGGAACCACGTAGGTCTGCTGGCCATGCGGTGGCTAAAAAGGCAAATGCAATCTGGGGCTGTATCAGCAGAAGTCTAGTGTTCATATCACGTGACGTGATGGTATCGCTTGACTCTGCTCCGGTAAGACCTCGCTTGGAGTTTTGTGTTCAGTTTTGGGCACCACATTTTAAGAAGGATCTAGACAAGCTGGAACGGGTCCAGAGGAGGGCGACAAAGTTGGTGAGGGGTCCGGAGACCAAGTCCTATGAGGAAAGGTTGAAGGAGCTGGGGATGTTTAGCCTGGAGAGGAGGTGGCTGAGAGGTGATAGGATCACCATCTTCAAGGACTTGAAGGACTGTCATATAGAGGGTGTGGAATTGTTTTCCATGGCCACAGAAGGTAGTACTAGAAGCAATGGGTTGAAATTAAATCAAAAGAGTTTCCAGCTCAACATTAGGAAGAACTTCCTGACCGTTAGAGCGGTTCCTCAGTGGAACAGGCTTCCTCGGGAGGTGGTGGGCTCTCCTTCCTTGGAGGTTTTTAAGCAGAGGCTAGATGGCCATCTGACAGCAATGAAGATCCTGTGAATTTAGGGGGAGGTGTTTGTGAGTTTCCTGCATTGTGCAGGGTGTTGGACTAGATGACCCTGGAGGTCCCTTCTAACTCTATGATTCTATGATTCCTGACCATTGGAGCGGTTCCTCATTGGAACAGGCTTCCTCAGGAGGTGGTGGGCTCTCCTTCCTTGGAGGTTTTTAAACAGAGGCTAGATGGCCATCTGACAGCCATGAATATCCTGTGAATTTAGGGGGAGGTGTTTGTGAGTTTCCTGCATTGTGTTAGATGACCCTGGAGGTCCCTTCTAACTCTATGATTCTATGATTCCTGACCATTGGAGCGGTTCCTCAGTGGAAGAGGCTTCCTCCTCGATAGGTGGTGGGCTCTCCTTCCTTGGAGGTTTTTAAACAGAGGCTAGATGGCCATCTGACAGCAATGAAGATCCTGTGAATTTAGGGGGAGGTGTTTGTGAGTTTCCTGCATTGTGTTACATGACCCTGGTGGTTTGATTCCCCATTCCTCCACTTGCACCTGCTGGAATGGCCTTGGGTCAGCCATAGCTCTAATAGAGAGCCAGTTTGGTGTAGTGGTTAAGTGTGCAGACTCTTATCTGGGACAACCGGGTTTGATTCCCCACTCCTCCACTTGCACCTGCTGGAATGGCCTTGGGTCAGCCAGAGCTCTCTTATCTGGGAGAACTGGGTTTGATTCCCCACTCCTTCACTTGCACCTGCTGGAATGGCCTTGGGTCAGCCAGAGCTCTGGCAGGAGTTGTCCTTGAAAGGGCAGCTGCTGTGAGAGCCCTCTCAGCCTCACCTACCTCGCAGGGCGTCTGTTGTGTGGGGAGTGTCACGTTCTCAGGCCACATGCAGACGGGAGTCCAAAGCCGGTCCGAGGTCAAAGTTCAGGAAGTCAAGCAGAGGCCGAGTCACCACAGCAAAATCGCAAACCGGAAGCAGAAGTCAGTGTCCAAAGCCAAAGGCTCAGGGTGCCAAGGAATTCAAACCGGTCAGGAACTGGAAGCAGGAAGGAGTGTGGATGCAAGCCAGGGAATTGACTTGTTGCTTCCACGAGGTTGCCAAGTCCCGGGTGAGTTATATGAGAGCCTCAATCAGCCTGCTCCCTGGGTGGCCGTAATTCTCCTAGAACCTCGGGGTTAAGAGATCAGAAGCATTGATGCACCTCGTGCCTGCGTTCTGAGAGTGTTTTCTGAAGCCGGTTCCGCATTCTTGAGATGGGAGGGGGAGAGCTTGGAGGAGACTGATTGTCAACAACCAGCGCTGGTGCCTGAAATGTGGGGAGAGTGATTGATGGACCAGCTGTTGGTTCTTTGGCTGAGGCGCTGGAAGGCTGTTCTTTCTGGTCTGTTAAGCCTTCCAGCTCCCCCTCCTCAGGGCTCTTGAGAGGAAGATATAGGACATTGTAAGCCGTTCTGAGACTCTGTTTCAGAGAGAAAGTTGGGGTATAAATCTATGGTCTTCTTCTTGCTGGGAGACGTATCCAGGCCGTGAGATTGGACACTGTGGGAAGAGGGTGCTGTACTAGATGGGCTTTTGGCAAGATTTTTCAAACCTTTTTTTAGCTTGCTCTGCCTTTTAGGCTTACCAACTCTGAGTTGAGGAATTTTTCAAGATTTGTAGGTAGGACTTGAGGAGGGTGAGGGACAGGAGAGAACTCAGCAGTTCTCCCGATCTAGATGTGCCGATCCAGCGGTGCAAGTGGTAGCGATGGATTCTCTCAGCAGCATTTCTACACTGAATGCCTTCAGTTCATCCTCCAGAGCAACCGTTTTCTCCAGGTGAACTGACCTCTGCTGTCTGCAGGGGTCATTTCATAGAAAAAGAGGTGCCAGACCTCATTAGCACAACTCATTTGCATATGTTACACACCTCTGACATCAGCGGAAGGTGCATTGAATGGTATCAGCTCAGCATCTACCTTAAAAGACTTCTTGAATTCGAATTGTCCTCATAAAACTTGACTCCCATCGTACTTCTAAAATTGCTTTCTCCTAAGTGGCCGCAAGCTGCCCCGTGGCGCAGAGTGGTAAAGCTGCAGTACTGCAGTCCAAGCTCTCTGCTCACAGCCTGAGTCCGATCCCGGCGGAAGCTGGGTTCAGATAGACGGCTCAAGGTTGACTCAGCCTTTTAAGGTCAGTAAAATGATTCCCCAGCTTGCTGGGGGGAAAGTGTAGATGCCTGGGGAAGGCAGTGACAAACCACCCTGTAAAAAGTCTGCCGTGATAAACGTCGTCCATCTATTTGCTTTATATGTTTTGGTTATTTTCCCTTTTTCTTGTGGGAGGGGGAGGGAAAATATTGAAAGTGTGTCAACTCTTGAGCTCCATAAAGTACAAAATAGAACTGTGGTATAAGGGCTACCGTACTTTGACTTATAATTTTCAATAATAGACAATAAAAAATAACTTTCCACAGAGCTCATTGTTGATTAATCATACAGCATGGAATTAACTAATAATAATAATAGGCGCATTTCGTGTTGCCACTTCTTCAGTATTATTAATGTCTTCTTCTTGTTAGTCTGTATGCAGTGAAGGAATAAGGCAGTATCTTTAAAAAAAAAAAAAAACTTCTGCAAAGCCTTCCATTTCATTACTGGCCAAACCGCTCTCCATGAAGGAACCACCCATTGTTACAATTTACTTTTTACTTTTCTATATGGCGCTGCCAATCATTTTTCTTTTATCTGGGATAAAGCTATCACTTCTAAAGTTGGCATAATGCTCTCAAGATGTAAGCAAAGCAGCAGTGAGACCTCACGAAGAAGAAGAATTATGGATGTCTTATAAGCCATTCATCGTTTTGAGCAGGAACGCAGCATCTTCCTCTTATTGATGGCCAGAATTCTCAGAGAGGGTTTGAACAATGGAGCCCAGAAGCAAGTATCTGGGAGAGGGGGGTAAGAACATAAGAGAAACCATGTTGGATCAGGCCAATGGCCCACCCAGTCCAACACTCTGTGTCACATAAGAACATAAGAGAGGCCATGTTGGATCAGGCCAATGGCCCACCCAGTCCAACACTCTGTGTCACATAAGAACATCAGAGAAGCCCTGTTGGATCAGGCCAATGGCCTATCCAGCACAATACTCTGTGTCACATAAGAAGAAGAAGAAGAAGATATTGGATTTATATCCCGCCCTCCACTCCGAAGAGTCTCAGAGCGGCTCACAATCTCCTTTACCTTCCTCCCCCACAACAGACACCCTGTGAGGTGGGTGGGGCTGGAGAGGGCTCTCACAGCAGCTGCCCTTTCAAGGATAACCTCTGCCAGAGCTATGGCTGACCCAAGGCCATTCCAGCAGGTGCAAGTGGAGGAGTGGGGAATGAAACCCGGTTCTCCTAGATAAGAGTCCGCACACTTAACCACTACACCAAACTGGCTCTCAGAGAAGCAATGTTGGATCAGGCCAATGGCCCATCCATTCCAACCCTCTGTGTCATGTAAGAACATAAGAGGAGCCATGTTGGATCGGGCCAATGGCCCATCCAGTCCAACACTCTGTGTCACATAAGAACATAAGAGAAGCCATGTTGGATCAGGCCAATGGCCCATGCAGTCCAACACTCTGTGTCACATAAGAACATAAGAGAAGCCCTGTTGGCCCAGGCCAATGGCCCATGCAGTCCAACACTCTGTGTCACATAAGAACATAAGAGAAGCCCTGTTGGCTCAGGCCAGTGGCCCATTCAGTCCAACATTCTGTGTCACACAGTGGCCAAAAACAAACACCCACCCATCAGGAGGTTAGTGGGGCTAGAAGCTTTGCCCCCCTCCCAAGCACCAAGAATACAGAGCATCACTGCCCCAGACAGAGAGTTCCAACAACACGCTGGGGCTAATAGCCACTGATGGACCTCTGCTCCATATTTTGATCCAATCCCCTCTTGAAGCTGGATATGCTTTTAGCCGCCGCCACCTCCTGTGGCAGTGAGTTCCACATGTTAATCACCCTTTGGGTGAAGAAGGACTTCCTTTTATCCGTTTTAACCCGACTGTTCAGCAATTTCATTGAATGCCCACAAGTTCTTGTATCATAAGAAAGGGAGAAAAAGGACTTCATTCTCTACTTTCTCCATCCCGTGCATCATCTTGTATAAGGTGTTTCTCTGTTCTTCTTGAAGTTCACAAGGCGGTGGTGGTGGGAAATCATTGGCTGTTTTTATTTGGCATCTTTTTATTCGGCTACCAACCCTGTATTTGGAAGCCTTCCGCCGAGGTGAATTGCACCTACCGAAAGCAGGAACCTGTTCTGGGTTGTTGTTCTTTTGGTTAGGTCTGGAGCAGCACAGGATGTGGTGAGCAGGGTGTTTTTGTCTGAGACGCAGCCGTCTTCTCAGATCCTGGTTTGCTGCAGGAGATGACTTTCCCTTCTTCTTCTTCTTCTGGGTGCCAAGAGATAAATCATCACCCTCCCCTTCCAACTTCAGGGCCAAACAGCAGAGCTTCTTCATTCGGAGCAGGTGGCTTCTCCTCCTGCTTTCTGTGATTCTCTCTGAACTTTGTGAGCTTCGATTCTACACTTTTGCAATGTTGTGGTTTAAGGGAGAGGGCGAGGCAGCCTCTCATCCACCAAGGAGGAAATACAGAGGGGTTGTGGCTCCCTGGCAGAGAAGGTCCAAGGTTCAATTCCCAGCATCTCCAGTTAAAAGGACTTGCCAGTAGATGATGAGAAGGACATCTGTCTGAGACCCTAGAGAGCTGCTGCCAGTCTGAGTAGGCAATACTGACCTCGTTAAGAACATCAGAATTTAAGAGAAGCCATGCTGGATCAGACTATTGGCCCATCCAGTCTAACGCTTTGTGTCACACAGTGGCCAAAACTCAAGTGTTGTCAGGAGGTCCACCACTGGGGCCAGAACTACAGAAGCATTCCCACTGTTGCCCTTCTAGTACCAAGAATACAGAGAACATAAGAGAAGCCATGTTGGATTGGACCAGTGCTGGTCCATCTAGTCCAGCCTCATGTCTCACGCAGTGGCCAACCAGTTCCTCTGGAGGGCCAACAACAGGGCATGGAGGCTGAGGCCTTCCCCTGAGAAGAAAATCAGAAGAGCCCTACTAGATCAGACTAGTGAGCGTCCAGCTTGTCCAGCCTCCTGTCTCACACAGGGGCCACCAGTTCCTCTGGAGGGCCAACAACAGGGCAGAGAGGCCTGCTAGATCAGACTAGTGAGCGTCCATCTTGTCCAGCCTCCTGTCTCACAAAGTAGCCAACCAGTTCCTCTGGAGAGCCAACAACAGAGCAGACTTACTTACCTTAAACTTCTATCCCGCCCTCTCCGCAAGCAGACTCAGGGTGGCTAACAACATCAGGCTAAGGCCTTCCCCTGAGAAGAACATCAGAAGAGCCCTGCTGGATCAGACCAGTGAGGGTCCATCTAGTCCAGCATCCTGTCTCACACAGTGGCCTACCAGTTCCTCTGGAGGGTCAACAACAGGGCAGAGAGGCTGAGGCGTTCCCCTGAGAAGAAAATCAGAAGAGCCCTGCTGGATCAGACCAGTGAGGGTCCATCTAGTCCAGCCTCCTGTCTCACACAGTGGCCCACCAGTTCCTCTGGAGGGTCAACAACAGGGCAGAGAGGCTGAGGCCTTCCCCTGAGAAGAACATCAGAAGAGCCCTGCTGGATCAGACCAGTGAGGGTCCATCTAGTCCAGCCTCCTGCCTCACACAGTGGCCAACCAGTTCCTCTGGAGGGTCAACAACAGGGCAGAGAGGCTGAGGCCTTCCCCTGAGAAGAACATCAGAAGAGCCCTGCTGGATCAGACCAGTGAGGGTCCATCTAGTCCAGCCTCCTGTCTCACACAGTGGCCAGCCAGTTCCTCTGAAACAACAGGGCAAAAAGTGCGATGGACGTTGCCTACTTGGCTGTGTTTTTGCACACGTGTCAAAGCCAGGACTGGGGCTGCGTCTGGGGTTTCCAGCTCCGATTTGAGAAAGTCCTGGAGAGTTGAGGGGTGAAGGCTTTGGAGGGCGGGGTTTGTGGAGGGGGAGGGACCTCAGCCAGGCGCAACACCATAGAGTCCACCCTCCAGAGCAGCCCTTTTCCTGATCTCTGCAGTCTGGAGAGCTGCTGTAATTCCTGGGGCTCTCCAGCCCTAACCCTGGCATGAAGGCAGGGACAAAAAAGCTGCCATCTGTGAAGAGTCTCAGTTCCCTTGTGCAAGGTGGAGGCAAGCCAAGGCCTGGCCGGTTCCTCCTTGCCTACAAAACCAGCTCCCTTAAGCATGACTTGCCCAATCTGGGCCGGGGGGGGGAGGGGAAGGCAACAATAGAGGGATTGCAAAATGCTGGGCAGGAGGAGTTGCATTCTTTCAGCAGCCTCTCTGAGACTGTCTTCTCCTTTTGCACATCAACGTTGCTTTTCCTGGTCTTTCCACAGGGCGAGTTGGCAAAGCTCTCCCTGCTACAGTCCCGCACTGCAAGGGTGTTTTTCTTGATGATTATGATGATGGTGATATTGGATTCATACCCTGCCCTTCTCTCTGAATCAGAGACTCAGAGCAGCTCAAAATCTCCTTTATCTCCTTTCAACCACAACAGACATCCTGTGAGGTGGGTGGGGCTGAGAGAGCTCTTATAGCAGATGCCCTTTCAAGGACAACTCCTGCGAGAGCTCTGGCTGACCCAAGGCCATTCCAGCAGGTGCAAGTGGAGAAGTGGGGAATCAAACCCGGTTCTCCCAGATAAGAATCCGCACACTTCACCACTATGGCTGACCCAAGGCCATTCCAGCAGCTGCAAGTGGAGAAGTGGGGAATCAAACCCGGTTCTCCCCGATAAGAGTCTGCACGCTTCACCTCTATGGCTGACTCAAGGCTATTCCAGCAGCTGCAAGTGGAGGAGTGGGGAATCAAACCCGGTTCTCCCAGATAAGAGTCCGCACACTTCACCACTACAAAAAACTGAAATGAAAGCTGGGGGATGATTCGTGTCAGATAGTCTGTGAGAGTTTCAGAGGTGGTGGCTTGGGCAGTCGGGCAAAGAAATCCAAAGCACAAGGGTTGCTGTGAAAACCAGCCTCCGTACAACGAACAAATTCGCCAAACAATTCAATAATTACAAAAGCATATATTAGTTCATAATAGACCATCCAATTAGTCGTTAACACAAAAAAGGGAACGTATTCACCAAGAATTACTCCAGTGTTTTTAGCAATCAATGCTCAGTTCATTTATTATAGCATTGGAAAAAGTGCAGAAAAGGGCAACTAGAACGATTAAAGGTTTGGAACACTTTCCCTATGAAGAAAGGTTAAAACGCTTGGGGCTCTTTAGCTTGGAGAAACGTCGACTGCGGGGTGACATGATAGAGGTTTGCAAGATTATGCATGGGATGGAGAAAGTAGAGAAAGAAGTCCTTTTCTCCCTTTCTCACAATACAAGAACTCGTGGGCATTCGATGAAATTGCTGAGCAGTAGGGTTGGAGCGGATAAAAGGAAGTCCTTCTTCACCCAAAGGGTGATTAACCTGTGGAATTCACTGCCACAGGAGATGGCGGCGGCTACAAGCATGGCCAGCTTTAAGAGGGGATTGGGTAAAAATATAGAGCAGAGGTCCATCAGTGGCTATTAGCCACAGTGTGTGTGTGTGTGTCTATATACACACACACACACAAATATATTGGCCACTGTGTGACACAGAGTGTTGGACTGGATGGGCCATTGGCCTGATCCAACAGGGCTTCTCTTCTGTTCTTATGTGACACAGAGTGTTGGACTGGAGGGGCCATTGGCCTGATCCAACATGGCTTCTCTTCTGTTCTTATGTGACACACAGTGTTGGACTGGAGGGGCCATTGGCCTGATCCAACCGGGCTTCTCTTATGTTCTTATGTGACACAGAGTGTTGGACTGGAGGGGCCATTGGCCTGATCCAACAGGACTTCTCTTATGTTCTTATGTGACACAGAGTGTTGGACTGGATGGGCCATTGGCCTGATCCAACAGGGCTTCTCTTATGTTCTTAAGTGACACAGAGTGTTGGACTGAATGGGCTATTGGCCTGATCCAACATGGCTTCTCTTATGTTCTTAAGTGACACAGAGTGTTGGACTGGATGGGCCATTGGCCTGATCCAACATGGCTTCTCTTATGTTCTTAAGTGACACATAGTGTTGGACTGGAGGGGCCATTGGCCTGATCCAACATGGGTTCTCTTATGTTCTTAAGTGACACAGAGTGTTGGACTGGATCGGCCATTGGCCTAATCCAACATGGCTTCTCTTATGTTCTTATGTGACACAGAGTGTTGGACTGGATGGGCCACTGGCCTGATCCAACAGGGCTTCTCTTATGTTCTTAAGTGACACAGAGTGTTGGACTGGATGGGCCATTGGCCTGATCCAACATGGCTTCTCTTATGTTCTTATGTGACACAGAGTGTTGGACTGGATGGGCCATTGGCCTCATCCAACATGGCTTCTCTTATGTTCTTATGTGACACAGAGTGTTGGACTGGATGGGCCACTGGCCTGTTCCAACAGGGCTTCTCTTATGTTCTTAAGTGACACAGAGTGTTGGACTGGAGGGGCCATTGGCCTGATCCAACAGGACTTCTCTTATGTTCTTATGTGACACAGAGTGTTGGACTGGATGGGCCATTGGCCTGATCCAACATGGCTTCTCTTATGTTCTTAAGTGACACAGAGTGTTGGACTGGATGGGCCATTGGCCTGATCCAACATGGCTTCTCTTATGTTCTTAAGTGACACATAGTGTTGGACTGGAGGGGCCATTGGCCTGATCCAACATGGGTTCTCTTATGTTCTTAAGTGACACAGAGTGTTGGACTGGATCGGCCATTGGCCTAATCCAACATGGCTTCTCTTATGTTCTTATGTGACACAGAGTGTTGGACTGGATGGGCCACTGGCCTGATCCAACAGGGCTTCTCTTATGTTCTTAAGTGACACAGAGTGTTGGACTGGATGGGCCATTGGCCTGATCCAACATGGCTTCTCTTATGTTCTTATGTGACACAGAGTGTTGGACTGGATGGGCCATTGGCCTCATCCAACATGGCTTCTCTTATGTTCTTATGTGACACAGAGTGTTGGACTGGATGGGCCACTGGCCTGTTCCAACAGGGCTTCTCTTATGTTCTTAAGTGACACAGAGTGTTGGACTGGAGGGGCCATTGGCCTGATCCAACAGGACTTCTCTTATGTTCTTATGTGACACAGAGTGTTGGACTGGATGGGCCATTGGCCTGATCCAACAGGGCTTCTCTTATGTTCTTAAGTGACACAGAGTGTTGGACTGAATGGGCTATTGGCCTGATCCAACATGGCTTCTCTTATGTTCTTAAGTGACACAGAGTGTTGGACTGGATGGGCCATTGGCCTGATCCAACATGGCTTCTCTTATGTTCTTAAGTGACACATAGTGTTGGACTGGAGGGGCCATTGGCCTGATCCAACATGGGTTCTCTTATGTTCTTAAGTGACACAGAGTGTTGGACTGGATCGGCCATTGGCCTAATCCAACATGGCTTCTCTTATGTTCTTATGTGACACAGAGTGTTGGACTGGATGGGCCACTGGCCTGATCCAACAGGGCTTCTCTTATGTTCTTAAGTGACACAGAGTGTTGGACTGGATGGGCCATTGGCCTGATCCAACATGGCTTCTCTTCTGTTCTTATGTGACACACAGTGTTGGACTGGAGGGGCCATTGGCCTGATCCAACCGGGCTTCTCTTATGTTCTTATGTGACACAGAGTGTTGGACTGGAGGGGCCATTGGCCTGATCCAACAGGACTTCTCTTATGTTCTTATGTGACACAGAGTGTTGGACTGGATGGGCCATTGGCCTGATCCAACAGGGCTTCTCTTATGTTCTTAAGTGACACAGAGTGTTGGACTGAATGGGCTATTGGCCTGATCCAACATGGCTTCTCTTATGTTCTTAAGTGACACAGAGTGTTGGACTGGATGGGCCATTGGCCTGATCCAACATGGCTTCTCTTATGTTCTTAAGTGACACATAGTGTTGGACTGGAGGGGCCATTGGCCTGATCCAACATGGGTTCTCTTATGTTCTTAAGTGACACAGAGTGTTGGACTGGATCGGCCATTGGCCTAATCCAACATGGCTTCTCTTATGTTCTTATGTGACACAGAGTGTTGGACTGGATGGGCCACTGGCCTGATCCAACAGGGCTTCTCTTATGTTCTTAAGTGACACAGAGTGTTGGACTGGATGGGCCATTGGCTTGATCCAACATGGCTTCTCTTATGTTCTTATGTGACACAGAGTGTTGGACTGGATGGGCCATTGGCCTCATCCAACATGGCTTCTCTTATGTTCTTATGTGACACAGAGTGTTGGACTGGATGGGCCACTGGCCTGTTCCAACAGGGCTTCTCTTATGTTCTTAAGTGACACAGAGTGTTGGACTGGAGGGGCCATTGGCCTGATCCAACAGGACTTCTCTTATGTTCTTATGTGACACAGAGTGTTGGACTGGATGGGCCATTGGCCTGATCCAACATGGCTTCTCTTATGTTCTTAAGTGACACAGAGTGTTGGACTGGATGGGCCATTGGCCTGATCCAACATGGCTTCTCTTATGTTCTTAAGTGACACATAGTGTTGGACTGGAGGGGCCATTGGCCTGATCCAACATGGGTTCTCTTATGTTCTTAAGTGACACAGAGTGTTGGACTGGATCGGCCATTGGCCTAATCCAACATGGCTTCTCTTATGTTCTTATGTGACACAGAGTGTTGGACTGGATGGGCCACTGGCCTGATCCAACAGGGCTTCTCTTATGTTCTTAAGTGACACAGAGTGTTGGACTGGATGGGCCATTGGCCTGATCCAACATGGCTTCTCTTATGTTCTTATGTGACACAGAGTGTTGGACTGGATGGGCCATTGGCCTCATCCAACATGGCTTCTCTTATGTTCTTATGTGACACAGAGTGTTGGACTGGATGGGCCACTGGCCTGTTCCAACAGGGCTTCTCTTATGTTCTTAAGTGACACAGAGTGTTGGACTGGAGGGGCCATTGGCCTGATCCAACAGGACTTCTCTTATGTTCTTATGTGACACAGAGTGTTGGACTGGATGGGCCATTGGCCTGATCCAACAGGGCTTCTCTTATGTTCTTAAGTGACACAGAGTGTTGGACTGAATGGGCTATTGGCCTGATCCAACATGGCTTCTCTTATGTTCTTAAGTGACACAGAGTGTTGGACTGGATGGGCCATTGGCCTGATCCAACATGGCTTCTCTTATGTTCTTAAGTGACACATAGTGTTGGACTGGAGGGGCCATTGGCCTGATCCAACATGGGTTCTCTTATGTTCTTAAGTGACACAGAGTGTTGGACTGGATCGGCCATTGGCCTAATCCAACATGGCTTCTCTTATGTTCTTATGTGACACAGAGTGTTGGACTGGATGGGCCACTGGCCTGATCCAACAGGGCTTCTCTTATGTTCTTAAGTGACACAGAGTGTTGGACTGGATGGGCCATTGGCCTGATCCAACATGGCTTCTCTTATGTTCTTATGTGACACAGAGTGTTGGACTGGATGGGCCATTGGCCTCATCCAACATGGCTTCTCTTATGTTCTTATGTGACACAGAGTGTTGGAATGGATGGGCCACTGGCCTGATCCAACATGGCTTCTCTTATGTTCTTATGTGACACAGAGTGTTGGACTGGATGGGCCATTGGCCTGATCCAACAGGGCTTCTCTTATGTTCTTATGTGACACAGAGTGTTGGACTGGAGGGGCCACTGGCCTGATCCAACATGGCTTCTCTTATGTTCTTATGTGACACAGAGTGTTGGACTGGAGGGGCCACTGGCCTGATCCAACATGGCTTCTCTTATGTTCTTATGTGACACAGAGTGTTGGACTGGATGGGCCATTGGCCTGATCCAACAGGGCTTCTCTTATGTTCTTATGTGACACAGAGTGTTGGACTGGATGGGCCATTGGCCTGATCCAGCAGGGCTTCTCTTATGTTCTTATGTGACACAGAGTGTTGGAATGGATGGGCCATTGGCCCGATCCAACATGGCTTCTCTTATGTCCTTATCCAAAGAATCCTGGTGAAATAATCGTGAAATTGATCAGTGTCTCTCAATATACGCAGCCAGCAATCCAAAAGGTTGAAAAGAACAAGGTCGTACTGGAACCCTTGTTTCACACAGGCTACTTCGAGCTTTTTACAACATTTTCATACCGTGGGCAAAAAACTCCATTCTATTAACATCGAAAGGCACTTGCATAGCACGATGCACAATCCCCAATTGGGGGCAGGGGACCCGCCCAGTTTGGAGGTTCTCCCCCCCCCCCCCGTCAACCCCCTCATCTTCAGAGTCATCATAAATTGGGGAAAATGTCTGCTGGGCACTCCATTATTCCCTATGGAGAACGATTCCCATAGGGTATAATGGAAAATCGATCTGTGTGTATCTGGGGCTCTGGACAAGCCCTTTTCTGAGGCAGAGGCACCAGGATAGCATCTAATGCCTCTCCTCAAAACACTCTCCAAGTGTCAAAACGTTTGGACCAGACGGTCCAATTCTATGAGCCCCAAAAGAAGGTGCCCTTAGCCTTCATTATTTCCAGTGAAGGGAAAGTATTTAGAAGGTGTGCGGTCCCTTTAACTATGATGGCCAGAACTTCCTTTGGAGTTCAGTTATGCTTGCCACAGCCGTGCTCCTGGCCCCACCTCCAATGTCTCCTGGCTCCACCCCAAAGTCTCCTGGCTCCGCCCCCGAAGTCCTCAGATATTTCTTGAATTGGACGTGGCATCCCTATTTGGAGGCGAGGCACAGATACGGAGGGGAAGTCCCTCGCTTTGAAGCCCTGCTTGGAGCCAGCCTCTGTGAAACACGAGAGTGAGGGGTGGTGAGCACTGGTAGTGTAAAGCAAGGTTTGCATGTGTTGTGCTTAAAGACAAAAAGAGAGCAGTTTGGTTGTAGTGGTGAAGTGCATGGACTCTTATCTGGGAGAACCAGGTCTGATTCCCCACTTCTCCACTTGCACCTGTTGGAATGGCCTTGGGTCAGCCATAGTTCTCGCAGAGTTGTCTTTGAAAGGGCAGCTTCTGTCAGAGCTCTCTCAGCTCCAGCCTTCTCACAGGGTGTCTGTTGTGGACTGAGAAGATATAGGAGATTGTAGGCCACTCTGAGTCTCTGATTCAAAGAGAAGGGCAGGCTACAAATCTGCAGTCGTCTTCTTCTTCCATTTTGGTGTTGTGGTTAAGTGCGCGGACTCTTATCTGGGAGAACCGGATCTGATTCCCCCCTCCTCCACTTGCACCTGCTGGCATGGCCTTGGAGCCGGACCCATAGCTATTAGAGCTATGGGTCAGCCATAGCTCTAATAGAGAGCCAGTTTGGTGTAGTGGTTAAGTGCGCAGACTCTTATCTGGGAGAACCGGATCTGATTCCCCACTCCTCCACTTGCACCTGCTTGGAATGGCCTTGGGTCAGCCATAGCTCTAATAGGAGTTGTCCTTGAAAGGGCAGCTTCTGGGAGAGCTCTCTCAGCCCCACCCACCTCACAGCGTGTCTGTTGTGGAGGGAGAAGATATAGGAGATTGTAATCTGCTCTGAGTCTCTGATTCAGAGAGAAGGGCGGGGTACAAATCTGCAGTCTTCTTCTTCTTCTTCAAAAGACACCAAATTCCCTCCCAAGGCAGCCCGAATCTAGTGCCAATTAAAGCCCAAGTGTAAAAATTTTATAATCTGTGCCGGCTTTAATGCCTACTTGCATTGTGGAATGTAGTTTTGGCTGTTTAAGTTACAGGTGTGCGTGAAATACAGCTTGGAGGGAGGGCGGCTTCCAACCTCTGGACAGGTTTCATCCGTCTGTAAAAAGCGCACGAGCATTTATCGGGAGCATCGGGCTGCTGGAGCGCAGCTTGGAGCTCCTAACGAGTTAAAAGGCCCAAGCAGGGGTGGATTGGCCACTGACCTGACAGGGAAGCATCCTTGGTGGGCCGCTGCCCTAGAGGGGCGCTAAAGGAGAGCCAGCACCCAGCTACTCCACCCCTTGGCTCAACAGGAACTAGGACTGGTGCCAACTCACCCACTGCCACCTTCTCCTGCACGGCTACCAGGGGATAGCAACGGGTGTCTTGTGGGCACTGTTCCAGCCCCACCTTGGGCTTATGTGTCTGCAGGCGTGTAAATGTGTTTGCATGCGATCGAGCATGTTCTTTTTCGCGACTAGATTTTTATTTCAATTTTGCAACCACGATACAGAAGGAAAACAAGGGGAACGGGGAAATGGGAAGACACATATATTAAGTAAGCTTTGTGAAAGGTCGAGGTAGTCCCCCTGCGCAAGCACCAGTCGTTTTCGACTCTGGGGTGACGTTACTTTCACAACGTTTTCACGGCAGACGTTTTACAGGGTGGTTTGCCCTTGCCTTCCCCAGTCATCTACGCTTTCCCCCCAGCAAGCAGGGTACCCATTTTACCGACCTCGGAAGGATGGAAGGCTGAGCCAACCTGGAGTCAGCTACCTGAACCAGCTTCCGCTGGGATCGAACTCAGGTCATGAGCAGAGGGCTCCGACTGCAGTACTGCAGCTTTAACACTCTGCGCCATGGGCTTTGTTATGATTACCCAAATACACAATATATGGGCTGTTTTACTAATACAAATACAGAGGATGTTTCTTATTCGATATACAAACATGTAAGAAGAATAGTTTAGCAAATACATGACATGACATGATATATTAGCATGATAACATGAGAATATTCCATGAGAGAGAGAGCCAGTTTGGTGTAGTGGTTAAGTGCGTGGACTCTTATCTGGGAGAACCGGGTTTGATTCCCCACTCCTCCACTTGAACCTGCTGGAGTGGCCTTGGGTCAGCCACAGCTCTGGCAGAGGTTGTTCTTGAAAGGGTAGCTGCTGTGAGAGCTCTCTCAGCCCCACCGACCTCACAAGGTGTCTGTTGTGGGGGAGGGAAATAAAGGAGATTGTAAGCCACTCTGAGTCTCTGATTCAGAGAGAAGGGTGGGGAATAAATCTGCAATTCTTCTTCTTCTATATCAGGGGTGGCCAAACTGCAGCTTGGGAACCATGCAGACTCCCAAGTCTGCAAAATTGAGGATTTGTTTTATTCACGTATTTAATTTGCCTCCCCCCTTTCTCCCTAATGGAGACCCAAAGTGGTGTCCATCCTTTCCGGTGAGGTACCTGTAAGGTAGGCAAGGCTGAAAGTGTGTCGACTGGCCACTAGGTCACCCAGCAAGCATGAATGGGGATTCGAACCTGGGTTCCCCAGATCTTAGTCCAAAGCTTTGACTGGTCCGAGGTCACCCAGTGAGCTTCCATGGGAGAGTGGGGATTCAAACCCTTGTTTCCCAGATGTTAGTCCAAAACTTTAACTCCTACAGCATGGTGTCTCTGGCTCTGTGTGTGAGTGTGTGTGTTGTGTGTTTCCTTTTTGGACCACAGCAGTTAGAATCATAGAATCCTAGAGTTGGAAGGGACTTCCAGGGTCATCTAGTCCAACCCCCTGCGCAATGCAGGAAACTCTCAAATACCTCCCCCTAAATTCACAGGATCCTCATTGCTGTCAGATGGCCATCTAACCTCTGTTGAAAAACCTCCAAGGAAGGAGAGCCCACCACCTCCCAAGGAGGAAGCCTGTTCCACTGAGGAACCGCTCTGTCAGGGAATTCTTCCTAATGTTTAGCTGGAAACTCTTTTGATTTAATTTCAACCCATAGGTTCTGGTCCTACCTTCTGCAGCCACAGAAAACAATTCCACACCCTCCTCTACATGACAGCCCTTCAAGTACTTGAAGGTGGTGATCATATCACCTCTCAGCCACCTCCTCTCCAGGCTAAACATGCTCAGCTCCTTCAACCTTTCCTGGTAGGACTTGGTCTCCAGACCCCTCACCATCTTCGTCGCCCTCCTCTGGCCCCATTCCAGCTTGTCTAGAGCCTTCTTTTAAAAAGTGGTGTCCAAAACTGAACACAATACTCCAGGTGAGGTCTTCCCAGAGCAGAGCAAAGCCATACCATCGCATCACGTGATCCGGACACTAGACTTCTGTTGATAAAGCCCCAAATTGCAGTTGCCTTTTTAGCCGCCGCATCACACAGTTGACTCATGTTCAGCGTATGATCCACTAAGACCTCGAGATCCTTTTCACGCATGCTACTGCTAAGACAAGTCTCCCGCATCCTATAACCACGCATGGGGATTTTTCCTACCGAAATGCAGAACTTTACATTTATCCCCGTTAAAATTCATTTTTATTTATCCTGTATCCTGTTTCTGTCCTCTACTGTGTTTGCAACCCCTCCCAATTTAGTATCATCGGCAAATCTGATAAGCGTCCCCTCTGTTCCTTCATCCAAGTCGTAAGCAGGTCACTGCTGTGGAGCCTGTCGCCGCTGCGAGGCCCTCGCCGAGACAGTGTGTTCTTGTGGTGTTTCTCTTGCAGCGCGAAAGGAAGTGTTGTCGGTTATAGTGACTTAGCATTTCCTGACTCTCCTTTTTACACAAGAAGCCCTCTTTTTTAAAAGTCACTTTCTGGTTTGGGCCGCTTTCTCCAGGTTCTTGCATCCCCCCCCCCCTTCCCTTTCATTCGCCTCCTCTGCCAGCACGGTTGGATGCCGCGGGCGCCTCTTTTTCTTCTCCTCAGAGTAGACCGTATGGATCCTACATCTCTGTAGGGCTTTCCCTGTCCCTCCCGGCCATGGAGCCTCGGGGCAGCTGGTCGAAGTCCCTTGCCCTGGCCTGCAAGGTAAATATTGTCGGGGGTTCCTTTTGGGTAGCTGCTGTCTGTGCAGCATTGCGCAATAGCTTGCTTGTCGGTGGGCTCGGTGCATTGAGGCGCGGCAAGGAAAGAAACAGGCCGGCGAAACGGAAACTCCTTTCTCTCGAGGCTCTTCTCCAGCGAAATGTTTATCTTTGTTTTGTTGCCGAAAGAACAGGGTCTGACCCTCCTTTACCCTGTGGAGGGCAAGGGGAAAGGGGGGGGGGTTAGATTGTTTTCCTTGCAGCTAAGGAAGGAAACGTGCAATTCCGACAGGTGTTGTTTGACCTTTTTGCAGAGACCGCATTGCCTGAGAGCCAGTTTGGTGTGGTGGTCAAGTGCGCTGACTCTAATCTGGGAGAATCGGGTTTGATTCCCGACTCCTCCACTCGCAGCTGCTGGAATGGCCTGGGGTCAGCCATAGCTCTAATAGAGAGCCAGTTGGATGTAGTTGTTAAGCGCGCGGACTCTTATTTGGGAGAACCGGGTTTGATTCCCCACTCCTCCCTTTACAGCAGCTGGAATGGCCTTGGGTCAGCCATTGTTCTAGTAGAGAGCCAGTTGGGTATAGTGGTTAAGTGTGCAGACTCTTATTTGGGAGAACCGGGTTTGATTCCCCATTCCTCCCTTTGCAGCAGCTGGAATGGCCTTGGGTCAGCCACAGCTCTAATAGAGAGCCAGTTGGGTGTAGTGGTTAAGTGCATGGACTCTTATCTGGGAGAACCAGGTTTGATTCCCCACTCCTCCACTTGCACCTGCTGGAATGGTCTTGGGTCAGCCATCGCTCCCATAGGAGTTGCGCTTGAAAGGGCAGCTTCTTGGAAAGCTCTCTAAGCCGCACCCACCTCACAGGGTGTCTGTTGTGGGGGAAGAAGATTAAGGAGATTGTAAGCCGCGCTGAGACTGATTCAGAGAGAAGGACACAAATCTGTGGTCATCTCCTTCTCCTTCTTCCATGCATGCTCAGTGGCTGGCAAAATAACTGAATCCTTCGGCTGCTAGGCTCACACTGCCAAACTGATGCACAGTAGCTCCTTTCTGTGCCCCTTCAGATCAGTGGGTTCGAAGCAGGTGAACTTTGCAGTGAGTTGTGCGGTTAGAGACGATGTTGCCAGTCTCCTGTTGGGGTCTGGAGATCTCTCCGGAATTTCAACTGACCTCCAGAGTAGAGAACAGGTCCCCTGGAGAAACTGGCAGCTTGGGAGGGGTGGAGTCTACGGCATTGTACCGGCTGAGATCCCTCCCCTCTCCAAACCTCATCTTCCCAGGCTCCACCCCAAATCTTCCAGAAATCCCCCAGCTGGATTTTGGCAACCCTAGTTAGAAACCTGCCCAGGTTGAAGACGCTCTTAAGAAGATGATGAAGAAGAAGATATTGGATTTATATCCCGCCCTCCACTCCGAAGAGTCTCAGAGCGGCTCACAATCTCCTTTACCTTCCTCCCCCAAAACAGACATCCTGTGAGGTGGGTGGGGCTGAGAGAACTCTCACAGCAGCTGCCCTTTCAAGGACAACCTCTGCTAGAGCTATGGCTGACCCAAGGCCATGCTAGCAGGTGCAAGTGGAGGAGTGGGGAATCAAACCCGGTTCTCCCAGATAAGAGTCTGCACACTTAACCACTACACCAAACTGGCTCTCCAGTGTTAAGATGTGTTTGTGCAAATATATCTCAAATCCATTCATTCCAAACCTGGAAACTGGCGCAGATCATTTGGGCCTGTCTGTGTTTCTAGATACATTTGCTTTTGCAAGGATCAGACTATTGGTGTATCTCCCCCAGCCCATGTCTACAGGGCCAGCTTCCCTCCAAGGCTGTGAGCAAAGCTTATGAGGCAGAGTTGGGATCTGAACTCGTGTCTCCCAAATCCCAGCCCATCTTTCTACCTCTCCTGCGCTGAAAGGCTTTTTGGTCTCCCGGAGACCGAATCTGAGACTTTCGGTGGCCAAAGCAGGTTCTCTTTCTCCGAGTTGTGCTTCCTCCTTTCAATCTTCGGCTTGTTAACTGATGGGAAATACGTTACACGTTGTACAGCCGACAGAGCCTTTGCTGCCAATGGGCCGAACTCCAAGGGATGGTGGCTCAGTGGTAGAGCATCTGCTTGGTAAGCAGAAGGTCCCAGGTTCAATCCCCGGTATCTCCAACTAAAAAGGGTCCAGGCAAGTAGGCGTGAAAAACCTCATCTTGAGACCCTGGAGAGCCGCTGCCAGTTTAAGTAGACGATACTGACTTCAGGGAGGGATGGTGGCTCAGTGGTAGAGCAGCTGCTTGGTAAGCAGAAGGTCCCAGGTTCAATCCCCGGCATCTCCAACTAAAAAGGGTCCAGGCAAATAGGCATGAAAAACCTCAGCTTGAGACTCTGGAGAGCCGCTGCCAGTCTGAGTAGACAATGCTGACTTTGATGGACCTCGGGTCTGATTCAGTAGAAGGCAGGTTCATATGTTCATATATGTTCACAAAGCTGTCGGAATGTTTGCAGTCCAGTTTGTGCGAGGGGAAGGGCGCACCAGCCGGTTTGGCTTGGAATAACCTCACCCCGTTTTTCAGCCTGCCTCCTGCCTGTGGGAGGCTCTGTGAGTGACGTAAGGACGCTGGAGGGCTCAGACAAGGTGCAGACTGAAGGGTGGGTGCCAAATGGGGTTAAGAAAGAGGAGGCTTAAAGGCAAGGAGAAGTGCGGCTTGAAGAGAAGGGTGGAGATGCGAGAGAAGTGGCGGTGAAGAAAATGCATTCCAGTGAAGGGGGGAGGAGACGGATTGCAAGGCTGTCCCAAGAGAGAGAGGGTTGCCAACCTCCAGGTGGTGCAAACACAAAAGACTAAACACCATACAATTTGCTTATATTAGCATGTGATACATATATTCATTTACACTCTTATACAGTCTTATATGCTTCTAGCCCCACTGGTGGACCTCCTAATGGACTGGATGGGCCATTGGCCTGATCCAACATGGCTTCTCTTATGTTCTTATGTGACATAAAAAGTTGGACTGGATGGGCCATTGGCCTGATCCAACATGGCTTCTCTTATGTCCTTATGTGACATAGAGAGTTGGACTGGATGGGCCATTGGCCTGATCCAACATGGCTTCTCTTATTTCCTTATGTGACACAGAGAGTTGGACTGGATGGGCCATTGGCCTGATCCAGCATGGCTTCTCTTATGTTCTTATGTGACACAGAGTGTTGGAATGGAGGGGCCATTGGCCTGATCCAGCATGGCTTCTCTTATGTTCTTATGTGACACAGAGTGTTGGAATGGAGGGGCCATTGGCCTGATCCAACATGGCTTCTCTTATGTTCTTATGTGACACAGAGTGTTGGACTGGAGGGGCCATTGGCCTGATCCAACAGGGCTTCTCTTATGTTCTTATGTGACACAGAGTGTTGGACTGGAGGGGCCATTGGCCTGATCCAACATGGCTTCTCTTATGTTCTTATACGACACAGAGTGTTGGACTGGATGGGCCACTGGCCTGATCCAACATGGCTTCTCTTATGTTCTTATGTGACACAGAGTGTTGGACTGGATGGGACATTGGCCTGATCCAACATGGTTTCTCTTATGTTCTTATACGACACAGAGTGTTGGACTGGATGGGCCACTGGCCTGATCCAACATGGCTTCTCTTATGTGATACAGAGTGTTGGACTGGAGGGGCCATTGGCCTGATCCAACATGGCTTCTCTTATGTTCTTAGCAGGGGTGTCAAATTCATTAGTTATGAGGGCCGGATTTGACATAAATGAGATCTTGTTGGGCCAGGCCAGGTTGGTCTTCAAGATGCTTTCTTCGTATTTCTCCCCTGGGATCCAGGGAACTGGGCAAAGGAAACTCTGGCTCTTTCCTTCCTTCTCCAGGGGACTGGTGGGGTGGAGCCTCAGCCAATAGAAGGAAGAGAGGCTAGGCTCAGTAGCTCTACTGTGCAATTGAGAGAGCCTGGCAAACAAGCTATTCCTCCCCCCCTTCCTCTCCAAGTGAGGTTCCTCAGCCAAGAGAGAAAATAGAGGTTTTGCTCTGTAGCTCCTGTGCAATTGAGCAAGCCTTGCAAGGCAAGCTGTTATGCAGAAGGAAGCAAGATATAGGGAGAAGGAAGCAGATGACAGCCAGTTGCTCAGGGGCTTGATAGGAGCCCTCCGAGGGCCTGATTTGGCCCCTAAACTGCATGTTTGACACCCCTGATATAGATGGAACGCTCTGTCTGGGGCAGTGATGCTCTGTCTTCTTGGTGCTTGGGGGGACCACAATGGGAGGGCTTCTGGAGTTCTTACCTTGCTGGTGGGCCGCCTGATGGCCTCTGGGTTTTGCCCTCTGCATGACACAGAGTGTTGAACTGGATTGGGCTATTGGTCTGATCCAGCATGGCTTCTTTTAAGTTCTTATGAATGGTGTGAGTGTGAGGGTGGAGGCAGGATTGCCAGCTCAGGGTTGGCAAATTCCTGGAGATTTGGGGGCAGAGTTTAAGGAAGGGAGGGGGTGCAGGAGGGGTGTAATGCCAAAGACTCCACCCACAAAAACTGCCATTTGCTCCAGGGGCCCAGGTCTGTAAAGCCTGGAGCTCAACTGTAATTCAGGTCCTACCTGGAGGCTGACAAACCCTAGCAGAGACAGTTGTCTGGATAAACCCCACAGTGGGACAAATTAGTCCTGCCTTCCTGCCTCCTGCCTGTGGGAGGCGGTGTTCAGCATAAGAACATAAGAGAAGCCATGCTTGAGCAGTGGCTAATAGCCACTGATGGACTTTGCTCCATATTTTTATCCAATCCCCTCTTGAAGGTAGCTATGCTTGTGGCCGCCACCACCTCCTGTGGCAGTGAATTCCACATGTTAATCACCCTTTGGGTGAAGAAGTACTTCCTTTGATCCATTTTAACCCGACTGCTCAGCAATTTCACTGAATGCCCACGAGTTCTTGTATTGTGAGAAAGGGAGAAAAAGACTTCTTTCTCCATCCCATGCATAATCTTGTAAACCTCTATCATGTCACCCTGCAGTCGACGTTTCTCCAAGCTAAAGAGCCCCAAGCATTTTAACCTTTCTTCCTAGGGAACATGTTCCAAACCTTTAATCATTCTAGTTGCCCTTTTCTGCACCTTTTCCAATTCCTTTTTGAGGTGCGGTGACGAGAATTGCACACAGTATTCCAAATGAGACCGCACCATCGATTTATACAGGGGCATTATGATACTGACTGATTTGTTTTCAATTCCCTTCCTGATAATTCCCAGCATGGCGTCGGCCTTTTTTATTGCAATCGCACACTGTCTTGACATTTTCAGTGAGTTATCTACCGCGACCCCAAGATCTCTCTCTCGGTCAGTCTCTGCCAGTTCACACCCCATCAACTTGTATTTGTAGCTGGGATTCTTGGCCCCAATGTGCATTACTTTGCACTCGGCCACATTGAACCTCATCTGCCACGTTGACGCCCACTCGCCCAGCCTCTACAGATCCCTTTGGAGTGCCTCACAATCCTCTCTGGTTCTCACCACCCTGAAGAATTTAGTGTCATCTGCAAACTTGGCCACTTCACTGCTTACTCCCAACTTCATATCATTAATGAACAAGTTAAAGAGCATGGGACCCAGTACCGAGCCCTGCGGCACCCCACTGCTTACCGTCCTCCACTGCGAAGACTGCCCATTTATACTCACTGTGGAAGGAGTGGAAGGAGATGCTGCCTCTCTGGGCCACCAACTTTCTGGCTCCTGCCGAGCAGTTTGGGTCAGGATCTAGAAGGCAGTGGACCAATGCGCTTGCCTAGGCTTCTCTGCTGCCCCTGCATGTTAGGGTGGAGCTCTGGGTGCGGATCTTGCTTCTGATAAATCCAATATCATCATCATCATCATGATTTCAGGATGGCTGGCTGTAACATCCGGCTCGTATATAACTTGAGATGGGAGTCGATTCTTCGAGAGCCGGTGTGGCACATTTATTTATTTAATTCATTTGGGCCCTGCCTTTCTTCCCAGTGGGGTCCCAAGCAGCTTAGCATCAGTTTCCTCCCTTCTGTTTTACCCTCACAACAACCCTGGGAGGTGGGTTAGTCTGAGAGTGAGTGACCAGCCCAAGGTCACCCAGAGAGCTTCCATAGCACAAGTGGGGATTCGAACCTGCATCTCCCAGTCTGACGCTCTTAATCACTGCATGACACTGTTTCTCACTGATGTGGTTAAGATAGTGTTGGACCAGGTTCTTGGAGACCTGGGTTCGAATCCCTTCAAGTACTTGAAGATGGTGATCCTATCACCTCTCAGCCGCCTCCTCTCCAGGCTAAACGTCCCCAGCTCCTTCAGCTTTTCCTCATAGGGCTTGGTCTCCAGACCCCTCACCATCTTTGTCGCCCTCCTCTGGACCCGTTCCAGCTTGTCTAGATCCTTCTTAAAATGTGGTGCCCAAAACTGAACACAAGACTCCAGGTGAGGTCATGCCAGAGCAGAGTAAAGTGATACCATCACATCATGTGATCTGGGCACTATCCTTCTGTTGATACAGCCCAAAATCGCATTTGCCTTTTTAGCCGCCGCATCACACTGTTGACTCATGTTCAGCGTATGATCCACTAAGACCCCGAGATCCTACTGCTGTTCCTGGGTTTCGCACATACTTCTACTTCCACTGAGGAACCGCTCTGACTGCCAGGGAGTTCTTCCTAACGTTGAGCCGGAAACTCTTTTGATTTAATTTCAGCACGTTGGTTCTACCTTCTGGGGCCACAGAAAACAATTCCAACCATCCTCTATAGGACAGCTCTTCAAGTCCTTGAAGATGGTGATCACATCACCTCTCAGCTGCTTCCTCTCCAGGCTGAACACGCCCAGCTCCTTCAACCTTTCCTCACAGGACTTAGTCTCCAGACCCCTCACCATCTTCATCGCCCTCCTCTGGACCCGTTCCAGCTTGTCTAGATCCTTCTTAAAATGTGGTGCCCAAAACTGAAAAAGAAGACTCCAGGTGAGGTCTTACCATTGGTTCTGGTCCTACCATCTGGGGCCACAGAAAACAATTCCACACCCTCCTCTATAGGACAGCCCTTCAAGGACTTGAAGATGGTGATCCTATCACCTCTCCAGGCTAAACATGCCCAGCTCCTTCAACCTTTCCTCACAGGACTTAGTCTCCAGACCCCTCACCATCTTCGTCGCCCTCCTCTGGACCCGTTCCAGCTTGTCTAGATCCTTCTTAAAATGTGGCGCCCAAAACTGAACACAAGACTCCAGGTGAGGTCTTACAAGGTACCATAGAGTTTCCCCCTCCCAATAGGTACCATAGAGTTTTCCCCTCCCAAATGGCTAAAGCGCCCAGGAAAACAATAGAGTTTTCCCGGAAACGTCTAGAACGGCCGCGAGTGATGTCGCCAGCGCAACGACGTCGCTTCCAGGTGACATCATTGCATCACTCTCGCACTTTGCATGTGCAAAAGTCCCCCACCAGGCAACGCTGGGGACTTGGCAACGCTATTCAACCAAAAGCACTGAAGGTTTACCACCTGAAGCCTCTTGTGAGCAAGTTCTGCCCCCCCCCCCCCGCCCCGTTTCTTTCTCCTCTCCTCTCTTCTTCTGGTTCTAGTGTGGCAGTTGGGAGGGCCGGCTTTGGCCCAGCTGCTTCTGGTAGCACGCGGCCTCAGAGAAGTTGAGGTTTTTTTGGCCTAAGAGATCCTGAATTCTAGCTAAAAGTGAATTAAACAACTCTGAAAGGGAGAGCTCCACACATACTACCCTTAAATCATAGAATCCTAGTGTCGGAAGGAACCTCCAGGGTCGTCTAGTCCAACCCCCTGCACAATGCAGGCAACTCACAAATGCCAAACTCTTGTGTTGTCTTTGATTCTGGCAGGCCAGGAGGGTTCGATGAAATTGCTGAGCAGACAGGTTAAAACGGACAAAAGGAAGTCCTTCTTCACCCAAAGGGTGATTAACATGTGGAATTCACTGCCACAGGAGGTGGTGCCGGCCACAAGCATAGCCACCTTCAAGACGGGGTTAGATAAAAATATGGAGCAGAGGTCCATCAGTGGCTGTTAGCCACAGTGTGTGTGTGTGTGTGTGTGTAATTTTTTTGGCCACTGTGTGATACAGAGTGTTGGACTGGATGGGCCATTGGCCTGATCCAACATGGCTTCTCTTATGTTCTTATCTGACACAGAGTGTTGGACTGGATGGGCCATTGGCCTGATCTAACATGGCTTCTCTTATGTTCTTCCATGGCTTCTCTTATGTTCTTATGTTACGAGCTAGCTGATGACATAGATACGTTCCCAAGCCAGTGGCTTAATATTGCACTGCCTCCCCTCTCCCCCCGCCCCCCCGCTATGTTTTCTTCCTAACAGTGAGTCAGTGTCTTGCTTCTCTTGTGTAGCTGTAAATCGAGGGCAGAGTCTTGCTGGGTTCCAGGCCTGTCTTTGAGTGTTTGCCAAGAGAGATGAACACCAGGTCTTAATTCTTGTATCTGCAGAACTGCCTGCCGGGGAACAAACCTCTAGGTCACCCAGTCTAGCTCTGCAGAGTCGAGACCAGCTCCATGGGCCGGATTTCTTGCAGGAAACTATTGGGGCTTGCCCCGTTGGTCTAGACGTTTCAGAGGGTAGCCCCACTGGCTTGCAGTAGAAGGCCTGGGTTCGAGTCCTGTCGCACGTTAGAGACCAACAAGATTTCCAGGGGATAAGCTTTTGAGAGTCAGACCCTACGGTTTACAGTAGTGGTTAAGTGCACGGACTCTTATTTGGAAGAACCGGGTTTGATTCCCCACTCCTCCACATGCACCTGCTGGAATGACCTTGAGGTCAGCCATAGCTCTAGTAGAGAGCCAGTTGGGTGTAGTGGTTAAATGTGTGGACTCTTATCTGGGAGAACCGGGTTTGATTCCCCACTCCTCTGCTTGCACCTGCTAGCATGGCCTTGGGTCAGCCATAGCTCTCACAGGAGTTGTCCTTGAAAGGGCAGCTGCTGTGAGAGCCCCACCCACCTCACAGATTGTAAGCCGCTCTGAGACTTTGATTCAGAGAGAAGGACAGGGTATAAAGCTGCAGTCTTCTTCTTTGTCAGATTTTCAGGGATTCGGTTTGAAATCCAAACTTCCTGTGGCAGATTTTCAGGGTACTTGTTTTCGGGAGTCCCAAGTTGTCCTTGTCAGATTTTCAGGGATACGTTTTGGACAGTCCAAACTTCCTTCGTCAGACTAACAAGGGGTAAGCTTTTGAGTCCAAACTTCCTGCGTCGGATTTTTGGAGAGTAAACTTTCCTTCGTCAGGTATCTGACAAAGGAAGTGTTGACTTTCCAAAGCTCATTCCCTGAACATCTTTTATGTTATTTGTGTGCATATGTGCATGTGTGTGCATGAGTGAGTGAGTGTGTGCGTGCGTGCACCTGGAAGTCACGGTGGTCCACTGGTGACTGACCTCTATGGGAGGCCTGGAGGTTTTTCAGAGCTGAATAAAGCCTGCCTCGCCCTCCCGACTGCTGGTATTCATTGGAGGTCTCCATCCAAGTACTTGATAGATTTGACCCTGCTGAGCTTCCATGTGATGGGTCTTGCCTGAGCTACCCAGCTCAGGGGATACCTGGAAATCTTCTTGGTTTCTAAGATGCTTCCTGAGAGGAATCTAGCCGGTCAAGATGTGTGTGGACCACTTGTAGGGTTGCCAATCCCCAGGTGGGGGCAGGGGATCCCCCGGTTTGGAGGCCGTCCCCCCATTTCAGGGTCGTCAGAAAGCGGGGGGAGGGGAGGGAAATGTCTGCTGGGAACTCGTTCCCTAGGGAGATGTATCCCCATAGAAAATCATGGAGAATTGATCCGCGGGTATCTGGGGCTCTGAGGGGGCTGTTTTTTGGGGGTAGAGGCACCAAATTTTCAGTATAGCATCTAGTCCCTCTCCCCAAAATACCCCCCAAGTTTCAAAACGTTTGGACCAGGGGGTCCAATTCTATGAGCCCCAAAAGAAGGTGCCCCTATCCTTCATTATTTCCTATGGAAGGAAGGCATTGAAAAGGTGCGCCGTCCCTTTAAATGTGATGGCCAGACCTCCCTTTGGAGTTCAATGATGCTTGTCACAGCCTTGATCTTGGCTCCACCCCTAATGTCTCCTGGCTCCACCCCCAAAGTCCCAAGATATTTCTTGAATTGGACTTGGCAACCCTAACCACTTGTGGAATATTTTTCTGCATCTCTTGCATATTTGGAAGCGAACGTTGTTTCTAGGTATTTCTGGTATTACGATATTTGTGTGTGGCACGTTTAAAGAAGGTTTTAAAAAAAAAAAAGCTTGCATTTGTGTCGTGTATTGCTATAAGGGGATCTCATGCAGTCTCCGGGTCTAAGCAGGGTTAGTACTTAGAAGGCAAACCACCAAGGAAGGCTGTGTAGAGGAAGGCAATGGCCAGCCACCTCTGCTTCTCCCTTGCCTTAAAAGCCCCTTGATGGGGTCACCGTAAGTTTTGGATAGGAGACCACCAAGGAAGACTCTGCAGAGGAAGGCAATGGCCAACCACCTCTACTTCTCCTTTGCCTTGAAAGCCCCTTGATGGGGTCACCGAAAGACTTGGAGGGGAGACCACCAAGGAAGGCTCTGCAGAGGAAGGCAATGGCCAGCCACCTCTGCTTCTCCCTTGCCTTGACTTGGAGGGGAGACCACCAAGGAAGGCTCTGCAGAGGAAGGCAATAGTCAACCACCTCTGCTTCTCCCTTGCCTTGAAAGCCCCTTGCTGGGGTCACCGTAAGACTTGGAGGGGAGAGCACCAAGGAAGGCTCTGCAGAGGAAGGCAATAGTCAACCACCTCTACTTCTCCCTTGCCTTGACTTGGAGGGGAGACCGCCAAGGAAGGCTTTGCAGAAGAAGGCAATAGTCAACCACCTCTGCTTCTCCCTTGCCTTGAAAGCCCCTTGCTGGGGTCACCAGAAGACTTGGAGGGGAGACCACCAAGGAAGGCTCTGCAGAGGAAGGCAATAGTCAACCACCTCTGCTTCTCCCTTGCCTTGAAAGCCCCTTGCTGGGGTCGCCATAAGACTTGGAGGGGAGAGCACCAAGGAAGGCTCTGCAGAGGAAGGCAATGGCCACCCACCTCTGCTTCTCCCTTGCCTTGAAAGCCCCTTGCTGGGGTCACCGTAAGACTTGGAGGGGAGACCACCAAGGAAGGCTCTGCAGAGGAAGGCAATAGTCAACCACCTCTGCTTCTCCCTTGCCTTGAAAGCCCCTTGCTGGGGTTGCCATAAGACTTGGAGGGGAGAGCACCAAGGAAGGCTCTGCAGAGGAAGGCAATGGCCAACCACCTCTGCTTCTCCCTTGCCTTGAAAGCCCCTTGCTGGGGTCACCGTAAGACTTGGAGGGGAGACCACCAAGGAAGGCTCTGCAGAGGAAGGCCATGGCCAACCACCTCTGCTTCTCCCTTGCCTTGAAAGCCCCTTGCTGGGGTCACCGTAAGATTTGGAGGGGAGAGCACCAAGGAAGGCTCTGCAGAGGAAGGCCATGGCCAACCACCTCTGCTTCTCCCTTGCCTTGAAAGCCCCTTGCTGGGGTCACCGTAAGACTTGGAGGGGAGACCACCAAGGAAGACTCTGCAGAGGAAGGCAATGGCCAACCACCTCTGCTTCTCCCTTGCCTTGAAAGCCCCTTGATGGGGTCACCGTAAGACTTGGAGGGGAGACCACCAAGGAAGACTCTGCAGAGGAAGGCAATGGCCAACCACCTCTGCTTCTCCCTTGCCTTGAAAGCCCCTTGATGGGGTCACCGTAAGTTTTGGATAGGAGACCACCAAGGAAGACTCTGCAGAGGAAGGCCATGGCCAACCACCTCTGCTTCTCCCTTGCCTTGAAAGCCCCTTGCTGGGGTCACCGTAAGACTTGGAGGGGAGAGCACCAAGGAAGGCTTTGCAGAGGAAGGCAATAGTCAACCACCTCTGCTTCTCCCTTGCCTTGACTTGGAGGGGAGACCACCAAGGAAGGCTCTGCAGAGGAAGGCAATGGCCAACCACCTCTGCTTCTCCCTTGCCTTGAAAGCCCCTTGCTGGGGTCACCATAAGACTTGGAGGGGAGAGCACCAAGGAAGGCTCTGCAGAGGGTGGCAACAGCAAGGCAGCTGTGCTTCTTCCTTGTCTTAAAAGCCTCATGCTGGGGTCTGTTGTCTTCTTCTGCTGAAAGGAAAAGGAAAGGTCCCCTGCGCAAGCACCAGTCGTTTCCGACTCTGGGGTGACGTTGCTTTCACAAAGTTTTCACGGCAGACTTTTTAAGGGGTGGTTTGCCATTGCCTTCCCCAGTCCTCTACGCTTTCCCCCCAGCAAGCTGGGAACAACTTTGACCGACCTCGGAAGGATGGAAGGCTGAGTCAACCTCGAGCCGGCTACCTGAAACCAGCTTCCGCAGGGGATCGAACTCGGGTCGTGAGCAGAGCTTAGGACCGCAGTACTGCAGCCTTACCGCTCTGCGCCACGGGGCTCTTCTGCTGTGTTGAAAAGAGGACTGTCAATTTTAAAAATGTATTTCAACTCTGCTATGTTTTGGGGTCGGGTGGGCTGAAAACAGACTTCCTTAGTCCCTAAAGATTCCAGGGATTCTAAGTTAGCTGGTCCCAGATGACAATGGTGTTGAATACAGGCGATTGTGCGCTGAACCATAACTTGTCACGGGGCTCCCCCGCCTGCTGACATTCTGCTGCACGAGAAAGAGAATCCTGCTGTTCACTGGCTTCTCTAGTTTCACTGCAAGGCTTTCTTTTTGGGGATACTGAAGCACAGACCAGAAGCCCTCCAAGTACCCTAAGACCAGGGGTCGTTTTGTAGACAAAGAGGTGGTGGAGCTCATTAGCATAACTCATTAGCACATGCCTCCGCCCCTCCAGTCAAAAGCAACCCGATACAGGAAAGGAGAGCCCCGGGCAAGCGAGTTCAGCTTGGGCTGGCTAGAGATCCTTGCCTTGAAAGCTCCTTGCTGGGGTCACCATAAGACATGGAGGGGAGACCACCAAGGAAGGCTCCGTAGAGGAAGGCAAGGGCCAACCACCTCTGCTTCTCCCTTACCTTGAAAGCCCCTTGCTGGGGTAGCCATAAGACTTGGAGGGGAGACCACCAAGGAAGGCTCTGCAGAGAAAGGCAATCGTCAACCACCTCTATTTGACTATTGCCTTCCTCTGCAGAGCCTTCCTTGGTGGTCTCCCCTCCAAGTCTTATGGCTACCCCAGCAAGGGGCTTTCAAGGCGGTTGGCCCTTGCCTTGCTCGCCTGGGGCTCTCCTGGGGCTCTCCCGCACCCCCCAGTCAAAAGGCCAGCAAGCCACTCGCAGCCCAAAATCACCTAAGAAGTGGAGAAAGGGTGGCGTGGGCTTCTCCAGGGGTTCATGAGGGCCGCTGGGGGCGTGGCAAAGCCCCTGACGGCTGGCTGGCTGCCCGCTCTCCTAATCCAGGGATTGTTATGCAGCTGCACCTCCCATTCAATGGACAAGGTAGGTGGGGAGGAGGAGGGGGAACCCTCAGAAAGGTTCAGGAGCTGGGCTCCTGTGAGGCCTGCCTAAGACCCAGACCTTTTGTGCAAATCCCCTTTCTGCAGACAGAAGGTTGCTTGTCGGGGTGGATAGTTCTTCCGCAGGGTGGAGAGTTCACCAGAGGCTTACCCAGAAGGTGATTCACTCAGGAGGAGCGCGCCAGACCGTTTGGTTTGGCGTCCTGTCCTTGGCGGCTGGGGTGAAATGACTCGGGGTGCCGCTTGGCTCTCTTCCCGTATTGTCATCTCCTTCACCCCCTTCTTCCCTTATCCTTTCCTTACCCCCTCCCTCCCACTCAGGGATGTGGCTTTAAAAAGGTGGGGAAGAGTGTGGGGTGGGGGGAGATTAGATGTTCCTCGCTCAAAAGAAAAACCCACAGTTTGTGTGCAAGTTCACAGCAAGTTCTTTGTGTGCAAGTTCTTTGTGGCTTGCTGATGGGTATTCGAGGATGTATGCAAGGCAAAGAAGAAGAAGAATCGTAGAATCATAGAGTTGGAAGAGACATCTAGGGTCATCTAGAAGAAGAAGAAGACCACAATGGATTTATATTCCGCCCTCCACTCAAGAGTCTCAGAGCGGCTCACAATCTCCTTTCCCTTCCTCCCCCACAACAGACACCCTGTGAGGTGGGTGGGGCTGAGAGGGCTCTTACAGCAGCTGCCCTTTCAAGGACAACCTCTGCCAGAGCTATGGCTGACCCAAGGCCATGCCAGCAGGTGCAAGTGGAGGATGGGGAATCAAACCTGGTTTTCCCAGATAAGAGTCCGTGCACTTAACCACTACACCAAACTGGCTCTCCGGATGTAGTGCAATCCGCTGCACAGTGCAGGAAACTCACACACTTCCCCCTAAATTCACAAGATGAAGACTACAGATATATACCCCACCCTTCTCTCTGAATCAGAGACTCAGAGCAGCTTACCATCTCCTGTATCTTCTCCCACCACAACAGACACCCTGTGAGGTGGGTGGGGCTGAGAGGGCTCCCACAGCAGCTGCCCTTTCAAGGACAACTCCTGCGAGAGCTCTGGCTGACCCAAGGCCATTCCAGCAGCTGCAAGTGGCGGAGTGGGGAATCCAACCGAATAGAGTGGGGAATCAAACCGCAAACTGAACAGTGACAGTAACTTTTCCAGACCCTGCAGCAATTCTGGCCGGCCGGCCGGGCTCCAAGGAGACTGCCGCACAGTACATCTGGGCCCTGCGATCCCTGCGTGGCCCTGGGGAGGCTGCTGCACAGCACAGTTGGGCCCAACGAACCTCGCTGGCCAGCCAGGCCCCAGGGAGGCTGCCACATGGCTCTGTTCGGTCCAGCAATCCCCGAGGGCCACACCAAGTCCCCCACCCCTGATTTAGAGAATCCGACCCTTGATCTATCCATATTATCCTTAGGGTTTGTAGAATCTTTCGGGCTCAAGTGCCGTGTTCTACTGGAGAAAGTTTTTCTTCCAGAAAGTTTTTCTTCCAACGCCACTGAGGATGTTCTCCGCAGCTGAGAACGAAACGTCTGGAAGAAAAACTTTCTCCAGTAGAACACGGCACTTGAGCCCGAAAGATTCTACAAACCCTAATGATGATGCCAGCCGTGAAAACCTGAAATCTTTCATATTATCCTGTTTGACTGCCAGACCAGAAGAGCTCTTTTTGGAGTTTTGGTCTTCTGCAGCCCTTTAACTGGAGAGGCCGGGATTGAACCTGGGACCTTCAGCCAGCAAACGTTTGTTGGCGCTGAGCTAGAGCTGTTCTGTAAAGCCAGCTGTAATGGTTAGAAGATTGCTTGATTAAAACAGTTATTCTCAGCATATTGGCTTCAGAAACCAGTACTTAAGCTGGTGTGTTTCCACAAGGATGTTTTGTTCTACCTTTGCTTCCCTGCAGAAGCTTTGTTTGCTAGACGATCCACACGGTGTTGCCTTCCGTTCATCCTGATTCTGCGTTTCCCCATTTTGTTGTGATCTTTCCCAAACCTGGCTTGGTGCGATGCTTTGAGAAAGACTGCAGCCCCAGTACTTTTGATTACCGCGTGGATAGGAAGGTGTCCATCTCTGTAGGTTTTGCAGTTCCTTTTCCTTCTCTCAAGAAAGCCAGTTTGGTGTAGTGGTTAAGTGTGCGGACTCTTATTTGAGAGAACCAAGTTTGATTCCCCACTCCTCCGCTTGCAGCTGCTGGAATGGCCTTGGGTCAGCCATAGCGCTAATAGAAAGCCAGTCTGGTGTGTGTGTGTGTACTGGCCACTGTGTGACACAGAGTGTTGGACTGGATGGACCACTGGCCTGATCCAACATAGCTTCTCTTACGTTCTTATGTGACACAGGGTGTTGGGCTGGATGGGCCATTGGCCTGATCCAACATGGCTTCTCTTCTGTTCTTATGTGACACAGAGTGTTGGATTGGATGGGCCATTGGCCTGATCCAACAGGGCTTCTCTTATGTTCTTATGTGACACAGAGTGTTGGACTGGATGGGCCTTTGGCCTGATCCAACATGGCTTCTCTTATGTTCTTATGTGACACAGAGTGTTGGACTGGATGGGCCACTGGCCTGATCCAACAAGGCTTCTTTTATGTTCTTATGTGACACAGAGTGTTGGACTGGATGGGCCACTGGCCTGATCCAACATGGCTTCTCTTATGTACTTAGGTGACACAGAGTGTTGGACTGGATGGGCCACTGGCATGATCCAACATGGCTTCTATTATGTTCTTATGTGACACAGAGTGTTGGACTGGATGGGCCATTGGCCTGATCCAACATGGCTTCTCTTATGTTCTTATGTGACCCAGAGTGTTGGACTGGATGGGCCACTGGCATGATCCAACATGGCTTCTGTTATGTTCTTATGTGACCCAGAGTGTTGGACTGGATGGGCCACTGGCCTGATCCAACATGGCTTCTCTTATGTTCTTATGTGACCCAGAGTGTTGGACTGGATGGGCCATTGGCCTGATCCAACATGGCTTCTCTTATGTTCTTATGTGACCCAGAGTGTTGGACTGGATGGGCCACTGGCCTGATCCAACATGGCTTCTCTTATGTTCTTATGTGACCCAGAGTGTTGGACTGGATGGGCCATTGGCCTGATCCAACATGGCTTCTCTTATGTTCTTATGTGATCCAGAGTGTTGGACTGGATGGGCCACTGGCCTGATCCAACATGGCTTCTCTTATGTTCTTATGTGACCCAGAGTGATAGATAGATAGATAGATAGATAGATAGATAGATAGATAGATAGATAGATAGATAGATAGATAGATAGATAGATAGATAGATAGATAGATAATTTTATTTGTATCCCGCCCTCCCCGCCAGAGCAGGCTCAGGGCGGCTAACAGCATTATATAAAAACAAAGTTACATCCAACATTTAAAAATTCTAATGAGTTTAAAATTAATCAATTAATTAAATTAAATTAATAAAAGTGCTATTGCTATTCGTTCTTTTGTGGTGGCGGTTATCCTTAGCAGCTTCTTTCTTCAGCGAAGGTCAGTCGGAAGAGGAAGGTCTTGCAGGCCCTGCGGAATTGTTCAAGGTCCCGCAGGGCCCGCATTTCCTCTGGGAGTTGGTTCCATAGGCTTGGGGCTACAGAGGAGAAGGCCCGATTGCGGGTGCTTTGCAGCTTCACCTCTCTTGGTCCGGGGGTGGTCAGCAAGTTTTTTCCAGCTGACCTCAGTGCTCTCTGGGGTTCATATGGGGAGAGACGGTCCCTAAGGTAGACAGGTCCTCGACCATATAGGGCTTTAAAGGTAATGACCAGCACTTTGTAACGAACCCGGTATATAACTGGCAGCCAGTGCAGCTCGCGCAGCCCAGGCTGTATGTGCTCCCATTTAGGGAGCCCCAGCAACAGTCTGGCCGCTGCGTTCTGCACCAGCTGCAGCTTCCGGGTTCGGTACAGAGGCAGCCCCATGTAGAGGGCATTACAGTAATCCAGCCTCGAGGTGACCGTTGCGTGAAGTACCGTTGCCAGATCTTGGCGCTCTAGGAAGGGAGCAAACTGCCTTGCCTGCCTTAGGTGGAAAAACGCTGACTTGGCAGTGGCTGCAATCTGAGCCTCCATTGATAATGAAGGCTCCAGTAAGACTCCCAGACTCCTAACCCGGTGCGCCGCTTTCAACGGCGCCCCGTCGAAGACCGGAAGAGGTATTTCCCCTTCCCGGGCGCCCCGACCCAGGCAAAGGACTTCTGTCTTCGCTGGATTCAATTTCAGTGTTGGACTGGATAGGCCACTGGCCTGATCCAACATGGCTTCTCTTATGTTCTTATGTGACACAGAGTGTTGGACTGGATGGGCCACTGGCCTGATCCAACAGGGCTTCTCTTATGTTCTTATGTGACACAGAGTGTTGAACTGGAGGGGCCATTGGCCTGATCCAACAGGGCTTCTCTTATGTTCTTATGTGACACAGAGTGTTGGACTGGATGGGCCATTTGCCTGATCCAACATGGCTTCTCTTATGTTCTTATGTGACACAGAGTGTTGAACTGGAGGGGCCATTGGCCTGATCCAACAGGGCTTCTCTTATGTTCTTATGTGACACAGAGTGTTGGACTGGATGGGCCACTGGCCTGATCCAGCAGGGCTTCTCTTATGTTCTTACGTGACACAGAGTGTTGGACTGGATGGGCCATTGGCCTGATCCAACAGGGCTTCTCTTCTGTTCTTATGAAGCCTGCTTGTGCTGGCTGGATTTCTAGCCAGTCCAAGCAGGCCTCGCTCGCCTGAGGCTTTCCTTTCTTGCGTCGGATCGCTTTTGGCTGGAGTGACAGCATCCTATGCTTACGAGTTATGCGAATAAGCTCCATCACCTGTTTTTCTACAAAACAGAGTATTGTCTGCTCTGACTAGCAGCAGCTCTGCTACCTGGCCCTTGAACTGGAGACTCTGGGGATTGAACCTGGGACGTCCTGCATGCCAAGCAGAGGCTCTGCCACTGAGCTGCAGGCGAGGAAGGGGCAGAGGAAACGGACGTGTGGCTAGTCCGTTGTCTCTCTGAAGGCCCGGCCCTGCGTTCGCATCGCCCAAGAAAGCCTCCCAGAATCGTCTCTGCCTGGATGCCGCTCCCCCAGTGTGTTTTGTCAAGCTTGTGGCAGGATTACGGAACGCCCGGGGCCCTCCTTCTTTTGGGAACAGCTCTGCCAGATATCTGCCAGCCTCGTTTGCGAAGAGGCAGGCTAAAAATGTCATCCGCAATGAATCTAGGCTGCGATCCAGGAGTTCCATGCGTGAGAACAGAAAGGACTCCTTTGCTCGCAAGAAGCGGGCTGCCAAGGTTTCTTCCTTCCCTTTCTGTTGTTTCCCTTGTATCACATTGGATATCCCCCTGAAATTTAGGAATTATTGGGGGGCGGGCGGGTTGCCAGATGGGAAGGGGGAGTCAGAGAATCCCCAGTGTGCATGTTGTAGCATTCTGCAGGTATCCCAACCCTTTCTGTGAAGACGCTTAAAGGGAATGCTTATAACTGCTCTGGGAAGCTTAGTAACCTAGGTCAGGGGTGTCAAACATGCAGCCCGGGGGCCGAATCAGGCCCCCGGAGAGCTCCTATCAGGCCCCCAAGCAACTGGCTGTCATCTGCTTCCTTCTCCCTCTCTCTTGCTTCCTCCTACATCACAGCTTGCTTTGCAAAGCTTGCTGAATTGCACAGGAGCTACAGGGCAAACTTCCTATTTTCTCTATTGGCTGAGCCTCCTCCCTTGGGGAGTTAAGGGGGGGAGGCAGAGCTTGCTTTGCCAGACTCTCTCAATTGCACAGGAGAGCTACTGAGCCAAGCCTATCTCCCTTCTATTGGCTAAGATTCCTCTCCCTCCTGGTGCCCTGAGGGAGGAAGGAAGGAAAGAGCCACAGCTTCCTTTGCCTGGTTTCTTGGATTGCACAGGAGAGATGCCAAGAAAGCACCTTTAAGACCGAGTGCTAATATTTTAAGCATGTTTTATTTTAAGACTTTATTTTTAGAAAAAAATCTTTAATTGCGTTTGGCTGTGTCCTTTATAAAATTTATACCTCTGCTAATCTTACGTAGGTACACACATGGTCAGACTGGGGAAGGCAATGGCAAACCACCCCCGTAAAAAAGTCTGACAAGGAAAAGTTGTGATGTGATGTCACCCCATGCGTCAGTAACAATTTGGGGCTTGCACAGGTACCGTTACCTTTGGTGTAGTGCTTAAGTGTGCGGACTCTTATCTGGGAGAACCGGGTTTGATTCCCCACTCCTCCCCTTGCGCCTGCTGGGATGGCCTTGGGTCAGCCAGAGCTCTAATAGAGAGCCAGTTTGGTGTAGTGGTTAAGTGTGTGGACTCTTATCTGGGAGAACCGGGTTTGATTCCCCACTCCTCCCCTTGCGCCTGCTGGGATGGCCTTGAGTCAGCCAGAGCTCTAATAGAGAGCCACTTTGGTGTAGTGGTTAAGTGTGCAGACTCTTATCTGGGAGAACCGGGTTTGATTCCCCACTCCTCCACATGCACCTGCTGGAATGGCCTTGGGTCAACCTTGGCTCTCCCAGAACTGTCCTTGAAAGGGTAGCTACTGTGAGGGCTCTCTCAGCCCCATCCACCTCACAGGGTGGGGGAAGGAGATAGAGGAGATTGTCAGCCGCTCTGAGGCTCTGATTCAGAGAGAAGGGCGGGGTACAAATCTGCAGTCATCTTCTTCTTTCCGTGGCAAATCAGTTGCGTTACTGGGCAGGCGTCTCAGCTGACCCCACCCGCTTTCTAGTTTTTGGCAGGCACCACGTTGAAGACCTCTGGACTGGAACACCGAGCACAGGGGAAACGTTCATTCTGGAATAATTGTGCCCCCGGCTGGGGAACAGCTTTGAGGGCGAGGGGGCTTGCTAGCTGGTGAGGCTGCCCGTTCTCACCGTCTTCTTGTTCCTTCCCTTTCCAGAAAGACTTGTCCTACCTGCAACAATGGCTGGAAACCTTTGTCGCAAATTTCGAGAAGATCATCGCTGTGAATTCACTGGATCCAAGAAGGTAAATGTTTCTCCTGCTGTGCTGGCCCAGGTGGGCGGGGTGGGGGATGCCTGGTGGAATTGAACGCTAGCCCCAGTGGGAGGGGGTGGCAGGAGACATGAGACTCAGTGTCTTTGTGTATGAAACAGACTGCTTGTCCATGCTTTTTATGCATAGCATGGTGCATTACGCACAGCATACTGATGGAACTCTATGTCTGGGGCAGTGATGCTCTGTATTCTTGGCGTTTGAAGAGGGGCAACAGTGGGAGGGTTTCTAATGTCCTGGCCCCACTGGTGGACCTCCTGATGGCACCTGGGGGTTTTTTGGCCGCTGTGCGACACAGAGTGTTGGACTGGATGGGCCATTGGCCTGATCCAACAGGGCTTTTCTTATGTGACACAGAGTGTTGGACTGGATGGGCCATTGGCCTGATCAACAGGGCTTCTCTTATGTTCTTATGTGACACAGAGTGTTGGACTGGATGGGCCATTGGCCTGATCAACAGGGCTTCTCTTATGTTCTTATGTGACACAGAGTGTTGGACTGGATGGGCCATTGGCCTGATTCAACATGGCTTCTCTTATGTTCTTAAGTGACACAGAGTGTTGGACTGGGTGGGCCATTGGCCTGATCCAACGTGGCTTCTCTTATGTTCTTATGTCTGGGGCAGTGATGCTTTGTATTCTTGGTGCTTGGGGGGGGGGGGGCAGTGGGAGGGCTTCTAATATCCTGGCCCCACTTGATGGACCTCCTGATGGCACCCAGGTTTTTTTTTGGCCACTGTGTGACACAGTGTGTTGGACTGGATGGGCCACTGGCCTGATCCAACAGGGCTTCTCTTATGTTCTTATGTGACACAGAGTGTTGGACTGGATGGGCCACTGGCCTGATCCAACATGGCTTCTCTTATGGTCTTATGTGACTCAGAGTGTTGGACTGGATGGGCCATTGGCCTGATCCAACATGGGTTCTCATATGTTCTTATGTGACACAGAGTGTTTGACTGGATGGGCCATTGGCCTGATCCAACATGGCTCCTCTTATGTTCTTATGTCTGGGGCAGGGATGGTCTCTATTCTTGGTGCTTGGGAGGAGCAACAGTGGGAGAGCTTCTACTGTCCTGGCCCCACTGATGGACCTCCTGATGGCACCCTGGGGTTTTTTTTTGCCACTGTGTGTCCCAGAGTGTTGGACTGGATGGGCTATTGGCCTGATCCAACAGGGGTTCTCTTATGTTCTTATGTGACACAGAGTGTTGGACTGGATGGGCCATTGGCTTGATCCAACAGGGCTTCTCTTGTGTTCTTATGTGACACAGAGTGTTGGACTGGAGGGGCCACTGGCCTGATCCAACAGGGCTTCTCTTGAGTTTTTATGTCTCAAGGCATAATGACACAATCAGTGCCAGGTCACAGTGCATGACCAGGGACTCAATTAGAGGTACATCGGGGAACTCGCCTTAAAAAGGACTCATCTGCTCAGTGCCTTTTGTGGGGGAGAGAAAGAGCTTCTCGTTTTCTTCCATTTCCACTTTTGCCAGCAGAAGAAGTCAGTTTTGACCACTCTCTCTAGGAAAACTGATCTGTCATCTCAATATGGGGGCAATTCCAGGGGGATCCCCAGGTCCCACCTGGAGGCTGGCATCCCTAGCTGGCCTGCCCTCAATAACAGTCACTTATCCTCCTTCTCATACTGTTTTGTGTTTTTAATTGAATCATTTTATAACGTCAAGTGTATTTTTAGTTGTTTAAATATTTGTCATTCGCCACCTTGGGGACCTTCCTCAGGTGGAAAGGCGGGATGAAAATGTATTTGGTAACTAAATAAAATTTAACAAGAGCCCCGTGGTGCAGAGTGGTAAAGCTGCAGTACTGCAGTCGGAGCCCTCTGCTCACAACCTGAGTTCAATCCCACTGAAGCTGGGTTCAGGTAGCTGGCTCCAGGTTGACTCAGCCTTCCATCCTTCCGAGGTCGGTCAAAGGAGTCCCCAGCTTGCTGGGGGGAAAGCGTAGATGGCTGGGGAAGGCAATGGCAAACCACCCCGTAAAAAGTCTGCCGTGAAAACGTGAAAGCAACGTCACCCCAGAGTCAAGGGAGCTACGTTCCCCTTTCTGGAACGTAGCGACCTGGCAACAGAGATCCATGCAACGGTCACCTCAAGATTAGACTACTGTAATGCTCTCTACATGGGGCTGCCCCTGTGCCGAACTCGGAAACTGCAGCTAGTGCAGAACACGGTGGCCAGGCTGTTAGTGGGACTACCTCGGTGGAAACATGTGCAGCCTGGGCTGAGGGAGCTGCACTGGCTTCCAATTGTGTTCCGAGTTTGCTACAAGGTGCTGGTTATCACCTTTAAAGCCCTATATGGCCGAGGACCTGCCTACCTTAGGGACCGCCTCTCTCCATATGTTCCCCAGAGAGCACTGAGATCTAGTTCCCAAAATCTCCTAAAAATCCCTGGACCAAGGGAGGCCAAACTGAAAGCAACGAGGGAGCAGGCCTTCTCAGTAATGGCTCCCCACTGGTGGAATCAGCTACCGGAGGAAGTGGGAGCCCTGCGGGACTTTAACCAGTCCTGTTTCAACACGCCTATAAGGTGGAACCCTGAAAGTGACATCTGGCCATCTGGATATATATCTCACTGAAATGTAGCACCTCTAATTATTGTGGTTTTTTAAACATTTATGTAACTGTCTTTTAACCGTATTTATTAATTGCATTTTATTATATGAATTGTATTATTATAATCATGGGACACGCCATGTCTTGTGAGCCGCCCTGAGCCTGCCTCGGCGGGGAGGGCGGGATATAAATAAAAGATGATGATTATTATTATTATTAAAAATGACTGGTGTTTGCACAGGGGACTACCTTTACCTTTAACTAAATAAAAACCAATTCAGATGAGTAGCCTTCTTGGTCTGAAGTAACAGAACACAGCTTGAGTCCCGTGGCGTCTTTAAGACCGACAAATCTTTATTCTGGGTATATGCTTTCGTGTGCAAGCACACTTCTTCAAAGATGCACCCTTCTTAATGTAATAAAAGAGTTAACAGACAGATGTGAGAACTGAGTTTGAGTCCAGGCGCACTGGATGTATTTTAATTTGCTGCTATTCACAAGTCTTACCAGCTGTTTTAAACCAACCTTAGCTATACTTATAGCTCAATTACTTATGCACCTTGACTCCAATTAGCCCTTTCTGGCAATTAAATCCCCCCCTTTAACTCAGGAGTGGCCAAACTGTGGCCCAGGAGCCCCACGTGGCTCTTTCACACATATTGTGTGGCTCTCCAGTTCCTCACCCCCCACCCCCCACCCCCCCGTCTGCTGGCTTGAAGAAGGCATTTATCTCTTTAAATCACTTCTGTAAGCCAAGCGAGCTGGTGGCTTGGAGAAGATATTTAAAGTTAAAGTTGCTTTCTTGCTACCTCTCTCCCTTCCCTCATCTCTCCCCCCCCCCCGTCTTGCAGCTCTCAAACATCTGACATTTATTCTTTGTGGCTCTTACGTTAAGCCAGTTTGGCCACTCCTGCGCTAACTATATGTAATGGTTGGCAAAGTCTGTTTCACTGTATCTGAAGAAATGCGCATGCTCACGAAAGCTTATACCCAGAATCAAACTTTGTTGGTCTTAAAGATGCCCCTGGACTTAAACGTTGTTCTAAATAAATATTAGTAATGAAGTCTGATTTAGTATAAGAGCCCTGTGGCGCAGAGTGTTAAAGCTGCAGTACTGCAGTACTAAGCTCTGCTCATGACCTGAATTCGATCTCTGGTGGAAGCTGGGTCTTCAGGTAGCCGGCTTGAGGTTGACTCAGTCTTCCGAGGTGGGTCAAATGAGTCCCCAGCTTGCTGGGGGGAAAGTGTAGGTGACTGGGGAAGGCAATGGCAAACCACCCCGTAAAAAGTCTGCCGTGAAAACGTTATGAAAGCAACGTCACCCCAGAGTCGGAAACGACTGGTGCTTGCACAGGGGACTACCTTGACTTTTATGAGCTTTTGAGATTCACTGCTTCTTTCTTCAGTGACTCACAGAAGCTCCCAAAAAGGTAAAGGTAGTCCCCTGCACAAAAGCCCCGTGGCGCAGAGTTGTAAAACTGCAGTACTGCAGTCGGAGCCCTCTGCTCATGACCTGAGTTCGATCCCAGCGGAAGCTGGTTCAGGTAGCCGGCTCCAGTTTGACTCAGCCTTCCATCCTTCCGAGGTCGGTCGAAGGAGTCCCCAGCTCATTGCGGGGAAAGCGTAGATGACTGAGGAAGGCAAGGGCAAACCACCCTGTAAAAAGTCTGCCGTGAAAATGTTATGAAAGCAACGTCACCCCAGAGTCGGAAACGACTGGTGCTTGCACAGGGGATCTTTCCTTTTCTGAGCTGGTATGCACAGCTAATCCCCACCCAGGCAGCTCAGCCCAGCTTAGGGTAACTTTGCCTGGCTCTCACTCCCCATTTGAAGCTGTTGTTCTGCCAACTACCTCGCTTTGACGGGGGGGAGGGGTCTTCTCGTAGAAAAAGAGCTGCCAGAGCTCATTAGCACAACTCACTTGCATCTGCCGCACACCCCGACATCAGCAGAAGGTACACTAAATTCTATCAGCTCAGCATCTACCTTAAAATGCTTCTTGAATGATAATTGTCATCATAGAACCTGATTTCCGTCGTACTTTTTAAATGACCTTCTCCTATGTGGCCACAGCGCCGTGAGGGAAATTTCCATCTGTGTGCTTGATATGTTTGGGTTGTTTTCCCATTTTTATGGGGGGGAAATATTAGAAAGTTTATCAGATCTTAGAGTTCAGCCAAATTCTCACAGGGGGGGTTGAACAATGGAGCCCAGAAGTAAGTTGGTTGTTGGGTTTTTTGTGGTGGGGGAGGGTAAGAAAGAAAGAGCACAAAAAATTTAAAGGTTCTGGAGCACTTGCCCCAAATGAGACGCCAGGCGACGAAACTTCTACAAGGCTGCTGGTTCTGTTCCACTAGCATGACCCAAATCTGGCAGTGACTCTTCTACAGTCTACAGCAGCGGTGGCCAAACTGTAGCTCAAGAGCCACAGGTGGCTCTTTCACACATATTGGGTGTTTTCGCACTCACGTTTTACTGGCGCCACGACCCTCCTGACGCCGGCGAATCTGCCTGGATTTCGCACCAGAAGCGCCGGCGCTCCCAGAAGCGCCGCCTACTTCCGTCGCTAAACCAGCGCAAACGTTTTCCTGCATCTTTGCGATTTCCGTTTGCGCTGGCTTAGCGACGGAAGTAGCCGGCGCTTCTGGGAGCGCCGGCGCTTCTGGTGCGAAATCCAGGCAGATTCGCCGGCGTCAGGAGGGTCGTGGCGCCAGTAAAACGTGAGTGCGAAAACGGCCATTGTGTGGCTCTTGAACCTGGCAGCTTGGAGAATACATTTAAAGTTGCTTTCTTTTAACCCCTCTCTTCCCTTCCTCTTCATCACTTTTCCTCCCTCCCTCCCTCCCCCTCTCCCCCTCTCTCTCTCCCCCTCTCTCCCTCCCTCCCTCCCTCCCTCCCTCCCTTCCTTCCTTCCTTCCTTCCTTCCTTCCTTCCTTCCTTCCTTCCTTCCTTCCTTCCTTCCTTCCTTCCTTCCTTCCTTCCTTCCTTCCTTGTGGCTCTTAAACATCTGACATTTATTCTATGTGGCTCTTACATGAAGCGAGTTTGGCCACCCTTGGTCTACAGACAACATGCTTAAAAATTCTGTTCGGGGAGAGGTGAGAAATGCTCAGGGTGAGGAGAACCTGAAAACCGCTCATGGACCATATGTGGAAGCCAGCTACCTCCGCCCCCACCCACCAACTCCTTCCTCCCCACCCCCCACCCCCAGCTTCCTTATGCGTGCTCGGCCTGCAATGGGCACTGAAGCAATATAGATTTCCACACCGCTCTTGTTACCACACCGGCAGGGCTGATGCAAGAGGCCATCCCATCTGTGGGGCAGCTTCTTGCTGCTCCCCTTCCCAGTTCTGCCTAAATCTTCAGCGCTTCTTCGGGACATCTTGAGGGTTTGCTTGATGCTAGCCCCTCTTCGGCCATGTTCTTTGTTTGAACGCAGAAAAAGACCTGAGGCGTCTTATTTTGATTTATGTTATTTCTAGCCTGCTTTTATCGCTGGGACTCAAGGCGGATGACAACACAGCGAGTCCGTGTTGGAACGTTCTTGTAGGTCCAGCGATAAAACTATTTATAAGTAAGGCAGTAAGTGTGTGGACTCTTATCTGGGAGAACCGGGTTTGATTCCCCACTCCTCCACTTGCACCTGCTGGAATGGCCTTGGGTCAGCCAGAGCTCTAATAGAGAGCCAGTTTGGTGTAGTGATTAAGTGTGTTGGCTCTTATCTGGGAGAACCGGGTTTGATTTCCCACTCCTCCACTTGCACCTGCTCGAATGGCCTTGGGTCAGCCATAGCTCTAATAGAGAGCCAGTTTGGTGTAGTGATTAAGTGTGTTGGCTCTTATCTGGGAGAACCGGGTTTGATTCCCCACTCCTCCACTTGCACCTGCTCGAATGGCCTTGGGTCAGCCATAGCTCTACTAGAGAGCCAGTTTGGTGTAGTGGTCAAGTTCATGGACTTTTATCTGGGAGAACCAGGTTTGATTTCCCACTCCTCCACTTGCACCTGCTAGCATGGCCTTGGGTCAGCCATAGCTCTGGCAGAGGTTGTCCTTGTAAGGGCAGCAGCTGTGAGAGCCCTCTCCAGCCCTACCCACCTCACAGGGGGTCTGTTGTGGGGGAGGAAGGGAAAGGAGATTGTGAGCCGCTCTGAGACTCTTCGGAGTGGAGGGCGGGATATGAATCCAATCTCTTCATTTGCCTCACAGGGTGTCTGTTGTGGGGGAGGAAGGGAAAGGAGATTGTGAGCCGCTCAGACTCTTCTGAGTGGAGGGCGGGATATAAATCCAATATCTTCATCTACCTCACAGGGTGTTTGTTGTGGTGGAGGAAGGTAAAGGAGATTGTGAGCCGCTCTGAGACTCTTCAGAGCGGAGGGCGGGATATAAATCCAATATCTTCATCTACGTCACGGGGTGTCTGTTGTGGGGGAGGAAGGGAAAGGAGATTGTGAGCCCCTCTGAGACTCTTCGGAGTGGAGGGAGGGATATAAATCCAATATCTTCATCTACCTCACAGGGTGTCTGTTGTGGGGGAGGAAGGGAAAGGAGATTGTGAGCCGCTCTGAGACTCTCCGGAGTGGAGGGCGGGATATAAATCCAATATCTTCATCTACCTCACAGGGTGTCTGTTGTGGGGGAGGAAGGTAAAGGAGATTGTGTGCCGCTCTGAGACTCTTCAGAGTGGAGGGAGGGATATAAATCCAATATCTTCATCTACCTCACAGGGTGTCTGTTGTGGGGGAGGAAGGTAAAGGAGATTGTGAGCCGCTCTGAGACTCTTCGGAGTGGAGGTCAGGATATAAATCCAATATCTTCATCTACCTCACAGGATGTCTGCTGTGGGGGGTGGGGAGGAAGGTAAAGGAGATTGTGAGCCCCTCTGAGACTCTTCGGAGTGGAGGGCGGGATATAAATCCAGTATCTTCATCTACCCCACAGGGTGTCTGTTGTGGGAGAGGAAGGGAAAGGAGATTGTGAGCCGCTCTGAGACTCTTCGGAGTGGAGGGCGGGATATAAATCCAATATCTTCTTCTTTGCAGCATAGAAGTCTGGATATGGGAAGGAACATATTGGCCGATTTCGCACTCACCTTATGCGAAATGTCTCACGTCTGTCTTCTCAGCACGGCGTCCTCCCGATTTCCCTTTATTTGCATTGGGGCTGCAGCAAACATTGCGGTTTTCACACAGCAAATGGAAACTGGTTTTTAGCGTTTTGCTGCGTGAAAAAACCTGGAGTCTTGTGTTCAGTTTTGGGCACCACAATTTAAGAAGGATCTAGACAAGCTGGAACGGGTCCAGAGGAGGGCGACGAAGATGGTGAGGGGTCTGGAGACCAAGTCCTATGAGGAAAGGTTGAAGGAGCTGGGCATGTTTAGCCTGGAGAGGAGGCGGCTGAGAGGTGATAGGATCACCATCTTCAAGTCTTTAAAGGGCTGTCATCTAGAGGATGGTTTGGAATTGTTTTCTATGGCCCTGGAAGGTAGGACCAGAACCAATGGATTGAGATTAAATCAAAAGAGTTTCTGGCTCAACATTGGGAAGAATTTCCTGACTGTTAAGAGTGATTCCTCAGTGGAACAGGCTTCCTCCTCGGGAGGTGGTGGGTTCTCCTTCCTTGGAGGTTTTTAAGCAGAGGCTAGACGGCCATCTGACAGCAATGCAGATCCTGTGAATTTAGGGGGAGGTGTTTGTGAGTTTCCTGCGTTGTGCAGTGGGTTGGACTAGATGACCATAGAGGACCCTTCCAACTCTATGATTCGAAGTTCCCAGAGGCTTCCTCGGAAGGTGGTGGGCTCTCCTTCCTTGGAGGTTTTGAATCAGAGGCTAGATGGCCATCTGACAGCGATGAAGATCCTGTGAATTTACAGGGAGGTTTTTGTGAGTTTCCTGCATTGTGCAGGGGGGTTGGACTAGATGACCCTGGAGATCCCTTCCAACTCTAGGATTCTATGACTCTATGAACCGTGATGGTTGCTGCAGCGTTGGTACAAATGGTGGGAAATCAGGCGGACACTGCGCTGAGAAGACGGACGTGAGAGTGGCGTGAGGGTGAGGGTGAAATCGGTCATTATCTCCAGACTGGAACCAATATAAAATCTATTCATGAGAAGACTTCTTGCTCTACCCAAGGGAACCCCTGCAGCCCTGATGAGGGCGGAACTGGGCTTTCTCTCAATCAGAGCTCGTGTTCATCCAGCTTTGCTTAAATTCTGGAATTAGAACATAAGAGAAGCCATGTTGGATCAGGCCAGTGGCCCCTCCAGTCCAACACTCTGTGTCACACATTGGCCAAAAAAACCAGGAGGTCCATCAGTTGGGCCAGGACACTATAAGCCCTCCCACTGTTCCCCACCAAGCAGCAAGAAGACAGAGCATCACTGCCCCAGACATAACATAAGAGAAGCCATGTTGGATCAGGCCAATGGCCCATCCAGTCCAACACTCTGGGTCACACAGTGGCCAAAAAAACCCAGGTGCCATCAGGAGGTCCATCAGTGGGGCCAGGACACCAAAAGCCCTCCCACTGTGCCCCCCTTCCAAGCACCATGAGTAGAGCACCACTGCCCCAGACAGAAGAACATAAGAGAAGCCATTTTGGATCAGGCTAGTGGCCCATCCAGTCCAACACTCTGTGTCACATAAGAACATAACAGAAGCCATGTTGGATCAGGCCAGTGGCCCATCCAGTCCAACACTCTGTGTCACGTAAGAACATAAGAGAAGCCATGTTGGATCAGGCCAGTGGCCCCTCCAGTCCAACTCTCTGTGTCACATAAGAACATAAGAGAAGCCCTGTTGGATCAGGCCAATGGCCCATCCAGTCCAACACTGTGTCACATAAGAACATAAGAGAAGCCATGTTGGATCAGGCCAGTTGCCCATCGAGTCCAACACTCTGCGTCACATAAGAACATAAGAGAAGCCATGTTGAATGAGGCCAATGGCCCATCCAGTCCAACACTCTGTGTCACATAAGAACATAAGAGAAGCCATGTTGGATCAGGCCAGGGGCCCATCCAGTCCAACACTCTGCGTCACATAAGAACATAAGGGAAGCCATGTTGAATGAGGCCAATGGCCCATCCAGTCCAACACTCGGTGTCACACAGGGGCCACAAAACCCCAAGTGCCATCATGAGGTCCACCAGTGGGTCTAGAAGCCCTCTGTGCCCCCCCAAGCAACAAGAATACAGAGCATCACTTCCCCAGACAGAGAGTTCCAACAATATCCTGTAGCTAATAGCCACTGATGGACCTCTGCTCCATATGATTATCCAATCCCCTCTTGAAGCTGTCTATGCTTGCAGCCACCCAGAGGCAACCTGACACCCCATGGCGCCCTAGGCCAACTAGCTGCCTGGCACCACCACCACCCCCACTCCGTGGCCCCCCTCCCCCCGCACCACCTCCTCCCTCCCTTCCCCACAGCATGTTAATTTCAAAGCCGGAATGGGCTCTAGTTCCACAGTCCAGGTATCTAAAGCCCTGTCACGTTCTCAGGGTGCAGGCAGGCAGGAGTCCAAAGCCAGTCCAATCCAGGAAGTCATGCACGGGCCAAGTCACCAATGCAGAATCACAAAGCGGAATCAGAAGTCAATGTCCAAAAGCCAAAAGGTCAGGGTGCCAAGGAAATCAAGCAGGTCAGGATCAGGAAGGAGCGTGGATGCAAACCAGAGAATAGACTTGTTGCTTCCACAAGGTTGCCAGGTCCTGGGTGGGAGCTATATGGGAGTCTCAATCAGCCTGCTCCATGGGTGGCAGCGACTCTGCTAGAACTCAGGGCTGAGAGATCTGAAGCCTCGGCGTGCCTCATGTCTTCACTCTGAAAGTTCTTTCCGGAGCCTGCTTCGCACTCTGGAGATGGGAGGAGGAGAGCTCAGAGGGGATTGATCCTCAACAGCTGACACTGGTGCCTGGCGAGTGATTGATGGGCCAGCTGCTGTTTGTTCAGCTGAGGAACTGGCTGGCAACTCTTCCAGGTCTCTTAACCCTTCCAGCTCCTCCTCGTCAAGGCCCATGACAAGCCCCCTCCTCTTCTCCTCCCTCCCTTCCCCACTGCATGTTAATTTCAAAGCCACCCCCCGCCCCCAGCGACTGGAAAAACCGCGCTGTGGGGTTGCGCTCCCAGTCTGTCAGGAGCGGTGTCCTGAAAGGGCATTCCCGTGGCTGCCGATTCCTCCCCTCCCCACTTCCTAGATTGAGAGGAGTCAGCTCAGCAGCCGCGGGACCGCCCTTTCAAGACGCCGCTCCTGACAGACTGGGAGCACGGTCCCACGGTACGGTTTTTCTAGTCGCTGGGGGGGGGGGGCTTTGAAATTAACATGCAGTGGGGAAGGGAGGGAGGAGGAAGAGGCGTGGGGGGCGAACTAGGCAGTTGCTGGGAAAGGCCGATTTTCCGCCCTAGGCAACTGATTAGTTTGCCTAGCAGGGGAGCCGGCCCTGCAGCCACCACCTCCTGTGGCAGTGAATTCCATGTGTTAATCACCCTTTGGGTGAAGAAGGGCTTCCTTTTATCATAGAATCCTAGAGTTGGAAGGGACCTCCAGGGTCATCTAGTCCAACCCCCTGCACAACGCAGGAAACTCACAAACACCTCCCCCTAAATTCACAGGATCCTCATTGCTGTCAGATGGCCATCTAGCCTCTGCTTAAAAACCTCCAAGGAAGGAGAGCCCACCACCTCCCGAGGAAGCCTGTGGGAATGTAGAATCCTAGAGTTGGAGGGGACCTCCAGGGTCATCTAGTCAAACCCCCTGCACAATGCAGGAAACTCACAAACACCTCCCCCCTAAATTCACAGGATCTTCATTGCTGTCAGATGGCCATCTAGCATCTTATCCTCTTCCTCTTGAGAGGAACGGCTCTGACAGAGTTATGACTGACCCAAGGTCACTCCAGCAAGTGCATGTGGAGGAGTGAGGAATCAAATCCAGTTGTCCCAGATAAGAGTCTGTGCAATTAACCGCTACACCAAACTGGCGCCGGGGTGGACGTCTTGCAAACGGTGTCCCCTGGAGACTAGGCAAGGCTGCATTCTTTCTTCTTGGGGGGCTTATGAGAAAATGCGATAACGACTCGATACCATAGAGTGAGCCTGGAGGAGCAAGGACTAGACGTCAGGCCAAGCGAGCGTTGCCCTTGCACTGTTCTTGGAGGCAGACTGCGATTGCCAGTCGCTTCGTTAATCCCCCTTTGGGTGAAGAAGGACTTCCTTTTATCCGTTCTAACCGGACGGCTCAGCGATTTCATCGAGCGTCCACTGGTTCCTGTATTGTGAGAAAGGGAGAAAAGCAATAAAGGTAACAACAAACTTTGCAATAGGACTTGAGTTGCAGAACCAGCCAGAGGTCTAAAAACAGAACGGAAGTGGAGCGCAAGTGTGGACTTATGAGTTAATTAGATGATGCAAAGTTATGCAATGGGGTCCAACTGACAGGAAACTATGCGCAGTAGTACAGACCACAGAGCCCAATGATTCTGTAGAGCCTTTTGTAACAGGTACGGCCTTATGACCTGTGTAGAAAAACCCCTTTGGATCATTCCGTTTAGCAGAGAGCCAGGAGAATGACGGTTTTCTTGACCTCATCAGGCAGGCAATTCCACAATGGGGGGAGGGGGTGCGTGTGTATAGGCAGTTGTTGATTTTGCCCAAAAAGGGCATAAGAGAAGCCATGTTGGATCAGGCCCTGTTGGATCAGGAGCGACATCAGATGCTATGCTGAAAATTCGGTGCCTCTACCTCAAAAAACAGCCCCCCCCCCCCCGGAGCCATTTGGAGAGTTGGAGAGCCAGTTTGGTGTAGTGGTTAAGTGCACGGCCTTTTATCTGGGAGAACCGGGTTTGACTCCCCACTCCTCCACTTGCACCTGCTGGCATGGCCTTGGGTTAGCCATAGCTCTGTCAGAGGTTGTCCTTGAAAAGGCAGCTGCTGTGAGAGCCCTCTCAGCCCCATCCACCTCACAGGGTGTCTGTTGTGGGGGAGGAAGGGAAAGGAGATTGTGAGCCGCTCTGAGACTCTTCGGAGTGGAGGGCGGGATATAAATCCAATATCTTCATCTACCTCACATGGTGTCTGTTGGGGAGGAAGGGAAAGGAGATTGTGAGCCGCTCTGAGACTCTTCAGCGTGGAGGGCGGGATATAAATCCAATATCTTCTTCATCTACCTCACAGGGTGTCTGTTGTGGGGGAGGAAGGTAAAGGAGATTGTGAGCCCATCTGAGACTCTTCGGAGTGGAAGGTGGGATATAAATCCAATATCTTCATCTTCTTCTTCAGATACCCCCAGATCAATTCTCCATTATACCCTATGGGAATCGATCTTCGTAGGGACTAATGAAGAGCCCAGCAGAGATTTCCCTCCCCCCCTGCACGTTTCTGATGACTCTGAAGCGGGGGAGGGCCTGCTCCTGCCTGGGGATTGGCATCTCCACTCACGAGTTGCTGAGCTTCCAACTTCTTCAAATTCACACAGAACAACCAAAGGTTCAAGCTTACCTTTCCTATGCAAAGGACCTCTGAAAAGATTGTGCAACCAACGGAGGGTCTAAGCTGCTTTCACAGCCCCTGGGAGCAGCCACGCTGTTCTGCCTGCTCTCCCCCGCCCCCCTTCAGCCTTAAAGACACAGACACCCCATCCCAAGAGGAAGCCTTTCCAAGAGGAGTCTGGAGGTGGAAAGCCACATGGTGGCTGGGGGGGGGGCTTCCCCCCCCTGCCACCGGCTAACTGACTGGGGGTGGGAAGGACCCTGGGAAAGCGGGAGAACCCCCACTGGGACCTGAGGATTGAGAAGCCTAGCAGTAGGGTCAGGATGGACAAAAGGAAATACTACTTGGAGAGTCAGTTTGGTGTAGTGGTTAAGTGTGCGGACTCTTATCTGGGAGAACCGGGTTTGATTCCCCCCTTCTCCACTTGCACCTGCTGGCATGGCTTTGGGTCAGCCAGAGCTCTGGCAGAGGTTGTCCTTGAAAGGGCAGCTGCCGTGAGAGCCCTCTCAGCCCCACCCATCTCACAGGGGGTCTGTTGTGGGGGAGGAAGGTAAAGGAGATTGTGAGCCGCTCTGAGACTCTTCGGAGTGGAGGGCGGGATATAAATCCAATATCTTCATCTACCTCACAGGGTGTCTGTTGTGGGGGGGGGAGAAGGGAAAGGAGATTGTGAGCCCCTCTGAGACTCTTTGGAGTGGAGGGCAGGATATAAATCCAGTATCTTTATCTACCTCACAGGGTGTCTGTTGTGGGGGAGGAAGGTAAAGGAGATTGTGAGCCCCTCAGACTCTATGGAGTGGAGGGCGGGCTATAAATCCAATATCTTCATCTACCTCACAGGGTGTCTGTTGTGGGGGAGGAAGGAAAAGGAGATTGTGAGTCCCTCTGAGACTCTTCGGAGTGGAGGGCGGGATATATATCCAGTTTCTTCATCTACCTCACATGGTGTCTGTTGGGGAGGAAGGGAAAGGAGATTGTGAGCCGCTCTGAGACTCTTCGGCGTGGAGGGCGGGATATAAATCCAGTATCTTTATCTACCTCACAGGGTGTCTGTTGTGGGGGAGGAAGGTAAAGGAGATTGTGAGCCCCTCAGACTCTATGGAGTGGAGGGCGGGATATAAATCCAATATCTTCATCAACCTCACAGGGTGTCTGTTGTGGGCTGAGGAAGGAAAAGGAGATTGTGAGCTGCTCTGAGACTCTTCGGAGTGGAGGGTGGGATATAAATCCAGTTTCTTCATCTACCTCACAGGTTGTCTGTTGTGGGGGAGGAAGGTAAAGGAGATTGTGAGCTGCTCTGAGATTCTTCGGAGTGGAGGGTGGGATATAAATCCAATATCTTCATCTACCTCACAGGTTGTCTGTTGTGGGGGAGGAAGGTAAAGGAGATTGTGAGCCGCTCTGAGACTCTTCGGAGTGGAGGGCGGGATATAAATCCAATATCTTCATCTACCTCACAGGTTGTCTGTTGTGGGGGAGGAAGGGAAAGGAGATTGTGAGCCGCTCTGAGACTCTTCGGAGTGGAGGCCGGGATATAAATCCAATATCTTCTTCTATTTTACACCGAGAGTGATTAAAGTTTAGGATTTGCTGCCAGAGTATGCCGTCATGGCCACAAGCAGGGACAGCTTTAAAAGGGGATGATATCGATCGATGGAAGATAGGTCTACCAGTGGCTGCTAGCCGTGATTACTAAACAGAACGTTCGCACTCAGAGGCCGTCAACCTCTGAATCCCAAATTCCAGGAGGCAACATCAGGGAAAGGTCTTGGCCTCTACGCCCTGTTGATAGCCCTGCAGAGGAATTGTGCGAGACAGGATGCTGGACTTGCTGGACCACTGGTCTAATCCAGCAGGGCTCTCCTTATTTTCACAAGAAAGGCACAGGGAATGTTACAGAAAGAGGCTAGTTTGGGAAAAGTCCCAGCCCAGAGAGTAATCAGTTCACTCGGCATGGGTGTTAGATGCTTCTGACTGTTTGGTGTAGTGGTTAAGTGTGCGGACTCTTATCTGGGCGAACCGGGTTTGATTCCCCACTCCTCCACTCGCACCTGCTGGAATGGTCTTGGGTCAGCCATAGCCCTGTCACAGGTTGTCCTTGAAAGGGCAGTTGCTGTGAGAGCCCTCTCCAGCCCCACCCACCTCACAGGGTGTCTTTTGTGGGGGAGGAAGGGAAAGGAGATTGTGAGCCGCTCTGAGACTCTTCGGAGTGGAGGGCGGGATATAAATCCAATATCTCCATCTACCTTACAGGGTGTCTGTTGTGGGGAGAGGGGGGGAGGAAGGTAGAAGAGATTGTGAGCCGCTCTGAGACTCTTTGGAGTGGAGGGCGGGATATAAATCCAATATCTCCATCTACCTCTCAGGGTATCTGTTGTGGGGGGGGGAGGTAAAGGAGATTGTGAGCCGCTCTGAGACTCTTCGGAATGGAGGGCGGGATATAAATCCAATATCTTCTTCGTGTTGTTAGGCAGTTCTGGGGTGCAGCCAGCCGTACCATTAGTGGCGACACAGCTCCGTCTCGCTGACGGATTAAATGTGTTCGGTCAGACATCCACATCTGGCAATCGAGTGTCATCCAGGGTCATTCCAACTTGCTGTGGATCAGTGCTGCATTAATTTGACAGCGCAGAAAGTCCGGCACAAGATCGGCTTTTTCCTGTTTGGACAGCTCACGCGCGATACTGCCCCTTGGGATGTTTACCGCCCCTCCCACCTTTTTTTTTTTTTTTTAAAGTCCCAGCAGACATGTGCATTGCCAGATCATCCGGGAATCTGAGGTGATGTTTCTGCTTCTCCAATCATATGAACATATTAAGCTGCCTTATACTGAATGAGACCCTCGTTCCATCAAAGTCAGTATTATCTTCTCAGACTGGCAGCAGCTCTCCAAGGTCTCAAGCTGAGATTTTTCACACCTATTTGCCTGGACCCTTTTTTGGAGATGCCAGGGATTGAACCTGGGACCTTCTGCTTCCCAAGCAGATGCTCTACCACTGAGCCACAGTCCCATTCATGGCTCTCCAGGGTCTCAAGCTGAGGTTTTTCACGCCTACTTGCCTGGACCCTTTTTTGGAGATGCCAGGGATTGAACCTGGGACCTTCTGCTTCCCAAGCAGATGCTCTACCACTGAGCCACCGTCCCTCCCCAGGATCGGAGGAGGGGAGGGGAATGTTATCCCACTCTTCAGAACAGGAAAAAAAATCTTTTTTCAATGTGGAGGATTTCCAGATATCATTGTCACTTCCAATTTCTAGGAAATTAATTCCTGGCAGTTCCCTGGTTTGAACCCGCAATGTTAATTCCGGAAATTTTCCCCCTTCCCCCCTGCCTCTGAAGCAGCGTTTGATTTCCCACCTCCAAACAGTTGGGCGCATGTTCAATGGACCCCCCCCTCCCAGAAATCAACATCTGATCACGCATGCTCCAAGAAAAGAGTGTGATAGTTTTGGATGTGTGATCGCTCAACAACAGAATGAGTCGCATTCTTGGATGCTCGTCTGAATGGCCCTGCATCGAATCAATATTCAGCGGTTCAAATTGGAGCGCTACACACCCGCTTTTAATGTGAGGTGTGGCTGCACCCCAGATGTAAAATCTAGCGCAGGATGAAGAGGCAGATAAACAACAGGAAACCACAGAGGTATAGCTGAAGTGATTAACATTGGTGTAGGGTGGGGAAAGGCAATTTCTTAGCACCTGTAGCGAGCTAGCCATGAAAGGTTAAAAACCTGGCTGAGAAACAGCGTTAAACTTCCCGATGAATGTTAATCCAGCAATTTCCCATTGCATTCCCCCTTTGAAGTTCTTCTGCGAGAGAAGAGTGACTCTGAGGTGGAGTTATCAGAACTGAAGATCAAAATGCTCGCCCGCTGGTTTTGATTTTATTTCCTTTCTGTTATTTATAGTCTGTTTTTCACAATGGGACTCAAGGCGGATTATGTAGAGTGAGACAAATACGATCAAAAGGAGGGGACATTTAATTAACAGTGGTATAGGATCTGAGTTGTAGAACCAACCAGAAATTTAAAACAAAAACAAAAAAAAACAAAGCATAGAATAAGTATTACCATGACATATTAAATGATGCGAAATTACACAGTAGGATATAAATTACAGCAGGTTATACACAAAGAAGTACTTTTCTCCCTTTTGCACAATACAAGAACTCGTGGACACCCAATGAAATTGCTGAGTAGCCGGGTTAGAACAGATAAAAGGAAGTACTTCGTAATCCAAAGGGTGATTAACATGTGGAATAAACTGCCACAGGAGGTGGTGACGGCTGCAAGCATAGCCAGCTTCAAAATATGGAGCAGAGGTCCATCAGTGGCTATTAGCCACAGTATATTACTGGAACTGTCTGGGGCAGTGATACTCTGTATTCTTGGTGCTTGGGGGGGAGGGGCAAAGTGGAAGGGCTTCTAGACCCACTTGTGAATCTCCTGATGGCACTTGGGTGGGGTTTTTTGGGGGGGCCCCTGTGTGACACAGAGTGTTGGACTGAATGGGCCGTTGGCCTGATCCAACATGGCTTCTCTTATGTTCTTATGTGACACAGAGTGTTGGACTGAATGGGCCGTTGGCCTGATCCAACATGGCTTCTCTTATGTTCTTATGTGACACAGAGTGCTGGACTGAATGGGCCATTGGCCTGATTCAATATGGCTTCTCTTATGTTCTTATGTGACACAGCGTGCTGGACTGAATGGGCCATTGGCCTGATCCAACAGGGCTTCTTTTATGTTCTTAAGTGACACAGAGTGTTGGACTGGATGGGCCACTGGCCTGATCCTACAGGGCTTCTCTTCTGTTCTTATGTGACACAGAGTGTTGGACTGGATGGGCCATTGGTCTGATCCAACATGGCTTCTCTTATATTCTTATGTGACACAGAGTGTTGGACTAGATGGGCCATTGGCCTGATCCAACAGGGCTTCTCTTATGTTCTTATGTGACACAGAGTGTTGGACTAGATGGTCCATTGGCCTGATCCAACAGGGCTTCTCTTATGTTCTTATACGACACAGAGTGTTGGACTGGATGGGCCACTGGCCTGATCCAACAGGGCTTCTCTTATGTTCTTATGTGACACAGAGTGTTGGACTAGATGATCCGTTGGCCTGATCCAACAGGGCTTCTCTTATGTTCTTATGTGACAGAGAGTGCTGGACTGGATGGGCCATTGGCCTGATCCAACAGGGCTTCTCTTATGTTCTTACGTGACACAGAGTGTTGGACTAGATGGGCTGTTGGCCTGATCCAACAGGGCTTCTCTTATGTTCTTACAATAGTATCAATCACAGTCCCTAATAACTTGTCCTAGTCGCTTTGCAAATCGTTTTGGACAATGCAACCTCTGTTGCCTGTATTAAAAAACCCCTCTTGAATAGTTTCGTTTTTCATAGTTTGTGGAAAGCTAGGAGAGCAGGACCCTTCCAGATTACCAGGGGCTGGCCATTCCACAAGGTGGGGGCCATAACAGAGAAGTCTTCGAAATTTTCATAAGTTCTCCATCGCTACCTGTAACTGACATGAATTTGTAGAACAAAGCAGGAGTCCTTTGGCACCTTTAAGACCAACAAAGTTTTATTCAGAAGGTAAGCTTTCGTGTGCTCCAAGCACACTTCATCAAACGAGGAAGCAGTACAGTGAGCAGCGCAACATACAGCTGGTGGGCAGCGGTTTAGAATGCCAAATGGTACACATTTAAAATCCAGTGACAGAATACTAAAATGAACAAATTGAGCAAACCTCATTTTGGGCCAGGCTTACAACCATAGAGCGAGTAGCAGACATTCTTACATTTTGACATGTTACTGTTTTATTGGTTTCTCATGCTCCCCATATCAAAGGTTTGCTCAGTTTGTTAATTTTACTATTCTGTTTCCTCTTGTGGTTAAGTCTGTGGACTCTTATTTGGGAGAACCGGGTTTGATTCCCCACTCCTCCACTTACACCTGCTGGAATGGCCTTGGGTCAGCGATAGCTATAATAGAGAGCCAGTTGGGTGTAGTGGTTAAGTGCGTGGACTCTTATCTGGGAGGACCGGGTTTGATTCCCCACTCCTCCACTTGCAGCTGCTGGAATGGCCTTGGGTCAGCCATAGCTCTAATAGAGAGCCAGTTTGGTGTAGTGGTTAAGTGCATGGTCTCTTATCTGGGAGAACCGGGTTTGATTCCCCACTCCTCCCCTTGCAGCTGCTGAGATGGCCTTGGGTCAGCCATAGCTCTAATAGAGAGCCAGTTGGGTGTAGTGGATAAGTGCGCATGCTCTTATCTGGGAGAACCGGGTTTGATTCCCCACCCCTTTACTTGCAACTGCTGGAATGGCCTTGGGTTAGCTATAGATCTTGCAGAATTGTCCTTGAAAGGGCAGCTCCTGTGAGAGCTCTCTGAGCCCCACCTACCTCACAGAGGGTCTGTAGTAAGGATGGGAGGGTAAAGGAGACTGTGAGCCGCTCTGAGACTCCGAGATTCGGAGTGGAGGGCGGAATATAAATCCAATTTTTTCTTCTTCTTCTTCTTCTTCTTCTTCTTCTTCTTCTTCTTCTTCTTCTTCTTCTTCTTCTTCTTCTTCTTCTTCTTCTTCTTCTTCTTCTTCTTCTTCTTCTTCTTCTTCTTCTTCTTCTTCTTCTTCTTCTTCTTCTTCTTCTTCTTCCGTTAAGCAAGTTTGGCCACCTTTGATATTGCCGTTAGCAGACCAAGGGTCTGATTCAGCGTAAGGCAGTTTCACATGTTCTCTCATTGTTCTCTGGAACTGCAGCGTCCCGAATTGAACACACTATGGGAGACCCCATTATTCTATTAAATAGATTTGCTTCTTGCCCTTGCTTCAAGGAGGAGGCCAGCCTCTCTTGCTTTATCTGTGCGCCATCTCTGTCCAAGGGCCAAGTCTGCTAGGCCAAGTTGCCTCCTGGCTACAGAGCGAGGTTCTCATTTGAGCTCCTTTGCATTTTCCCATTTGAGAAACTCGAGAGCAAAGGTGGCCAAACTCGCTTAATGTAAGAGCCACGTAGACTAAATGCCACATGTCTGAGAGCTGCAAGACATGAATGTCAGATGTTTGAGAGCTGCAAGGGAGGGAGGGAAGGAAGGAAAACAGAAGGGGAGGGGAGAGGGAGGGAGAGATGAAAAGAAAGCAGCTTTAATTTTAAATACATTCTGCAAGTTGCTGGCTGGCTTGGCTTGGAGAAAAGATTTAAAGAGACAAATGTGAGGTTCTCATTTGAGTTCCTTTGCATTTTCCCATTTGAGAAACTCGAGAGCAAAGGTGGCCAAACTCGCTTAATGTAAGAGCCACATAGAATAAATGCCAGATGCCTGAGAGCCACAAGACATGAATGTCAGATGTTTGAGAGCTGCAAGGGAGTGAGGGATGAAGGAAGGAAGAAAAATAGATGGAGGAGGGAAGGAAGGAAGGAAAATAGATGGAGGAGGGAGGGAGGGAGGGAGGGAAGGAAGGAAGGAAGGAAGGAAGGAAGGAAGGAAGGAAGGAAGGAAGGAAGGAAGGAAGGAAGGAAGGAAGGAAGGAAAATAGATGGAGGAGGGAGGGAGGGAAGGCAGGAAGGAAAATAGATGGAGGAGGAAGGGAGGGAAGGAAGGAAGGAAGGAAGGAAGGAAGGAAGGAAGGAAGGAAGGAAGGAAGGAAGGAAGGAAGGAAGGAAAACAGATGGGGAGGGAGAGGTGGAAAGAAAGCAGCTTTAACTTTAAATGCATTCGCCAAGCCACTGGCTTGCTTGGCTTGGAGAAGAGATTTAAAGAGAGAAATGTCTTCTCCAAGCCAGCCAATGGGGCGGGGGGGCTTCAAGAGCCACACGTGGCTCCCGAGCTGCAGTTTGGCCACCCCTGCTCGAGCACGTCAGTTCTCAAAACAGAATCTGAAGCTCTGCCTTCTCTTCCTCCCTTCCTTCCTCTCAGGCCGGAGGACTCGGTCTCCGAGATCCCGCTGCTGCCCCACGACGTCCTCGAGATGCTGACCCAGCAGCTGACCGGCAGCGTCGCCCAGATCTCCCACGAGGAGGTGGCGGAGGCGGGACTCAGCCGGGCTCTCCTGCTCGTCAAGTTCTTCATCATCATTTGCAGGTAAAGGGCGGGTCTTTAAATAAAAACAAAGAATCGCGTAGTTGTCTCCTTGAAGCAGAGCCAAGGGCTGATTCTCGTCTTTTGCATGCGGTGATGTCATCATGCGGCGATACACTTTCTGCATTGTTTTCAGAGTCAGCATTTCGCTTGAACGCCTTCTGATGTGGCGAGAATTATCCTTTTAACATTTGGGGAGAAGACCTATTTACGATGGTTTGGTAGACGCTTGAAGGACTGTCTCCTTCTTATAGGTACTTGCCCCCCACAACTGCGAGCTTCAGCGGGGCACGTATGGTTGCCAACCTCCAGGCGGGGCCTGGGAATCTCCAGATGGCATATATATATCAGTTCCCCTGGAGAAAGTGGCTGCTTTGGAAGGTGGACTCTTGTGGTGCTATACGCTGCTGAGATCCCTCCTCTGGAGGGCCAGCAGCCTGGCAGAGAGGCCAAGGCCTTCCCCTGAGAAGAACATCAGAAGAGCCCTGCTGCGTCATACCACTGAGGGTCCATCTAGTCCAGCCTCCTGTCTCACACAGAGGCCAGCCAGTTCCTCTGGAGGGCCAGCAACACGGCAGAGAGGCTGAGGTCTTCCCCTGAGAAGAACCTCAGAAGAGCCCTGCTGGATCAGACCAGGGAGGGTCCATCTATTCCAGCCTCCTGTCTCACACAGTGGCCAACCAGTTCTTCTGGAGGGTCAACAACAGGGCAGAGAGGCCGAGGCCTTCCCCTTAGCACATCAGAAGAGCCCTGCTGGATCAGACCAGTGAGGGTCCAACTAGCCCAGCCTCCTGTTTCACACAATGGCCAGCCAGTTCCTCTAGAGGTCCAACAACAGGGCTAGAGGCCAAGACCTTAGCCTGGTGTTGTCTTCTGGCTCTGGGCTTCCATGGTTGACTATCTCTAAATATGGAGGTTTCCTTCAGTCACCATGGTTAGTAGCCATAGATAGCCCCTCTCCTCCATGAATCATCTAATCCCCCTTTAAAGCTGCATATTCCCGTGGCCATCATGACATCCTCTGGCAGCAAATTCCACATCTGAATCGCTCTCTGTGTAAAGTAGTATTTCCTTGTATCTATCCTGAACCTACTGTCCATCAGTTTCATTGGATTCCCTCTAGTTCTAGTCTTTTGGGAGAAACAATTCTCTCCGTCCGCTCTGTTGATCCCGTGCATAATTTTCTAAAGCTGTATCTCATCTCCCTCCCTTGTAGTCGTCTTATTTATAGGGTCTGTTATCTAGGGTGTTTGGGCATTGCTTTCTCTGCAGGAAATCTCTCCACAGTTGCTTACCTCTTGCTAATGTTAGGCGGCAAATTGGATAGCTTTGCCCACCCACGCTTGTGATAAGAGTCGGATGTGTGGTTGATTTGTGGCATGTTATTTTTCCCTTCTCTCTTCCTGCCGATGTTTGTCTTGTTACTGTGTTTTGAGGGTGCTTACTTCCGGCTAATGTTTGCTTTAACCAACTGTGTTGTCGGCTCGATTCATCGGAAGAATTTGTATGCCGCTTCCAGAACCTTCACGTGAAGGGTACTGTGGAGCGACACGTTTTAAAATAAACGCCAGGTCTCTTTTCGTGGGTTTGCAGCGCATGGATCGGGTGCCGATAAAAGTCTCGTTCCAAAAACTAACGCGAAAACTGACTCGGTAAACCAAGTTTTGTTCCCCAGAGAGGCATTTGGAAGGCCGTTTTGCGTTGAACGTTTCCTGATTTGGATTTTAAGAAGATCTTTCTAGATACACAGCTTTTGTTTTTAAAAAATGACAATGCCAGTACTTGGATATGAAACAAATCTCAGTAGTTGGGAGGGGTCGAATGGGGAACTTTGTGTTAAGTGCCATCAAGTTGCTGCCAACGTATGGCGACCCTATGAATTAATATCCCTTTCTTGCACACTGCCTCAGCCTCTCTGCCCTGTTGTTGGCCCTCCAGAGGAACTGGCTGGCCTCTGTGTGAGACAGGAGGCTGGACTGGATGGACCCTCACTGGTCTGATCCATCAGGGCTCTTCTGATGCTCTTCTCAGGGGAAGGCCTCAGCCTCTCTGCCCTGTTGTTGGCCCTCCAGAGGAACTCATTTGCCTCTGTGTGAGACATGAGGCAGGACTGGATGGACCCTCAGTGGTCTGACCCAGCAGGGCTCTTCTGAGGTTCTTCTCAGGGGAAGGCCTTGGTCTCTCTGCCCTGTTGTTGGCCCTCCAGAGGAACTGGCTGGCCACTGTGCGAGACAGGAGGCTGAACTAGATGGACCCTCCCTGGTCTGACCCAGCAGTGTTCTTCTGATGTTCTTCTCAGGGGAAGGCCTCAGCCTCTCTGCCCTGTTGTTGGCCCTCCAGAGGAACTGGTTGGCCACTGTGTGAGACAGGAGGCTGGACTAGATGGACCCTCCCTGGCCTGATCCAGTAGGGCTTTTCTGAGGTTCTTCTTGGGGGAAGGCCTTGGCCTCTGTGCCCTGTTGTTGACCCTCCAGAGGAACTGGTCAGTCAGCGTGTGAGATTGGATGCTAGAAGCCTCCATGTTCAGAGGCAGTCAGCTCTGAATCCCAGTGCCAGAACGCCTCAACCTCTAAATCCTGTTGTTGCCCGTCCAGAGGAACTGGGCGGCCACTGTGTGAGACAGGAGGCTGGACTAGATGGACCCTCCCTGGTCTGATCCAGCAGGGCTTTTCTGATGTTCTTCTCAGGGGAAGGCCTTCGCCTCTCTGCCCTGTTGTTGCCCGTCCAGAGGAACTGGGCGGCCACTGTGTGAGACAGGAGGCTGGACTAGATGGACCCTCCCTGGTCTGATCCAGCAGGGCTTTTCTGATGTTCTTCTCAGGGGAAGGCCTTCGCCTCTCTGCCCTGTTGTTGCCCGTCCAGAGGAACTGGTTGGCCACTGTGTGAGACAGGAGGCTGGACTAGATGGACCCTCCTTGGTCTGATCCAGCAGGGCTTTTCTGATGTTCTCCTCAGGGGAAGGCCTTGGTCTCTCTACCCAGATATTTCGTCCTCCAGAGGAACTGGGTGACCACCGTGTGAGACAGGATGCTAGACTAGCTGTACTCTCACTGGTCTGACCCAGCAGGACTCTTCTGAGGTTCTTATGAAGGCCTCAACCTCTCTGCCCTGTTGTTGGCCCTCCAGAGGAACTGGTTGTCCACTGTGTGAGACAGGATGCTAGACTAGCTGGACTCTCACTGGTCTGATCCAGCAGGGCTCTTCTGAGGTTCTTCTCAGGGGAAGGCCTCGGCCTCTCTGTCCTGTTGTTGGCCCTCCAGAGGAACTGGGTGGCCACTGTGTGAGACAGGAGGTTGGACTAAATGGACCCTCCCTGGTCTGATCCAGCAGGGCTCTTCTGATGTTCTCCTCAGGGGAAGGCCTTGGTCTCTCTACCCAGATATTTCGTCCTCCAGAGGAACTGGGTGACCACCGTGTGAGACAGGATGCTAGACTAGCTGTACTCTCACTGGTCTGACCCAGCAGGACTCTTCTGAGGTTCTTATGAAGGCCTCAACCTCTCTGCCCTGTTGTTGGCCCTCCAGAGGAACTGGTTGTCCACTGTGTGAGACAGGATGCTAGACTAGCTGGACTCTCACTGGTCTGACCCAGCAGGACTCTTCTGAGGTTCTTATGAAGGCCTCAACCTCTCTGCCCTGTTGTTGGCCCTCCAGAGGAACTGGTTGTCCACTGTGTGAGACAGGATGCTAGACTAGCTGGACTCTCACTGGTCTGATCCAGCAGGGCTCTTCTGAGGTTCTTCTCAGGGGAAGGCCTCGGCCTCTCTGCCATGTTGTTGGCCCTCCAGAGGAACTGGTTGGCCAATGTTTGAGACAGGATGCTGGACTGGATGCCCTTTCTTGGATCACTGGTCTGATTCAGCAGGGCTCTTTGATGTTCTTCTCAGAGGAAGGCCTTGTCCTCCATGCCCTCTTGGCCCTCCAGAGGAAGTGGTTAGCCACTGTGTGAGACAGGATGCTGGACTAGATGGACCCTCCCTTGTCTGATCCAGCAGGGCCCTTCTGATGTTCTTATGAAGGCTTTGACCTCTGTGTCCCATTACTGGCCCTCTAGAGGAACGAGTTGCCCACTGTGTGAGGCAGGATGTTTTTCCAGATCGTACTCTGGCCTTCTAGGTACTATAAACTACACCAACTTCCACTTGTAACAAAAAAAGTCAAACCTGATCAGGGATTTGAACCCTGGCCACTGCTGTTTCTTCAGGAGTGCTCAATAAAGAGTTGAAAGGAATTTATGTTGATACCTGGTAGGAATAAGGAGACACAATTTTCATTGTTACTATTAACAGCATCAATAAACTGGGCCTTATTGGCTGAGTATTCTTAATGCTGCCCAATAGTTTTGCGCAAGCGCATCTTTGAGCCCCATGTTCCCTTTTTGGCTTAGCGCTTTGGTAAGTTCTCTGCAGTCTTTCGTTGTGTTGGACTGGATGGGCCATTGGCCTGATCCAACATGGCTTCTCTTATGTGACACAGAGTGTTGGACTGGATGGGCCATTGGCCTGATCCAACATGGCTTCTCTTATGTTCTTATGTGACACAGAGTATTGGACTGGATGGGTCATTGGCCTGATCCAATATGGCTTCTCTTAAGTTTTTCTGTGGCAGTGTTGGACTGAATGAGCCATTGGCCTGATCCAGCAGGGCTTCTCTTAAGTTCTTATGTGACAAAGAGTGTTGGACTGGATGGGCCACTGGCCTGATCCAACATCGCTTCTCTTATGTTCTTATGTGACAAAGAGTGTTGGACTGGATGGACCATTGGCCTGATCCAACATGGCTTCTCTTATGTTCTTATGTGACACAGAGTATTGGACTGGATGGGCCAATGGCCTGATCCAACAGGGCTTCTCTTATGTTCTTATGTGACACAGAGTGTTGGACTGGAGGGGCCATTGGCCTGATCCAACAGGGCTTCTCTTATGTTCTTATGTGACACAGCGTGTTGGACTGGATGGGCCATTAGCCTGATCCAACAGGGCTTATGAGAGATCTAATAACAATAGCAGCGCTGACCGACCTCGATCCAGATGCCTTCTAAGGTCATCTGTGAGGGCGACCAAAGCAGTCTCCGTCCCATAACCAGGGTGGAAGCCAGACTGGAAGGGATCAAGGGTAGAAGTATCCTCCAGGAAACCTTGAAACTGCTCCGCCACCACTTTCTCAATTACCTTACCCAGGAACGGTACGTTCGAAACTGGGTGATAATTGGCCAGGACCATCGGTTCCAAAGATGGAGAGCCAGTTTGGTGTAGTGGTTAAGTGTGCAGACTCTTATCTGGGAGAACCGGGTTTGATTCCCCACTCCTCCACTTGCACCTGCTGGAATGGCCTTGGGTCAGCCATAGTTATCACAGAGGTTGTCCTTGAAAGGGCAGCTGCTGTGAGAGCCCTCTCCAGCCCCACCCACCTCACAGGGTGTCTGTTGTGGGGGAGGAAGGTAATGGAGATTGTGAGCCGCTCTGAGACTCTTCGGAGTGGAGGGCGGGATATAAATCCAATATCTTCTTCATCTTCTTTTTCAAAAGCGGACGGACCACTGCCTCTTTAAGTTTAGAAATATGACGTGTGTGCATGTGTGCGGTGTGCTGCGTACTGTCGCTGTGGGGCAGCTAGCTCTTGCAAGTAAGGCAAGTTCGAATCTTGCCCTGAAGCTTATTAATAAAAGCCTGGGGTGCGGTTCTTTGTCTGTGAATTCTGCCCTCCAGGGCTGCCGGAAGGCTTAATTGCTTCTTGAAAGGAAGGGCTAAGAGCAAGATATAAACAAAATTGTGAGGGGGGTTTTTTTGTATGAATTAGGGGAAGCTTTTTTTTTACTTTTTTTGCGCAGGAAACGTCCTGAAATCAAGCATGGTTTTCTAACAATGGTCTGCTTCCTAGAGTGCTCTGTGTTCAAAGTCACATCATAGGAGGTCTCAGCCTTGTAGCAGAAGAAGACTGCAGATTTATACCCCGCCCATGACCAATGGCTGGGGCTGATGGGAGTTGTAGGCAAAAAACGTCTGGAGAGCTACTGTTGGCCACCCCTGTCCTATATCTTCTCCCTCCACAAAAGACACCCTGTGAGGTGGGTGGGGCACAGAGGGCTCTCACAACAGCTGCCCTTTAAAGGACAACTCCTACGAGAGCTATGGCTGACCCAAGGCCATTCCAGCAGCTGCAAATGGAGGAGTGGGAATTCAAACCCGGTTCTTCCAGATAGAAGTTCACACGCTTAACCATTACACCAAACCTGCTCTGCCCAATCCAGAAGAAGAAGATATTGGATTTGTATCCAGCCCTATACTCTGAATCTGAATCTCAAAGCAGTCACAGTCTCCTTTACTGTCTCCCCACATCCCACAACAGACATCCTGTAAGGTGGGTGGGGCTGAGAGGGCTCTCATAGCAGCTGCCCTTTCAAGGACAACTCCTGCGAGATCTATGGCTGACCCAAGGCCATTCCAGCAGGTGCAAGTAGAGGAGTGGGAATCAAACCCGGTTCTCCCAGATAAGAGTCCCGCACTTCACCACTACACCAAACTGTATATCATATTAATCCATATATATGATCTGTTTTAAAAAACTTTATATCCCACCTTTCTCCTTAATGGGGGTCCAAAGCAGCTTAGATCATTCTCCTCTCCTCCTCTTTTCCCCTCACAACGACCCTCTGAGGTGGGTTTGGCTGAGAGGCTGTGACTGGCCCAAGGTCACCCAGCAGACTTCTGTGGCAGGGTGGGAAGTCGAGTCTGGATCTGCACCCTGTTATGCCTGCTTAGGCCAGGGGTGGCCAGACTTGCTTAACGTAAGAGCCACATAGAAGAAATGTCATAAAAACATAAAAGAAGCCATGCTGGATCAGGCCAGTGGCCCCTCCAGTCCACCACTCTGTGTCACATAAGAACATAAAAGAAGCCCTGTTGGATCAGGCCAGTGGCCAATCCAGTCCAACACTCTGTGTCACATAAGAACATAAGAGAAGCCATGTTGGATCAGGCCAGTGGCCAATCCAGTCCAACACTCTGTGTCACATAAGAACATAAGAGAAGCCCTGCTGGATCAGGCCAGTGGCCCATCCAGTCCAACACTCTGTGTCACAGAAGAACATAAGAGAAGCCATGTTGGATCAGGCCAATGGCCCATCCAGTCCAACACTCTGTGTCACATAAGAACATAAGAGAAGCCCTGTTGGATCAGGCCAGTGGCCAATCCAGTCCAACACTCTGTGTCACATAAGAACATAAGAGAAGCCCTGTTGGATCAGGCCAGTGGCCAATCCAGTCCAACACTCTGTGTCACATAAGAACATAAGAGAAGCCCTGTTGGATCAGGCCAGTGGCCCATCCAGTCCAACACTCTGTGTCACATAAGAACATAAGAGAAGCCCTGTTGGATCAGGCCAGTGGCCAATCCAGTCCAACACTCTGTGTCACATAAGAACATAAGAGAAGCCCTGTTGGATCAGGCCAGTGGCCCCTCCAGTCCAACACTCTGTGTCACATAAGAACATAAGAGAAGCCCTGTTGGATCAGGCCAGTGGCCCCTCCAGTCCAACACTCTGTGTCACATAAGAACATAAGAGAAGCCATGTTGGGTCAGGCCAGTGGCCCCCCCAGTCCAACACTCTGTGTCACATAAGAACATAAGAGAAGCCATGTTCGATCAGGCCAATGGCCCATCCAGTCCAACACTCTGCGTCACATAAGAACATAAGAGAAGCCATGTTGGATCAGGCCAATGGCCCCTCCAGTCCAACACTCTGTGTCACATAAGAACATAAGAGAAGCCATGTTGGATCAGGCCAGTGGCCCCTCCAGTCCAACACTCTGTGTCACATAAGAACATAAGAGAAGCCATGTTGGATCAGGCCAATGGCCCCTCCAGTCCAACACTCTGCGTCACATAAGAACATAAGAGAAGCCATGTTGGATCAGGCCAATGGCCCATCCAGTCCAACACTCTGCGTCACATAAGAACATAAGAGAAGCCATGTTGGATCAGGCCAATGGCCCATCCAGTCCAACACTCTGCGTCACATAAGAACATAAGAGAAGCCATGTTGGATCAGGCCAATGGCCCCTCCAGTCCAACACTCTGCGTCACATAAGAACATAAGAGAAGCCATGTTGGATCAGGCCAATGGCCCATCCAGTCCAACACTCTGCATCACATAAGAACATAAGAGAAGCCCTGTTGGATCAGGCCAATGGCCCATCCAGTCCGACACTCTTTGTCACATAAGAACATAAGAGAAGCCCTGTTGGATCAGGCCAGTGGCCCCTCCAGTCCGACACTCTGTGTCACATAAGAACATAAGAGAAACCCTGTTGAATCAGGCCAGTGGCCCATCCAGTCCAACACTCTGTGCCACACAGGAGCCAAAAACGTCTGTCAGGTGTTTGAGAGCCAGAAGACAAGAAGGGAGGGAGGGAGGAAGAGAGGGAGGGAAGAAGGAATATGGAGAGGGAGTTGTGGAAAGAAAGCAACTTCAAATTATTCTCCAAGCCTCCAGCTGGCTTGGCCCGGAAAAGTGATCTAAAAAGAGAAATGCCTTCTCTAAGCCAGCCAGTGGGGGGGGGGGGGGCTTTAAGGGCCACAATACATGTGAAAGAGCCCCATGCGGCTTCCAAGCTGCAGTTTGGCCACCCCAACTTAGGCTATACCTGAGACTTTGGTGTACTCTTCCAAAGGATGCTGTCAAGGTTTGAGGACGGGAATGACCTTGTCAGGATACAATGCTGTACAGTCCACTTTCCAAAGCAGCCATTTTCTCCGGGGGAACTGGTCTCTGTTGTCTGGAGGTCGGCTGCGATGCTGGGAGATCTCCAGGTCTCACCTAGAGATTGGCAACCCCACATAGGGCTGCCAATCCCTAGGTGGGGACAGGGGATTCCCCGGTTTGGAGGCCCTCCCCTTGCTTCAGGGTCATTAGAAAGCAGAGGGGGGGGGAGGGAAATGTTTGCTGGGCACTCCATTATTCCCTATGGAGATTGATTCCCATAGGGTATAATGGAGAATTGATCTGTGGGTATCCGGGGCTCTGGGGGAGCTATCTTTTGAGGTAGAGGCCCCAAATGTGCAGCATGGCATCCTAGGCCTCTCCTCAAAAGGCCCTGCACGTTTCAAAAAGATTGGAACAGAGGATCCAATTCTATGAGCTCCCAAAGAAGGTTCCCCTATCCTTCATTATTTACAATGGAGGGGAGGCATTTTAAAGGTGCGCGGTCCCTTTCAGTGCGATGGCCAGAACTCCCTTTGGAGTTCAGTCGTACTTGCCGTAACCTTGCTCCTGGCTCCACCCCCAAAGTCTCCTGGCTCCGCCCCAAAGTCCCCAGATGTTTTTTGAATTGGACTTGGCAACCCGAACCCCTCGTGAAGCTCTTGTTTCTTTCCCTAGGACTTCCTTCCTTTCCTCTGCGCTCTGCCTTCTCTCTCTCCTCTGCCACCCGCTCCCAGTTTCTTTGCAGCTGAACGGTGAGGGTTATTCTTGGGTCTGTGGTGCAGTGTTTGCGCTCTTCTTCCTGTGAGGCCCTGGTCTGTAAGTGAGAGATAAGGCCCAGCTGATAATTGCTTCGCTGGAACTGAAAAAAATCTCTGATGGGGGGGGGGAGTGGCCTTTATTAAAGCAGCATAGGCAAGAGTTGCCAGTCCCAGGTTCAGAAACACCGGGAGGTTTTGGGGGTGGAGCCTAGGAAGGGCGTGGTTTGGGAAGGGGAGGGGCTTTGTCAGGGTATAAATACCATGCAGCCCACCTTTCAAAGCAGCTGCTTTCTGCAGGAAGACAAGAAAGAAAGAAAGAAAGAAAGAAAGAAAGAAAGAAAGAAAGAAAGAAAGAAAGAAAGAAAGAAAGAAAGAAAGAAAGAAAGAAAGAAAGAAAGAAAGAAAGAAAGAAAGAAAGAAAGAAAGAAAGAAAGAAAGAAAGAAAGAAAGAAGCAATTGATGTGATCCGGAGGTCAGTTGCAGTAGAAAAGAGCCAGGGTCCTGGTCACAAATGTTAGTCTTGAACAGGGGTGGCCAAACTTTGGCTCTTTTACACACACCTTGTGTGGCTCTTGAAGCCCCCATCAGCAAGCTTGTCTCTTTAAATCACTTCCCCAAGCCAAGCCGGCCAGCGGCTTGGAGAATGCATTTCAAGTAAAGTGGCTTTCTTTCCACTTCTCCCTCCCTCTCCCCCATCTATTTCCCTCCCTCCCTCCTTCCCTCCCTCCCTTCCTCCTTCCTTCCTTCCTTCCTCCCTCTTTACTTCCTTCCTTCCTTCCTCCCTCCCTACCTCCCTCCTTTCTTCCGTCCATCCTCCCTCCCTCCCTCCCTCCCTTCTTCCCTTCCTCTTTACTCCCTTACTCCCTCCCTCCTTCCTTCCTTCCTCCCTCCCTCCCTCCTTCCTTCCTTCCTTCCTCCCTCCCTCCCTCCTTCCTTCCTCGCTTCCTCCCTCCCTCCTTCCTCCCTTCCTTCCTTCCTTCCTCCCTTCCTTCCTTCTTCTTTCCCTCCTTACTCCCTTCCTCCCTCCCTCCTTCCCTCCCTCTCTCCTTCCTTCCATCCTTCCTCCCTCCCTCCCTCCTTACTTCCATCCTCCCTCCCTTCTCAAACATCTGATAATCATGTTTTGCAGCTCTCATACATCTGCTGTTTATTCTCTGTGGCTCCTCCATTATGCAAGTTTGGCCACCCCTGGTCTTGAAGGTGCTCTTGGACTCTGCCTCTTTTCTACTGCTGTAGGCAGACGAATGACGCGATCCCGTCTTCATCTCTCCCTTGTGATTCCTGCAGATCTCCACCCCCCACCTGGAGGTTGGGAACCCTAGCAATCAGGAATGTCTTGGAGGAATCTCTTGGGAGGGTAACATCTGCCTCTTCTGTAGGGCTCTCTCCTCCTCCTTCACCCCCCCCCCCAGGTTTGTGGAGCTGTTTTTCTGGTGAGCGTACTTGGAGTCATGCCACCGATCTGGCTGGACGCCAAGCTCTGCTCCTTGTTCGTGCAGAAGAGTGGAGGAGGACACGCAGGGCTTCCCATGATGTCCAGCCTGCCCAGTCATTCCCTTCCCCCCTCCTGGAGCTTGTGGGAGCAGAGGCCTGTTTCTCTTTCAACACTGGCGGTTTTTGGCTCGATCCTCGCTGCTCCCAGTCAGCCCTGAAGCAGAGCATAAAATCCGCATTCATAAGAATATAAGAGAAGCCATGTTGGATCAGGCCAGTGGCCCATTCAGTCCAACACTCTGTGTCACTTAAGAACATAAGAGAAGCCATGTTGGATAAGGCCGATGGCCCCTCCAGTCCAACACTCTGTGTCACTTAAGAACATAAGAGAAGCCATGTTGGATCAGGCCAATGGCCCCTCCAGTCCAACACTCTGTGTCACTTAAGAACATAAGAGAAGCCATGTTGGATCAGGCCGATGGCCCCTCCAGTCCAACACTCTGTGTCACTTAAGAACATAAGAGAAGCCATGTTGGATCAGGCCAATGGCCCCTCCAGTCCAACACTCTGTGTCACTTAAGAACATAAGAGAAGCCATGTTGGATCAGGCCGATGGCCCCTCCAGTCCAACACTCTGTGTCACTTAAGAACATAAGAGAAGCCATGTTGGATCAGGCCGATGGTCCCTCCAGTCCAACACTCTGTGTCACTTAAGAACATAAGAGAAGCCATGTTGGATCAGGCCGATGGCCCCTCCAGTCCAACACTCTGTGTCACTTAAGAACATAAGAGAAGCCATGTTGGATCAGGCCGATGGCCCCTCCAGTCCAACACGATGTGTCACTTAAGAACATATGAGAAGCCATGTTGGATCAGGCCAATGGCCTCTCCAGTCCAACACTCTGTGTCACTTAAGAACATAAGAGAAGCCATGTTGGATCAGGCCAATGGCCCATCCAGTCCAACACTCTGTGTCTCATAAGAACGTAAGAGAAGCCATGTTGGGTCAGGCCAATGGCCCATCCAGTCCAACACTCTGTGTCACTTAAGAACATAAGAGAAGCCATGTTGGATCAGGCCGATGGCCCCTCCAGTCCAACACTCTGTGTCACTTAAGAACATAAGAGAAGCCATGTTGGATCAGGCCAATGGCCCCTCCAGTCCAACACTCTGTGTCACTTAAGAACATAAGCGAAGCCATGTTGGATCAGGCCGATGGCCCCTCCAGTCCAACACTCTGTGTCACTTAAGAACATAAGAGAAGCCATGTTGGATCAGGCCGATGGCCCCTCCAGTCCAACACTCTGTGTCTCATAAGAACGTAAGAGAAGCCATGTTGGATCAGGCCAATGGCCCATCCAGTCCAACACTCTGTGTCACATAAGAACATAAGAGAAGCCATGTGGATCAGGCCAATGGCCCATCCAGTCCAACACTCTGTGTCACATAAGAACATAAGAGAACATAAGAGAAGAACATAAGAACATAAGAGAAGCCATGTTGGATCAGGCCAATGGCCCCTCCAGTCCAACACTCTGCGTCACATAAGAGAAACCATGTTGGATCAGGCCAATGGCCCATTCCAACATTCCAGTCCAACACTCTGTGTCACTTAAGAACATATGAGAAGCCATGTTGGATCAGGCCAATGGCCCATCCAGTCCAACACTCTGTGTCTCATAAGAACGTAAGAGAAGCCATGTTGGGTCAGGCCAATGGCCCATCCAGTCCAACACTCTGTGTCACATAAGAACATAAGAGAAGCCATGTGGATCAGGCCAATGGCCCATCCAGTCCAACACTCTGTGTCACATAAGAACATAAGAGAACATAAGAACATAAGAGAAGCCATGTTGGATCAGGCCAATGGCCCCTCCAGTCCAACACTCTGCGTCACATAAGAGAAGCCATGTTGGATCAGGCCAATGGCCCATTCAGTCCAACATTCTGCGTCACATAAGAGAAGCCATGTTGGATCTGGCCAATGTCCCCTCCAATCCAACACTCTGTGTCACATAAGAGAAGTCATTTTGGATCAGGCCAATGGACCATCCTGTCCAACACTTTGTGTCACACAGTGGCCAAAAAAAAAAATTATACACACACACACACATATATATATATACACACTGTGGCTAATAGCCACTGATGGACCTCTGCTCCATATTCTTATCCAGTCCCCTCTTAAAGCTGGCTATGCTTGTAGCCGCCGCCACCTTCTGTGGCAGTGAATTCCACATGTTAATCACCCTTTGGGTGAAGAAGGACTTCCTTTTATCCGTTCTAACCTGACTGCTCAGCAATTTCATTGAGTGCCCACGATCTCTTGTTATTGTGAGAAAGGGAGAAAAGGACTTCTTTCTCTACTTTCTCCATCCCATGCATAATCTTGTCAACCTCTATCATGTCACCCCGCAGTCGATGTTTCTCCAAGCTAAAGAGCCCCAAGCGTTTTAACCTTCCTTCATAGGAAAAGTGTTTCAAACTTTTCATCATTCTCGTTGCCCTTTTCTGGACTTTTCTCGATGCTATAATATCCCTTTTGAGGTGCGGTGACCAGAATTGCACACAGTACTCCAAATGAGACCGCACCATTAGGTGCACTGCTTACAACGGGAAAGAAATCTGAATTTCTAAACGGTGTAAAATGGAGGTGGTATTTTTGTGGCTGCTTAGGGATGCCAGCCTCCGGTGGGACCTGAGGACACCCCTCCCTCCACACCCCCCCCCCCCAGTTACAGCTGATCTCCAGACTCCAGAGAAAAAAATGACACTTTAGACGGCAGGGGTGGCCGATGGTAGCTCTCCAGATTTTTTTTGCCTATAACTCCCATCAGCCCCAGCCAGCATGGCCAATGGCTGGGGCTGATGGGAGTTGTAGGCAAAAAACATCTGGAGAGCTACCGTCGGCCACCCCTGCTTTTTGAGGAGGGGTGACGAAACTTGCTTCATAAGAGCCACATAGAATGAATATCGGACGTTTGAGAGCCACAAGACGTTCACATCAGATGTTTGAGAGCCGGAAGGGAGGGAGGGAAGAAGGAAGGAAAATAGATGGGGGGAGAGGTGGAAAGAAAGCAACTTTAACTTTGAATGCATTCTCCAAGTCACCGGCTGGCTTGGCTTGGACAAGTGATTTAAAGAGAGAAATGTCTTCTCTGAGCCAGCCGATGGGGCGGTGGGGGCTTTGAGAGCCACGCAATGCGTGTGAAAGAGCCACACGAGGCTTCAGTTTGGCCACCCCTGTTTTAGAGGGTGGGCTCTGTGACGTTGTGCCCCACTGAGGTCCCTGTCCTTCCCAGGCTCCATCCCCACATCTCTAAGACTTTCCCAGCCCGGTTCTGGCGATCCAACCCTTTGATCCCCTGCCAGTGGCTGGGGGTGAGGGAGGTAGACTTGGGAACACTAGTTCCCTTTTCCCTAGGGTTGGAGCTTGTCTTTGGAGGATGCAGGGAATCACTCAGATTAAGAACATAAGAACATAAGAGAAGCCATGTTGGATCAGGCCAAGGGCCCATCCAGTCCAACACTCTGTGTCACACAGTAGCCAAAAAATTTTTTATATATATACACACACACACACACACTGTGGCTAATAGCCACTGATGGACCTCTGCTCCATATTTTTATCTAACCCCCTCTTGAAGGTGGCCATGCTTGTGGCCGCCGCCACCTCCTGTGGCAGTGAATTCCACATGTTAATCACCCTTTGGGTGAAGAAGTACTTCCTTTTATCCGTTTTAACCTGTCTGCTCAGCAATTTCATCGAGTGCCCACGAGTTCTTGTATTGTGAGAAAGGGAGAAAAGTACCTCTTTCTCTATTTTCTCCATCCCATGCATCATCTTGTAAACCTCTATCATGTCACCCCGCAGTCGACGTTTCTCCAAGCTAAAGAGCCCCAAGCGTTTCAACCTTTCTTCATTGGGAAGGTGTTCCAGCCCTTTAATCATTTTAGTTGCCCTTTTCTGAACTTTCTCCAATGCTATAATATCCTTTTTGAGGTGCGGCGACCAGAACTGCACACAGTACTCCAAATGAGACCGCACCATCGATTTATACAGGGGCATTATGATACTGGCTGATTTGGTTTTCAATTCCCTTCCTAATAATTCCCAGATTGCCCTGTTTCATCTCCTTTTCTCCCCACCCCCATAGCTCCTGTGTTTTTCAAAAGCTGCTCTAAAAACCTCAAGAGTTCCATGTTGGGCCAAACATCACCTGCTGAATTTCTGCCTGCGCAACAGCTCTTAAAGCTGCAGGCTCCCTGGCGGGCAGAAGGCAGCAACGCTACAAGAGTAGGCAATGGAGGAGAGAGAACTGCTTTCTCAGGGAGAGAGATGGGGGTGGGCAGGAGAGCTCTGGTTGTTGGGGAGCTCCATCATGAGCGGCAGGTGGCCGAGAAGGGGGATTTCAGGCTGGTATTTAGGGAGTTTCCTTTGGGGAGATTTGTAACTTTTATTTCTGGAGCGTCGCTACGAATGTGTGAAATGTTGCACTGTGGTTTTGTAGCCCTGACTTGGACGGCCCTGGCAGGCAATGGCAAACCACTTCTGTTCTTCTCTTGACCTGGATGACCCTTGGAGGTTTTTCAACAGAGGCTAGATGGCCACCTGACAGCAATGAAGGTCCTGTGAATTTAGGGGGTGGGGTTTGTGAGTTTCCTGCCTGGTGCAGGGGGTTGGACTCGATGACCCTGGAGGTCCCTTCCAACTCTAAGATTCCTGACCTTTAGAGCGGTTCCTCAGTGGAACAGGCTTCCTCCTTGGGAGGTGGTGGGCTCTCCTCCCTTGGAGGTTTTTAAGCAGAGGCTAGATGGCCACCTGACAGCATGAAGATCCTGTGAATTTAGGGGGAGGGGTTTGTGAGTTTCCTGCATGGTGCAGGGGGTTGGACTAGATGACCCTGGAGGTCCCTTCCAACGCTATGATTCCTGACCTTTTGAGCGGTTCCTCAGAGGAACAGGCTTCCTCCTTGGGAGATGGTGGGCTCTCCTTCCTTGGAGGTTTTTAAGCAGAGGCTAGATGGCCCTCTGACAGCATGAAGAAGAAGAAGAAGAAGAAGAAGATATTGGATTTATATCCCGCCCTCCACTCCGAAGAGTCTCAGAGCGGCTCACAATCTCCTTTACCTTCCTCCCCCACAACAGACACCCTGTGAGGTGGGTGGGGCTGGAGAGGGCTCTCACAGCAGCTGCCCTTTCAAGGACAACCTCTGCCAGAGCTATGGCTGACCCAAGGCCATGCTAGCAGGTGCAAGTGGAGGAGTGGGGAATCAAACCCGGTTCTCCCAGATAAGAGTCCGCACACTTAACCACTACACCAAACTGAAGATCCTGTGAATTTAGAGGGAGGTGTTTGTGAGTTTCTTGTATTGTACAGGAGGTTGGACTAGATGACCCTGGAGGTCCCTTCCAACTCTATGATTCTGTGATTCTTCAGGAGGTGGTGGGCTCTCCTTCCTTGCAGGTTTTTCAACAGAGGCTAGAGGGCCATCTGACAGCAATGAAGATCCTGTGAATTTAGGGGGAGGTGTTTGTGAGTTTCTTGTATTGTGCAGGGGATTGGACTAGATGACCCTAGAGGTCCCTTCCAACTCTATGATTCTACCTAAGAGAGGAATTTATTCATGAATTACTCGAAACAGCAGAAATGGATTTTCTTTCTGTTAAACTGAAGGAAGGAAACATTCAGGAATGCCAAAAAAGAAACCCCAGGGCAACCATTATATGATTGGCTGAAAATGGTAAAATAATGTAGAAGCTGAATGTGAGGAGCGATGGAACTGATTGCAAATGTTAATGTTAATAATAGATGATACGGGAAATGAAATATAAACTATAAGGAAACTAAAGGACTTGTGCTACTGGTATAGCAGGTAATAGGGAAGGGGTGGAAATAAAAAGGACTGGGGCTACAAAAGTTGACATTTAGAATGTGAATAAGGATGAAACGTATTGTAAATAATCTAATTCAGTCCTTGTACTTCAGTTTATTTTGCAACGTTTTCGTTTTTGTCTCGTCTGATTGTCTTGTGTGGACGTTTAGTGTATTCATTAGTGTATTAAGAGCCCCGTGGGGCAGAGTGGTAAAACTGCAGTACTGCAGTCGGAACGCTCTGCTCACGACCTGAGTTTGATCCCGGCGGAAGCTGGTTTCAGGTAGCCGGCTCCAGGTTAACTCAGCCTTCCATCCTTCCGAGGTTGGTAAAATAAGTCCCCAGCTTGCTGGGGGGGGGAAGTGCAGATGACTGGGGAAAGCAATGGCAAACCACCCCGTCAAAAGTCTGCCGTGAAAACGTTGTGAAAGCAACGTCACCCCAGAGTCGGAAGCGACTGGTGCTTGCACAGGGGACCTTTCCTTTCCTTTCTCCCCATGCTTACAGGGCCCCGTGGCGCAGAGTGGTAAAGCTGCAGTACTGCAGTCGGAGCCCTCTGCTCAGGTCCCTAGTTCGATCCCAGCGGAAGCTGGGTTCAGGTCGCTGGCTCCAGGTTGACTCAGCCTTCCATCCTTCCGAGGTCAGTCAAAGGAGTCCCCAGCTTGCTGGGGGTGAAGTGGAGAGGACTGGGGAAGGCAAGGGCAAACCACCCTGTCAAAAGTCTGCCGTGAAAACGTTGTGAAAGCAACGTCACCCCAGAGTCAGAAACGACTGGTGCTTGCACAGGGGGGCTACCTTTACCTTTTTATTGTATTAGTGTATATATTAATAAAATATTAAAAATTTCCCCCAAAAAATAAAAAAAGGAAGTCTAGGGTCGCTTCTCAGAGGCAGGCAAACTCCCTCTGTTCATCTGTGTCCTACTCTGGATAGCCCAGGCTAGTCCAATCTCATCAGATCCGGGAAGCAAAGCAAAGTCGGCCCCGGTTCCCACTTGGTTGGGAGCAGAGCTTTTTTGGGAGCAGGAGCTTCTTTGCATATTAGGCCACGCCTCCCCGATGCAGCGAAATCCTCCAAGAGCTGACAGGGCTCTTCGTACAGGGCCTACTGTGAGCTCCAGGAGGATTGGCTACATCAGGGGTGTATGGAACCCCTGTGGAACTCAGCGGGAAATCCTTTGCATATTAGGCCACACCTCCCTGATGCAGCCAATCCTCCAAGAGCTGACAGGGCTCTTAGTACAGGGCCTACTGTGAGCTCCAGGAGGATTGGCTACATCAGGGGCGTATGGAACCCCTGTGGAACTCAGCGGGAAATCCTTTGCATATTAGGCCACGCCTCCCCGATGCAGCCAATCCTCCAAGAGCTTACAGAGCTCTTCGTAGAGGGCCTACAGTCAGCTCTTGGAGGATTGGCTACATCGAGAGGGCATGGCCTAAAATGCAAAGGAGTTCCTGCTACAAGAAACGCCCTGGTTGGGGGACCACCAAGGAAGCCCAGGGTTCCTACGCAGATGCAGGGAAAGGGTTTTTTTTTTTTAAAGCAAATCTAGGCTACTTATACCACTGTTGTGAAGACAGCAATCCTTATCTCTGTTAGTCTCTTGCCTTTAAAACCTTACAGGGTCGCTGTAAAAAAAAACTTAGCTATGTGGGCCCTGGGAATCCCCAACCTCTAAATTTAAATTCAGAAGCGCCTTTATTTGCAAACTTGCTATCTGGGGAGAATCCCAAAACAGGCTTGCCTCCTCCTCCTGTCTTTCTCAACACTGTGGGGGCCTTCATTAATTCCTCTGCAGGATTCGCACTGGTGGCGCTGGAGAGGCTTCGTAAATAAGAATAAGCCTGCTGCCACTATTGCTCCAACGTTGGGGAGGGACGGTGGCTCAGTGGTAGAGCATCTGCTTGGGAAACAGAAGGTCCCAGGTTCAATCCCTGGCATCTCTAAAAAAGGATCCAGGCAAATAGGTGTGAAAAACCTCAGATGGAGACCCTGGAGAGCCGCTGCCAGTCTGAGAAGACAATACTGACTTTGATGGACCAAAGGTCTGATTCAGTATAAGGCAGCTTCATATGTTCCTGTCCAGGAACGAGCTGGTTTATAGCTTTCAGTGGCCTGGGACTGTGGGGTTTGTGCTCCTCTGGAAGGTTGCTTAAAATTCTGGATTCATTCTCAGATTCATGGGTTGCTTTTTTCCCCCCCTCCAGGAATCTGGAAAACGTCCAAGCGGATCAGCCCCCGGCGTTTGTGCGCGAAGTGATCGGTTTGCTGTCTGCCTATTCTAAAAAGGTAAGCTCGGGATTCCAAGGCCGTGTAGCTAAAGAGGAATGCATGAATGTTGAAACCAGGGGTGCCCAAACTGTGGCGCTTTCACACATATTGTGCTGCCCTCAAAGCCCTCACTACCCCCATCAGCTAACTTGGAGAAGGCATTTGTCTCTATAAATAATTTCTCCAAGCCAAACAAGCTGGTGGCTTGGAGAATGCATTTAAAGTTAAAGTTGCTTTCTTTCAATCTCTCCCTCCCCCATCTATTTCCTTCCTTCCTTTCTTCCTTCCGGAACAGACTAAAAAGGGAAATGACTGAGTTACAAGTTATTACGACACCCATAACAATGGAACCCCCAGGACATAACAGGGATATTGGTTTCTTATCTCACTACATATCCTAACCTCATTCATTCCTCAATCTGTATTCCCATCAATCCCCTGAAGGGCTATATACCCTTTTTATTTTATTTCTTAGCTGGAATAGTAGGTTAAAATAGTAAATTGTAACTTGATGTAAAGTAGAATGGAATGGAATTTGGGCTGGAAGATTGGAGTGTCTTTCTCTGGTCTGGGGACAGGGGAGATACACTGCATAGCCCACATCACCCCACCTGGAAAAGTTTTACCTTGAATAAAACTTTGTTGGCTTTTAAGGTGCTGCTGGATTCAAGCTTTGTTCTGCTTCTTCAGGCCAACACGGTGACCCACCTGAATTTATGACCAGAAAGTGACCTTCTAAAAGTCCCACCAAAGAGAGCCAGTTTGGTGTAGTGGTTAAGTGTGCGGACTCTTATCTGGGAGAACCGGGTTTGATTCCCCACTCCTCCACTTGCACCTGCTGGAATGGCCTTGGGTCAGCCAGAGCTCTGGCAAAGGTTGTCCTTGAAAGGGCAGCTGCTGTGAGAGCCCTCTCCAGCCCCACCCACCTCGCAGGGTGTCTGTTGTGGGGGAGGAAGATAAAGGAGATTGTGAGCCGCTCTGAGACTCTTCGGAGTGGAGGGCGGGATATAAATCCAATATCATCATCTTCTTCTTCTTCTTCTTCTTCTTCTTCTTCTTCTTCTTCTTCTTCTTCTTCTTCTTCTTCTTCTTCTTCTTCTTCTTCTTCTTCTTCTTCTTCTTCTTCTTTCTCTAGCACCAGCCCCACTTACAGCATTGAACATTTGTGTGTGGTTATTTTGCCTGCCCTGTAAAATTCTTTCAGGGGCCGCCTTACCCAAGGAACTTAAATTAGCACCGCTAATCTTTACCGGCTACTTGTACCTTCAAAGCGCACGAGAGCAGGCCGTATCTTAACAGGCTTTCTATCCGAAGCAAAACACAACCAGACCCTCCGGCCTGCAGATGAACTCGGGCGTCTTGTCTCCTCGACAGCTCAAGAACACCCCAGGGCAGGGCTTGCCGTACCGGGGTCAGCTGGAGAACGTCGCTTTGTACGCCCTGCACCTCTGCGAATGCCTCTTTGACCCCTACCAGACGTGGAGGAGACAGCTGAGCGGGTGAGCCTGATTTAGGGCTGCCAAGTCCAATTCAAGAAATAGCTGGGGACATTGGGGCAAGGTTGTGACAAGCATCACTGAACTCCAAAGGGAGTCCCTGGCTGTCACATCTGAAGGGACCGCCCACCTTTTAAATGCCTTCCCTCCGTTGGAAAGCATGGAGGATGGGGCACCTTTTTTGGAAGCTCATCAAATCAGACCCCCTGGTCCGATCCTTTTGAAACTTGGAGGGTGTTTTGGGGAGGGGCGCTGGATGCTATGCTGCAACTTTGGTGCCTCTATCCCAAAAAAACAGCCCCCCCCCCAGAGAAACAGATATCAGTGGATCAATTCTCCATTATACCCTATGGGAATCGGTCTCTATAGGGAACAATGCCCAGCAGACATCCCCCGCCCCCCCCCCCCCGCTTTCTGATGACTCTGAAGCAGGGGGAGGGCCTCCAAACCAGTTGGTGCAGAGAGCCAGTTTGGTGTAGTGGTTAAGTGTGCAGACTCTTATCTGGGAGAACCAGGTTTGATTCCCCACTCCTCCACTTGCAGCTGCTGGAATGGCCTTGGGTCAGCCATAGTGGTGAAGTGAGCGGACCCTTATCTGGGAGAACCGGGTTTGATTCCCCACTCCTCCACTTGCAGCTGCTGGAATGGCCTTGGGTCAGCCATAGCTCTAATAGAGAGCCAGTTTGGTGTAGTGGTTAAGTGTGCAGACTCTTATCTGGGAGAACCAGGTTTGATTCCCCACTCCTCCACTTGCAGCTGCTGGAATGGCCTTGGGTCAGCCATAGCTCTAATAGAGAGCCAGTTTGGTGTAGTGGTTAAGTGTGCAGACTCTTATCTGGGAGAACCAGGTTTGATTCTCCGCTCCTCCACTTGCACCTGCTGGATTGGCCTTGGGTCAGCCATAGCTCTGGCAGAGGTTGTCCTTGGAAGGGCAGCTGCTGTGAGAGCCCTCTCAGCTCCACCCACCTCACAGAGTGTCTGTTGTGCGGGAGGGAGATAAAGGAGATTGTAAGACTCTGATTCAGAGAGAAGGGTGGGACATAAATCTGCAGTCTTCTTCTTCTAGCGGTTAAGTGTGCAGACTCTTAGCTCGGAGAACCGGATTTGATTCCCCACTCCTCCACTTGCACCTCCTGGAATGGCCTTGGGTCAGCCATCTCTCTGGCAGAGGTTGTCCTTGAAAGGGCAGTTACTGTGAGAGCCCTCTCGGCCCCACCCACCTCACAGGGTGTCTGTTGTGGGGGAGGAAGGGAAAGGAGATTGTGAGCCGCTCTGAGACTCTTCGGAGTGGAGGGCGGGATATAAATCCAATATCGTCATCTACCTCAGAGGGTGTCTGTTGTGGGGGAGGAAGGTAAAGGAGATTGTGAGCCGCTCTGAGACTCTTGTGTGGAGGGCGGAATATAAATCCAATGTCTTCTTCAAACTGGGGGATCCCCTGCCCCCACCCGGGGATTGGCAACCAAACAGAGTAACGTGAAAAGGTAGAGCAGGAGGAGAGAACCACACAGGCATTCACATTAAATCAACCTCAAATCCTTAGAAATTCAATTATTGATATAACAAATTATTCACAGAAAACACAGTGTGTTACGAAGTGCAAAGGAAAAACTACTCCCGAAACTACCGTTCCTATATAGATATCCGACAGTTTGTTCCTTGAGATTGGAGTCGGGAAATGGTGTGCAATGCCGTGGAAACAGAGTCCAGCGCTCCAATTCTTCTCTGTTAGCCAATATCTGGATTGCATGCAGCAAGGCAGTAAGACGCAACAGGGATGTGCTAAATGGCCTGTTTCACACGAGGCTTCAACAAGCTTCGGCAATGACTAAAACCATTCGTATCAGAGACCGACGCTCCTACATTCAACAGACAATTGATGGGAGTAGTTTTTCTTTGCACTTTGTGCTACACTGTATCTTCTATGCATAATTTGTTATGAACACCTGAAGCTGCTTTATACTGAATCAGATTCTCGGTCCATCAAAGTCAGCCTCGTCTACTCAGACTGGCAGCAGCTCTCCAGGGTCTTAAGCTGAGGTTTTTCACGCCTATTTGCCTGGACCCTTTTTAGTTGATGCTGGGGATTGAACCTGGGACCTTCTGCTTCCCAAGCAGATGCTCTGCCACTGAGCCACCGTCCCTCCATCTCCATCACCTACTGCCTGGACCCTTTTGAGTTGGAGATGCCGGGGATTGAACCTGGGACCTTCTGCTTCCCAAGCAGATGCTCTGCCACTGAGCCACCGTCCCTCCATCTCCATCACCTACTGCCTGGGCCCTTTTGAGTTGGAGATGCCGGGGATTGAACCTGGGACCTTCTGCTTACCAAACAGATGTTCTACCACTGAGCCACAGCCCCATTCATGGCTCTCCAGGGTCTTAAGCTGAGGTTTTTCACGCCTACTTGCCTGGACCCTTTTTAGCTGGAGATGCCGGGGATTGAACCTGGGACCTTCTGCTTACCAAACAGATGTTCTATCACTGAGCCACAGCCCCATTCATGGCTCTCCAGGGTCTCCAGCTGAGGTTTTTCATGCCTATTTCCCTGGACCCTTTTTAGTTGGAGATGCCGGGGATTGAACCTGGGACCTTCTGCTTACCAAACAGATGCTCTACTACTGAGCCACCGTCTCTCCCCAATATGAAGCTGCCGTCTACTGAATCAGACCCGGGGTCCATCAAAGTCAGTATTGTCTACTCAGACTGGCAGCGGCTCTCCAGGGTCTCAAGCTGAGGTTTTTCACACCTATTTGCCTGGACCCTTTTTAGCTGGGCATGCCGGGGATTGAACCTGGGACCTTCTGCTTACCAAGCAGATGCTCTACCACTGAGCTACCATCCCTCCCTTAAAGTTGCCTTAATTCCTTGTGAACATATGAAGCTGCCTTCTACTGAATCAGACCCTTGGTCCATCAAAGTCAGTCTTATCTACTCAGACTAGCAGCAGCTCTCCAGGGTCTCAAGCAGGCCTGGACTCTTTTTAGTTGGAGATGCTGGGGATTGAACCTGGGACCTTCTGCTTACTGAGCAGACGCTCTAGCACTGAGCCACCGCCCCTCCCCTTATATAAATATTTATTATATAAATAATTGAATTTCTAAGAATTTGAGGTTGAATGAACGTGAATGCCTGTGTGGCTCTCTCCTCCTGCCCACCTTGGGATCGGCAACTCTAGCAGGATTCCCCGCCCCTGCCCCCCACACCCCCACGCTTTGTTTTGCATCTCTCTGCCTTTGTGGAGTTGTACCTGGCTGTCTTGTCTGAAACGGTCTGTGTGCCCAACGCCTCTCTCACGCCCTCCTGCATTTCTCGCCTCGCCTAGGGAGATCGTCAGCATGAAAGAGAAGAGCAAATACAAGTTTGCACCGGCTGCCCTCCCTCCAGAGTTCAGCTCCTTTTTCCAAGGTAAATGCCGCCGTGTCAAAGGACAGCCTTTCTCTGTGCGTGTCTCTCTCCCGCTTGCCTCTCTCTGTTTCTCCTCTTGGGAATGGCTGGCTGCCTTTCTCTCAGCTGAGCGTCGATTTGCTTTTCAAAGAGACCTTCTGTCCTGGAAAGAAAGGGGCTTCCTAACTCTCTGGTCTGACTTTCCACCGCAAAGCATCTAGGCTGCCACTTGGGTTGCCAAGCCCAATTCAAGAAATATCTGGGGACTTTGGGGGTGGAGCCAGGAGACATTAAGGGTGGAGCCAAGATCAAGGCTGTGACAAGCATAATTGAACTCCAAAGGGAGTTCTGGCCATCACATTTAAAGGGACGGCACGCCTTTTCAATGCCTTCCTTCCATAGGAAATAATGAAGGATAGGGGCACCTTCTTTTGGGGCTCATAGAATTGGACCCTTTGGTCCCATCTTTTTGAAACTTGGGGGGTATTTTGGGGAGAGGCACTAGATGCTATACGAAAAATATGGTGCCTCTACCCCAAACAACAGCCCCCCCCCCCAGAGCTCCAAATACCCGCAGATCAATTCTCCATTATTTCCTATGGGAATAAGTCTCCATAGGGAATCATGAGTACCCAGCACACATTTCCCTCCCCCTCCCCCCGCTTTCTGACGACCCTGAAGCGGGGGGAGGGCCTCCAAACCGGGGGGATCCCCTGCCCTCACCTGGGGATTGGCAACCCTAATTCAAGGCCTGGACAGGCCTTTTCCTGACGCAGAACGCCTCCAGAATTATCTGCTCTGTCTAGTTCCTGTAGTCCCGGATGCTGTTTGAAATTCATGGTTGGCAATGAACCGGCGGTCTGAACAGTGCAGAGGAGGCGGCCTCTTGAGAGCTTGACAGCTTGAGGTGGGGAGGGAATAAGTGGTTAAAAGGCAATTAATCTGTATTAAGTGATTTTTTTTTTTTTCATTTTCTCCCTTGTTCCCTGGGAGAAGGGGACTCTTGTGCCGTTGGCTGCTCTCCCGTTAAGCCGGTTCCTGCTGAGGCAGACATTAACTCCATTTATCAGCTTTCAAGACAGTCAGTGTAATTTCTACCCCCCCCCCCCCCCGCCCAAGGCCTTGGGTAGCTTAGGCCGGCTCCGAGTGATGAAATCGCTCCCCAAAGCCAGCCGAAAAGCAATTTTGCTCTGATCGCAGGTGGTCGGTCTCTCTTTCTCCTCCCTGCCCCCGCCGCAATCTCGATTTGATTTCTCTCGTCTCTGCCTTTGTATTTATCCCCCCTGGAAGCCGAAAGGGTTCGTGGTCAATAAATACTTAGCCAAGGCCAGTGAAAAGAGACACCTGGGGGCAGCTGGTGGTGTGAGGAATTACTTTTCTATTAAAAGCATCAAATTAGAGAAGACTAGGCGGAGGTGGCTGGTGGAAAGCTTTGTGCTTTTGAAATCCCAGGGAGTTCTAGGGGCTTTTCTACCTGGCGTCCTGCGATTGCATTTGAATGGGCCAACTTCGGAAGGTTTCCACGGTTGAGCGCAACTGAATCCCTCCGGTGTGAGCAATGAGCAATGGTTTCATCCGTTGGGCAGGGAGAAAAGGGAAATAACCCCCTGCTCAAGATTGAACATAAGAACATAAGAGAAGCCATGCTGGATCAGACCAGCGGCCCATCCGGTAGCCCCAGAGCAAACTAATTTATGCAGTAGACGAATCACTCGCTCTCGCCTTTAATGCCAGTTAGCTCACAAAGACTCTACAACTTAGAGGGAGCATTGCCTGTTGAGGTAGGTGGGGCTAAGGGAGCTCTGACAGAAACTGCTCATGAGAGAACGGCTCTGAGAGAACTTTGTAAGTGACAAGAAAAATACTCTCCGTGTAAAGAAACAATATCAAAATATGATTACAGTGATTCTTATTCTGCAATACAACGATATATTACAGCAGAAGGAAAAGGAAAGGTCCCCTGTGCAGGCGCCAGTCGTTTCCGACTCTGGGGTGACGTCGTTTTCACAGCAGACTTTTTACAGGGTGGTTTGCCATTGCCTTCCCCAGTCTTTTACACTTTCTCCCCAGCAAGCTGGGGACTCATTTGACCGACCTCGGAAGGATGGAAGGCTGAGTCAACCTTGGACCGGCTACCTGAAATCCAGCTTCTGCTGGAATCGAACTCAGGTCGTGAGCAGAGAGTTCAGATCACAGTACAGCAGTACGGCTGCTTTACCACTCTGTGCCACGGGGCCGCTAATATTGCATGTTATTACATAAAATATTACATGTGATATTACAGTGACAGCACTACGAATTTCCAGTGACTAAAGTACCATCCAAAGCACACAACTTCACTACTGTCCTTCACTTCGGATGGCACTTTTGTCGTTGGAAATTTATAGTGCTGTCACTGTAATATATTGTGATATCGTAGAATAAGAATCGTTGTAATTATATTTTGATGTTGTTTCTTTACACGGAGAATATTTTTTCTTGTCATTTCCTGGTTGTGAAACCTTCGTGGTCCCGGCATGGTTTGACGTCGTCATGTTGAGAGAACTTGTGGCTGGACCAAGGTCACTAGCAGGTGCACGTGGAGGAGTGGGGAACCAAACCCGGTTCTCCCAGATAAGAGCTCACACGCTTCACCACTACGCCAAACTGGCTCTGGAGATCAATACTGTCTGCTCAGACCAGCAGCTGCTGTCCAGGATCTCAAACTGAAGTCTTTTGTGTAACTTTCTACCTCGTCCTTTTAACTGAAGACGCCGGGATTGAACCTGGGACTTTCTGCATGCCAAACAGAGGCTCTGCTGTTTAGCCAAGGTCCCTCATGCATTCTGTCCTCTTGCCCCAAGGAGACAGAAGAAGAAGATATTGGATTTATATCCTGCCCTCCACTCCGAAAAATCTCAGAGCGGCTCACAGTCTCCTTTACCCTCCGTCCCCGCAACAGACACCCTGTGAGGTGGATGGGGCTCTAGAGGGCTCTCACAACAGTTGCCCTTTCAAGGATAGAGGCTCAGAGCAGCCTACAATCTCCTTTACCTTCCTCCCCCACAACAAGACACCCTGTGAGGTGGCTGGGGCTGGAGAGGGCTCTCCCAGAAGCTGCCCTTTCAAGGACAGAGGCTCAGAGCGGCCTACAATCTCCTTTACCTTCCTCCCCCACAACAAGACACCCTATGAGGTGGCTGGGGCTGGAGAGGGCTCTCCCAGAAGCTGCCCTTTCAAGGACAGAGTCTCAGAGTGGCCTACAATCTCCTTTACCTTCCTCCCCCACAACAAGACACCCTGTGAGGTGGGTGGGGCTGGAGAGGGCTCTCCCAGAAGCTGCCCTTTCAAGGAGAGAGTCTCAGAGCAGCCTACAATCTCCTCTACCTTCCTCCCCCACAACAGACACCCTTTGAGGTAGGTGGGGCTGGAGAGTGCTCTCACAGCAGCTGCCCTTTCAAGGACAACTTCTGCCAGAGCTATGGCTGACCCAAGGCCATTCCAGCAGCTGCAAGTGGAGGAGTGGGGAATCAAACCTGGTTCTCCCAGATAAGAGTCCTCACACTTAACCACTACACCCAACTGGCTCTCCAGGACAGTGCCCATGCTGCAGTCACACCTCCTGACTATGCCTGCTATTGACATTGATTTTTATTTTTTACATCATTTAGAATCCCCCTTTCTCACAGAAACACAAGGCAGATTGCATAGTGTAAGTCATGGGTCCCCACCCACACCTTTTTCTGGCACCCACCAAGCGTTTCTGGCACCCATATATGCCGCAGAGGTCACTTCGTTCGGCCTCCCAAGATTTGTTGATTGTCCCCAGCCCAAGAGCAGCCTGTCTTGCCTCTACCAGGGCAAGAACTGTCTCGGTCCTGGCTCCAACCTGGCAGAATCAGCTCCCTATGGAGATCCAGGCCCTACATGGCTTCTTAGCCTTTCGTAGGGCCTGCAAAACGGAGCTGTTAACATAAGAACATAAGAGAAGCCATGTTGGATCAGGCAAATGGCTCATCCAGTCCAACACTCTGAGTCATATAAGGGAAGCCCTGTTGGATCAGGCCAATCACCCATCCAGTCCAACACTCTGAATCACAAAAGAACATAAGAGAAGCCATGTTGGATCAGGCCAGTGGCCCATCCAGTCCAACACTCTGAGTCACATAAGAACATAAGAGACGCCATGTTGGATAAGACAATGGCCCATCCAGTCCAACACTCTTTGTCACATAAGAGAAACCATGTTGGACCAGGGCAATGGCCCATCCAGTCCAACACTCTGTGTCACATAAGAACATAAGAGAAGCCATGTTGGATAAGACAATGGCCCATCCAGTCCAACACTCTGTGTTACATAAGAACATAAGAGAAGCCATGTTGGATCAGGCCAGTGGCCCATCCAGTCCAACACTCTGAGTCACATAAGAACATAAGAGAAGCCCTGTTGGATCAGGCCAATCGCCCATCCAGTCCAACACTCTGTGTCACATAAGAACATAAGAGAAGCCATGTTGGATCAGGCCAGTGGCCCATCCAGTCCAACACTCTGTGTCACACAGTGGCCAATATATGTGTGTCTGTGTGTATACACATATACATACACACACATATACACACAAACACACACATATATATACACTGCGGCTAATAGCCACTGATGGACCTCTGCTCCATATTTTTATCCAGTCCCCTCTTGAAGCTGGCTATGCTTGTAGCCGCCACCACCTCCTGTGGCAGTGAATTCCACATGTTACTCGCTCTTTGGGTGAAGAAGGACTTCCTTTTATACATTTTAACCAGGGCCAGATCTGTCTCGGTCCTGGCCCCAACCTGGCGGAATCAGCTCCCTGTGGAGATCCGGGCCCTACCTGGCTTGTTAGCCTTTCGTAGGGCCTGCAAAACGGAATTGTTCCACCAGGCTTTTGGATGAGGCGGTGGGCATCTATCTATTAGATCGTTCGGCCTCCCCTACTGTATTATTCCACTGTGCTGTTCTGCTGTACCGTCCTGCTATACCATTTTGTTATACCATCTTGCTGGACCATCCTGTTGTACTTCTACTAAATACTGTAACTGGTTTTTATTGTGTTGTTACTGTGATTTTATTACTTATGATGTACTCCACTCTGAGCCCCCATGGCGGAATAGGGGGAATAATAATAATAATAATAATAATAATAATAATAATAATAATAATAATAATAATAATAATAATAATAATAATAATAGCAAGGTGGGACTTTTGCCCGCAGGGCTTCTTATTGGCCATTGGGGATTGGATTTTCTGTCCAGATTTTTTAGAAAAATTCTTTGGCAGAAGCTGCCACAACAAAAATCTCTTCAGTATGTGACTGAAGGTAAGATGTGGTAGCCATTTTGTGGTTGGCTCCACCTCCTTGGCAGCCATTTTGTGGCTATGCCCCCCTCCAACCGTTTCAGAATTCCAAAAAAGGCCTTCGGGCTAAAAAAAAAAGAAAGTGGAGGGGATTTGTGAATTTAAGGGAGGTATTTGTGTTTCCTGCATTGTGCAGGGGGTTGGACTAGATGACCCTGGAGGTTCCTGCCAACTCTATGATTCTATGACCGCATCCCCACCCCCTGTCAGTCAACTGTAGTCAACAGGTTGGGTCATCTGATAAACAATGCAATGGGTTTTAGATTCTAGACATCTGAAATTTGGATCTTCCACAATGCCTGGATCCGATCAGCCACCGCCTCTTTCTTCTCCTTGTTCCCTAGAGAGAGCCAGTTTGGTGTAGTGGTGAAGTGCGCGGACTCTTACCTGGGAGAACCAGGTTTGATTCCCCCCTCCTGCACTTGCAGCTGCTGGAATGGCCTTGGGTCAGCCATAGCTCTCGCAGAGCTGTCCTTGAAAGGGCAGCTTCTGGGAGAGCTCTCTCAGCCCCACCTACCTCACAGGGTGTCTGTTTTGGGCGGGAAGGTAAAGGAGATTATGAGCTGCTCTGAGATTCGGAATGGTGGGCAGGATAGAAATCCAATTTCTTCTTCTTGATTGGGGAGAGGTCTCAGGCAGTGTTCCCTCTAAGATGCTAATGTGAGCTAGCTCACAGTTTTTAAGCCTCTGGCTCACACATTTTTGTCTCCGCTCAGGAAGGATAAATCCAGTTTCTTCTTCTTCCAATATCTAGAGTGTTTCCAAGAGGAGGAACAGCTTCCGGAGGCCCTCCAGCTGCGGCTCATCCACCTCTTTGGGGCCGTCGTCTCAGGTTCCAAGGTGAGCCTTCCGTCAGTTCCTGACCTGCTGCTTTGAGCCACTAGGAGGGCTCTGAGGAATCCGTGGACGTGGTCTCACGAAGATAGAAAAATCAGCATTGCTGGTTTGCTCAGATGTTTCCTGTCGGGCTTGGGGTGGGGGGAGGGAGTTCGAGGAGGTACGGTTTGACTGTTTCCCCCGCTCCTTTGGGTGCCCAGCTCTTTGTTCCTGGTTTTCCACATTCCAGGGTCGAGCCTCGCTTTAGCCAAAGTGGAGTTGTGGTCAGAGCAGGAATCTCCAGCGTGGTGACCCTAGGGCCTTTTCTAGCCCCTGCCCAATGCTTTTAGGTAGAGGGTGGGGCTAAGTGGGGCTTTTCCCAAGCAGGGCGGGGCTAAGTGGGGCTTTTCCCAAGCAGGGCTTCTGATTGGCTAGGCAGATTAAAAGGGACCCGGCTAAACAGAACCACTGCCTGAAAGGTTGATAGGGTTGTCAATCCCCATTTGGGGGGAGGGGAGCAGCGGATGGGAAGGGAAGGGAAGGGAAGGGGAGGGGAGGGAGGGAGGGAGGGAGGGAAGGAAGGAACTTTAAATGCATTCTCTAAGCTGCCAGCTGGCTTGGCTAAGAAAAGTGATTTAAAGAGAGAATTGCCTTCTCCAAGACAGCTGATGGGGGAAGCGAGGGTTTCAAGAGCCGCATAATGTGCGTGGATGTGCCACGTGTTGCTCTCAAGCCACAGTTTGGCTACCCCCGTTCTGTCTTGTCTACTGAATTTTTGCTTCCTAGAGTCCTTGCACAACCGAAGATTGATCGCTTTCTAGTCGGTCGGTCAGTCAAAAATGAATTGCGTATAGCCATTGGCTGTCACAAAACAAAACGGAACCCGAACAAAGTTTCCAATTAACACCTTAAAAGTTCCTCAGAAAGGCCAACCTCAAGAAGTTACAGCATTTGGTATTACTCTTGCTCTTACCTTCCTAGCTGCGAGGACAAACAAAGAGACTCTATAGAAGAAGATAAGAAGAAGATATTGGATTTATATCCCGCCCTCCACTCTGAAGAGTCTCAGAGCGGCTCACAATCTCCTTTACCTTCCTCCCCCACAACAGACACCCTGTGAGGTAGATGAAGGTATTGGATTTATATCCCGCCCTCCACTCCAAAGAGTTTCAGAGCTGCTCACAATCTCCTTTTCCTTCCTCCCCCACAACAGACACCCTGTGAGGTAGATGAAGATATTGGATTTATATCCCGCCCTCCACTCCGAAGAGTCTCAGAGCGGCTCACCATCTCCTTTCCCTTCCTCCCCCACAACAGACACCCTGTGAGGTAGATGAAGATATTGGATTTATATCCCGCCCTCCACTCCGAAGAGTCTCAGAGTGGCTCACAATCTCCTTTACCTCCCTCCCACACAACGGACACCCTGTGAAGTGGGTGGGGCTGGAGAGGGCTCTCACAGCAGCTGCCCTTTCAAGGACAACCTCTGCCAGAGCTACGGCTGACCCAAGGCCATTCCAGCAGGTGCAAGTGGAGGAGTGGGGGAATCAAACCCAGTTCTCCCAGATAAGAGTCCGCACACTTAACCACTACACCAAACTGGCTCATGAGCATCATTGTCCGATAACAGAAATATAATATTTTCATTTTCTGTACGCGCTTTTAAGGAGGTTAGTACTCCAGACAGAAATTGAATTCTGGGGGCATTGTAGGGTGAATAGGATAGAATATAATGGGGTAGGCCCTCTATCATAGGTGAAACACAAATGCAAAAACATTGTTCTGTTGAGATGTGAAAATATCAACCAGTTAACAGAGTCGTTTGCATAGTCTGAAAGTGGAGAGCTGTGAAGGATGTCCTGATGTTAAATCTGGAGATATTAACCAGGTATGGGGATCTCAGATGATCAGATTTAATTACGCAGAGTTTGTTTTTTCACAGCTTAAGCCAGCATTTAAAACAGTAAAATCATACAAAATTAAAACTGATTGACCATAAAATCTTACATTAAAAAGGCATAATTGATACTGTTGTAAAACTACAAATGTAACAGGACGTGGCAGTTAGCAAAGATTGGCAAAGGTGTTTAGCCATTTCCTGACTGAATTATTAGTTTTTTTCTTATTCTTGTGGCAAGCCAGCCAAATTTTGCTAATTTGTATGTAACCTCAGAGTTCTTATCGCCAAGAAGATTACTCCTCCACTTGCACCTGCTGGTATGGCCTTAGGTCAGCCATAGCTCTGGCAGAGGTTGTCCTTGAAAGGGCAGCTGCTGTAAGAGCTCTCTCAGCCCCACCCACCTCACAGGGTGTCTGTTGCGGGGGAGGAAGGGAAAGGAGATTGTGAGCCCCTCTGAGACTCTTCAGAGTGGAGGGTGGGATATAAATCCAGTATCTTCATCTACCTCACTGTCTGTTGTGGGGGAGGAAGGGAAAGGAGATGGTGAGCCATTCTAAGACTCTTCGGAGTGGAGGGCGGGATATAAATCCAATATCTTCATCTACCTCACAGGGTGTCTGTTGTGGGGGAGGAAGGTAAAGGAGATTGTGAGCCGCTCTGAGACTCTTCGGAGTGGAAGGCGGGATATAAATCCAATATCTTCATCTACCTCCCAGGATGTCTGTTGTAGGGGAGGAAGGTAAAGGAGATTGTGAGCCGCTCTGAGACTCTTCGGAGTGAAGGGCGGGATATAAATCCAATATCTTCATCTACCTCACAGGGTGTCTGTTGTGGGGGAGGAAGGTAAAGGAGATTGTGAGCCGCTCTGAGACTCTTCGGAGTGGAGGGCGGGATATAAATCCAATATCTTCATCTACCTCACAGGGTGTCTGTTGTGGGGGGGGGGAGGTAAAGGAGATTGTGAGCCGCTCTGAGACTCTTCGGAGTGGAGGGCGGGATATAAATCCAGTATCTTCATCTACCTCACAGGGTGTCTGTTGTGGGGGGGGGGAAGGTAAAGGAGATTGTGAGCCGCTCTGAGACTCTTCGGAGTGGAGGGCGGGATATAAATCCAGTATCTTCATCTACCTCACAGGGTGTCTGTTGTGGGGGGGGGGGAAGGGAAAGGAGATTGTGAGCCGCTCTGAGACTCTTCGGAGTGGAGGGCGGGATATAAATCCAATATCTTCATCTACCTCATAGGGTGTCTGTTGTGGGGGGGGGAGAAAGTTAAGGGAGATTGTGAGCCCCTCTGAGACTCTTCGGCGTGGAGGGCGGGATATAAATCCAACCTCATCTTCTTCGTCTTAAGGAGTTGCAATTTTTGGCTACTGGTAAAAGGTACGGCCGTGGGAAATGGAAGTACCTCTCGATTTGATTAGTCTGAACCGGTTTTTTAAGATGCTTTAGTGCTAACGAGAAATGAATGCACGTTCTTCTGTGCTACTGAAGCTGGTGTTCCTCAACTCATATCTGGCTCTCTCTTCTCCCCAACAGCGAAACGCCCTGGCGCTGGTCACGCCATCCTCGGTTGAGGTCCTCATGCTGGTTCTCCGGAGGTGGTGTTCTCCGGCCAGCGGGTCTCCCAGGGATCTCCGCTTGCTGCAGCTGACCTTGAAGAGCTTGGTGGAGATGGTCCACGTCCTCCACGTCAGCAGCCCCAGCCAGCCCCAGGTGGAAATCAGGGCCATCTTGGGCAGCTTCTTCAAAGTCCTCAACTCTGACCAGCCCATGGCCTCGCTGGACAGCTCGCCGGGACCCCACTGGGAGGAGAAGCTCATCACCCTCAGGGTGAACATGCTGGGTAGGTGGCCACAGGGAGCTCATCACCCTCAGGGTGAACATGCTGGGTAGGTGGCCACAGGGAGCTCATCACCCTCAGGGTGAACATGCTGGGTAGGTGGCCACAGGGAGCTCATCACCCTCAGGGTGAACATGCTGGGTAGGTGGCCACAGGGAGCTCATCACCCTCAGGGTGAACATGCTGGGTAGGTGGCCACAGGGAGCGATCGCGTGCAGTCCATTGGGAGTTAGCAGGGCTATTTTTGTAGCAGGGACTCCTTTGCATATGAGGCCACACACCCCTGATGTAGCCAATCCTCCTGGAGCTTACAGGCTCTTAGGACAGGACCTGCTGTAAGCTCAAGGAGGATAGGCTACATCAGAGGGTGTGGCCTAATATGCAAAGAGTCTGTGCACTTAACCACTAGCCAGTATGGTGTAGTGAATGTGTATGGACTCTTATCTGGGAGAACCGGGTTTGATTCCCCATTCCTCCACTTGCAGTTGCTGGAATGGCCTTGGGTCAGCCATAGCTCTAATAGAGAGCCAGTTGGGTGTAGTGGTTAAGTGCATGGACTCTTATCTGGGAGAACTGGGTTTGATTGCCCACTCCTCCACTTGCACCTGCTGGAATGGCCTCGGGTTAGCCAGAGCTCTGGCAGAGGTTGTCCTTGAAAGGGCAGCTGCTGTGAGAGCCCTCTCAGCCCCACCCACCTCACAGGGTGTCTGTTGTGGTGGAGGAAGGGAAAGGAGATTGTAGGCCGCTCTGAGACTCTCTCCTTGAAAGGGCAGCTTCTGGGAGAGCCCTCTCAGCCCCACCCACCTCACAGGCTGTCTTTTGTGGGGGAGGAAGGCAAAGGAGATTGTGAGCTGCTTTGAGACTCTGAGATTCAGAGTGGAGGGCAGGATATACATCCAAAAGAGCCAATTTGGTGTAGTGGTTAAATGCATGGACTCTTATCTGGGAGAATTGGGTTTGATTCCTCATTCCTTGACTCGCAGCTGCTGGGATGGCCTTAGGTCAGCCATAACTCTGGCAGAGGTTGTCCTTAGAAGGGCAGCTGCTGTGAGAGTCCTCTTGGCCCCACCCACCTCACAGGGTGTCTGTTGTGGGGGAGGAAGATGAAGGAGATTGTGAGACGCTCTGAGACTCTGAGTAGAGGGCAGAATATAAATCCAATTTCTTCTTCATCTCTACACCAAACTGTCTCTTAGTTTGGCTGCCTCAATTTAGTTAGATTCAGAGCCTCCAGCTTTTGCCCCTACCCCTACCTCTGAGAAGCGGCAAGCCCCACAGTGGATGGGAAAGGGGGCCCCCTGACTTTTTCAAAAGCCCCCCCCCCCAAAAAAGAGCCTATTAAAATCCTGGTTTTGGCTCTGCTATTGATATCCCGGTTCTTTGGTGGTCAAAGGGAGTCCTCCAAGGAATCCAGACGTCGTGCTGTTCTAGAATTAAGTGGGAGGGGTTCCCATAGATACTGATGTAGAATTCCTAGAGAACTGATGCTTTAGAAAGAGATCGGTAGCTTCTTGGGGCATCTGACCGTGAAGGCGCCCTCTCTGTCTTGCTGCCGGTGGTTCTCTTGGCACCTCGAAGTTTTGCAATGAGATCTAAGAGCCAGGAAACTTCCTGAAACTCTGAACTGGTCCTCGGCCTTTGAGCATGGCCCCACAGTCAGGACAGAAGCGTGAGATGCACTGCAGGACCTGGACCTCCCAATGCGGGGTGGCGTTCCAGCACAACCGGTGCGAATCCTGTGACAAGCTCTCAACGGGAAGTAAGGGGCTGGCCAGAAGTAGTGTTACGGGAGCAAAAGGGAAAGTATTTTCACCTCAACAACGACCTGGTTTGGAAAGATGATGCCCCCGTAATCTCCCCCAGGAAAGGAACAGGCTGCCTCAAACTTCATTGCCCACATATGAAGATATTGGATTTATATCCCACCCTATACTCTGAATCTCAGAGTCTCAGAGCAGTCACAATCTCCTTTACCTTCCTCCTCCACAACAGACACCCTGTGAGGTAGGTGAGGCTGAGAGAGCTCTGACAGAAGTTGCCCTTTCAAGGACAGCTCTGCAAGAGGAGAAAATGATGATATTGGATTTATATCCCGCCTTATACTCTGAATCTCAGAGTCTCAGAGTGGTCACAATCTCCTTTACCTTCCTCCTCCACAACAGACACCCTGTGAGGTAGGTGAGGCTGAGAGAGCTCTGACAGAAGTTGCCCTTTCAAGGACAGCTCTGCAAGAGAAGAAGATGATGATGATATTGGATTTATATCACGCCCTATACTCTGAATCACAGAGTCTCAGAATGGTCACAATCTCCTTTACCCTCCCACTCCCCACAACAGACACCCTGTGAGGTAGGTGGGGCTGAGAGAGCTTTTGCAGCAGCTGCCCTTTCAAGGACAACTCCTACAAGAGCAATGACTGACCCAAGGCCGTTCCAGAAGCTGCAAGTGGAGGAATGGGGAATCAAACCCTGTTCTCCCAGATAAGAGTCTGCACACTTCACCACTACACCAAACTGGCTCTTTCATATGATCAGCAAATGCTCCTGCTCCTCCAAACAGAGTTTCCAACTCCAGGCTAGGAAATCCCTGGAGATTCGTGAGTGGACTCTGTTGGATATTGTAACTCTGCATGCAAAGGGATTGGGGGTGGGGGGAGAAGGGCTGGGAGAATTCTCTCCCTCGGGTGCAGTTGGCCCCACCTTTCATGGGTCAGATGTTGGGCCTCTTTCATCCTCACTTGCCTTCTGTGTTTCATCTTATATGGGACCTCTCCTCTTCTCCTTTCTCTTACCTGGGCTTGGAGCTCTAGCAAGTTCACTGCCACAGGAGGTGGTGGCAGCTACAAGCATAGACAGCTTCAAGAGGGGATTGGATAAGCATATGGAGCAGAGGTCCATCAGTGGCCATAAGCCACAGCATATTGTTGGAACTCTCTGTCCGGGCCAGTGATGCTCTGTATTCTTGGTGCTGGAGGGGCGGGGTGCAATAGTGTCCTGGCCTCACTGGTGGACCTCCTGATGGCACTTAGGCTTTTTTTGGCCACTGTGTCATAGAGTGTTGGATTGGATGGGCCATTGGCCTGATCCAACATGGCTTCTCTTATGTTCTTATGTCCTGATGGCACTTGGGGGTTTTTGGCCACTGTGTGACACAGAGTGTTGGACTAGACGGGCCATTGGCCTGATCCAACATGGCTTCTCTTATGTTCTTATGTGACTCAGAGTGTTGGACTGGAGGGGCCATTGGCCTGATCCAACATGGCTTCTCTTATGTTCTTATGTGACACAGAGTGTTGGACTGGAGGGGCCATTGGCCTGCTCCAACATGGCTTCTTTTATGTTCTTATGTCCTGATGGCACTTGGGGTTTTTTGGCCACTGTGTGACACAGAGTGTTGGACTAGACGGGCCATTGGCCTGATCCAACATGGCTTCTCTTATGTTCTTATGTGACTCAGAGTGTTGGACTGGATGGGGCCCTGGCCTGATCCAACGTGGCTTCTCTTATGTTCTTATGTGACACAGTGTTGGACTGGATGGGCCATTGGCCTGATCCAACATGGCTTCTCTTATGTTCTTATGTGACACAGTGTTGGACTGGATGGGCCACTGGCCTGATGCAACATGGCTTCTCTTATGTTCTTATGTGACACAGAGTGTTGGACTGGATGGGCCATTGGCCTGATCCAACATGGCTTCTCTTATGTTCTTATGTCCTGATGGCACTTGGGGTTTTTTGGCCACTGTGTGACACAGAGTGTTGGACTGGATGGGCCATCGGCCTGATCCAACATGGCTTCTCTTCTGTTCTTATGTGACACAGAGTGTTGGACTGGATGGGCCATTGGCCTGATCCAACATGGCTTCTCTTATGTTCTTATGTCCTGATGGCACTTGGGGTTTTTTGGCCACTGTGTGACACAGAGTGTTGGACTAGATGGGCCATTGGCCTGATCCAACATGGCTTCTCTTATGTTCTTATGTGACTCAGAGTGTTGGACTGGATGGGCCATCGGCCTGATCCAACACGGCTTCTCTTATGTTCTTAAGTTAATTTTGGAGGTAGGATTCTGAGTGTGATGGGCCTGTAGCCCCCTCTGGTTCTGTAATTTAATTTTTTGTCATTTTTTTTTTATTTATACCCCACCCTATCTTATAAGTGGAATTCTGGTGGCTTTTTAAAACCCCTTCATCTTTCCCTCCCCTTTCAGATGCTATCCCAGAAATGTTGAACTGCGATGACCGGCCCGTCCTGCAGGCAATCTTCCTCAGCAACAACTGCTTTGAGCACATCATCCGGCTCATCCAGAACAGCAAGGTAGGGTAATCGTGCCATTGTTCTTGAAGTTGCAGTGCTAGGAGGCAACCTCAAGGGAAGGCTTCAGCCTCTGTGCCCAGTTGTTCCTCATGATGACCTGTGCCCAGTTGTTCCTCATGAGGCCACTGTGTGAGACAGGAGGCTGGACTAGATGGACCCTCCCTGGTCTGACCCAGCAGGGCTCTTCTGATGTTCTTCTCAGGGGAAGGCCTCGGCCTCTCTGCCTTGTTGTTGGCCCTCCAGAGGAATTGGTTGGCCATTGTGTGAGGCAGGATACTGGACTAGATGGACCCTCACTGGTCTGACCCAGCAGGGCTCTTCTGAGGTTCTTCTCAGGGGAAGGCCTCAGCCTCTCTGCCCTGTTGCTGGCCCTCCAGAGAAACTGGCTGGCCACTGTGTGAGACAGGAGGCTGGTCTAGATGGACCCTCTCTGGTCTGACCCAGCAGGGCAATTCTGATGTTCTTCTCAGGGGAAGGCCTCAGCCTCTCTGCCCTGTTGTTGGCCCTCCAGAGGAACTGGTTGGCCCCTGTGTGAGACAGGAGGCAGGACTAAATGGACCCTCCCTGGTCTGACCCAGCAGGGCTCTTCTGATGTTCTTCTCAGGGGAAGGCCTCAGCCTCTCTGCCCTGTTGTTGGCCCTCCAGAGGAACTGGTTGGCCATTGTGTGAGACAGGAGGCTGGACTAGATGGACCCTCCCTGGTCTGACCCAGCAGGGCTCTTCTGATGTTCTTCTCAGGGGAAGGCCTCAGCCTCTCTGCCCTGTTGTTGGCCCTCCAGAGGAACTGGTTGGCCATTGTGTGAGACAGGAGGCTGGACTAGATGGACCCTCCCTGGTCTGACCCAGCAGGGCTCTTCTGATGTTCTTCTCAGGGGAAGGCCTCGGCCTCTCTGCCTTGTTGTTGGCCCTCCAGAGGAATTGGTTGGCCATTGTGTGAGGCAGGATACTGGACTAGATGGACCCTCACTGGTCTGACCCAGCAGGGCTCTTCTGAGGTTCTTCTCAGGGGAAGGCCTCAGCCTCTCTGCCCTGTTGCTGGCCCTCCAGAGAAACTGGCTGGCCACTGTGTGAGACAGGAGGCTGGTCTAGATGGACCCTCACTGGTCTGACCCAGCAGGGCAATTCTGATGTTCTTCTCAGGGGAAGGCCTCAGCCTCTCTGCCCTGTTGTTGGCCCTCCAGAGGAACTGGTTGGCCCCTGGATGAGACAGGAGGCTGGAGTAAATGGACCCTCCCTGGTCTGACCCAGCAGGGCTCTTCTGATGTTCTTCTCAGGGGAAGGCCTCAGCCTCTCTGCCCTGTTGTTGGCCCTCCAGAGGAACTGGTTGGCCATTGTGTGAGACAGGAGGCTGGACTAGATGGACCCTCCCTGGTCTGATCCAGCAGGGCTCTTCTGATGTTCTTCTCAGGGGAAGGCCTCAGCCTCTCTGCCCTGTTGTTGGCCCTCTAGAGGAACTGCTTCTGCCACTGTGAGAGACAGGAGGCTGGACTAGATGGACCCTCCCTGGTCTGATCCAGCAGGGCTCTTCTGATGTTCTTCTCAGGGGAAGGCCTCAGCCTCTCTGCCCTGTTGTTGGCTCTCCAGAGGAACTGGTTGGCCACTATGTGAGATGAAATGCTGGACCAGATGGACCACTAGTCTGATGACCTCACATTCTTAATGAAGAAGCCTGGGGTAGTCAGAGTAAGGGGACAGATATCTCCTTCCATGGAAGGTTTGAGGAGGTGAATAAAGAAGGCTAGGATCTCACTGCGATTCTATAAGAAGAGGCTCTCCTGTTTCAAAATGGTCTTGGACTGTGGGTTCCATAATAATAATAATAATAATAATAATTTTTTATTTCTATTCCGCCCTCCCCGCCGGAGCAGGCTCAGGGCGGCTCACAACAGAAAACACACATTACATCAATTATACTTATAAAACATGGTTAAAACAATTACAAATTATTAAAATTAACTTAACAATATGGCGTTATAAACAGGTTTCAGTAAATTTCCGAGAGTAAAAGCATTTCAAGAATAAAAGCATTTCCAGCAGCATACCTAGTTTGTCACTAGTTTTCCACTAGTTGAAGGCCATCCTGAAGAGGTGGGTCTTGCAGGCCCTACGGAATCCATCTAAACATCGTAGGGCCCTCACCTCCTCAGGGAGTTGATTCCACAGTAATGGAGCGGTAATAGAGAAGGCCCGGTCCCGGGTGGCCTTCAGTCTGGCCTCCCTTGGCCCAGGGATATTCAACTGGTTTTTCCCAGATGACCTCAGTGCCCTCTGGGGCTCATATGGGGAGAGACGGTCCCTTAGGTAGGTAGGTCCTCAGCCATGGCGTCTCCTCCACTCGAACCTCATACCATATTGTCGCAAAATGTTGCGTAGCAGGCAACAGGATTGTTCCTCTGGGCACCGTTCCCAGTGTGGGTGGTAAACCAAGGTCCGGATTTGGACTTGTCCGTTTTTCTTTGCATGCCAGGCTTTGGCCACTAATAAATCTTGGGAGTTTGTAAATAAAAGGCAAGACAGATATGTGTCGCAAGTCGATGGAATCTTGCCTTTGCGGCTGTCTCCGGAGTTATTTTTAACTTTCCCCCTCTTTTAAGCAAACCAGGTGCAAGCATTTCCCCTCCTTCTGTTCCATACTATTTTAAGAGCGTCATTAAGGCAAAATAAACACTGAGAAAGAGGGAGAGACACAGGGCTCATTTTGTAGCAGGAGCTCCTTTGCATATTAGGCCACACCCCTCTGATGTAGCCAGTCTTCCTGGAGCTTACAGGGCTCTTAGTACAGGGCCTACTGTAAGCTCCTGGAGGATTGGCTACATCACGGGTGTGTGGCCTAATATGCAAAGGAGCTCCTGCTACAAAATGAGCCCTGGAGAGACACCATGGGTCTTAAAACCTCAAGATAATGGCCTGAAATATCTCTGCCCCTACCTTCTCTTTCTCTCTTTTTGTGGTTACTAATATCCAACCTGCTGAACAGTTCTGGAGAACACAAAAGAGTTACCTGCAGTGTTAGGGCTGTCAAGTCTCCGGGCCGGGCGGGGATTCTCCCACCCGGGAGGTTCCCAACCCACCAGCCCACATCGGGACGGTGGGGGGAACCTCCCCTGATGTCACCGGCACGATGACATCACCCGCAAGCCACTCTAGGCATTTTCGGGAAAACTCTATGGTTTTCCCGGATGTTCTAGCATTTTGGGAGGGGAAACTCTATGGTACAATAGGTGCGAAAACAGTCCCCCCCTAGAGGCCGCAGGGGACTTGGCAACCCTATGCAGTGTTGTGCAATATTTTTTTTTTTGCTCTTAGTGGCCTACCTCCAACTATGCATGGACGGAAGGCATACAGGGTTTTCCCATGATCCTCTCTGTTCTGGCAGCCTCCTCCCACCAACCCCAAAAGATCATTCCTGGGGTTGTCAACATGGTGCCCACAACTACCTTTCCTCACCCGCACCTGGTGTTAGAATGCGGGTGGGTCCTAATCGGGCACTTGCCCAACAGGGCTTCTGATTGGCCACTGGAGATCCAATTGGCTGGGCAGGTTAGGATAACGTTGCTTCAGTGGCAGCTGCTACCACAGCGATGGGTTTTATTCTCTCTGGTTTCTCTTTTCCAGTGTATTTTTTTTTCGTTTTTCTCAGCACTTGGGTTTCCACTGAACATATGAACATATGAAGCTGCCTTCTACTGAATCAGACCCTTGGTCCATCAAAGTCAGTATTGTCTACTCAGACTGGCAGCGGCTCTCCAGGGTCTCAAACGGAGGTTTTTCACACCTACTTGCCTGGACCCTTTTTAGTTGGAGATGCCGGGGATTGAACCTGGGACCTTCTGCTTACCAAGCAGATGCTCTACCAGTAAGCCACCACCCCTCCCTTAAAGTTGCCTTCATTCCTTGTGAACATCTGAAGCTGCCTTCTACTGAATCAGACCCCCTCAGTTCATCAAAGTCAGTCTTGTGTACTCAGACTGGCAGTGGCTCTCCAGGATCTCAAGCTGAGGTTTTTCACGCCTATTTGCCTGGACCCTTTTTAGCTGGAGATGCTGGGGATTGAACCTGGGACCTTCTGCTTACCAAGCAGATGCTCTACCAGTGAGCCACCATCCCTTCCTTAAAGTTGCCTTCATTCCTTATGAACATATGAGGCTGCCTTATACTGAATCAGACCCCCCTCGTTCCATCAAAGTCAGTCTTGTCTGCTCAGACTGGCAGCGGCTCTCCAGGGTCTCAAGCTGAGGTTTTCCACACCTACTTGCCTGGACCCTTTTCAGTTCGAGATGCCGGGGATTGAACATGGGACCGTCTGCTTACCAAGCAGATGTTCTACTACTGAGCCACCATCCCTCCCTAACACTTATGAGGCTCTCCAGGGTCTCAAGCTGATGTTTTTCACGCCTACTCGCCTGGACCTTTTTTAGTTGGAGATGCCAGGGATTGAACCTGGGACCTTCTGCTTACCGAGCAGATGCTTTACCACTAAGCCACCGTCCCCTCTTGTGTGTGTGGCTCCATTTCCTATGGCAGCCATTTTGTGGATGCCTCCGCCTCCTGCGGCAGCCATTTTTGGGTGACTCCGCCCCCTGTGGCAGCCATTTTGTGGCTGCGCCCTCCACCCCATTGTCAGAATTCCAAAGGTGCTCGCAAGCTGGAAAGGGTTACGATGCAGATCCTGCAACGTAACAGCCACACAGATTGGAGGGAAATGCAGTGGGGAGGGAAGAAAGGAGTAAAATTGCCCTTTCCGTCTTCCCATCAGTCTGGCTGCCCTTGGGGAAGACTCAAAAGGGATTGACTTCACCTCTAACCCGGCCTTCCCGGTAGCTCCCCGGCCTCCATGGCTGTTGCTCCGCAAGGATCCCACATAGGGTTGCCAATCTCCAGGTGGGGGCAGGGGATCCCCCGGTTTGGAGGCCCTCCCCCCGCTTCAGGGTCATCAGAAAGCAGGGGGAGGGGAGGGAAATGTCTGCTGGGAACTCTATTATTCCCTATGGAGACCGATTCCCATAGGGCAGGGGTGGCCAACTATAGCTCTCCAGATGTTTTTGGCCTACAACTTCCATCAGCCCCAGCCAGCAGGGCCGATGGCTGGATCTGATGGGAGTTGTAGGCAAAAAACATCTGGAGAGCTACTGTTGGCCACCCCTGCCATAGGGCATAATGGAGAATTGATCCGTGGGTATTTGGGACTCGGGGGTGGGGCTGCTGTTTGTTTTTTTTTAAAGATAGAGGCACCAAATTTGCAGCATAGCATCTGATGCCTCTCCTCAAAATACCCGCCAAGTTTCAAAAGGATTGGACCAGGGGGTCCAATTCTACGAGCCCCCAAAGAAGGTGCCCCTATCCTTCATTATTTCCAGTGGAGGGAAGGCATTTAAAAGGCGTGCGGGTCCTCAAATGTGATGGCCAGAAACTCCCTTTGGAGTTCAGTTGTGCTTGTCACAACCCTGCTCCTGGCTCTATCCCCAGTGTCTCCTGGCTCCACCTCCAATGTCTCCTGGCTCCACCCCCAGTGTCTCCTGGCTCCACCCTCAATGTCTCCTGCCGGCTGCCTCCACCCCCAGTGTCTCCTGCCTCCACCCCTGAAACCCCCAGATATTCCTTGAATTGGATTTGGCAATCCTAATCCCACAATCCTAGGCCTGATTTTTCTGGGGAGAGTTTAGGGTTGCCAAGTCCAATTTAAGAAATATCTAGGGACTTTTGGGGTGGAGCCAGGAGACTTTGGGGGTGGAGCCAGGAGACATTAGGGGTGGAGCCAAGATCAAGGCTGTGACAAGTATAATTGTACTCCAAAGGGGGTTTTGGCCCTCACATTTAAAGGGACAGCACACCTCTGCCCCCTCCCTCTCTCACACACACAAATACTTACTGGGTCTTGTTCCTGCAGAACTTTACTTGCTCTGAAAACGAAAGCAAAACGAAGGGAGGGGCCGTTCTCCCACGAAACTGTTACTGACCCTTTCCCACGAAGCCCTTCCTGCTTCCTGCTCCCTGCTCAGCGTTAAAGGCACACATTATAAAAACGGACCTGTTTGCAGGTTTCTAAACCTGCGGGAGCTCTGAAACTGCGTGGGGACTGTGGGGGCGGGGGGGGCGCCTGTAAAAACGGGGGATCCCCCACTGGGACCTGGGGATTGGGAAGTCTAGCTCTGCACCTCTGCAGAAGTTCAGGATGCGCGCATTCTCATGTTGGAAAAAAACATGCATGCACATGTATGCATGGACAGTCCTGCTGGTGAGCTGCGGCTCTCCTGCACCTGGTTCTTCTGATCTGGAAGGCTGGTGTGCTTTGGCCCAGCCCGGCATCCTTGATCTGCCAAGCGCTTGACTGCCTCAGGAGCGGGGGTGTGAAAGACAGCTGTTTCCAACTCTATTCCAGCTATACCGGTCCCCGGACTCAGAGGGTCTCTTCCCACCTCTCCTTCTCTCCCCCTCGTGCCTCTCTCTCTCTTCCCCCCTTCCCTCTCCTGTGAACGACGCTGCTTATCTGACCTTCCCTTCTCCCCCCCCCTCCCGTTTCCGACAGCTCTACCTGAGCGCTGAGTGCAAATCCTCGGGGAGCGATCTGGCCGCCTGGTTGCTGACCGAGATGGATATCCATCAGGTATTGCCGGCTGCTTGCGACGTGGTGGATTTGCACGCGGGATGCATGCGGGCTGCTTTCCGCGGGAGTTTTGCGCATCCCCCTCGCCCCCCACGTTCCTGTGCACTTAAGTAAATAGAGTTACGTCGGGAGAATTCAAAGCCTAGAAGGTGGTGAGTTGGAAGGAGGCCTACGAACACAGAGACATTAAAACTGCCTTCTACTGAATCAGACCCTTGGTCCATCAAAGTCAGCATTGCCTACTCAGACTGGCAGCAGCTCTCAGGGGTCTCGGGCTAGGGTCTTTCTCGGTTCTTACAGCCTTAAACCTGGGGCCTTCTGTATGAAAGAGAATATCTTGCCTCACTAACCTCTTACAGTTCTTTGAGGGGGTGAACAAGCATGTGGACAAAGGGGACCCAGTAGATGTTGTTTACCTTGACTTCCAGAAAGCTTTTGATAAAGTTCCTCATCAGAGGCTCCTTAGTAAGCTCAAGAGTCATGGAGTAAAAGGACAGGTCCCCTTCTGGATCAAAAACTGGCAAATTAATAGGAAGCAGAGAGTGAGTATAAATGGACAGGCTTCGCAGTGGAGGATGGAAAGCAGTAGAGTGCCGCAGGGCTCAGTACTGGGTCCCATGCTCTTTAACTTGTTCATTAATGATCTGGAGTTGGGAGTTAGCAGTGAAGTGGCCAAGTTTGCAGATGACACTAAAATGTTCAGGGTGGTGAGAACCAGAGAGGATTGTGAGGCACTCCAAAGGGATACGCTGAGGCTGGGTGAGTGGGCGTCAACGTGGCAGGTGAGGTTCAATGTAACCAAGTGCAAAGTAATGCACATTGGGGACAAAAATCCCAGCTACAAATACAAGTTGATGGGGTGTGAACTGGCAGAGACTGAGCAAGAGAGAGATCTTGGGGTCGTGAAAATGACAAGACAGGGTGCGATTGCAATAAAAAAGGCCAACGCCATGCTGGGAATTATTAGGAAGGGAATTGAAAACAAATCAGCCAGTATCATAATGCCCCTGTATAAATCGATGGTGCGGTCTCATTTGGAATACTGTGTGCAATTCTGGTCACCACACCTCAAAAAGGATATTATAGCATTGGAAAAAGTCCAGAAAAGGGCAACTAGAATGATTAAAGGTTTGGAACGCTTTCCCTATGAAGAAAGGTTCAAACGCTTGGGGCTCTTTAGCTTGCAGAAACGTCAACTGCGGGGTGACATGATAGAGGTTGACAAGATTAGGCATGGGATGGAGAAAGCAGAGGAAGAAGTCCTTTTCTCCCTTTCTCACAATACAAGAACTCGTGGGCATTCAATGAAATTGCTGAGCAGTCAAGTTAGAACGGATAAAAGGAAGTCCTTCTTCACCCAAAGGGTGATTAACATGTGGAATTCACTGCCACAGGAGGTGGCGGTGGCTACAAGCATGTCCAGCTTCAAGAGGGGATTGGATAAAAATATGGAGCAGAGGTCCATCAGTGGCTATTAGCCACAGTCTGTTTGTGTGTGTGCGTATTTTGGCCACTGTGTGATATACAGAGTGTTGGACTGGATGGGCCATTGGCCTGATCCAACATGGCTTCTCTTATGTTCTTATGTGACACAGAGTGTTGGACTGGATGGGCCATTGGCCTGATCCAACATGGCTTCTCTTATGTTCTTATGCGACACAGAGTGTTGGATTGGATGGGCCGTTGGCCTGATCCAACATGGCTTCTCTTATGTTCTTATGCGACACAGAGTGTTGGACTGCATGGGCCGTTGGCTTGATCCAACATGGCTTCTCTTATGTGACACAGAGTGTTGGACTGGATGGGCCATTGGCCTGATCCAACATGGCTTCTCTTATGTTCTTACGTGACACAGAGTGTTGGACTGGATGGGCCATTGGCCTGATCCAACATGGCTTCTCTTATGTTCTTACGTGACACAGAGTGTTGGACTGGATGGGCCATTGGCCTGATCCAACATGGCTTCTCTTATGTTCTTACGTGACACAGAGTGTTGGACTGGATGGGCCATTGCCCTGGTCCAACATGGTTTCTCTTATGTGACAAAGAGTGTTGGACTGGATGGGCCATTGGCCTGATCCAACATGGCTTCTCTTATGTTCTAACGTGACACAGAGTGTTGGACTGGATGGGCCATTGCCCTGGTCCAACATGGTTTCTCTTATGTGACACAGAGTGTTGGACTGGATGGGCCATTGGCCTGATCCAACATGGCTTCTCTTATGCCAAGCAGATGCTCTGCCACTGAGCCACTGAAATCTTTTACACCACCTCCTGCCTGGTCCTTTTAACTGGGGAAGCTGGGGACTTCTGCATGCCAAGCCGATGCCTCTGCCACTGAGCCGCAGTCGCTTAACAAACACCAATTCCCCACTATGCCGCTCTCCCTCTCCTCTTCTCTGTAGAGCTTCCGTCGGATTCCACACTCTCTGCCTTCGGGGCTGCAACTCGCTTCGCCTTTTTTTGTACACCAAACAGGAACTGGTTTTTTAGAGGATCTTGTTTGCTAGGCGAAAAAAGCTGAGTGAGTTGCAGCCCGGGGGCAGAGAGTGTGTGTGGAATCCGACGGAAGCCCGGCAGAGGAGAGGAGAATGAGAGCGGCATAAGGCGAGTGGGAAATCGGTCGGGAGCTGGTTCCTACTGAATCAGACCCCCCTCGGTCCATCGAAGTCAGCATTGCCTACTCAGACTGGCAGCCGCTGTCCAAGGTCTTTCTTAGTTCTTACAGCCTTACACCTGGGGCCTTCTGCATGCCAAGCAGATGCTCAACCACTGGCCCACAACCCTCCCAAAGAGCATAAGACATGAACACATGAAGCTGCCTTCCATTGAATCAGATCTTTGGTCCAACAAGGTCAGAATTGTCTACTCAGACTGGCAGCGGCTCTCCTGGGTCTCAAGCTAAGGTTTTTCACGTCTATTTGCCTGGACCCTTTTTTGGAGATGCCAGGGATTGAACCTGGGACCTTCTGCTTACCAAACACATGTTCTACCACTGAGCCATAGCCCCATTCATGGCTCTCCAGGGTCTCAAGCTGAGGTTTTTCACACCTATTTGCCTGGACTAATTTTAGTTGGAGATGCCGAGGATTGAACCTGGGACCTTCTGCTTACCAAGCAGATGCTCTACCACTGAGCTACCGTCCCTCCCTTAAAGTTGCCTTCATTCCTTGTGAATATATGAACATATGAAGCTGCCTTCTACTGAATCAGACCCTGGGTCCATCAAAGTCAGTATTGTCTACTCAGATTGGCAGCTGCTCTCCAGGGTCTCAAGCTGAGGTTTTTCACGCCTACTTGCCTGGACCCTTTTTAGTTGGAGATGCCAGGGATTGTACCTAGGACCTCCTGCTTACCATGCAGATGCTCTACCTCTGAGCCACTGTCCCTTCCTTTCACTGGAGATGCTGGGGTTTGGACCGGGGACCTTCTGCATGCGTGGCAAGTCTGCTAAGCCATAGAACAGGCCAGCCCCTTGCTTGTACATCCCTTCCTCCGCAACTGAATCAGGCCCAGTGGCTTCAGGAAAGGGGAGGGAGGTGGAATTCAGAGACGGCCAGGAGGGCGGGTGGTGAATCTTGTCAAATTGACAAAGGGAGGGAAACACGTCATGCAAGAAGTCTTGCTTGCGTCGTTTTATTGCATCTTTGTCTCTGGCACAGACATGGGGCTCAGTGATTCCTGGGTGCCATCAAAGAGTATGGAAAACGGGTCACAAGAGGATGAATCCTGGGCATCCTGACGCCTCTAAGCGGTGATGCCCAACAAGAAAAATACTAGCCAGTTTGGTGCAGTGGTTAAGTGCGTGGACTCTTATCTGGGAGAACCGGGTTTGATTCCCCACTTCTCCACTTGCACCTGCTGGAATGGCCTTGGGTTAGCCATAGTGGTTAAGTGTGCAAACTCTTATGTGGGAGAACCGGGTTTGATTCCCCACTCCTCCACTTGCACCTGCTGGCATGGCCTTGGGTTAGCCATAGTGGTTAAGTGTGCAAACTCTTATCTGGGAGAACCGGGTTTGATTCCCCACTTCTCCACTTGCACCTGCTGGAATGGCCTGGGGTCAGCCATAGCTCTGGCAGGAGTTGTCCTTGAAAGGGCAGCTGATGTAAGAGCTCCCTCAGTTCCACCCACCTCACAGGGTGCCTGTTCTGGGAGAGGAAGGGAAAGGAGATTGTGAGCCGCTCTGAGACTCTGTCCTTGAAAGGGCAGCTGCTGGGAGAGCCCTCTCAGCCCCACCCACCTTATAAGGTGTCTGTTGTGGGGGAGGAAGGAAAAGGAGATTGTAGGCCGCTCTGAGACTCTGTCCGTGAAAGGGCAGCTGCTGTGAAAGCCCTCTCAGCCCCACCCACCTCATAAGGTGTCTGTTGTGGGGGAAGAAGGAAAAGGAGATTGTAGGCCGCTCTGAGACTCTGTCCTTGGAAGGGCAGCTGCTGTGAGAGCCCTCACAGCCCCACCCACCTCACAGGGTGTCTTGTTGTGGGGGGAGAAAGGGAAAGGAGATTGTAGGCCTCTCTGAGACTCTGTCCTTGAAAGGGCAGCTGTTGTGAGAGCTCTCTCACCCCCACCCACCTCACAGGGTGTCTTTTGTGGGGGGAGAAGATATGGGAGGTTGTAAGCCGCTCTGATTCTCTGATTCAGAGAGAAGGGCGGGGTATAGATTTGCAATTCTTCTTGACAAAATGAAATGAAACGGCTGTGAATAATGAACATAAAGATCAACCGTGAACTTCAGAGTGATTTCTGAACGAGATATGAGTCACGAGGTCAGAGATAGTGGACAAGAAGGAAAGCCATGGCTCCTGAATGCTTGCTTGCTTAATTAATTAATTAATAAACACTTATGCATTCAGAAGTGGGAGGTCTACAATTATTAGTAGAAAAGATGATGAGAGCTCTGACCAACAAAGATAGCTCTCCAGATGTTTTTTTGCCTACAACTCCCAACAGCCCCAGCCAGCATGGCCAACGGCTAGGGCTGATGGGAGTTGTAGGCAAAAAACATCTGGAGAGCTACCAAATTTGTTGTCCTCTTTTTCGGAGCCAAGTTCTTTTTCTGCCGGCTTCCAATCTGTAGCCACTTGATCACCTTCCTGCAGTGGTTTTCGTACAATGCTGTATGTTACTTGACCAGAAGGGCTAAGCCATTCATTTAGGGCAAGGTAAGATTAGATAAAGAGCGCCGTGGTGCAGAGTGGTAAAGCTGCAGTACTGCAGTCCTAAGGTCTGCTCAAGACCTGAGTTGGATCCCGGTGGAAGCTGGGTTTTCAGGTAGCCGGCTCGAGGTTGACTCAGCCTTCCATCCTTCCGAGGCCGGTCAAATGAGTACCCATCTTGATGGGAAAGTGTAGACGACTGGGGAAGGCAATGGCAAACCACCCCGTGAAAAGTCTGCCGTGTAAACGTCATGATGCAACGTCACGCCAGAGTCGGAAACGACTGGTGCTTGCACAAGAGACTACCTTTACCTTTTTAAGATTAGACAATCTGGTAGGATCAGAACACCGAGGTTTACTTTCACCACAAGCTGAGTTTGTTGAGAAAACGCAAAGAACAGAGCGGCCGTCAAGGGCAGACAAAGAGCAAGGAAGTTGGCATGTGCCAGGGTAATCGCAGCAGTTCCTCGAGGCAGCCTGACAGAGGCTCAAAATGGTTGCCTTTGTTTCTTTTTGAAAATGTGGGGAGGCTCTCCGTAGTGAACTCTGATATTCTTGCTTGACCAGCTTGGTGCGTTTGGTTAGAACGGATAAAAGGAAGTCCTTCACCCAAATGGTGATTAACATGTGGAATTCACTGCCACAGGAGGTGGCGGCGGCTACAAGCATAGCCAGCTTCAAGAGGGGACTGGATACAATTATGGAGCAGAGGTCCATCAGTGGCTATTAGCCACAGTATATATGTGTGTGTGTGCGTGTATGTGTGTGTATGTGTGTGTATATGTATGTATATGTGTGTGTGTATATATATATTGGCCACTGGGTGACATAGGGTGTTGGACTGGATGGACCATTGGCCTGATCCAACATGGCTTCTCTTATGATCTTATGTCTGAGGCAGTGATGCTCTGAATTCTTGGTGCTTGGGGCGCAACAGTGGGAGGGCTTCTAGTGTTCTGGCCTCACTGGTGGACCTTCTGATGGCACCTGGATTTTTTTGGCCACTATGTGACAGAGTGTTGGACTGGATGGGCCATTGGGCTGACCCAACATGGCTTCTCTTATGTTCTTATGTCTGAGGCAGTGATGCTCTGTATTCTTGGTGCTTGGGGGCGCAGCAGTGGGAGGGCTTCTAGTGTCCCGGCCCCACTGGTGGACCTCCTGATGGCACCTGGGTTGATTCAACATGGTTTCTCTTATGTTCTTATGTGACACAGAGTGTTGGACTGGATGGACCATTGGCCTGATCCAACAGGGCTTCTCTTATGTTCTTACGTGACACAGAGTGTTGGACTGGATGGACCATTGGCCTGATCCAACAGGGCTTCTCTTATGTTCTTATGTGACACAGAGTGTTGGACTGGATGGGCCACTGGCCTGATCCTATAGGGCTTCTCTTATGTTCTTACGTGACACAGAGTGTTGGACTGGATGGGCCACTGGCCTGATCCAACAGGGCTTCTCTTATGTTCTTATGTGACACAGAGTGTTGGACTGGATGGGTTACTGGCCTGATCCAACATAGCTTCTCTTATGTTCTTATGTGACACAGAGTGTTGGACTGGATAAGCCATTGGCCTGACTCAACATGGCTTCTCTTATGTTCTTACGTGACACAGAGTGTTGGACTGGATGGGCCACTGGCCTGATCCAATAGGGCTTCTCTTATGTTCTTACGTGACACAGAGTGTTGGACTGGAGGGGCCACTGGCCTGATCCAACAGGGCTTCTCTTATGTTCTTATGTGACACAGAGTGTTGGACTGGATGGGTTACTGGCCTGATCCAACATAGCTTCTCTTATGTTCTTATGTGACACAGAGTGTTGGACTGGATAAGCCATTGGCCTGATTCAACAGGGCTTCTCTTATGTTCTTATGTGACACAGAGTGTTGGACTGGATGGGCCATTGGCCTGACCCAACATGGCTTCTCTTATGTTCTTATGTTAAATCAAAGACAGGGCCAGCCCTTCCACTAGGCAAACTTGTCTACGGCGGTGGCCTTCTAGGGTTCCCAAATTGGGCACTCCCATGTGACTTGGTGATGTTATCAGTGCGGGGGCGGGGGGGGACGGGACCACCACAAATTGTCCTTGCCAAGGGTGCCAGTCAGTCTAGGCCCAAAGACGGTCATTTAGGTAGGAATGCGTCCTTTGCTTTTGGCTTGTCCGAAAGTTTGTCAAACATGCGGGTCAACAAGACCAAGCGAGCTTTGAAAGATAGTGCTGGGGAGAGGGGTTAGAGAACAGCAAGAGAACGCTAGCTTTTTTAAATAGCAAAGGGTCGGCTGGACTGTGACTGATTCAGCCGGTCAGGAATTCACAGCATGCACTCTGGAATTTTATCAGTGAAAGCGCAGTTTTAAAAAAAAACCCAAAATACTATCTTGCATGCTGAAGTACAAAGTAGGAGTCCGGTAGCAGCTTTAAGATCAACAAAGTCTTAAATGATACTAAATTGGGAGGGGTTGCAAACACAGCAGAAGACAGAAACAGGATACAGGATGACCTCGACGGGCTTGAAAACTGGGCTAAAAGCGATAAAATGCATTTTAACAGGGAGAAATGTAAATTTCTGCATTTAGGTAGGAAAAAAAACAATGCATGGTTATAGGATGGGGGAGACTTGTCTTAGCAGTAGTAGGTGCGAAAAGGATCTCGGGGTCTTAGTGGATCATACGCTGAACACGAGTCAACAGTGTGATGCGGTGGCTAAAAAGGCAAATGCAATTTTGGGCTGTATCTACAGACGTATAGTGTCCAGAACATGTGAAGTGATGGTATCGCTTTACTCTGCTCTGGTAAGACCTCACCTGGAGTCTTGTGTTCAGTTTTGGGCACCACATTTTAAGAAGGATATAGAAAAGCTGGAACGGGTTCAGATGAGGGTGGCAAAGATGGTGAGGGGTCTGGAGACTAAGTCCTATGAGGAAAGGTTGAAGGAGCTGGGCATGTTTAGCATGGAGAGGAGGTGGCTGAGAGGTGATATGGTCACCATCTTCAAGTACTTGAAGGTCTGTCATAGAGACGATGGTGTGGAATTCTTTTCTGTGGCCCCAGAAGGTAGGACCACAACCAGTGGGTTGAAATTGAATCAGAAGAGTTTCTGGCTCAACATTAGGAAGAACTTCCTGACCATTAGAGCGGTTCCTCGGGGGAATAGGCTTCCTCCTTGGGAGATAGTGGACTCTGCTTCCATGGAGGTTTTTAAACAGAGGCTAGATGGCCATCTGACAGCAATGAAGATCCTTTGAATTTAGGGGGAGGTGTTTGTGAGTTTCCTGCATTGTACAGGGGGCTGGACTAGATGACCCTGGACGTCCCTTTCAACTCTATGATTCTAACTACCTCCTGATCCCTCACCCCAGTACTGTCCGGATACAGCGAATCAGGTGCCTTTCCCAGCCAAACCCACCTTGCAAGGTCATGGTTTGGGTGAGGTGACCACCCCACCCCTGAAAACCTCCAAGGAAGGGCAGGGCACTTATAACAAGCTCAACGATCCACAACAGTAATGTCCTTTGAGTAGGCCTCAGATTCAGCAGGAGCACAGCTCCTGAACCTTTCTGAGGGTCCCCCCTCTTCCTCCTCACCTAGATGGCACTAGGTTGGACTAGATGGCCCTAGAGGTCCCTTCCAATTCCAGGATTCTAGAAGAAGAATGCACAGGAAGTGCTCTAGGACTCCTGCTGGCAACGTCCTGCGTAAACATTGAGTCGTGACCGTGAGGATGGATTTCCGAGGGTAAAGCTGCTAAGCTCATGTAGAAACATACTCCCCAGCCCAGCTGGTGCAATCGGAAAACTGTGGCTTTGTGCGCAATTTTATTCGGAAGCTGGAAAGGGAGGGAGAGAGGCGTTTCCTGTCTAGCTCATGCAGGTTTTTGCTGTGTTTGTGCAGTTAACTAACGGCACGGGCTGTCTGCCATACTGGTTCTGTGCCGGCAGGCGAGAGAGAGCGCGTTTGAAAATGTCGGGAAGTAAGCGGCTATTTTAGCCTGCCCTTTCGAATGAGCGATAGCTTCGACCTTTCTCTTTGGAGGAGTTCGAAGAAACGTCTCGAACGGTCCAACATTAATCTGCAGCATCCACCTACGAATAGCCTTGCAGCAAAATCACCCAAATTTATGAGATGGGGTTAAGGAGTACACCGTCAGGTTTGCAGCTCACATGGACTTCCCCATTCCCTTCTGTAGCTAGCTGTACATCCCCATAGGAGAACGACGTTCAAGTCTAGCGGCACCTTCAAGATGAACAGATTTTTATTCCTAAGCTTTTGTGCAAACGCAAACTATTAGTAGGTAGAAAGAGGAAGAAGGTATCGATGATATTGATATTGGATTTATACCCCGCCCTCCACTCTGAGTCTCAGAGCAGCTCACGATCTCCTTTCCCTTCCTCCCCCACAACAGTCCCCCCTGTGAGGTAGGTGGGGCTGAGAGAGCTCTTACAGCAGCTGCCCTTTCAAGGACAACTCCCGCGATAGCTATGGCTGACCCAAGGCCATTCCAGCAGCTGCAAGTGGTTCTCCCAGATAAGAGTTCGCACACTTAACCACTACACCAAACTGACTCTATGGGTGTTTTCGCACTCACGTTTTACTGGCGCCACGACCCTCCTCACGCCGGCGAATCTGCATGGATTTCGCACCAGAAGCGCCGGCGCACCCAGAAGCGCCGGCTACTTCCGTCGCTAAGCCAGCGCAAACGTTTTCCTGCATCTTTGCGATTTCCGTTTGCGCTGGCTTAGCGACGGAAGTAGCCGGCGCTTCTGGGTGCGCCGGCGCTTCTGGTGCGAAATCCATGCAGATTCGCCGGCGTGAGGAGGGTCGTGGCGCCAGTAAAACATGAGTGCGAAAACGGCCAATGCTTATGCCTTGAATAATCCCTTTTTTTTGGTGGTGGGTGTGCGCAGACATGCCTGACTGACTCCTGTTCATGAATGATCTGGAGTTGGGTTTAAGCAGTGAAGTGGCTAAGTTGGCAGATGACACTAAATTGTTCAGGGTGGTGAGAACCAGAAAGGATTTTGAGGCACTCCAAAGGGATCTGTCAAGGCTGGGAAAGTGGGAATCAACGTGGCAAATGAGGTTCAGCATCGCCAAGTGCAAAGTAATGCACATTGGGGCCAAAAATCTTAACTGTAAATACAAGTTGATGGGGTGTGAACTGGCGGAGACTGACCAAGAGAGAGATCTTGGGGTCGTGGTAGAGAACTCACTGAAAAGGTCAAGACAGTGTGCAATGGCAATAAAAAAGGTTAACGCCATGTTGGGAATTATTAGGGAGGGAATTGGAAACAAATCAGCCAGTATCATAATGCCCCTGTATAAATCGATGGTGCGGTCTCATTTGGAATACTGGGTGCAATTCTGGTCACCGCACCTCAAAAAGGATATTATAGCATTGGAAAGAGTGCAGAAAAGGGCGACTATAGAGTGATTCAAGGTTTGGAATACTTTCCCTATGAAGAAAGGTTAAAACGCTTGGGGCTTTTAGCTTGGAGAAACATCGACTGTGGGGTGACATGATAGAGGTTTACAAGATTATGCATGGGATGGAGAAGGTAGAGAAAGAAGTACTTTTCTCCCTTTCTCACAATACGAGAACTCATGGACATTCAATGAAATTGCTGAGCAGTCGGGTTAGAACGGATAAAAGGAAGTACCTCTTCACCCAAAGGGTGATTAACACATGGAATTCACTGCCACAGGAAGTGCTGGCAGCTGCAAGCATAGACAGCTTCAAGAGGGGTTTGGATAAGCATATGGAGCAGAGGTCCATCAGTGGCTATTAGCCACAGCTCATCGTTGAAACTCTCTGTCTGGGGCAGGGATGCTCTGTATTCTTGGTGCTTGGGAGGGGCAGCAGTGGGAGAGCTTCTAGTGTCCTGGCCCCACTGGTGGACCTCCTTATGGCACTTGGGGTTTTTTGGCCACTGTGTGACACAGAGTGTTGGACTGGATGGGCCATTGGCCTGATCCAACATGGTCTCTCTTATGTTCTTATGTGACACAGATTGTTGGACTGGATGGGCCATTGGCATGTTCCAACATGGCCTCTCTTATGTTCTTATCTGACACAGAGCGTTGGACTGGATGGGCCATTGGCCTGATCCAACATAGCCTCTCTTATGTTCTTATGTAACACAAACTGTTGGATGGGATGGGCCATTGGCCTGATCCAGCATGGCTTCTCTTATGTTCTTATGTGACAAACTGTTGAACTGGATGTGCCATTGGCCTGATCCAACATGGCCTCTCTTATGTTCTTATGTGACACAAACTGTTGGACTGGAAGGGCCATTGGCCTGATCCAGCATGGCTTCTCTTATGTTCTTATGTGACAAACTGTTGAACTGGATGGGCCATTGGCCTGATCCAACATGGCTTCTCTTATGTTCTTAGTGCCCCACCCCCCCGTCTCAAAAAAGCAGGGGAATCTCCTCGTCCAGATTCAGCAGGAATCTCCACTCTCAGGACTTAACCCATCGGATCTGGTCTTGCCCTCCAGAGCAGCAGAGAAGCAGATTGCTGGGCCCTCTTCCATACGGCCTGCCCTTCTCAGCTTTCTAGAAACGACAGCAGTTTCCATGTTGTCTTCTCTGCATAGCGTATGCCCCACCCCCAAAAGCACCCAGACAGCTTCACTGATTATCAGTCTCTGTAGCCAAGGAAACAGATTAAAGGTTTTGGAAAGCAGCCGATCTTGGATTGCCTCTTTGAAGGTTTCACGTGGCTGTGCTGGGGAAGCCAGTGGGTGACTCTCTCAGGAGCAATAGCGAAGGAGAAAGGAAAGGAAAGGTCCCCTGTGCAAGCACCAGTCGTTTCCAACTCTGGGGTGACGTTGCTTTCACAACATTTTCACGGCAGACTTTTTATGGGGTGGTTTGCCATTGCCTTCCCCAGTCATCTACGCTATCCCCGCAGCAAGCTGGGGACTCCTTTTACCCACCTCGGAAGGATGGAAGACTGAGTCAACCTTGAGCCGGCTGCCTGAAAACCCAGCTTCCACCAGGGATCAAACTTCAGGTCGTTATTCTGTTTTAAAGACGCGTCAGAGGATCTCTTAGAAACAGTGTATGTTTATGCTTTTCCTGATGTATATGTATGCAATCGTACCATTTTATCCTTTTTTAACCAATTTGTTCTGATATATATATGTACATATTTTATGCCAATAAAGGCTAACTTGACTTGAAAACCCAGCTTCCACCAGGGATCGAACTCAGGCCGTGAGAAGAGCTTAGGACTGCAGTACTGCAGCTTTAACACTCTGTGCCACGGGGCTCCCTACAAAAGGAAGGGTGACTTGACTGTCAAGCAGAACATCTGAAAAGCATGGGTGTTTTGAAAGCTCACACCACCACTGGATCGCTTACCACGTGTGTGGCAAAAGCCCTTTACCTTTTCCCGCTCTCCGTGTTTGAATGAACAGTTGGTTTCTTTTGTGTGTGCAGCTGGGAGTTCAGGCTAATAGAGAGCCAGTTTTGTGTAGTGGTTAAGTGTGCGGACTCTCATCTGGGAGAACCGGGTTTGATTCCCCACTCCTCCACTTGCAGCTGCTGGAATGGCCTTGGGTCAGCCATAGCTCTAATAGAGAGCCAGTTTGGTGTAGTGGTTAAGTGTGTAGACTCTCATCTGGGAGAACCGGGTTTGATTCCCCACTCCTCCACTTGCTGCTGCTGGAATGGCCTTGGGTCAGCCATAGCTCTAATAGAGAGCCAGTTTGGTGTAGTGGTTAAGTGTGTAGACTCTTATCTGGGAGAATCGGGTTTGATTCCCCACTCCTCCACTTGCACCTGCTGGAATGGCCTTGGGTCAGCCATAGCTCTACTAGAGAGCCAGTTTGGTGTAGTGGTTAAGTGCGTGGACTCTTATCTGGGAGAACCGGGTTTGATTCCCCACTCCTCCACTTGCAGCTGCTGGAATGGCCTTGGGTCAGCCTTAGCTCTAATAGAGAGCCAGTTTGGTGTAGTGGTTAAGTGTGTGGACTCTTATCTGGGAGAACCGGGTTTGATTCCCCACTCCTCCACTTGCAGCTGCTGGAATGGCCTTGGGGCAGCCATAGCTCTAATAGAGAGCCAGTTTGGTGTAGTGGTTAAGTGTGCGGACTCTCATCTGGGAGAACCGGGTTTGATTCCCCACTCCTCCACTTGCAGCTGCTGGAATGGCCTTGGGGCAGCCATAGCTCTAATAGAGAGCCAGTTTGGTGTAGTGGTTAAGTATGCAGACTCTTATCTGGGAGAACCGGGTTTGATTCCCCACTCCTCCACTTGCAGCTGCTGGACTGGCCTTGGGTCAGCCTTAGCTCTAATAGAGAGCCAGTTTGGTGTAGTGGTTAAGTGTGCGGACTCTCATCTGGGAGAACCGGGTTTGATTCCCCGCTCCTCCACTTGCAGCTGCTGGAATGGCCTTGGGTCAGCCATAGCTCTAATAGAGAGCCAGTTTGGTGTAGTGGTTAAGTGTGTGGACTCTTATCTGGGAGAACCGGGTTTGATTCCCCACTCCTCCACTTGCAGCTGCTGGAATGGCCTTGGGTCAGCCATAGCTCTAATAGAGAGCCAGTTTGGTGTAGTGGTGAAGTGTGCGGACTCTTATCTGGGAGAACCGAGTTTGATTCCCCGCTCCTCCACTTGCAGCTGCTGGAATGGCCTTGGGTCAGCCTTAGCTCTAATAGAGAGCCAGTTTGGTGTAGTGGTTAAGTATGCAGACTCTCATCTGGGAGAACCGGGTTTGATTCCCCACTCCTCCACTTGCAGCTGCTGGAATGGCCTTGGGTCAGCCATAGCTCTAATGGAGAGCCAGTTTGGTGTAGTGGTTAAGTGTGTGGACTCTTATCTGGGAGAACCGGGTTTGATTCCCCACTCCTCCACTTGCAGCTGCTGGAATGGCCTTGGGTCAGCCATAGCTCTAATGGAGAGCCAGTTTGGTGTAGTGGTAAAGTGTGTGGACTCTTATCTGGGAGAACCGGGTTTGATTCCCCACTCCTCCACTTGCACCTGCTGGAATGGCCTTGGGTCAGCCATAGCTCTAATAGAGAGCCAGTTTGGTGTAGTGGTTAAGTGTGTGGATTCTCATCTGGGAGAACCGGGTTTGATTCCCCGCTCCTCCACTTGCAGCTGCTGGAATGGCCTTGGGTCAGCCATGGCTCTTGTAGGAGTTGTCTTTGAAAGGGCAGCTTCTGGGAGAACTCTCGCAGCCCCACCCGCCTCTGTTTCTGGTTTAGAAAGAAGGGAGGGGTAGAAATCTGTAGTCGTCTTGAGAAACACGCTGGAGAGCGCCCAGGACAAAGTTTGGTTGCCTTTCTCCCTTTCCCCTTTCTCTTTGGCTTCCCCCTCTTTTTGGCTTGTGTCGGTCAGATGTAGACTGAGCTCACAACTTTTGCTTGTCTGCTGTGATGTAACGTAAGGGCAGGGGGGTACCTCCCTTCCACCACGTTCAGTTTTAGAAGACCTGCGTATCTTCTTGCTCTACGTACATCGCAGTTTCCATGCGATGTTTTTTGGAAGCAGAGGGGCAGAATTTCATACAACGAGCTTCTTTTCTTTTTCTTTTTTGGCTGCCGTTTTGCTGCTGCTTTTTTTTTTTTTAAATCGAAACGATTCGGTCAAAATCTAGAGCGGCCGTTACCCTTTGCTCAGCGGTCGTTATTTTACTTTCTTTTGCATTGTAGGGCAGTAGAACGCTTTTCGTTAGGCAAAACGGAATGGCGCGAGATGGAGGGAAGCCGCCTGGCTTGCCGGCTGTAAGGGGGGCCTAATCAGTGACCCTTTTCTCTCTCCTCCCTCTCATCTTCAGGTCTTTGACACCCGCTCGGATGCCCTGGCAGTTCACGCCATTGGGGTGCTGACGTCCATCATGAGTGGCTCTCCTTCAGCCAAGGTAAGTGGCTCACGTTCGTGGGAGGGGACAGTTTGAGTAACGCGACGAAGATGAGACGTTAAACCGGGGTCTCTCAGTTCGGTATCGTGGTTCAGTGTGTGGACTCTTATCTGGGAGAACCGGGTTTGATTCCCCACTCCTCCACTTGCAGCTGCTGGGTTGGGCTTGGGTCAGCCATGAAAGGGCAGCTTCTGTCAGAGCTCTCTCAGCCCCGCCCACCTCACAGGGTGTGTGTTGTGGGGGAAGAAGATAAAGAAGGAGAAGGAGAAGATGGTGATGGTATTGGATGTATATCCTGCCCTCCACTCCGAATCTCAGAGTTTCAGAGCGGCTCACAATCTCCTTTATCTTCCTCCCCCACAACAGACACCCTGTGAGGTGGGTGGGGCTGAGAGGACTCTCACAGCAGCTGCCCTTTCAAGGACAACCTCTGCCAGAGCTATGTCTGACCCAAGGCCATTCCAGCAGGTGCAAGTTGAGGAGTGGGGAATCAAACCCGGTTCTCCCAGATAAGAGTCCGCACACTTCACCACTACACCAAAGTGGCTCTCTATTAGAGCTATGGCTGACCCAAGGCCATTCCAGCAGCTGCAAGTGGAGGAGCGGGGAATCAAACTCGGTTCTCCCAGATAAGAGTCCGCACACTTCACCACTACACCAAAGTGGCTCTCTATTAGAGCTATGGCTGACCCAAGGCCATTCCAGCAGCTGCAAGTGGAGGAGCGGGGAATCAAACTCGGTTCTCCCAGATAAGAGTCCGCACACTTCACCACTACACCAAAGTGGCTCTCTATTAGAGCTATGGCTGACCCAAGGCCATTCCAGCAGCTGCAAGTGGAGGAGCGGGGAATCAAACTCGGTTCTCCCAGATAAGAGTCCGCACACTTCACCACTACACCAAAGTGGCTCTCTATTAGAGCTATGGCTGACCCAAGGCCATTCCAGCAGCTGCAAGTGGAGGAGCGGGGAATCAAACTCGGTTCTCCCAGATAAGAGTCCGCACACTTCACCACTACACCAAACTGAAGATTGTAAACTGCTCTGATTCAGAGAGAAGGGTGGGGTATAAATCTATGGTCTTCTTCTTGATTGGGGAAAGGTTTCAGGCAGTGTTCCCTCTAAGATGTTAGTGTGAGGCAGCTCACAGTTTTTAAGCCTCTGGTTGACACATGTCTGTCTCAGCTCACGAAGGATGGCCCCAGTGCAGAATCATTTACGCAGTAGCCAAATCACTCACTCACGACTTTAGTGCCAGTTACTCACGAAGCAGAATTTTTGCTCACAAGATTCTGCAGCGTAGAGGGAACATAGCCATTCTCAGGCAAAGAACCTCAGACTTCAGTGGGGCTACAAAATGCAACATTTGCTCGGAAAGAAACTGAATTCAGTCTTAGGACTCTGAATTCAAAGAACAGAAACCGCAGGACTTTTCCTGTCGTCAAAGAATATGCACCAAAGCACCATCTACTGTTGTCTTCTACCAGCAAGTGTGGACTCTTTTTTTGGCATTCACTATCACTCTCAATAATGGGTTTATTATGGGAGGAAAGAAACTGGCTGGATATTGGCAACGCGAAGGGGGAAAAATCCAGAATTTATCTCTAAGATTCTTTTTTTGTTGTTCTTTGTGACATGCTCTCAAGTCTACTTCACGAAGACCTTCCAAGGTCTTCCATGACTGATTTTGCACTACGCTTGTTCCGGGGTAAAGAGCCTTTTTGCTACTGGGGCTTCGCTCCGTTTTCGCACAAGTTGCCCCGGAGCTGCGAGTTGGCACGCTGCTATTCCGCGGCAAGCGGAAACGGCTCGTCAATGTATCCCGCTTGCTGCGAAAGAAACTTGTGTGAAAACAGAACGAAGCCCCGGTAGCAAAAGAGCTCTCCACCCTGGGACGAGCGTAGTGCAAAATCGGTCCCTGTTTAGGGTGGTGGTAAAGTTCCCAACCTCAAGATGGGGCCTGGAGATCTTTTGGAATTGAAACTTGTCTCCCGATCACATAAATCCCTTATCGATCAGCAAATTATTGATTTAAAACATGCGTTCCACTTCTCCTGGCTTTGGAAGGTGAACTGCATGACCTTATCGTGATTCCCCTCCTCTTCCTAAATGCCATTCTCCCCAGCTCCACCCTCAAATCTCTTAAGTATTTCAGCACCTAGAGTTGGCACCCATAGGTGGTGGAAGCGGACAGTTCCTTGCAGAAGTCTTGTTCTATCTAATTGTGATTGTGGCTCTTTCAGGAGGTGTTCAAAGAACGGATCGGCTACTCCCATTTGCACGAAGTCCTGAAGAGCCAGAGCCAGCCAACTCAGAGGCTCCTGCAGGAGCTGCTGAATATGGTGAGGAGAACCGGTTGCTTTCATCTCAGGTCCTTGGCAACCAAGGTCCTTCTGAGGCCAGGAAGGGGAGGGGGCCTTGAAACTGGAGTTGCCTAGCAACCGGTGGGAAACAGAAGACGTGGGAGGGGCGCCGTCAAGCAGCACTTCTGCAGAACTATTCTATGATTCCATGAACTATACATTGTACCCTACAGTTGTGGAAAAGTTCACGTCGGGACCACGCAACATAGCATCCAGACAAGAATGAAAGGGGGAAAATCATACAAGCATAGCCAGCTTTAAGAGGGGATTGGATAAAAATATGGAGCAGAGGTCCATCAGTGGCAAGTAGCAACAGTACACACACACATATATTGGCCATTGTGTGACACAGAGTGTTGGACTGGATGGGCCATTGGCCTGATCCAACGTGGCTTCTCTTATGTTCTTATGTGACACAGAGTGTTGGACTGGATGGGCCATTGGCCTGATCCAACATGGCTTCTCTTATGTTCTTATGTGACACAGAGTGTTGGACTGGATGGGCCATTGGCCTGATCCAACATGACTTCTCTTATGTTCTTATGTGACACAGAGTGTTTGACTGGATGGGCCATTGGCCTGATCCAACATGGCTTCTCTTATGTTCTTATGTGACACAGAGTGTTGAACTGGAGGGGCCATTGGCCTGATCCAACATGGCTTCTCTTATGTTCTTATGTGACACAGAGTGTTGGACTGGAGGGGCCATTGGCCTGATCCAACATGACTTCTCTTATGTCCTTATGTCTGGGGCAGTGATGCTCTGTCTTCTTGGTGCTTGGGGGCGGGCACAGTGGGAGGGCTTCTAGTGTCCTGGTCCCACTGATGGACCTCTTGATGGCACTTGGGTTTTTTGGCCACTATGTGACACAAAGTGTTGGACTGAATGGGCCACTGGCCTGATCCAACATGGCTTCTCTTATGTTCTTATGTGACACAGAGTGTTGGACTGAATGGGCCACTGGCCTGATCCAACATGGCTTCTCTTATGTTCTTATGTGACACAGAGTGTTGGACTGGAGGGGCCATTGGCCTTATCCAACATGGCTTCTCTTATGTTCTTATGTGACACAGAGCGTTGGACTTGATGGGTCACTGGCCTGATCCAACATGGCTTCTCTTATGTTCTTATGTGACACAGAGTGTTGGACTGGAGGGGCCATTGGCCTTATCCAACATGGCTTCTCTTATGTTCTTATGTGACACAGAGCGTTGGACTTGATGGGTCACTGGCCTGATCCAACATGGCTTCTCTTATGTTCTTATGTGACACAGAGTGTTGGACTGAATGGGCCACTGGCCTGATCCAACATGGCTTCTCTTATGTTCTTATGTGACACAGAGTGTTGGACTGAATGGGCCACTGGCCTGATCCAACATGGCTTCTCTTATGTTCTTATGTGACACAGAGTGTTGGACTGGAGGGGCCATTGGCCTTATCCAACATGGCTTCTCTTATGTTCTTATGTGACACAGAGCGTTAGACTTGATGGGTCACTGGCCTGATCCAACATGGCTTCTCTTATGTTCTTATGTGACACAGAGTGTTGGACTGGATGGGCCACTGGCCTGATCCAACATGGCTTCTCTTATTTTCTTATGTTCCTAAGGTTTTAAAAGTTTCCATTTTTCTTTACTTGTTGAAGGCGGTCGAAGGTGACCACGCCTCTTGCCCCGCTCGCCCCATCCGCAACGAGCAGCCGCTGTTGATTCTGCTCACCTGGCTCCCAGAGCTGAAGTCGTGCGAACTGCAGATCTTCGTGTCCGAGCGGCTGAAGAACATCTGCAACTCCTCCCTCCAGAGCCGCACGACCTGCGTGAAGGCGGGGATGGTGGGCTGCCTGCTGGACGCCCTCTGCACCGCCGAGCGCCGACTGGATGCCAAATGCGCGGAGAACCTCATCTGTTTGCTGCAATCCCTGGGCAGCCTCTCCATCCGGCCGGGCGAGTTCAGGCAACTCCTCAGGCTCCTCCGGAGTGACCCGGGCAAGGGACCCCACCCCTACACCACCCAAGTCATCCGCGCGCTCTCAGGCATGGCCCGGAAGGATGGGCCGGAACGAGCCCTGCAGTACTTCGACCTCACCCCCAGCATGGCGGGGATTATGGTGCCCTCCATCCAGAAGTGGCCCGGAAGCGGCTTTGCCTTCCACGGCTGGGTGTGCCTGGTGGAGGAGGTGAAGGAGTCCGCCGAGGAGGCCGCCAAGCTGAAACGGAAGCAGCTGTACAGGTAGGGCTGTGGAAGCAGGGAGGTGAGCAATGGGGTAAGATGGATGCTGCATTACTGTGTCGAGAGCCAGCTTGGCGTAGTGGTTAAGAGCCTGGACTCGTGTTTGGGAGAACCAGGTGGGATTCCGCACGTCTCCACAAGCAGCCAGCTGGTGTGACCTTGAATCAGCCTCAAGTTCTCTCAGAGCTGTTCTGCTCAAGGGCAGTTCTCTCACTCAGCCCACTTACCTCACAGGTTGTTGTGGGGAGAGGAAGAGAAAGAGATTGTAAGCTGCTTTGGGACTCCTTCACATAGTGAAGAGCTGGGTATAAAAAACAACTCTTCTTTTTAAGCTCAAGAGTCATGGAGTAAAAAGATGGGTCCTCTTGTGGATCAAAAACTGGCTAATTAATAGGAAGCAGAGAGAGTATAAATGGGCAGTCTTTGCAGTGGAGGACGGTAAGCAGTGGGGTGCCGCAGGGCTCAGTACTGGGTCCCATGCTCTTTAATTTGTTCATTAATTATTTGGAGTTGAGAGTGAGCAGTGAAGTTGCCAGGTTTGCAGATGACACTCAATTGTTCAGGGTGGTGAGAACCAGAGAGGATTGAGAGGCACTCCAAAGGGATCTGTTGAGACTGGGTGAGTGGGCGTCAACGTGGCAGATGAGGTTCAATGTGGCCAAGTGCAAAGTAATGCATATTGGGGCCAAGAATCCCAGCTACAAATACAAGTTGATGGGATGTGAACTGGCAGAGACTGACCAAGAGAGAGATCTTGGGGTAGTGGTAGATAACTCACTGAAAATGTCAAGACAGTGTGCGATTGCAATAAAAAAGGCCAACGCCATGCTGGGAATTATTAGGAAGGGAATTGAAAACAAATCAGCCAGCATCATAATGCCCCTGTATAAATTGATGGTGCGGTCTCATTTGGAGTACTGTGTGCAATTCTGGTTACTGCAACTCAAAAAGGATATTATAGTATTGGAAAAAGTGCAGAAAAGGGCAACTAGAATGATTAAAGGTTTGGAACACTTTCCCTATGAAGAAAGGTTAAAACACTTGGGGTTCTTTAGCTTGTTGAAACGTCGACTGCGGAGTGACATGATGGAGGTTTACAAATTATGCATGGGATGGAGAAAGTAGAGGAAGAAATCCTTTTCTCCCTTTCTCACAATACAAGAACTCGTGGGCATTCGATGAAATTGCTGAGCAGTCAGGTTAAAACGGATAAAAGGAAGTCCTTCTTCACCCAAAGGGTGATTAACATGTGGAATACACTGCCACAGGAGGTGGCGGCGGCTACAAGCATAGCCAACTTTAAGAGGGGATTGGATAAAAATATGGAGCAGAGGTCCACCAGTGGCTATTAGCCACAGTATATATATGTGTGTGTGTTTGTGTATTTTTGTGTATACACACACACATATATTGGCCACTGTGTGACACAGAGTGTTGGACTGGATGGGCCACTGGCCTGATCCAACATGGCTTCTCTTATGTGACACAGAGTGCTGGACTGGAGGGGCCACTGGCCTGATGCAACAGGGCTTCTCTTATGTTCTTATGTGACACAGAGTGTTGGACTGGATGGGCCATTGGCCTGATCCAGCATGGCTTCTCTTATGTTCTTAGATTCTTCTTCCATAAAGTCCCCAAGCTGACACATTCCAGAGGGATAGGTCTGTTGTCGCCAATATACTTGATGTCTTCACGGCTCTTAAGTTGCAACTTATTCAGCAAAAAAAGAGTTATCATTTACTGGACACCACAGTGACTCTTTAGGAAAGGATTGAGTAAAATATCTAACGGTTGGCATTGTAACTCACAGGCTGCATCACTTAAACACAGGCTTTCGGCGTGTTCAGTTATCATTCGGGTTTTCTGGGAGGAAGTTGTTGCTCCTGTTGGTTCTGTATTTAGAATGAAGCGATTTCAGATACCGAATGACGATAGCGGGCATGATTGACTGAGTTGTGATCTGAAGAATTAGTAGCATGGAGAAACCAGCATTGGTGCTGAGACAGGAAACCTTGGTCTCGGTTCAGTGCAGGAGGATACATTGCCTTGAGTGTCATTATCAGTTGCAATTCTGCAGTCTCGCTTTCTAACCTCCCTTTAAAATTTCTTTGTAAGACATAAACCTAATCCAATAATGCCTGCCATTTTCATCCACTTGGTTTTGTCATTTGCCTGTTAATGTCATTTGGCATCTGAAACCACTCCACTATCCAAGATATAAGAAGATGATGAAGATATTGCAATTATATCCCACCCTATACTCTGAGTCTCAGAGTGGTCACAAGCTCCTTTACCCTCTCTCCCCGCACCACAACAGACACCCTGTGAGGTGGGTGGGGCTGAGAGAGCTCTCCCAGCAGCTGCCCTTTCAAGGACAGCTCCTACAAGAGCTATGGCTGACCCAAGGCCATTCCAGCAGCTGTAAGGGGAGGAGTGGGGAATCAACCCCGGTTCTCCCAGATAAGAGTCTGCGCACTTAACCACTACACCCAACTGGCTCTCTATTAGAGCTATGGCTGACCCAAGGCCATTCCAGCAGCTGCAAGTGGAGGAGTGGGGAATCAACCCCGGTTCTCCCAGATAAGAGTCTGCGCACTTAACCACTACACCAAACTGGCTCTCTATTAGAGCTATGGCTGACCCAAGGCCATTCCAGCAGGTGCAAGTGGAGGAGTGGGGAATCAAACCCGGTTCTCCCAGATAAGAGTCCGCGCACTTAACCACTACACCAAACTGGCTCTCCATTAGAGCTATGGCTGACCGAAGGCCATTCCAGCAGCTGCAAGTGGAGGAGTGGGGAATCAAACCCTGTTCTCCCAGATAAGAGTCCGCGCACTTAACCACTACACCAAACTGGCTCTCCATTAGAGCTATGGATGACCGAAGGCCATTCCAGCAGCTGCAAGTGGAGGAGTGGGGAATCAAACCCGGTTCTCCCAGATAAGAGTCCACACACTTAACCACTACACCAAACTGGCTCTCCATTAGAGCTATGGCTGACCCAAGACCATCCAGCTGCTGCAAGGAGAGGAGTGGGGAATCAAACCCGGTTCTCCCACATAAGAGTTCGTGCACTTAAGCACTACACCCAACTGGCTCTCTAAGGGCAAGTAGACTCACATTCTGAAGAAATGAGCAGTGGTTCATGAAAGCTTTTCCCTGGCCACAAATTCTGATAGTCTTTAAGGTGCTACTGGACTCTTGCTCTTTTGTGCTGCTACCCATCTTGTATTGCAGGAGAGGCCAGTGGTAGCTCTCCAGCTGTTTGTTACCTACAACTCCCATCAGCCCCAGCCAGCATGGCCAATGGCTGCGGCTGATGGGAGTTGTAGGCAAAAAACATCTGGAGAACTACCGTTGGCCACTCCTGTTGTATTAGAATGTTCACTGACTGTTCTTATATACTTTTAACCTATCTTCCCATCTCTTGGAGGCTAACCAATCATCAATGAAAACAGACCCTCTCTATGCCCTGGTTAAAAGACTTATATTGCAGTACCGGAAAGACAAAAGTTCACCTCCTGGCAGTCGATGGATTTGAGAACCTTACAACTTTATCAATATGTGAACACATGGCATACAGACCAGGGGGCTTGTTTCTTTAGAAATTTGGAAATCTCTTCTAAACACTTCCGTGTACATCTTCCACCACTCTTGTTATGTATTTGTTTTTACACTCTATATATGTCCCCCCCCCTTTTTAATTAGTTACTACATTTTGAAATTTGGTTCCCTTTCCCCCTGTTTTTTTTTTTTTAATTAAGATTCTTAGGTAGCCTTGTAATGAGACTTCTGGGCATGGGCCGTGTGGAAGTGGTGTAATGGTGAAGTGCGCGGACTCTTATGTGGGAGAACTGGGTTTGATTCCCCACTCCACCACTTGCAGCTGCTGGGATGGCCTTGGGTCAGCCAGAGCTCTAATAGAGAGCCAGCTGGGTGTAGTGGTTAAGTGCACGGACTCTTATCTGGGAGAACCGGGTTTGATTCCCCACTCCTCCACTTGCAGCTGCTGGAATGGCCTTGGGTCAGCCAGAGCTCTAATAGAGAGCCAGCTGGGTGTAGTGGTTAAGTGCATGGACTCTTATCTGGGAGAACCAGGTTTGATTCCCCACTCCTCCACTTGCAGCTGCTGGAATGGCCTTGGGTCAGCCATAGTGGCAAAGTGCACGGACTCTTATCTGGGAGAACTGGGTTTGATTCCCCACTCCTCCACTTGCAGCTGCTGGAATGGCCTTGGGTCAGCCATAGCGGCAAAGTGCGCGGACTCTTATCTGGGAGAACTGGGTTTGATTCCCCACTCCTCCACTTGCAGCTGCTGGAATGGCCTTGGGTCAGCCATCGCTCTTGCAAGAGTTGTCCTTGAAAGGGTAGCTTCTACGATAACCCTCTCTGCCCCACCCACCTCACAGGGTGCCTGTTGATATAGGAGATTGTAAGCCGCTCTGCGTCTCTGATTTAGAGAGAAGGCAGGGTATAAATCTGCAGTTTTCTTCTTCTTCTTCATAATTGAATCTGGGGCTCAATACCGGCCTGTGGGTGGGCTTACTTCCCTGGGAAAGGGAGAGCAGTGCCTGGCCATCAGATGAGCTGTACCAACAGCCAAGCCTCTTCTCTACCCTTCAATTCCCCTCCCTCCAGCTTCTTCACCGCCAGCGGGACGGGCTTCGAGGCCTTCTTCACAGCCGACGGGATGCTGGTGGTGGCCGTCTGCACCAAGAAGGAGTACATGACGGTCGCTCTCCCGGAGCTTCCTTTCAACGACAGCGCCTGGGTAAGTCGAGCTGGAAAACCCACCCCAACTGCTAGCTGAACCAACCCTGCCTGGGCCTTCTGCTTGGCTTTATCCTGATGCTTTAGCAAAGTGCTAGAAGGTTCAGGAGTTGTCAGTTCCACTTAGGCTTGCCAATCCCCAGGTCCCAGCGGGGGTTCTTCCGCTTTCCCAGGCTCCTTCCCGACCCCAGTCAGCTGGCCGATGGGGGAAGCCCCGCCCCCAGAGGACCATGTGACTTTCCACCTTGGGAGGCTTCAGTCTCCGATTGAAAAGCTTCCTCTTGGGATGGGGTGTCTGTGTTACATTGAAGAAGTTGGCAGCAATTTGTGAGTAGAGAGGCCAATCCCTCGCTTAGAGTCGCCAGAAACGTCTGCTGAGCACTTCATTATTCCCTATGTGGAGATCGATTCTCATAGGGTATAATGGGGAATTGATCTGGGGGGGGGGCTGTTGGTTGAGGTAGAGGCACCAAATTTTCAGTTTAGCATCTAGTGCCTCTCCCCAAAATACCCCCCCCCCCAAGTTTCAGAACGATTGGACCAGGGGGTCCAATTCTGTGAGCCCCAAAAGAAGGTGCCCCTATCCTTCATTATTTCCTATGGAAGGAAGGCATTTAAAAAGGTGTGCTGTCCCTGAGCCTGCCTTGGCGGGGAGGGCGGGATATAAATAAAAGGTATTATTATTATTATTGAAATGTGATGGCCAGAACTCCCTTGGAGTTCAATTATGCTTGCCACACCCTTGTTCCTGGCTCCGCCCCCAATGTCTCCTGGCTCCACCCCCAAAGTCTCCTGCCTCTGCCCCCAAAGTCCCCAGATATTTCTTGAATTGGACTTGGCAACTCTAGTTCCACTCCCTGGGTACAGCAAGCTCTGTCCTGTCACCGGTGGTGGATTGGGTCTAAAAATATTGGTTGCCAGGAGACATAGGGGGCCCTCCCACAACTGTAAGGCTATCGTTTAATTTGTATAAGAAATAAATCCAATTTTCAAAAAATACATAAGTGGGGGAAAAGGTACAATTAAAACTTTTGCAAAATAAATGCATATATATATATATTAGTAATTACAGTGTACGTATATTATACATATCACTGGCAGTATGCAGTAGATACTAAATGTAAATACAGTTCGCCTTTTCTCCAGGGGCACTAATCTCTGCGGGTTAGAGATCAGTTGTAAAAGAGGGCGATCCCCAGGCCTCACCTGGAGGCTGGCAACCCTAAATACAATGTAAAGCTTAGCTGCACGACAGTAATAATATTGGGACTTCTGTTATATTTTCAAGCTGCTAAAAGGTCAGCTTGAAAATATAACTCGAATTTTTGACATATTGTCTAATGTTTATTTTTTTTTTACATTTGTCACATTTTTGACATATTGTCTAATGTTTATTTTATTTATTTATTTTATTCGATTTATATCCCGCCCTCCCCGCCGAAGCAGGCTCTGGGCAGCTTACAACATAAAATCCCAACAATAGATTAATAGGGGAGGGACGGTGGCTCAGTGGTAGAGCATCTGCTTAGGAAGCAGAAGGTCCCAGGTTCAATCCCTGGCACTCCAAAAAAGGGTCCAGGCAGATAAGTGTGAAAAACCTCAGCTTGAGACCCTGGAGAGCCATGAATGGGGCTGTGGCTCAGTGGTAGAGCATCTGCTTGGGAAGCAGAAGGTCCCAGGTTCAATCCCCAGCATCTCCAACAAAAAAAGGGTCCAGGCAAATAGGTGTGAAAAACCTCAGCTTGAGACCCTGGAGAGCCATGAATGGGGCTGTGGCTCAGTGGTAGAGCATCTGCTTGGGAAGCAGAAGGTCCCAGGTTCAATCCCCGGCATCTCCAAAAAAGGGTCCAGGCAAATAGGTGTGAAAAACCTCAGCTTGAGACCCTGGAGAGCCATGAATGGGGCTGTGGCTCAGTGGTAGAGCATCTGCTTGGGAAGCAGAAGGTCCCAGGTTCAATCCCCGGCATCTCCAAAAAAGGGTCCAGGCAAATAGGTGTGAAAAACCTCAGCTTGAGACCCTGGAGAGCCGCTGCCAGTCTGAGAAGACAATACTGACTTTGATGGACCAAGGGTCTGATTCAGTATAAGGCAGCTTCATATGTTCATAGTATTAAAAATACACATTCAATAATAAATAACAGTGATTAAACAGTTAAAACAGAAAACAGATTATTAAGTTGGTGCTATTCTGATGGGGGCGGCCTTCTTCCACGGCACTTAAATACCGGTGTCGGTCAATTGTATGCCAGCCGGAAGAGGACACTCTTGCATGCCTTGCGGAACTGCGCAAGGTTCCGCAAGGCCCTCAGTTCATCACTTTAAGGGGTCCCACTTGCCATTGGGCAAGCTGCCACCCTGTTACACTGTCAGTCACAGGGACACAGTAAGGCTGCTGAGCCCCCCATTAAAGTTCCATTTTATGGTAAGAGTTTCCAGCTATTCCGACACCTACCTTCTGGGGTAGCTCTAGGAATCTCCGGCATCTCTAGGATTTTACCATAGAATTTCCAGTGATTCCTAGAGCTACCCTTTGTAACTTCCTGTATGAACTTCCGGTAAGTACAGGAAGCTGATTTTTTTAAAAGTTCCCCCATAATGCTGGCCCTTCCCCCAAACCTCCCGCCGTTTGCCAAGCACCGTCTAGCAACCCGAGTATGCATTCTGTGCCCTTGCGGAAATCCGGAGGTAGTGTGGTGTTTTGTCACCCCAGACAAGTGACACCTCTGCTAGGAAAGGGGGTCCATAACTGCTTCCACTTCTTCCTCTCCTTTCCAGCACTGCGTCGATATTGTCCACATCACCGGCCGACGGCCCTTCGGTCAGAACCTCGTGAACGTCTACGTGGATGGGCAGCTCCGAAAAATGGCTCAGCTGCGTTTCCCCTCTCTGGGGGAGGTAAGAGCATTTCCTGAAGGGAGGCAATGGCCACAGATATTGGATGCATTGTGCGCTGGCAGGTCACTTCTGACTGACAGCGAGCCTATGAATTAGCGACCTCCCAAACATCCTATCGTTAACAGCCTTCCTCAGGTCTTGCAAACTGAAGGCCACGGCTTCCCTGATTGACTCGGGGTGTGAATATTGTAGAGATCTCTGTAAGGAATCCAGTGGCTTTCTCCGACGGGGAGTCGGTACAGGAAGGTTAATAACCGTTTTCCCACACAGCTTACCTCGGAGTGACGTCCCTCTTCACCGCGCAGCGTCCACTTGGATTTCCCACCATCTGCTCCGCGGAAGCAGGAAGAGCCGCGCCTTTTGCGTCGCCAACATAAACTGGGTTTTAGCGATTTACATTTGCGACGCAGAAGCCCCAGCACTTCCTGTTTTTGCGGAGCAGATGGTGGGAAATCCGAGCGGACGCTGTGCGGTAAAGAGGGACGTCACTCCGAGGTAAGCTGTGTGGGGAAAAGGTTACGATTTTTGCAGTTGGGGCTGTTCTCGGTGCAAAAAATTGCTCCTACTTTCTTCACCTTTCACGTCAGCTCACAGTCCTGCAAGCAGACGTCACGATCCTGTTCTCAATAGCCATTCTGCTGACCAGCAAATGAATGAACCATGAGACTGGGACACGAAAGGTGGTTCTCCTCTGTTTTAATTCCTGCCCTTTTCTTCTCTCCTAGTCCTTCACTTCCTGTTGCATCGGCTCCGCCGGCCACCGGACGACCACCACGACCACCCCCAACCTGCCCTCCCCGTGTCACTCGCCAGACCTGGCCTTCCCTCCTCACCCTCCCCTGAGCCGCTCTCAGTCTTTCCCAGCCTCTCTGGCACCGCACTCCTGGATGCCCATTCCGTCTCAGGTCCCTCGGGAAGGTGTGGTTTCCACGACGCTCGCTGGGAGCCAGGACACAGAGTGGGGGATGCCCACATCCCTGGAGGGCCACCTCGGATCTGTTGCCATCTTCTACGAAGCTCTCCAGCCGGCTCAAGTGAAGGCACTCTACTCCTCAGGTAGCTGCCTGCCTGGAAAAAGAGCAGAGAACTCTTGCGAGGGGTCACGATGAATTGCTCAGTGAATGTGTCCACCCAGTGTACTGCAGTGGCGTCAAAGGCAAACTCTAACTCATTCCCCACTAGTCTTATGCCGCTCTCACACTCCTCCAGTGGTGAAGTGTGCGGACTCTTATCTGGGAGAACTGCGTTAGATTCCCCACTCCTCCACTTGCACCTGCTGGAATGGCCTTGGGTCAGCCATAGCTCTAATAGAGAGCCAGTTTGGTGTAGTGGTTAAGTGTGCAGACTCTTATCTGGGAGAACCGGGTTTGATTCCACACTCCTCCCCTTGCAACTGCTGGAATGGCCTTGGGTCAGCCAGAGCTCTAATAGAGAGCCAGTTTGGTGTAGTGGTTAAGTACGCGGACTCTTATCTGGGAGAACCGGGTTCGATTCCCCACTCCTCCACTTGCATTTGCTGGAATGGCCTTGGGTCAGCCATAGCTCTAATAAAGAGCCAGTTTGGTGTAGTGGTGAAATGTGCGGACACTCTTATCTGGAAGAACCGGGTTTGATTCCCCACTCCTCCCCTTGCAACTGCTGGAATGGCCTTGGGTCAGCCAGAGCTCTATTAGAGAGCCAGTTTGGTGTAGTGGTTAAGTACGTGGACTCTTATCTGGGAGAACCGGGTTCAATTCCCCACTCCTCCACTTGCATCTGCTGGAATGGCCTTGGATCAGCCATAGCTCTAATAAAGAGCCAGTTTGGTGTAGTTGTGAAGTGTGCGGACTCTTATCTGGGAGAATCGGGTTTGATTCCCCACTCCTCCCCTTTCACTTGCTGGAATGGCCGTGGGTCAGCCATAGCTCTAATAGAGAGCCACTTTGGTGTAGTGGTTAAGTGCACAGACTCCTATCTGGGAGAACCGGGTTTGGTTCCCCACTCCTCCATTTGCACCTGCTGGAATGGCCTTGGGTCAGCCATAGCTCTGGCAGAGGTTGTCCACTTAACCACTAGAAGAAGACAACTGCATATTTGGCCCTGTCAGGGGCGTGTAGCATATGCAAACAGGTTAGAAGAAGAATTGCAGATTTATACTCCGCCCTTATCTCTGAATCAGAGACTCAGAGCGGCTTACAATCTCCTTTATCTTCCTCCCCCCACAACAGGCACCCTGTGCGGTTTGTGGAGTTGAGAGAGCTTTGATAGAAGCTGCCCTTTCAAGGACAACTCCTGCGAGAGCTCTGGCTGACCCAAGGCCATTCCAGCAGCTGCAAGGGGAGGAGTGGGGAATCAAACCCGGCTCTCCCAGATAAGAGTCCGCTGACTTCACCACTACCCCAAACTGACTGGGAGCATTGCTCATTACGTATCCTTAACCCATTTTCACTATATTTTGTTGTATTCAATGAACAGGCAACTTGGGTCTGTCTACTTATCAACCAGGGTGGCAGTTGCTGCCGAAGCAGCGTTTTTGAATATCTGCACAGCCAGTCAAGTCTCCAGTGGCCAATCAGAACCCTTGCGGGGCAGAAGCCTCACCTGGCCCCGCCCACTTATTTATTTATAATTTATATCCCGCCCTTCCCACCAAGGTGGCTCAGGGCGGCTTACAACAGGTAAATCAAACATAAAATTTTAAGTTAGGTATTTAAGATATTTAAACATTTAAAACATTTAAAACATTAAAACATTAAGCATTGCGGCAGTATGCATAGCAAGAATCTGATAGAGCTACATTTAATTTCCTATGTCAGTTAGGTGTAAGCTAGCCGGAAGAGGGTTGTCTTACAGGCCCTGCGGAACTGAGTAAGGTCCCGCAGGGCCCTCACCTCCTCCGGCAGCTGGTTCCACCATGTAGGGGCCATAACAGAGAAGGCCCTGTCCCTAGTAGATTTTAGGCGGGCTTCTCAGCAGGTGCCACGGGCCCAATTTTGGCGACCCCTTGTTTTTCGCTGCCTGGTTGAATTAAGTAGCTTAACATCTGCAACCTTCCTTCTGAGTGAGAGCAACGGCATAAATGAAGTTAATAAAGGAAATACATAGCGTGGCGTGAACAGGCTTGCATTTCGAGCAAACGTGAGACCAAATCTTGCTTCTTGCACTACGTGCATGAAAACAGCCAGTTTCCTTCCCTTCCCTTCTCCCAACACAGGACCAAACGTTACATCTCCGTTTAAGCCAGAAGGGGATTTCTTGGAGTTCAGCAGCAAACTCCTTCTGTATTACACGCCGCAGGTACGACTGGATCGCCTTCAGCTGTCTGTTTTCTGTCTCTGCCAAGAGGTGGGGGAGCGACTGTGATTGCAGGTGACATTTACTTTTGTAAGCCCTTAACGGCCTGGGATCCTCATAGCTTCGGGACCACCTCTCCCGTTCAGGGGAGAGTGAGAACAGGATATCGATTTGAGAAACAGAGAAGAAAACAATCAATTCATAAATGCCCTGACTCATCGGAATCTTGGTGATTTCAGGCAGTGCGTTCTCTAAGGTTCCTAATAGTCAAAGGAAATCTATGCCATGAATTAAAAGTCTGCCGCGAAAACGTTGCGAAAGCAACGTCACCCCAGAGTCAAAAACGACCGGTGCTTGCCCAGGGGGGACTTCCTTTACCTTTTTAAAATAGTAAAAACATCAGACAGGGCAGAAGGAGATTAACTAACAGCGAGTCAAAGAGTAACCCAAGATCAAATCTCACTCCAAATGCTCACTGGAACAAAACTGGGCTTTTGTGCTGTCTAAAAGCTGGTAAGCAAAGAGCAGAGAGATCTGCTGGGGGCCAGTTGCATCATTTTGGTGCCAGTACTGAGAAGGCCCTGTCTCGCATAACCTCCGGTGGCCGGGAAAACTTGTGGCAGAGCCTCAAAGGAAAGAGAGTGGGAGAGGAAAGCCCTCAAAGTATCCTGGGTCCAGATACGTTTTGGATGTCATCAGGGGTCATTTTGTAGAAAAATAGGCGGTGGAGCTCATCCAGGGATTGTTATGCAGCTGCACCTACTATTCAGTGGACAAGGTGGGGAGGAGGAGGGGGAATCGTCAGAAAGGTTCAGGAGCTGTGCTGCTGAATCGGAGGCCTGGATGTTCTCCTTTATTAACCATGTGTGTCTCTCCTGTGTGGGTTTTCTAGGCTTGCAAAAGCAACATCTGCCTGGACCTTTCCCCAAACCACTTCTTCGATGGGAGGCTGACGGGGCACAAAGTGGTGAACTGGGATGTCAAGGTAGGGTGTGACGTCTCCTGAAAGCGGCAATCATCGACACCCACACTGTTCCCTGCCAATTCAAGTCCTGGCAATTCAAAGGCACAGTAGGAGGCTTAGAAGGAAGTACTCCTTTGGGAAGAAGTAAAAGGAAGTCCTTCTTCACCAAAACAGTATTTTAACCTGTGGGATTCACTGCCGCAGGAAGTGGGGGCGGCTGCAAGCACAGTCAGCTTCAGAAGGGGACAGGATAAACTTATGGAGTAGAGGTCCATCAGTGGCTCTTAGCCATAGCCTATCATTGGAACTCTTTGTCTGAGGCAGTGATGCTCTGTCTTCTTGGTGCTTGTGGGAGGCAACAGTGGGAGGGCTTTCAGTGTCCTGGCCCCACTGATGGACCTCTTGATGGCTCCTGGTGTTTTTGGCCACTGTGTGACACGGAGTGTTGGACTGGATGGGTCATTGGCCTGATCCAACAGGGCTTCTCTTATGTGACACACAGAGTGTTGGACTGGATGGGCCATTGGCCTGATCCAACATGGCTTCTCTTATGTTCTTATGTCTGGGGCAAGTGATGCTCTGTATTCTTGGGGGGCACAGTGGGAGGCTTTTAGTGTCCTGGCCCCACTGATGGACCTCTTGATGGCTCCTGGTGTTTTTGGCCACTGTGTGACACAGAGTGTTGGACTGGATGGGCCATTGGCCTGATCCAACAGGGCTTCTCTTATGTTCTTATGTGACACAGAGTGCTGGACTGGAGGGGCCACTGGCCTGATCCAACAGGGCTTCTCTTATGTTCTTATGTGACACAGAGTGCTGGACTGGAGGGGCCATTGGCCTGATCCAACAGGGCTTCTCTTATGTTCTTATGTGACACAGAGTGTTGGACTGGATGGGCCATTGGCCTGATCCAAAATGGCTTCTCTTATGTTCTTATGTCTGGGGCAAGTGATGCTCTGTATTCTTGGTGCTTGGGGGGCACAGTGGGAGGGCTTCTAGTGCCCTGGCCCCACTGATGGACCTCCTGAAGTCACCTGGGGTTTTTTTGCTACTGTGTGACACCGAGTGTTGGACTGGATGGGCCATTGGCCTGATCCAACATGGCTTCTCTTATGTTCTTATGTGACACAGAGTGTTGGACTGGATGGGCCACTGGCCTGATCCAACAGGGCTTCTCTTATGTTCTTGTAAGCATAGGCAGCTTCAAGAGGGGGTTGGATCAACGTCTGGAGCAGAGGTCCATCAGTGGCTCTTGGCCACAGCGTATTGTTGGGACTATCCGTCTGGGGCAGTGATGCTATGTCTTCTTGGTGCTTGGGAGCAGTGTCCCCTCTAAGCAGAGTTAGCGTGAGCTAGCTCACAGATTTTTAGCCTCCGGCTCACGCATTTTTGTCTTAGCTCAGGAAGGATGACCCCAGAGCACACTCATTGATGCAGTAGGTTACAACTTTAATGCCAGTAGCTCACAACCCAGGGCTGCAACTTGCCTCGCCTCTTTCCTCTTGGCAAGCAGAACCCGGTTTTCAGAGGATCTTGCTTGCCGCAGGAAAAAGGCAAAGCGAGTTGCAGCCCTGGGACAACTTGTGCAAAATCGGATGGACACTTGGGGGGAGGGGAAGAGCTCCGACACCAGAACAAGCCTTGTGGTGAATCAGTCCTACTGTAAAAATAAATTTCCTAATGTCCAGCTGGTACCTTTCCTGTCATAACTTATACCCAGGGCTTTTTTTGTAGCAGGAACTGCTTTGCATATTAGGCCACACACCCCTGATGTAGCCAGTCCTGCAAGAGCTTACAGGAGGCCCTTGAAGAAGAGCCCTGTAAACTCTTGGACGATTGGCTGCATAACGGGGATTCAGGGGTCTGCCCTCCAACGGCTTGCCTCTTTTCTCTAAGGTCGGGGACAGAGGGTGGCAGTGGGGGAGAAGTCGTCGCGGAGACACCCACTAGTGTGTGGGGCAGTTCTCTCCCCAACACTATTTACCATCTTAACATGCGCCCCCTCGCCTAGATTTTCCAGAGCTGTGGGCTGGGATGTCACCAATATGCGGATGACACCCATCTCCACCTCCTGACGGGCGGCCCGGCTGACTGCGTCCCAGAAAATCTGGATCGGGCATTACAAGCCGCTGTGAAATGGCCCAGACAAAGTCGACTGAAATTGAATCCAGCAAAGACGGAGGTTCTGTACCTAAGCCAAGGCGGCCTGGGAAGAGAGATCCCTTTACCGACCTTCGATGGGGCGCCTTTAGAGCCAGCTTCGAGGGTCAAGAGTTTAGGGGTTCTCCTGGAGCCTTCATTAACTATGGAGGCCCAGGTGGTAGCCGCTGCCAGATCTGCATTCTATCATCTAAGGCAGATAAGACAGTTGGCTCCATACCTGGAACGCAGCGACTTGGCTACAATAATTTATGCAACGGTCACCTCGAGAATAGACTACTGTAACGCCCTCTACATGGGGCTGCCCTTGACTCGGACCCGGAAGCTGCAGCTGGTGCTGCGGCCAGGTGGGTATCGGAGCTGCCTTTACAGGTGCACATCCAACCTGCGCTGGGGACGCTGCACTGATTGCCTGTGGTGTTCCGAGCCCAGTTCAAAGTGCTGGTTATGACCTTTAAAGCCGTATATGGCTTGGGACCTGTCTACCTTCGGGACCGCCTTTCCCCACACGAGCCCCAGAGAGCGCTACGATCAAGCTCATTCAATCTGTTAAAGATCCCCGGGCTAAAGAATGCCCGGTCTTTTCCGTGGCTGCGCCTGCCCTCTGAAATGCCATCCCAGAGGAGACTATGGCCCTGCGGGATTTATTACAATTCCGCAGGGCCTGTAAGACATATCTGTTCAGGCAGGCTTTTAATAACTAGATGGAGGTGCTTTTAACATCTATGGGGGTGTGTACTATCTACCCCACGATGACATCACAAATTAATCCAAAACAGACAGAACGCCATCTGAACTGTATTTAAACTGTAAGACAGTCCTCTTCCGGTTGGCTTATAACTGACCGGCACCAAAACCACCAAAACTAAAATACTGAAGGAAGTTGATAGATAGCGTAGTGCTGGATTGATGTACTGATTTTTAATGTATTTTAATGTTTTAATCTCTTAATTATATAAATTGTTATTGTATTTAAAATTTGAATTTGATTGTTAGAATCTCTGTGTTGTAAGCTGCTCTGAGCCCGCTTCGGTGGGGTAGGGCGGGATATAAATCAAATAATATGAAATGAAATGAAATAAACTGTTTTAATATTTTAATAATGTTTTATTGTTATAATGCGAATCTGTCATCGAATTGTGTTAGCCGCCCTGAGCCCATCTGGGGAGGGCGGGATATAAGTGCAATAAAACAAACAAACAAATAACTGAATAAATAAGAGGGGTGTGGCCTAATATGCAAAGGAGTTCCTGCTACAAAAAATGCCCTGCTTATACCCATCATTGGAAGTCTTATTCACCGGCTCTCCCTGAGAGTCAGTTTGGTGTAGTGGTTAAGTGTGCAGACTCTTATCTGGGAGAACCGGGTTTGATTCCCCACTCCTCCACTTGCACCTGCTGGCATGGCCTTGGGTCAGCCATAGCTCTGGCAGAGCTTGTCCTTGAAAGGGCAGCTGCTGTGAGAGCCCTCTCCAGCCCCACCCACCTCACAGGGTGTCTGTTGTGGGGGAGGAAGGTAAAAGAGATTGTGAGCCACTCTAAGACTCCTCGGAGTGGAGGGCGGGATATAAATCCAATATCTTCATCTACCTCACAGGGTGTCTGTTGTGGGGGAGGAAGACAAAGGAGATTGTGAGCCACTCTGAGACTCTTCGGAGTGGAGGGCGGGATATAAATCCAATATCTTCTTCTTCTTCATTTCACCTCCTTGCTTTGAACAGTTTCCTGAGGCAGCGTTTGTGTTTCCCTGCAGGATGTGGTCAACTGCGTGGGTGGAATGGGGGTGCTCCTCCCCTTGCTGGACCAAGCGGCGTCACAGAAAAAGGAGGCGGAAGACAATCAGGAAACCCACGATTTGGTCGGCCCGGAGCTGACTTCATCCCGGAACGCCCAGGGCCTCCTCATCCCGCTGGGGAAATCCTCAGGTTCTCTTTGCATCCCTTGCTGTTGCTATGCTGTAACTGGGTGGGGCCTGTAAAAGATCAAGTCAGAAGCTTCCTTGGGAGGGAGACCACTATGAATTTTTCCTCAGTTACCTTCCCTCTGTCCCTCAGTCAGACTCACAGAAATCCTGTCACAACTCCCAAAAATTGGCACCAGATGGTTTTAAAGTCAAAAACCACAAAAATATTAATTAGATAACAAAAGGCAAGGGAGAGAGATAAAATAATATTGATTATAACTGTTCACTATGCAAAAGGTAAATCAGTTGGCAGATGGTTGGCAGAATAGATCAATTACAGAAAGTAGAGATTTTATCAGGCAGAGGTAAAATGTAACAATAACTTTGGCAGAAGATCTTTAAAATAAACAATAAACCAGGCAGGTTTCAGAATCCTACTAGATTCTATTTCAGGCAGGAAGAGCCTTCTGGGCACTCAGAATGCTTATACTTCAGTTGTTTAGCCCTAGCTTTGGCAATGCCAAATTATAAAAATAACAAACTACGATCACTCTTCCACACACATAGAGAACTCCTGACTGGTGCCAGTATATTCTCCCTCACAGACCCTCTCACACTAGCTAACTTCTAGGACTTGCAGCCCTCAATACTGATGCATCTCAGCCCCACAGCTAGTCTTCTGGTCTGAGTCTTGGGTAACCCTGCTGACCACCAGAATCCAGTTCTCCCTTTAGTGTGTCTTTGTGTGATCTAGTTTGTACACAGAGATGCCCTGATGTGCTGACAAAAACTCCCTCAGAGAGTTTCAAACTGTCTGAAAACTCTCTCTTTCAGACAGAGACTACCCAGCTGTGTCTCCCACAAGGAGCTCAGCCTCACTGGCTGCTCTCAGCCCCCTTGTCCAGTTGCCTTTACAACTGACCGGCCTAAGCCCACAGTCTTCACTTCAGACTCCTCTGAAGACTTCTCTCAAAGACTCCCTCGCTAAGACTCAAAACCTGAGGTGTTCCACTGCTAAGCAAACCTCATATGGATACTTTTACGTTGCTCGGGCAACGTTCCAGCCAATCGCTGCAAGCCTAAGTTCTTGATTCTGTCACAGGGCCTTTCAGTTTGGATCAGGGGTGGCCAAACTTGCTAAACATAAGAGCCACATAGAAAAAGTCAGATGTTTGAGAGCCGCGAGGGACGGAGGGAGGGAGGGAGGGAGGGAGGGAAGGAAGGAAGGAAGGAAGGAAGGAAGGAAGGAAGGAAGGAAGGAAGGAAGGAAGGAAGGAAGGAAGGAAGGAAGGAAGGAAGGAAGGAAGGAAGGAAGGAAGGAAGGAAGGAAGGAAAATAGATGCAGGGAGGGAGGAGAGGTGGAAAGAAAGCAACCTTAACTTTAAATACATTCTCCAAGCCACTGGCTGGCTTGGCTTGAAGAAGTGCTTTAAAGAGACAAATGCCTTCTCCAAGCCGGCTGACAGGGTGGTGGGGGCTTTGAGAGCCGCACAATATGTGTGGAAGAGCCACGTGCGGCTCCCGAGCCACAGTTTGACCACGCCTGGTCTGGACTTCCACACTAAGGCCCCATTGATTTTTTTTTCCGGTCGGGGAGGAAAATCTCTAACGGGGGATTGACTCTACAGGGCCCCTTTGGGGATCCCAGAATTTTGTTACTGGGTTTAGACACGAAGCTGCTTTACACAACATATGAACATATGAAGCTGCCTTATACTGAATCAGACCCTAGGTCCCTCAAAGTCAGTATTGTCTACTCAGACTGGCAGCGGCTCTCCAGGGTCTCAAGCTGAGGTTTTTCACACCTATTTGCCTGGACCCTTTTTTGGAGATGCCAGGGATTGAACCTGGGACCTTCTGCTTACCAAGCAGGTGCTTGACCACTGAGCCACTGTCTCTCTCTAAAGTCAGTCTTGTCTACTCAGACTGGCAGCTGCTCTCCAGGGTCTCAAGCGGAGGTTTTCCATGCCTACTTGCCTGGAGCCCTTTTTAGTTGGAGATGCCGGGGACTGAACCTGGGACCTCCTGCTTACCAAGCAGATGCTCTACCACTGAGCCACCGTCCCTCCCCAACACAACAGTGAAAGGAAGAGCACTGTATAAATAATATGGCCTATCAAGGACAGTATTGTCTACTCAGACCATTGGTGGCCAGGGCCGTAGCCAGGATTTTAAAAGTCGGGGGGGGGCCTTTCCCATCCGCTGCAGGGCTCGCTGCTTCTCAGAAGCTTTCCGGGGTAGGGGCAAAAGCGGGAGGCTCTGAACGTGGCGAAGTCAAGGCAGCCGACCCTAAAGGGACTGCATGTTGCGTGCATGTGGGGGGGGGGAGTTCCTTCCACCTCCCTCTCCCACTCCCAGCACTTTGCAGTCAGCCGCTCCATCTGTTCCCCTGCCCCAGCCCATTCCATGCAGCTTCCTCCACCTCGAGGGTTGCCAATCCCCAGGCGGGGGCAGGGGATCCCCCGGTTTGGAGGCCTTCTCCCCGCTTCAGGGTCGCGAGAAAGCAGGGGGAGGGAAATATCTGCTGGGAACTTTATTATTCCCTATGGAGATGTATTCCCTTGGGAAATAATGGAGAATGGATCCGCTGGTATCTGGGGCTCTGGGGGGGGGGCTGTTTTTTGAGGTAGAGGCCCCAAATTTACAGCGTAGCATCTGGTGCCTCTCCTCAAAATACCCTCCAAGGTTCAGAAAGATTGGACTGGGGGGTCCAATTCTATGTGTCCCAAAAGAAGGTGCCCCTATCCTTCATTATTCCCTATGGAAGGAAGGCATTGAAAAGGTGTTCATTCCCCTTAAATGTGATGGCCAGAACTCCCTTTGGAGTTCAATTGTGCTTGGCACGACATTGCTTCTGGCTCCACCCCCAATGTCTCCTGGCTCCACCCCCAAGGTCTCCTGGCTCCACCCCCAAAGTCTCCTGGCTCCACCCCCAAAGTCCCCAGATATTTCTTGCATTGGACTTGGCAACCCTATCCACCTCCCACTCCTCCACCTGCTGCTTTTGCTGCTGCATTGCACTGTGCCCCGCTCAGCTCGCCCGGCTCCAGCTGCTGCTGACGGCACTTCGCAGGTTCAGCCATGACAAAAGGGGGTGGGGGGAGACGACTGCACCCTGGAGGCCCCCTGGGAGTTGGGGGGCCCTGCCCTGGAAGTCGGGGGCAGTGCCCCCACTGGCCCCCTGTGGCTACAGGCCTGCCAGTGGCTCTCCAGGGCCTCAGGTGGAGGTCTTTCATATCCCCTACTGCCAGATCCTTTTAACTGGAAATGCTGGGGATTGAACCTGGGACCTTCTACATGCCGAGCGGAGGCTCTGCTACTAAGCTATGGCCCCTCTCTATGGCTCTCCAGGGTCTCAGGCTGAGGTCTTTCCCATCACCTACTGCCTGGTCCTTTTAACTGGGAGATGCTGGGGATTGAACCTGGGACCTTCTGCATGCCAAGCAGAGGTTCTTCCCCTGAGCTATGGCCCCTCTCTATGGCTCTCCAGGGTCTCAGGCTGAGGTCTTTCCCATCACCTACTGCCTGGTCCTTTTCACTGGGAGATGCTGGGGATTGAACCTGGGACCTTCTGCATGCCAAGCATAGGTTCTTCCCCTGAGCTATGGCCCCTCTCTATGGCCCTCCAGGGTCTCAGGCTGAGGTCTTTCCCATCACCTACTGCCTGGTCCTTTTCACTGGGAGATGCTGGGGATTGAACCTGGGACCTTCTGCATGCCAAGCAGAGGTTCTTCCCCTGAGCTATGGCCCCTCTCTATGGCTCTCCAGGGTCTCAGGCTGAGGTCTTTCCCATCACCTACTGCCTGGTCCTTTTAACTGGGAGATGCTGGGGATTGAACCTGGGACCTTCTGCATGCCAAGCAGAGGTTCTTCCCCTGAGCTATGGCCCCTCTCTATGGCTCTCCAGGGTCTCAGGCTGAGGTCTTTCCCATCACCTACTGCCTGGTCCTTTTAACTGGGAGATGCTGGGGATTGAACCTGGGACCTTCTACATGCCGAGCGGAGGCTCTGCCGCTGAGCTATGGCCCCTCTCTGTGGCCCTCCAGGGTCTCAGGCTGAGGTCTTTCACATCCCCTACTGCCAGATCCTTATAACTGGAAATGCTGGGGATTGAACCTGGGACCTCCTGCGTGCCAAGCAGAGGCACTTCTACTGAGTCACAGGTCCTCCCCAAATACACATAAAGCTGCCTGCTACTGAATCAAACCTTCCCTCCATCAAAGTCCATCTTGTCTACTTAGGATGCCAGGGACCCCTGCAGAGGTCTTTCCCATCACCTCCTGCCTGGTCTTTTTAACTGGAGGTGCCGGGGATTGAACCTGGGACCTTCTGCATGCTGAGCAGAGGCTCTTCCACTGAGCCACGGCCCTTCTCCATTAGTCTCCAGGGTCTCAGACTGAGGTCTTTCCCATCACCTCCTGCCTGGTCTTTTTAACTGGAGGTGCCAGGGATTGAACCTGGGACCTCCTGCGTGCCAAGCAGAGGCTCATCCTCTGACTGGACCACTGCTCCTCCCCAAATATGTCTTTTTGTCATCCCAGGCGCTCTTTTTTCGGTAAGAAAAACTCCCTGTTTGTCCTCTCTGGGGTTGACCGAGGCGTGCGTCTTCCATTCACAGAAAGCCGGCTGGAGAAGAACAGGGTGGCGGCCTTCCTCCTCTTGGTGAAGAACTTTCTCCGAGGCCACGCGGTCAATCAGGAGAGCCTGGTCCAGTGCCACGGGCCAGCAATCATGGGAGCCCTGCTCCAGAATGTAAGTCTTTCCATTCCAGGCTAGGCTAATGCCCTAGGATCTTGCGGGAGGGTTCTGTTACGGGAGAATTCCACATGCAGTGGATGGACAGGCGTAGGATCTGTCCCCCAGCTGGGGGTTACGAGAAGAGCTGCTTAACTGGCGTGGTCTTCAGCAATGTTCCCCCTAAGCTGCAGACTCTTGTGAGCAAAAATCCTGCTTTGTGAGTTACTGGCAGGGTGGAATTCTAGCAGGAGCTCTTTTGCATATTAGGCCACACACCCCTGATGTAGCCAATTCTCCAAGAGCTTACAAAAAAGAGCCTTGTCAGCTCTTGGAGGATTGGCTACATCAGGGGGGTGTGGCCTAATATGCAAAGGAGATCCTGCTAGAATTCCACCCCTGCTTATTGGCATTAAAGTTGTGAGCTATTGCATAAATCTGTGGGCTCTGGGGTCATCCTTCCTGAGCTAAGACAAAAATGTGTGAGCTGGAAGCTAAAAATCTCTGAGCTACCTCTCGCTAACTCCGCTTAGAGGGAACACTGGTCTTCAGTGGCTTTTTAATTGAGTATTTCCATGGCTTTTTTGGTAGGAGAAGCCCAGCAGGAACTCATTTGCATATCAGGTCACACACCGCGTGACATGACCATTGTTACACACCGGGCTTTTTTGCAGGAAAAGTCCAGCAGGAACTCATTTGCACATTAGGCCACACCCCCTTACGCCAAGCCAGCCGGAACTGCGTTCCAGCTTAAAAAAAAAAACCTGCAGTATTCTGGGCTCCATTGTTCAAACCCCCACTGAGAATTTCTCTAAACTCTTAAGATTGGACAAACTTTCTAACATTTTACCCCACAAAAAACCGGGGAAATAACTAAAACAATCTAAAGCAGAGAGATGGAAATCTTCATCGTGCCGCTGTGGCCACGTAGGAGAAAAGCTGAAAAAGTTGAAAAATCATTGAAAAAGTAGAAGAAGAAGAAAAAGAAGACATTGGATTTATATTCCGCCCTCCACTCAAGAGTCTCAGAGCGGCTCACAATCTCCTTTACCTTCCTCCCCCACAACAGACACCCTGTGAGGTGGATGAAGATATTGGATTTATATCCTACCCTGCACTCCGAAGAGTATCAGAGCGGCTCACAATCTCCTTTTCCTTCCTCCCCCACCACAGACACCCTGTGAGGTAGATGAAGATGTTAGATTTATATCCGGCTTTCCACTCCGAAGAGCCTCATTGCGGCTCACAATCTCCTTTACCTCCTCCCCCCCACAACAGTCACCCTGTGAGGTAGATGAAGATGTTGGATTTATATCCCGCTTTCCACTCCGAAGAGCCTCAAAGTGGCTCACAATCTCCTTTACCTTCCTCCCCCACAACAGACACCCTGTGAGGTGGGTGAGGCTGGAGAGGGCTCTCACAGCAGCTGCCCTTTCAAGGACAACTCTGCCAGAGCTATGGCTGACCCAAGGCCATGCCAGCAGGTGCAAGTGGAGGAGGGGGGAATCAAACCCGGATCTCCCAGATAAGAGTCCGCACACTTAACCACTACACCCAACTGGCTCTCTATTAGAGCTATGGCTGACCCAAGGCCATGCTAGCAGGTGCAAGTGGAGGAGTGGGGAATCAAACCCAGTTCTCCCAGATAAGAGTCCGTGCACTTAACCACTACACCCAACTGGCTCTCTATTGGAGCTGTGGCTGACCCAAGGCCATGCCAGCAGGTGCAAGTGGAGGAGTGGAGAATCAAACCCGGTTCTCCCAGATAAGAATCCACGCACTTTACCACTACACCTAACTGGTTCTCTGTTAGAGCTATGGCTGACCCAAGGCCATTCCAGCAGGTGCAAGGGGAGGAGTGGGGAATCAAACCCGGTCCTCCCAGATAAGAGTCCGTGCACTTAACCACTACACCCAACTGGCTCTCTATTAGAGCTGTAGCTGACCCAAGGCCATTCCAGCAGTTGCAAGTGGAGGAGTGGGGAATCAAACCCGGTTCTCCCAGATAAGAGTCCGTGCACTTAACCGCTACACCAAACTGGCGTAAAGTTTTATTGCAAGAATTATAATTCAAGAAGCATTTTAAGGTAGATGTCAGCGGCGTGTGGCATATGCAAATGAGTTGTGCTAATGAGCTCTGGCACCTCTTTTTCTATGAAATGACCCCTGGCCGTTTCCAAAGGGAGTGGGGCTAGGGCCAAGGGCACCCTCCGTGCCAACTCCCCAGCTAACTCAGTAGGGCCGTGTTCCACTCAGGCTAATGCCCCACCATCTCTTCTCCCCCACCAGGTCCCCAGCCAGATGATGGACATGAACGTGCTGATGGCGTCTCAGATCCTCATGGAGCAGGTGGCTTCCGAAGGACACCATCTTCTGCTGCACCTCCTCTACCAGTATCTGCTTTTCGACTTCCACATCTGGAGCAACAGTGACTTTGCTGTCCGGTTGGGTGAGCGTAGGGCGGTTTGCGGGTCATCTGGTAGGGGAGGCATCCCGCGTGGCTGAAACGACTTTCTTAAGGTGGCCTATGTGTGGCTCTCATTCAGGGGTTTGGAGGACCTCACCCCAGAGGTGCAATGATGATCCTCTCCACGTGAGGCAACTTTACCTGTGGGATTGCAGAACAAAAGACCAAGAGCACTGTGTACATACAGCAAAAACAACGTTAAGGTTGGAAGACAATGTTTGTATAATAACGCTGATTATCAGACACAAACGTTCAGAAAGTTCAGAAAATTCACAATACGAACCCAAATACAAAGAGTTGCAATGCTGAAAACTGAGACAAGTGTTGTTGTTCAGTCGCACAGTCGATTCCGACTCTTTGCGACCCCATGGACCAAGTCATGCCAGGCCCTCCTGCCTTCCGCCATCCTCCGAAGTCTGCTCAAATTCGTGTTTGTTGCTTCAGTAATGCTGTGCAGCCATCTCATCTTTTGCCCCGTCCCCTTCTTCTTTGGCCTTCTGTCTTTCCCAGCATCAGGGTCTTCTCCAGAGAGTGTTCCCTTCTCATTGGGTGGCCAAAGGATTTGCGTTTCAGCTTCAGCTTCAGCATCTGATTGTCCAGGGAACAGGCAGGGCAGATTTCCCTTAGGACTGACTGATTGGATCTTCTTGCAGTCCAAGGGACTCTCAAGAGTCTTCTCCAGCACCACAACTCAAAAGCATCTATTCTTCTGTGATCAGCCTTCCAAGCAAAAGTTTGTAAGAACATAAGAGAAGCCATGCTGGATCAGGCCATTGGCCCATCCATTCCAACACTGTTTCACACAGTGGCCAATATATGTGTGTGTGTATACACACACACACACACATATACACATACACACACACACACACACACACATATATATATATACTGTGGCTAATAGCCACTGATGGACCTCTGCTCCATATTTTTATCCAATCTCCTCTTAAAGCTGTCTATGCTTGTAGCTGCCACCACCTCCTGTGGCAGTGAATTCCACATGTTAATCACCCTTTGGGTGAAGAAGTACTTCCGTTTATCCATTTTAACCTGACTGCTCAGCAATTTCATTGAGTGACCACGAGTTCTCATATTGTGAGAAAGGAGAAAAAAGGACTTCTTTCTCTACTTTCTCCATCCCAGGCATAATCTTGTCAACCTCTATCATGTCACCCCGCAGTCGACATTTCTCCAAGCTCAAGAGCCCCAAGCGTTTTAACCTTTCTTCATAGGGAAAGTGTTCCAAACCTTTAATCATTCTAGTTGCCCTTTTCTGCACTTTTTCCAATGCTATAATATCCTTTTTGAGGTGCGGTGACCAGAATTGTACACAGTATTCCAAATGAGACCTCACCATCGATTTATACAGGAGCATTATGATGCTGGCTGATTTGTTTTCAGTTCCCTTCCTAATAATTCCCAGCATGGCGTTGGCCTTTTTTATTACAATCGCACACTGTCTTGACATTTTCAGTGAGTTCTCTACCACGACCCCAAGATCTCTCTCTTGGTCAATCTCTGCCAGTTCACAACCCATCAACTTGTATTTATAGCTGGGATTCTTGGCCCCAATGTGCCTTACTTTGCACTTGGCCACATTGAACCGCATCTGCCACGTTGACGCCCACTCAGCCAGCCTCAGCAGATCCCTTTGGAGTCCCTCACAATCCTCTCTGGTTCTCACCACCCTGAACAATTTAGTGTCATCCGCAAACTTGGCCACTTCACTGCTTACTCCCAACTCCATATCATTAATGAACAAGTTAAAGAGCATGGGACCCAGTACTACAAGAGCTGTTATAATCTTATTTTCCAGGGCTGGCTCTGCCACTGGGCAAACTAGATGATCGCCTAGATCTCCAGCCTTCTGGGGGCACCAAATGGGGTACTCCCCCCATGTGACTCAATGTTATCAGTGCGGGGCGGGGGGGGGCAGAAGTTAGCCTTGCCTAGGGGGGCAAACAGTCCAGTCCAATCCTGCTTGTTTCTGTAGGCCTTCCTCAGGCCAACTGTGAGTTGCTTTAGGTGGGATGCCACATTTGAAAGGCTGAAACTTTGACTGGTGATTCCTTCATCTGTTCTAAGTGCTGTATAGGTATGATAACTATTTGAAGTTCATTACACCTTGTTCTACATTATATAAAAGTCACGGAAACCTTCAGCACATGAACCTGTAAGATCGGAGGAAGGCATACAGAAACGAGACTACACTGGTTCTCGCATCTTACAAGCTACTTATAAGCTTACAAGAGCCAGTTTGGTGTAGTGGTTAAGTGCGCGGACTCTTATCTGGGAGAACCGGGTTTGATTCCCCACTCCTCCACTTGCAGCAGCTGGAATGGCCTTGGGTCAGCCATAGCTCTAATAGAGAGCCAGTTTGGTGTAGTGGTTAAGTGCGTGGACTCTTATCTGGGAGAACCACGTATGATTCCCCACTCCTCCACTCACACCTGCTGGAATGGCCTTGGGTCAGCCATAGCTCTAACAGAGAGCCAGTTTGGTGTAGTGGTTAAGTGCGCGGACTCTTATCTGGGAGAACCGGGTTTGATCCCCCACTCCTCCACTTGCACCTGCTGGAATGGCCTTGGGTCAGCCATAGCTCTAATAGAGAGCCAGTTTGGTGTAGTGGTTAAGTGCATGGACTCTTATCTGGGAGAACCGGGTTTGATTCCCCACTCCTCCACTTGCACCTCCTGGGATGGCCTTGGGTCAGCCATAGCTCTACTGGAGAGCCAGTTTGGTGTAGTGGTTAAGTGCACGGACTCTTATCTGGGAGAACCGAGTTTGATTCCCCACTCCTCCACTTGCACCTGCTAGGATGGCCTTGGGTCAGCCATAGCTCTAAGAGAGAGCCAGTTGGGTGCAGTGGTTAAGTGTGCAGACTCTTATCTGGGAGAACAGGGTTTGATTCCTTACTCCTCCCCTTGCACCTGCTAGCATGGCCTTGCGTCAGCCAGAGCTCTGGCAGAGGTTGTCCTTGAAAGGGCAGCTGCTGGGAGAGCCGTCTCAGCCCCACCCACCTCACAGGGTGTCTGTTGTGGGGGAGGAAGATAAAGGAGATTGTGAGCCACTCTGAGATTCAGAGTGGAGGGCAGGGTACAAATGTCATACCTTCTTCTTCCATGTGTTTGAGTTTTCAACACTGCACCTCTTTGTAGTGTTTGCGTTTTGGATCACAATTGTGAATTTTCTGAATGTCTGCATCCTGATGATAATTGCTGCAATGCAAATATTGTCTTTCAACCTCTAATGTTGTTTTTGCTGCAATAGTTTATTTATTATTTATTACTTTAGTTTTCTATCCCACCCTATCTGGGCGGCTAGCAGTCAATCAAACACAATTTAACATTACAATTTAAAACAGTAAAAATGAACAATTAAAATGGTGCTACTCAAAAGTTCAGTATAGGCGAGATCATAACTTTCCTTCTAGTCTTTACGCAGTCTTTACACAGCGCTATTCAGGGGTGGAATTCTAGCAGGAGCTCCTTTGCATTTTAGGCCACGCCCCTCTGATGTAGCCAATCCTCCAAGAGCTTACACAATAATCACACCGTGGTCCTTATGACTTGTGTACCTGCGTGATCGACAGCCTGTCCATGGTGGGAATTAAAGTAGCCTTCACGTGGCCCTCATGTTGTATAGACGAGGGGAGAATCCTCCTAGGTGGATAGTTTCAGGAGGGCAGCCATGTTGATCTGCCGCAGAAGAACTGAATTCGAGTCCAGCTGCACCTTAATTTAATTTAATTTTCTGATTTATACCCCGCAAGCGGACTCTGGGCGGCTTACAACATTAAGAAACCTTACAAAACATCAAACGAACTACATCCAAACTAGAAATCATCTCATCATTACAGAATTAACAAAAGACAAGTCATAGACCACATATAGGCTGGTAATGTTCAGCATAACATAAGCATAGAGTGCTGGGGGGGAGCGATGATTTCAGGGGACCCCCGCTGGATCAATTAAAAGCCTGGCGGAAGAGCTCTGTCTTACAGGTCCTGCGAAACAGGGCCCAGGTCTCCAGTGGGAGCTCATTCCACCAGGTAGGGGCCTGGACCGAAAAGGCCCTGGCCCTTGTAGAAGCCAATCGGGCGTCCCGAGGCCCAGGGATCATGAGACGAAGTTGTGCGGCTGACCTCAGAAACCGGGGAGGCTCATATGGGGAGAGGCCAACACAATTTTGAGAGTATGAGCTTTCAAGAGTCCAAATTCCCTTCATTAGATGCAAATGGGAATGGAGATCCCGGAGTCCTTCTACCCCAGTCAGAAGGTGAGAAGGATGTTGCAGAGAAGGGACTCGGGGAACAAGGGTAATTTCAGAGGACAGCCAGGTGGTTTTGTAGTCACAGGGAAGGCGTTCCAACCTTCTCATCCTCTTCATTATTTACAGGCCACATCCAGTACCTTTCCAACATAATTAAGGACCACAAACAAAGGATCCGGAAGAAATACGGGGTCCAGTATATCCTAGACTCCATCAGGACCTATTATGGGTGAGCCAAAATCTCTTCCAGACCTTGAAATTCATGAAGTAGGGGAGAAACTGCCAGAGTCCAGTAGGACCTTAAAGACTAACTAAATTTGTGGCAGGGGGATGAGCTTTCATGAGTCACTGCTCACTTCCTCAGACTGAGCGCTGTGTGTCCCTTCTACCTCCCAGGACTTACAAGGAGAAGCCGGTGGCAACGGACGACATCAGGACAGTGCAGACCTCCCTCTTCAGCCTGGTCAAGGACTTCTTGTGCAGAAGCTTCTCCGCGGATGAGATGCAGAGCACCCTCAACTATCTCGCTGCTGTGAATGACGAGCACCAGGTATGGGAGGAGTTGTGTTCATAAGAATGTAAGAGAAGCCATGTTGGATCAGGCCAATGGCCATCCAGTCCAACACTCTGTGTCACACAGTGACCCAAACGCAGGGGCCATCAGGTCCACCAGCAGGGCCAGGACACCAAAAGCCCTTCCATTGTTGCCCCCAAGCACCAAGAATACAGAGAACATAACAGAAGCCATGTTGGATCAGGCCAATGGCCCATCCAGTCCAACACTCTGTGTCACACAGTGACCAAAAAAACAAGTGCCATCAGGAGGTCTATCAGTAGGGCCAAGACACTAGAAGCCTTCCCACTGTCCCCAAGCCCCAAGAATACAGATCATTACTGCCCCAGACAGAGAGTTTTTTGCCACTGTGTGACACAGAGTGTTGGACTGGATGGGCCATAGGCCTGATCCAACATGGCTTCTCTTATGTTCTTATGTGACGCAGAGTGTTGGACTGGATGGGCCATTGGCCTGATCCAACATGGCTTCTCTTATATTCTTATGTGACGCAGAGTGTTGGACTGGATGGGCCATTGGCCTGATCCAACATGGCTTCTCTTATGTTCTTATGTGACACAGAGTGTTGGACTGGATGGGTCATTGGCCCTGACCCAACATGGCTTCTCTTATGTTCTTATGTGACACAGAGTGTTGGACTGGATGGGTCATTGGCCCTGACCCAACATGGCTTCCCTTATGTTCTTATGTGACACAGAGTGTTGGACTGGATGGGCTGTTGGCCTGATCCAACATGGCTTCTCTTATGTTCTTAGGAGGCACGATGGAGTAGGAAACCTGGGAGAATTTCCAATTTTGTTAAGGTTTGGGGTCCTGACAGGAGCCTCTGAAAATCTGGCTGGTTTTCATTATTTTCAGAGGAGTTTATTGAGTTTCTGGATTCTGACAGCAGACCTGTGAAAATTTGGCTGCTTTTGCAATTGTTTGTTTGTTAGTTTTTGGGTCCTGGTTGTGGGCCTGTGAAAATTTGGCTATTTTCTGTGATTATCAGTCTTTTGAATTTTCTGGCCCTGACCGCAGACCTGTGACTGTTGGGCTGCTTTTGTGATTTTTGTGATTTATTTATTGTTTTCAGATTTTGATCTGGGAACATTCGGCTGGGTTTTTTTGTTTATTTTTGCAATTTTTGAGAAGAGGTGTGAGTTTTTGAGGGGGTTCAACTGTTGTTTTTTGCAGTTTTCAGGGAGGGGTTGTGAGTTTTTTGGGGTTCTGACTGAGGGCCTGTGGAGATTCAGCAGTTTTTTTTAATTTTTGTTATGCTGTTTGCATTTTAAAAAACTTTTGGGGATCCTGGTTGCAGCCTTGCAAGCCGTGTTCCCTCTATGCTGAGTTAGTGTGATCTGGCTTGCAGTTTTTTAAGTCACCGGCTGACACATTTTTGTCGTGGATCAGGAAGCAGAGCCCCTGAGCACATTGATTTATGCAGCATAAGAACATAAGAGAAGCCATGTTGGATCAGGCCAGTGGCCCATCCAGTCCAACACTCTGTGTCACATAAGAACAGAAGAGAAGCCATGTTGGATCAGGCCAGTGGCCCATCCAGTCCAACACTCTGTGTCACATAAGAACACAAGAGAAGCCCTGTTGGATCAGGCCAATGGCCTATCCAGTCCAACTCTCTGTGTCACATAAGAACATAAGAGAAGCCATGTTGGATCAGGCCAGTGGCCCATCCAGTCCAACACTCTGTGTCACATAAGAGAAGCCCTGTTGGATCAGGCCAATGGCCCCTCCAGTCCAACACTCTGTGTCACATAAGAACAGAAGAGAAGCCCTGTTGGATCAGGTCAGTGGCCCCTCCAGTCCAACACTTTGTGTCACATAAGAACATAAGAGAAGCCCTGTTGGATCAGGCCAATGGCCCCTCCAGTCCAACACTCTGTGTCACATGAGAACATAAGAGAAGCCCTGTTGGATCAGGCCAGTGGCCCATCCAGTCCAACACTCTGTGTCACATAAGAACATAAGAGAAGCCATGTTAGATGAGGCCAATGGCCCGTCCAGTCCAACACTCTGTGTCACATAAGAACATAAGAGAAGCCATGTTGGATCAGGCCAATGGCCCATCCAGTCGAACACTCTGTGTCACGTAAGAGACCATGTTGGATCAGGCCAGTGGCCCATCCAGTCCAACACTCTGGGCGTTTTCGCACTCACCTTCAGCCGGCGCGACCCCCCTCTTCACCGCGCAGGATCTGCGCGGATCTCGCACTAAACGCCGCGGAGCAGCCGGAAGAGCCGGAAACTCCCAGCGCTTTTGCGGCGCAAACGGAAACCGCCAAAAAGCAGTTTGGCGTTTGCGCCGCAAAAGCGCCGGGAGTTTCCGGCTCTTCCGGCTGCTCCACGGCGTTTAGTGCGAAATCCACGCAGATCCTGCGCGGTGAAGAGGGGGGTCGCGCCGGCTAAAGGTGAGTGCAAAAACGCCCTCTGTGTCACATAAGAACATAAGAGAAGCCCTGTTGGATCAGGCCAATAGCCCCTCCAGTCCAACACTCTGTGTCACACAGTGGCCAATACACACACACACAAACACACACTGTGGCTAATAGCCACTGATGGACCTCTGCTCCATATTTTTATCCAATCCCCTCTTAAAGCTAGCTATGCTTGTAACCACCACCACCTCCTGTGGCAGTGAATTCCACATGTTAATCACCCTTTGGGTGAAGAAGTACTTCCTTTTATCCATTTTAACCTCACATCTTTAATGCCGGTAGCTCACAAAGTAGAATTGTTTCTTCCAAGATCCCACAGCTTAGAGGGAGTCTTGTTTGTGAGATCTCTGTGAAATTCTCTGTATACGCCGACCCCTTCTGTAGAGACATGTGACGTCTTCTCGTGCCTCCTGCAGGTGTGTGGGGTGCTGGAGGTGATGCACAGCCTGCAGAAGAGCTCCCCTACCCAGGAACAGCTCTTCACCTTCCTCTTCGAGCCGGGAAACGTCGAGATCTTTTTCTCACTTCTTGTTCAGAGGAAGTTCTCCGAGGACGTGCGGGAGAGGCTGTTCAAGGTGAGAGGATTCTCTCTCCCCCCCCCCCCCTCTCTATCCCAGGACACTAGTTGCTCAGTGGACTTGGCTAGATAAGAGGACGGTGTCTGGCTCCGTTCCGACACTGCCATAAAGACTGTCTTGAACTCTTGTTCTTCTGCGGTTGATACGACAGCGCCAGGTCCTCTGTTTCAGGACTCCTAAGGACAAAATGCCATCACCTGCTTAATTTCGGGAGGCATTGTGGAGAAACGCCATTTTAGTCAGTGGTGGTGCTTCATTTGGCAGGGGTCAGTAAATCCCTCAGCCAGCTTGGTAGCCTTCCCCTCACTCCCCCCCTCCCTTCCAGAGCCAAACCAACAACGCTAGGGGGAAAATCTCCTAGAGAGGCAGGAAGTGCTGTTGTTCCTTGCATGTGTTAGGCAGGAAGAGAAGCCAGATTTGAACTGGGGCTCGAGCGAGCATGTGGTGAGCAATGGAGGCTCCTGCCTGGGGGGCCCCCAGGCAGGCAGACTAAGTAAGTAATTAACAAGACAGGACAAGTTTAGATCAGGGCCAGCAGGACGCGTTTATAACACATTTTGTTTGTCAGGCTGTTTGCTGTGCTGTGCTAATTTTGTAGATGCAACTGTTTTTGTTTTGTTTTTCTTTCCCTATCCTTTTCCCTTTTAAATAAATGTTTTTTCTGTTTAAAATGCTGGCAGTCAAACTCTGTACCACATAGATCCCCAGACCGCTTTAGACCACGCTGTGTTGAGAAGGGGGCCCCAGGTGAAGGGGGAAAAGGCATGCAGTTGGATAAGGTGCCAATCCTCCAGGGGTGCCCCAAAGAAGTGCTGAGGTCTCTGTGAAACCCAAGTGCAGGGTGGCAGAGGACCTTGAGGCCTGGCCTCATAGCCGGAGAGGGGGATTGGGAGTCCTGTTCCTCTCAATCTGAACCCCGGGACTGAGCAGGTGGTGGCAGCGCGCCCAAGGGGCAGGAGGAGAAATAGCTCCCTCCAGGAGTTGGCGACTCAATAGGGAGCTGACGGGACCGGGTCTGAAGGCAGAATCGGGCCGGTTCCGCCACAGGCATCATAGCAGCGTGTATGATGGTGCTTACAGTTAACAGTGCCCCCGACAGAAGAAGAAGAAGATATTGGATTTATATCCCGCCCTCCACTCCGAAGAGTCTCAGAGCGGCTCACAATCTCCTTTCCCTTCCTCCCCCACAACAGACACCCTGTGAGGTAGATGAAGATATTGGATTTATATCCCGCCCTCTACTCCGAAGAGTCTCAGAGGGGCTCACAATCTCCTTTACCTCCCCCCCCCCCCCCCGCAACAGACACCCTGTGAGGTAGATGAAGATATTGGATTTATATCCTGCCCTCTACTCCGAAGAGTCTCAGAGGGGCTCACAATTTCCTTTACCTCCCCCCCTCACAACAGACACCCTGTGAGGTAGATGAAGATATTGGATTTATATCCTGCCCTCTACGCCGAAGAGTCTCAGAGCGGCTCACAATCTCCTATCCCTTCCTCCCCCACAACAGACACCCTGTGAGGTAGATGAAGATATTGGATTTATATCCTGCCCTCTACTCAGAAGAGTCTCAGAGCGGCTCACAATCTCCTTTCCCTTCCTCCCCCACAACAGACACCCTGTGAGGTAGATGAAGATATTGGATTTATATCCTGCCCTCCACTCTGAAGAGTCTCAGAGCGGCTCACAATCTCCTTTATCTTCCTCCCCCACAACAGACAACCCTGTGAGGTGGATGAAGATATTGGATTTATATCCCACCCTCCACTCCGAAGAGTCTCAGAGGGGCTCACAATCTCCTTTACCTCCCCCCTCCCCGCAACAGACGCCCTGTGAGGTAGATGAAGATATTGGATTTATATCCTGCCCTCTACTCCGAAGAGTCTCAGAGGGGCTCACAATCTCCTTTCCCTTCCTCCCCCCCAACAGACACCCTGTGAGGTAGATGAAGATATGGGATTTATATCCTGCCCTCTACGCTGAAGAATCTCAGAGCGGCTCACAATCTCCTTTCCCTTCCTCCCCCACAACAGACACCCTGTGAGGTGGGTGGGGCTGAAGAGGGCTCTCACAGCAGCTGCCCTTTTCAAGGACAACCTCTGCCAGAGTTATGGCTGACCCAAGGCCATGCTAGCAGTGCAAGTGGAGGAGTGGGGAATCAAACCCGGTTCTCCTAGATAAGAGTCCGCACACTTAACCACTACACCCAACTGGCTCTCTATTAGAGCTCTGGCTGACCCAAGGCCATTCCAGCAGGTGCAAGTGGAGGAGTAGGGACTCAAACCCGGTTCTCCCAGATCAGAGTCCGCGCACTTAACCACTGCACCCAACTCGCTCTCCTTTCTCACTCGTCGAATCAAATAAGATAAAACCTGTGATGAGTAGGTACAAAACCTTGGAAACATAGTCTTCTTTGGGGATCTCAGAGTTGGAACGGTGATGTGATCAGGGGTCATTGTGTAGAAAAAGAGGTGGTGGGGCTCATCCAGGGATTCTTATGCTGGCCTAATATGCAAATGAACTCCGCCTGGGCTTTTCCCACCAAAAAGCTGTCCGAAGCAACGGTGATGTCAGGGGGTGTGGCCTAATATGCAAACGAGCCCCTGCTGGGCTTTCTCTACAAGAGCACCCTGTCTCATAGGATGTTTAGAGCAGATCCTGGTGGATGTGGGGAGGGGATCCTTTGGGTTTCTGATGATGAAGGCGGTCAGCTGCTCGCGTAGGAAGAGAAGAGGATTTGGTGAAGCCGCAGGGGTGTTCGCTTTAGAAGCAGCCGGGTGCGCTCTGTCTGGTCTTGCTCCTGCCAAAGAAGAGAAATCCCCAGAGAAATTGTTTTCCTCTCAACTCAGAAACGGGTCCCCGCTCCATCAGTTGCCTCCTCTTTGCTCACAGATCCTGCACAAGCTGCTGAAGTACGAGAAGGTGAGCGAGCGCAGCAAACACCGCCTGAAGCTGAAAGACATCGGCTACCAGGGCTTCATCTCCTCCCTGAACGACGTCCCAGTTTCCATGCAGCTCTTCCGCCACCTCCTGGAGCAAGTCCTCGGATCAGGTACCTCAAACCTGTTTGTTAAAGGCTGGGGCGGGGGGGGGGGGGGGGGCGGGTTGCCAGTTGATGCCAGTTGGAGGAAAGAACTTCAGAACGCAAAAGGAGCCATTTTGGATCAGGCCAGTGGCCCATCCAGTCCAACACTCTGTGTCACCCAGTGGCCAAAAAACAAGGTGCCATCAGGAGGTCCATCAGTGGGGCCAGGACACTAGAAGCCCTCCCACTGTGCCCCCCCCAAGCACCAAGAATACAGAGCATCACTGCCCCAGACATAAGAACATAAGAGAAGCCATGTTGGATCAGTCCAGTGGCCTATCCAGTCCAACACTCTGTGTCACACAGTGGCCAAAAAACCCAGGTGCCCCATCAGTGGGGCCAGGACGCTTAAAGCCCTCCCACTGCCCCCCCAAAGCACCAAGAATACAGAGCATCCCTGCCGCAGACATAAGGACATAAGAGAAGCCATGTTGGATCAGGTCAATGGCCCATCCAGTCCAACACTCTGTGTCACACAGTGGCCAAAAAACCCAGGTGCCCCATCAGTGGGGCCAGGACGCTAGAAGCCCTCCCACTGCCCCCCCAAAGCACCAAGAATACAGAGCATCCCTGCCGCAGACATAAGGACATAAGAGAAGCCATGTTGGATCAGGTCAATGGTCCATCCAGTCCAACACTCTGTGTCACACAGTGGCCAAAAAACCCATGTGCCATCAGGAGGTCTATCAGTGGGGCCAAGACACTAGAAGCCCTCCCACTGTGCCCCCCCAAGCACCAAGAATACAGAGCATCACTGCCCCAGACATAAGAACATAAGAGAAGCCATGTTGGATCAGTCCAGTGGCCTATCCAGTCCAACACTCTGTGTCACACAGTGGCCAAAAAACCCAGGTGCCCCATCAGTGGGGCCAGGACGCTAGAAGCCCTCCCACTGCCCCCCCAAAGCACCAAGAATACAGAGCATCCCTGCCGCAGACATAAGGAATCCATGTTGGATCAGGTCAATGGTCCATCCAGTCCAACACTCTGTGTCACACAGTGGCCAAAAAACCCATGTGCCATCAGGAGGTCTATCAGTGGGGCCAAGACACTAGAAGACCTCCCACTGTGCCCCCCCAAGCACCAAGAATACAGAGCATCCCTGCCGCAGACATAAGGACATAAGTGAAGCCATGTTGGATCAGGCCAGTGGCCATCCAGTCCAACACTCTGTGTCACACAGTGGCCAAAGAACCCAGACACCATCAGGAGATCCACCAGTGGGGCCAGGACACTAGAAGCCCTCCCACTCTTGCCACCCCCCCTCAAGCACCCAGAATACAGAGCATCACTTGCCTCAGACAGAGAGTTCCAACAATATTCTGTGGCTAAGAGCCACTAATGGACCTCTGCTCTGTATGTTTATCCAAAGCTGGGGAAAGTCTGTTCTCTGAAGAAATTGTTACGATGAAAAAAACTGGTAAAGATTCCCCTGCCCCCAAAACTAACCAGGAAGCGACTGGAAACAGTCCGTTCCTATTGTCCTCAAGAGGGAGATGATTAGATACAGGGGGGTTGTGGCTCCTAGGTTTGTCATGCAGAAGGTCCCAGGTTCAATCCCCGGCAGCTGCAGTTAAAAAGGATCAAGCGTTAGGTGATTTGAAAGACTTCTGACTGAGACCCTGGAGAGTCGTTGCCAGTCTGAGAAGGCAAGGCTGAGGGACCAGGATTCGAATTCTGCGTTTGTGTAGATCAGTCCCAAAGTCCGTTGGGCTGGCCCTGGCATTTCCCTTTCCTGGGCTTGCCGGCTTCTGCAGTGATTCTCAATCCCTCGATGACATCCAATTTCTTCCATTAAGCCTGTGTCTTGTGGATTTGTAGATGCTTCCACCCTGGTGAAACCTGTCTCTGTTTCACAGAGGACATGCCTCTGAATACAAGTGCTAGAAGGTAGCATCAGGAGAAGGCCCTGGTCTCTACGCCCTTTTAATGGCCATTTGGAATAACTGGTTGGTGTGTGAGGCAGGAGACTGGGCTGGATGGATGCTCACTGATCTGACCCAGCAGGGCTCCTCCAACGTTCTTATGAAGGCCTCGGCCTCTCTGCCCTGTTGTTGGCCTTCCAGAGGAACTGGTTGGCCACTGTGTGAGACAGGAGGCTGGACTAGATAGACCCTCACTTGTGTGATCCAGCAGGGCTCTTCTGATGTTCCTCTCAAGGGAAGGCCTCGGCCTCTCTGCCCTGTTGTTGGCCCTCCGGAGGAAGTGGGTGGCCACTGTGTGAGGCAGGAGGCTGGACTAGATGGACCCTCCCTGGTCTGACCCAGCACGGCTCTTCTGATGTTCTTCTCGGGGGAAGGCCTCGGCCTCTCTGCCCTGCTGTTGGCCCTCCAGAGGAACTGGTTCGCCACTGTGTGAGACAGGAGGCTGGACTAGATGGGCCCTCCCTGGTCTGACCCAGCAGGGCTCTTCTGATGTTCTTCTCAGGGGAACATCTCAGCCTCTCTGCCCTGTTGTTGGCCCTACCAGAGTAACTGGTTGGCTACCGTGTGAGACAGGAGGCTGAACTGGATGGACCCTCACTGGTAAAGGAGATTGTGAGCCGCTCTGAGACCCTTTGGAGTGGAGGGCGGGATATAAATCCAATATCTTCATCTACCTCACAGGGTGTCTGTTGTGGGAAAGGAAAGTAAAGGAGATTGTGAGCCCCTCTGAGACTCTTCGGAGTGGAGGGCAGGATATAAATCCAATATCTTCATCTACCTCACAGGGTGTCTGTTGTGGGGGAGGAAGGTAAAGGAGATTGTGAGCCGTTCTGAGACTCTTTGGAGTGGAGGGCGGGATATAAATCTAGTATCTTCATCTACCTCACAGGGTGTCTGTTGTGGGGAAGGAAGATAAAGGAGATTGTGAGCCGCTCTGAGACTCTTCGGAGTGGAGGGAGGGGAATAAATCCAATATCTTCATCTACCTCACAGGGTGTCTGTTGTGGGGGGAGGGGAAGGTAAAGGAGGTTGTGAGCTGCTCTGAGACTCTTCAGAGTGGAGGGTGGGATATAAATCCAATATCATCTTCTTCTGAAAAAGCCCTGCCTATGGTTGAAGCAAGTTGACATGACTCCCAGGTGCAAACACACACAAACCCAAATATACAAAAATACCAAAATACCCCCCAAAAACCCCACATGCCCCCTTTTTTTCAGAGGTGACCCACACACACCCGCAAGTGTGAGTATGCCTTAAGAACAGGGCCGTGTGGTACATGGAGGTGTTGCGCACGTAGAATGCCGCAGGTACCATAGCATTGAAATGGTGGGGCCCATCACTAGGGTGGCCAGACCGTCCCGGTCTCCCGGGACATTCCCGGTTCTGGCCACCCAATCCCGGCTCCCGGGCTGCCTATACCGGGACCATTAAAGGTCCCGGTTTAGCCAGCCCCGGAGGCGGTGGGCCGCGGGCGCCGGCGGGGAAGGCGGCGAGTGAGGGAGGGAGCGTCCCTGCGCCTGCGCGCGGGGCCGGCAGTGGTGGCGGAGGCCTCTCCGCGGCCTCCGCTGGTCGCTAGAAGCCCTCCAGAGTCTCTGGAGGGCCTCCAGGGACCAGCGGAGGCCGCGGGGACGCCACGGAGCACCCGGCGCTGGTCCCGGAAGGCCTTCCAGAGCCTCTGGAAGGCCTTCCGGGACCAGCGCCGACCAGCGGAGGCCGCGGGGACGCCGTGGAGCACCCGGCGCTGGTCCCGGAAGGCCTTCCAGAGCCTCTGGAAGGCCTTCCGGGACCAGCGCCGAACAGCGAAGGCCTCCCCGCGGCCTCCGCTGGTCCCTGGAGGCCCTCCAGAGTCTCTGGAGGGCCTCCAGGGACCAGCGGAGGCCGCGGGGACGCCGCGGAGCACCCGGCGCTGGTCCCGGAAGGCCTTCCAGAGCCTCTGGAAGGCCTTCCGGGACCAGCGCCGACCAGCGAAGGCCTCCCCGCGGCCTCCGCTGGTCCCTGGAGGCCCTCCAGAGTCTCTGGAGGGCCTCCAGGGACCAGCGGAGGCCACGGGGACGCCGCGGAGCACCCGGCGCTGGTCCCGGAAGGCCTTCCAGAGCCTCTGGAAGGCCTTCCGGGACCAGCGCCGACCAGCGAAGGCCTCCCCGCGGCCTCCGCTGGTCCCTGGAGGCCCTCTGGCACGCTGAAGCAGCGGCACGCTGAAGCAGCCTGTCGGTCACTTCCGGGTTCCTGTCCTGCATCTCGACCTGTGTTATTAGTGACAGGCTGCTTCGGCGTGCCGCTGCGCCGGCCCCCTGGGCCCCACAACGATGGGACCGATGCCACAGGGACGGGCTCGAAACACTCTATAACCCCTCAAAAGAACAGCAGTCTAGCTCGCTTCCCCCGAGCCCTGCCGCCATAAGCCTCAAGGGGGCTCATTTTGCGGCATCTCCCGGCGGGAGGGTGGCACCCGCACGGGACACATATCAAATGAAAGAGGGGGCGCAGGGCTATCAGAAACAGCCGGCGGAGGGAGTCGGGAGAGCACCCCACTGGGGGATCCACACCCCGAAAGTGATGAAGGTGGCGCAGATAGAGCCAACAGAGCAAACAGGACAAAATAAATAGGCTGCATTATGCAGCACAGTTGAGAAAGTGCCTTATCCCATATACTGATGAAGTATATACAGGATTTCAGAACAAAATTGTTTCCGGCGGTGATATTTGGGGGATTTTTGGGGATGTCACAGGAAGTGCTGTGAAGTCACTTCCTGTTTCCGGCAGTGGCATTTGGGGGAAATGATGTCATTTGGGGGAAATGATGTCACAGGAAGTGATGTCACTTCCCATTTCCGGCAGGTGACGCGGGGAAATGATGCCACAGGAAGTGATGTCACTTCCTGTTTCCTGTGGTGGCATGACGTCACCGGAAGTGACGTCACCCCTACCTTCCCCCCCCCCCAACGTGTCCCTGGCTGGCCTTCAGACATTATGGTCACCCTACCCATCACCGTGTTCATGGATGCTCACATTCTGCTATTTCCCTTGCTTTGTAGACACCCCAAACTACAAAGATTTGGTGGCGGTGGTTTACCTGTCCCACCGGGCAGAGCTGACTGTCAGGCTGGACATCTGCAGAAAGGTGAGTCAAAAGGGTGGCTGAGAACATGCAGTTCCAAGAACCTTCCCGTTGGAGGGAGTAAGAGAGTCATTCCATGCGTCTGCCATTTGCAAATGGATTCTACCAAGCCGGATCATTAGCCTAGGACTGTCTGCTCTAGGAGCCTGGGTACCTGAAGAACCATCTCCTCCAGTGTTGTCTATTCCTCCAGCTGCAACCCTCTTCCCCAAACTCTGCCCTCTGTTCTTGTAAGGATGGGTAAGCAGCAGGCCTTGAATTCAGCAGGCGCTCCCAGGAGAGCAGCTCCTGAACCTTTCTGCGGGTTCCCCTTCTTCCTCCCCACCTACCTACCTCGTCCATTGAATAGGAGGTGCAGCTGCATAACAATCCCTGGATTAGGAGAGCGGGCAGCCAGCCAGCCACCAGGGGCTTTGCCACGCCCCCAGCAGTCCTCATTAAACCCTGGAGAAGCCTGCACTACCCTTTCTCCACTTCTTCTGTGATTTTGGGTGGCAAGTGGCTTACTTGGCTCTGGATGACGCTTCCGTCCTAGACCCTTGCCAGTCCGGCTTTCGCCCGGGTCATGGGACGGAGACAGTACTGGTCGCCCTGGTAGATGATCTCCAACGGCATCTGGATCGGGGCGGTGTGGCGGTGCTGATGCTGTTAGATCTCTCGGCCGCGTTCGACACGGTCGACCATCGGCTACTGACCCGCCGCCTCGCCGATATAGGGGTGAGGGGGTCTGCCTTACAGTGGCTCTCCTCCTTCCTCGAGGATCGGGGACAAAGGGTGGCAATTGGTGGTGAGCGGTCCCGGAGGCGCACACTGGATTGTGGAGTGCCTCAAGGGGCAGTCCTCTCACCAATGTTATTCAATATCTATATGCGCCCTCTTGCCCAGATTGCCGGGAGATATGGACTTGGGTGCCACCAATATGCAGATGACACCCAACTCTATCTGCTGATGGACGGCCGGCCTGGCTGCGTCCCTGAAAATTTAGACCGGGCCTTGCAGGATATGGCAATGTGGTTGAGGGGGAGCGGGCTGAAATTGAATCCAGCGAAGACAGAAGTCCTTTGTCTGGGTCGGGGCGCCCGGGAAGGGGAAATACCTCTCCCGGTCTTCGACGGGGCGCCGCTGAAAGCGGCGCACCGGGTTAGGAGTCTGGGAGTCTTACTGGAGCCTTCTTTATCAATGGAGGCCCAGATTGCAGCCACTTCCAAGTCAGCCTTTTTTCACCTGAGGCGGGCAAGGCAGTTGGCTCCCTTCCTAGAGCGCCAAGGCCTGGCAACGGTACTTCACGCAACGGTCACCTCGAGACTGGACTACTGTAATGCCCTCTACATGGGGCTGCCTCTGTACCGAACCCGGAAGCTGCAGCTGGTGCAGAACGCAGCGGCCAGACTGTTGTTGGGGCTCCCTAAATGGGAGCACATACAGCCTGGGCTGCGCGAGCTGCACTGGCTGCCAGTTACATACCGGATTCGTTACAAAGTGCTGGTCATCACCTTTAAAGCCCTATATGGTCGAGGACCTGTCTACCTTAGGGACCGTCTCTCCCCATACGAACCCCAGAGAGCACTGAGGTCAGCTGGAAAAAACTTGTTGACCACCCCCGGACCGAAAGAGGTGAAGCTGCAATGCACCCGTAACCGGGCCTTCTCCTCTGTAGCCCCGAACCTATGGAACCAACTTCCAGAGGAAATGCGGGCCCTGCGGGACCTTGAACAATTCCGCAGGGCCTGCAAAACCTTCCTCTTCCGACTGGCTTTCGCTGACGAAGAAAGAAATTGCTAATGATTACCGCCATTATAAAAGCACAATTAGCATTAGCACTTTTATCAATTTAATTAAGTGATTTTAAACTTATCAGAATTTTTTAATGTTTAATGTTAATGTAACCTTGTCTTTTGTATAAGGGAAATTGAATGATGTTGTTAGCCGCCCTGAGCCTGCTCCGGCGGGGAGGGCGGGATATAAATAAAATTATCTATCTATCTATCTATCTATCTATCTTGCTGGCCTTTTGACTGTGGAAGAGGGTTGGCCAAGGAGAGCCCAAGGTGAGCGAGGCCTGCTTAGGCTGGCTGGATCTCTAGCCAGCCCAAGCAGGCCTCGCTCTCCCAGGGCTCGCCTTTTTTGTGTCAGGTTGCTTTTGGCTGGGGGGGGCAGCATATGCTAATGAGCTCCACCACCTATTTTTCTACAAAACAACCCCTAGTAAGGAGGCTGGATTTGCCTCCTTTGTTACATGCTGTGGGAAATTATATACTTTCCCAGTGGGAGTTAAGTCCAGTTCTAGATTTCCCACACCATTTCAACCACATTAGTTGCTGGCAGGCTTTATCCTTCTGTCTGCTTCCTTCCAGCTTTCCTTGGAAGCTGGAGCTCTGAGCTGGTCACTAAATGCTAAAGAGCCAGTTTCGTAGTGGTGAAGTGTGCGGACTCTTATCTAGGAGAACCAGGTTTGATTCCCCACTCCTCCACTTGCACCTGCTGGGATGGCCTTGGGTCAGCCATAGCTCTAATAGAGAGCCAGTTTGGTGTAGTTAAGTGTGTGGACTCTTATCTGGGGGAACCGGGTTTGATTCCCCACTCCTCCACTTGCACCTGCTGGAATGGCCTTGGGTCAGCCATAGCTCTAATAGAGAGCCAGTTTGGTGTAGTTAAGTGTGTGGACTCTTATCTGGGGGAACCGGGTTTGATTCCCCACTCCTCCACTTGCACCTGCTGGGATGGCCTTGGGTCAGCCAGAGGTCTAATAGACCAACATGGCTTCTCTTATGTTCTTATGTGACACAGAGTGTTGGACTTGATGGGCCATTGGCCTGATCCAACAGGGCTTCTCTTATGTTCTTATGTGAACCGCTCTGAGATTCCGAGTATAGTGTGGGATATAAATCCAATATCGTCGTCTTCTTCCCTGCTTTCCTCTCCCAGCTCTTCCACCTGATCTACTCCCAGCACGACATGGTGAAGCAGCTGGCCAAGCTGGCTAGCTGGCAAGACACCCTCACCAAGCTGTACGTCAAGGAGTCCTATGAGTCGCGCCAACACAGCTTGTCAGGCTCCTCCAACAGCGGGGGCTGCTTTGACCTCCTGAGGATCTCCGACCAGCCGGCTCCAGAAATGGGGAAGGAGTCTGCGGAAGCCCTGAGCCCAACCACCCCTGATCTCCAGGACCTTGACGTCTTCCTCCCGCTGGGCTACGAGACCTCGGACCAAGAGCTTTCAGAAGGTTTCTCCGACCACTCCATCTCTCCCACCAACCAGCGGGGCAAATCCTTCCACCCCTACAGCTTCAAACCCTTTGACTCCTTGGATCTCGCCAGCCATTCCTCATCTTCCAACACCGTGGACCTCCCTGGGCAGGGTGAGGCCCACGCTGGAGACACGGTCCATGTGGACAGGGTCTACCACCCTCTTTCTCCTTTCTCCATGTCCCCCTTCGACCTCGGCTTGGACATGGGGAGCTCCAGTTCTGCAGCTACGGCCGAGAGCGGAAACCAGACACCCGTCAGCTTACCCGGAACCCCTTCCCCCCTGGAGAACTTCAAGCCCTTCCCAGGGACACGAGGTCGGAAGAGCTCCAGCCTCTCCAACGTTCTGGATGAGACCAGCTACCAGGAGACCTTGCCCAGTGACAACATCTCCAACACGAGCAATCCTCAGGTGAGTTTTCTCTTTGCTGTGGGTGCACAACTGGATGGGAAAAGCACTGAGCACAGATCCTAGGTGTTCACTCTAGGATGCTCAAAACTAGCTTTAAGATTCACTGTGGCACTTTATTATACAAGCACTTTTCCGCACGAAGCACTTTTTGATGAAATCAGATTCTGTGATGCAAATTATATTTGTGATTAGGTGCATTGTATTGTGAAGTTCAATCAATTGTCTCACCCAGTGAAGTCGTTAATTTATTTATTTGATTTATATCCCGCCCTCCCTGCCGAGGCGGGCTCAGGGCGGCTTACAACATAAAAGCATAGAACAATAGCATTAATAAATATTAAAATACATATTCAATAATTTACAGTAGTTAAAACCATTAAGACAGTTAAGACAAAGGAACGGAAACAGTCTATTAATCTGGTGTTAATCTGATGGTGACAATCTTCCTCCGAAGTTCTTAAATGCCAGTCAGTTGTATGCCAACCGGAAGAGGACAGTCTTGCAGGCCTTGCAGAACCGTCCAAGGTTCCGCAAGGCCCTCACTTTATCCGGTAACTGGTTCCACCGGCAGGGGGCTGTGATTGAAAAGGCCCTATCTCCGGTCGATTTCAGTCGGGCCGCCTTCAGCCCGGGGATTACTAGCAGATTTTGTAGGGTTGCCAAGTCCAATTTAAGAAATATCTGGGGACTTTGGGGGTCGAGCCAGGAGACATTAGGGGTGGGCCAAGATCAAGGGTGTGACAAGCATAATTGAACTCCAAAGGGAGTTCTGGCCATCACATTTAAAGGGACCGCACACCTTTTCAATGCCTTCCTTCCATAGGAAATAATGAAGGATAGGGGCACCTTCTTTTGGGGCTCATAGAATTGGACCTCCTGGTCCAATCTTTTTGAAACTTGGGGGGGCATTTTGGGGAGAGGCAATAGATGTTATACTCAAAATTTGGTGCCTCTACCTCAAAAAACAGCCCCTCCAGAGCCCCAGATACCCGCGGATCAATTCTCCATTATTTTCTATGGGAATAAATCTCCCTAGGGAATAATAGAGTTCCCAGCAGACATTTCCCTCCCCTCCCCCCGCTTTCTGACGACCCTGAAACGGGGGGAGGGCCTCCAAACCTGGGGATCCCCTGCCCCCACCTGGGGATTGGCAACCCTAAGATTTTGAGATCCAGATCTAAGTACTCTCTGGGGAACATGTGGGGAGAGACAGTCCCTAATGAGAATGGCGTGCGTAAATCGCATGTTATAAAAGGTTTTCCAATAAGTTTTTTTGAATTTTGTTATACTATTTTCGTTATTATACCATGGTGTTTCCCTGCCTTCAAGTCTAGGATGCTGGCAGGATTTTAAAAGTTGGGGGGCTTTTTTTTTAAAAGTTGGGGGCTCCCTTATGTCAGGTCTATGACTGTCTTCAATAATAACATCTCTCTGTTTCTTAAGGATTAGCATTTGTTGTAAGACAGGATAGTACCACTGGCAAAGCCAGTGACGAAATTAGAGCGGGATGCAGGTGAACTCATATATATAGAAGCCGTTTAGCCGTTGCAAGCACACTGGATTTTCTAGTGTGAGATAGGTTCATAACATTAAAATGATATAGTGCAGACATTCCTCCACTCTGGCAGAGAGTGCTGACCTTGAAAGGCAGATGGCGGTAGAGGGCCCCACTACTTTCATATCTAGTAGTTTAGCAGGTGTTTCAGCACAGCAAAGAACAGTAAGAAAATAATACACGGCAGGAGGTCTTGACACCTTACACGTCCACTGCGGGGCTTGCCGCTTCTCAGTTTTCTTGGGTAGAAGAAGAAGATGATATTGGATTTATATCCCACCCTCCACTCCGAATCTCAGAGTCTCAGAGGGGCTCACAATCTCCTTTACCTTCCTCCCCCACAACAGACACCCTGTGAGGTGGGTGGGGCTGGAGAGGGCTCTCACAGCAGCTGCCCTTTCAAGGACAACCTCTGCTTTCAAGGACAAAGAGCTATGGCTGACCCAAGGCCATTCCAGCAGGTGCAAGTGGAGGAGTGGGGAATCAAACCCGGTTCTCCCAGATAAGAGTCCGCTCACTTAACCACTATGGCTGACCCAAGGCCATTCCAGCTGCTGCAAGTGGAGGAGTGGGGAATCAAACCCGGTTCTCCCAGATAAGAGTCCGCTCACTTAACCATGACACCAAACTGGCTCTCTATTAGACCTCTGGCTGACCCAAGGCCATTCCAGCAGCTGCAAGTGGAGGAGTGGGGTATCAAACCCAGTACTCCCAGATAAGAGTCCACGCACTTAACCACTACACCAAACAGGCTCTCCCACCCAACAGGATCTCCAAACAGGGTAGAGGCAAAAGCTCTGAATGTGGCCAAGGTGAGGCAGCCAGCCCTAAAACTTTGGAGTCAAGAAGAGACTGCAATTAATGTTTTTCTTCAGTTTTGTTTTTTGTTTCTTTTCCTTTTACTAGGACTTTTTTATTTCTCTCTTTTTCTACCTTCCTTTTCTTTTACTGTGTTAGTCGTGGATCACGCCTAATAGTAACTACTCGATAGTGATTTTTGGAATAATCTGCAATGGTTTGCGTCAAAATCATTTAGGCAGTTAAGAATTCTCCGCAATTACTTAATGATAATATGGGTTCAATTAGATTGATTTTATTTTGATGCAGAAATTATTGCCTTAACTTTAATCTTGTTTCCATCTCGATCTCTCTCCTTGGATAGAAAATGGTCTACATACCTACATATCTAGACACATCTACATAACAGTCTGCAATAGTTTGCATAAAAAATCATTTAGGCAGTTAAGAATTCTCCGCAATGCTTACTTAATGATAATATGGGTTCAATTAGATGGATTGCATATTGAGGCAGGAATTATTGCCTTAACTTTAATCTTGTTTCCAACTTGATCTCTGTCCTTGGATAAAAAATGGTCTACATACCTACATATCTAGACACATCTATATAACAGTCTGCAATAGTTTGCATAAAAAATCATTTAGGCAGTTAAGAATTCTCCGCAATGCTTACTTAATGATAATATGGGTTCAATTAGATGGATTGCATATTGAGGCAGGAATTATTGCCTTAACTTTAATCTTGTTTCCAACTTGATCTCTCTCCTTGGATAAAAAATGGTCTACATACCTACATATCTAGATACATCTATATAATAGTCTGCAATAGTTTGCATAAAAATCATAAAGGAGGTTAAGAATTCTTCGCAATGCTTACTTAATGATAACATGGGTTCAATTAGATGGATTGCATTTTGAGGCAGGAATTATTGCCTTAACTTTAATCTTGTTTCCATCTCGATCTCTCTCCTTGGATAAAAAATGGTCTACATACCTACATATCTAGATACATCTATATAATATTCTGCAATAGTTTGCATAAAAATCATAAAGGAGGTTAAGAATTCTTCGCAATGCTTACTTAATGATAACATGGGTTCAATTAGATGGATTGCATTTTGAGGCAGGAATTATTGCCTTAACTTTAATCTTGTTTCCATCTCGATCTCTCTCCTTGGATAGAAAATGGTCTACATACCTACACATCTATGTAACTTAAAATTCTCACTAGATGTTTTATTGTGTGTATGTAAGCATTTATCCTTGTTTATAGCCTGATTCCATAAGATTTAAAAAAAAAAGGTATTTCTTTAGGAATCCCACACAGGAGATGTTGCAAAAAAAAGAAAAGGGACGGCACCTTGCACGCAAGCAGAGGGTGGGGTTTTCTTCCACCTCCCTCTTCCCCGCTCTGGCACTTTGCAGCCAGCAGCACCATCCGACCACCCCTCCCTGGCCCGTTCCACACAGCTTCCTCCACCACTGCTGCACTTCTCTCCTCCTGCTACTATTGCTGCTGCACTGCAGTGTGCCCGGCTCAGCTCTCTCTACCCTGGCTACTGCTGAGGACATTTCAGCGGCTCAGCCATGACAAAAAGAAAAAAGCAAGCTCCACCCTGGAGGGACCCCTGGAAGTCGGGGACCCCCACTTGGAAGTCAGGGGGCAGTGTCCCCACAAACACACACACACACGGTTGCTGTGGCCCTGGATGCTGGGCAGGAAGGGTGTACGGCATGTGATTAGTATAGTTACAGTCAGGGGTGGAATTCTAGCAGGAGCTCCTTTGCGTATTAGGCCACACCTCCTGGTGTAGCCAATCCCCCAAGAACTTTTAAAAAAGGAGCCTTGTAAGCTCTTGGAGGATTGGCTACATCAGGGGGTGTGTGGAGCTCCTGCTAGAATTCTACCCCTGGTTGCAATCATAAGAACATAAGAGAAGCCCTGTTGGATCAGGCCAGTGGCCCATCCAGTCCAACACTGTGTCACATAAGAACATAAGAGAAGCCCTGTTGGATCAGGCCAGTAGCCCATCCAGTCCAACACTCTGTGTCACATAAGAACATAAGAGAAGCCATGTTGGATCAGCCCAGTGGCCCATCCAGTCCAACACTCTGCGTCACACAAGAACATAAGAGAAGCCATGTTGGATCAGGCCAATGGCCCATCCAGTCCAACACTCTGCATCACATAAGAACATAAGAGAAGCCATGTTGGATCAGGCCAATGGCCCCTCCAGTCCAACACTCTGTGTCACATAAGAACATAAGAGAAGCCCTGCTGGATCAGGCCAGTGGCCCATCCAGTCCAACACTCTGTGTCACATAAGAACATAAGAGAAGCCCTGCTGGATAAGGCCAATGGCCCCTCCAGTCCAACACTCTGTGTCACATAAGAACATAAGAGAAGCCATGTTGGATCAGGCCAATGGACCATCCAGTCCAACACTCTGCGTCACATAAGAACATAAGAGAAGCCCTGTTGGATCAGGCCAATGGTCCATCCAGTCCAACACTCTGTGTCACACAGTGGCCAAAAAAAAAAAACCAAGTGCCATCAGAAGGTTCACAAGTGGGTCTAGAAGCCCTTCCACTTTGCACCCTCCCCCCAAGCACCAAGAATACAGAGCATCACTGCCCCAGACAGTTCTAATAATATACTGTGGCTAATAGCCACTGATAGACCTCTGCTCCATATTTTTATCCAATCCCCTCTTGAAGCTGGCTATGCTTGTATCTGCCACCACCTCTTGTGCAGTGAGTTCCACATGTTAATCACCCTTTGGGTGAAGAAGTACCTCCTTTTATCCGTTTTAACCTGACTGCTCAGCATTTTCATTGAATGCCCACGATTTCTTGTATTGTGAGAAAGGGAGAAAAGGACTTCTTTCTCTACTTTCTCCATCCCATGCATAATCTTGTAAACCTCTATCATGTCACCCCGCAGTCGACGTTTCTCCAAGCTAAAGTGCCCCAAGTGTTTTAACTTTTCTTCAAAGGGAAAGTGTTCCAAACCTTTAATCATTCTAGTTGCCCTTTTCTGCACTTTTTCCAGTGCTATAATATCCTTTTTGCGGTGCGGTGACCAGAATTGAACACAGTATCCTGAATGAGACCGCACCATCAATTTATACAGGGGCATTATGATACTGGCTGATTTGTTTTCAGTTCCCTTCCTAATAATTCCCAGCATGGTGTTGGCCTTTTTTATTGCAGTTGCACACTGTCTTGACATTTTCAGTGAGTTATCTACCATAACCCCAAAATCTCTCTCTTGGTCAGTCTCTGCCAGTTCACAACCCATCAACTCTTATTTGTAAATCCTAACTTTTCTCCCTGCAGTCTCAGCTTTAAAAGAAAGTTGGATAGTTGGACCTGGGGAAAAAAATAGTCTAGGACTAGGCAGAACCATGTGCCCTCCGTATGGCAGCCAGGTTCTTGAAAAGGGAGACTGGGAAGTGCCATGGTTAATAGTATCTAACAGAGACCAGGGAAACCCAGGTTTAGCTCTCTGCTCTTGAAGCTACGTGGTCCAGGCATATGTGCTCAGCCTAGCCTACCTCAAAAGGTTGTTGCAAGGGTAAAAAGGAGTAGAGGGGAACCATGGACATTTCTCCAAGGAAAGGCAAGATAGAAGTGTATGATGGGAAAGGGTGGGAAATAGAAAGTGGAATTTTGCAATGGGAGGATTTTGGACCAGAACCACAATTCTGGATAGATTTGCAGAAGGTCATCTTGCCTCCAAATGGCCTACAGTGCCACATGAGATGTTTTTAGCTCAGCATGAGTTTTGAGTACAAACCAAGAAAGCCTTGTTTAATATATGGGCAGCCGGGCTTTACTGCATATATAGGCAAGGGGGTTTCCCCCTCCACCACCCCCCCCAAAAAAAACCCTGCTTCTGGGCTCCATTGTTTAAACCCTCTGTGAAAACGTTGCTGAACTCTGATTTTGCAAACTTTCAAATTTCAAAAGTTTTATTAGTTTTAAAAGATATGGGAAGGGGGATAGAAGGGTGTAGAGCATGGAGTATTATAAATCAATCATATACAGCATAAGAGTATTTTCAAATGAAAAAAAGGAAAGTACGTCTGCATCGATTATTCTTTCTTACAACACGTAATAAGTCACATATTATTATCTCATAGGTTCACATCGATCCTATTTTAACATCTTACATTATAAATCTTTCTATTAATACCTCTGTTGTATTAGACATTGCTAATAAAGGCATTCTTGGAATATAAAATACTGAATACAGAAAAAGAGAGATGTAAATTCACACCAAAGAATCTTAAAAGTCTCGAGTATCCAACCAAATGTAAAATTTCAACCAATGATTTCTTGCTTCTTCCTTAGATTTCGCAATCAACAGTTGGGATAAGTAGTCCAATTCTGCCGTTTCCAAAAATTTTCCCACCAGCTTACTGGAGTTTCCATCTCTGTGCCAGAAGAATTCTGGCTGCTGTATTAAAATGTACCAACAAAAGTCTCATCTTCCAGAGTACTCCTCTGGAAGTATATTCAATAAAAATAGTTCTGGTTTATTAGGGTTTGTAGAATCTTTCGGGATCAAGTGCCGTGTTCTACTGGAGAAAGTTTTCCTTTCTCCAGTAGAAAACTTTCCCCAGTAGAACACGGCACTTGATCCCGAAAGATTCTACAAACCCTAATGATGTTACCAGCCATGAAAACCTGAAATCTTTGATAGTTCTGGTTTAAATTGGATCTGAGATTTTACAAACTTTCTAACATTTTTCCGCCCACAAGGAATGGGAAAATGCCCAAAACATCTAAAGCAGACAGATGGAAATCTCCATCATGCCATTGTCACCACACAGGAGAAAGTAATTTAAAAAGTATGAGGGGAGTCAGGTTCTATGATGACCGTTCTAACTCAAGGAGCGTTTGAAGGCAGTGTCCAGCATGAGATTTCAAAATAACCAGTCCTTGGCTTTTGAAACAAAGCTTGGTTTATTGATAATCCATGTGGCTCAGCCCAACGAGGTATTGCAACGGATACCTTGTAACATTAGAATGCATGCTTTAAAATGGCACGTCAAAGGTTCTATAAACAATTCTACATTCACGTGTGAAATTCACACTCTAAACTCCTTATCTATCTTGCGGCTAGCGCATCCTGGGTTCAGGCCTGGCTGGGCCTGGGAACAAGTCCCAGGAGGTTTTATCTTCAAAGAGGACATTCCCGCATCTGTTAGTAAAAGCGAAAGAAGCAAAAGAGGGGGTTTGCTACTTTGATGTGCCTGAGCTTAATTCATGCTTAGTAACAATTCTACGATCTGGCAAGTACAATATTGAATGAATATACAGTGCTTGACAGGTAGATGCTGAGCGGATTTGATTTGGCACAACTTCCGGTGGTGCCAGGGGGTGTGTGGCAGATGCAAATGAGTTGCGCTTACGAGCCCCGGCACCTCTTGGCCTTTTCTACCCTGGCGCTCTGGAGGGGTGACGAGGCGGCTCGCGGGCTTGGCGGAATGGGAAAGGGCCAATACGCGCCATCGAAGGGGGCTGCCTTGGGAAGCCGAGAGAACCGACTCCCGCAGCCAGCCCTCTCCTGGTCTCGTCCCCTGCAGCAGACCCCCGAGGAGGAACTCTGCAACCTGCTGACCAACATCATCTTCTCGGTGACCTGGCGAGGGGTGGAGGGCTGGGACGACGCGGCCTGGAAGGAGCGGGGCCAGGTCTTCTCCGTCCTCACCAAGCTGGGCTCGGCCTGTGAGCTGGTGCGCCCCCCGGATGAGATCAAGCGCAGGTAGGAAGCCGAACGGCCGAGCATCGCTGGGGAAGGGTGGGAAAGTCGGCTGGGTGACCTTGGGCCATACATCTCTCAGCGGTCTCTCGGCTCCACCTGCCTCGTAAGATGCCTGTTGTGGGGAGAGGAAGGGAAGGTGATTGTAAGCTGCTTTGAGACTCCTTTGGGGAGAGAAAGGAAAGGAGAGGTCCCCTGTGCGAGCACCAGTCGTTTCCGACTCTGGGGTGACGTTGCTTTCACAACGTTTTCACGGCGGACTTTTTACGGGGTGGTTTGCCTTTGCCTTCCCCAGTCCTCTACGCTTTCCCCCCAGAAAGCTGGGGACTCATTTGACCCACCTCGGAAGGATGGAAGGCTGAGTCAACCTCGAGCCGGCTACCTGAACTGGGTGAAGCCGGGATCAAACTCAGGTCATGAGCAGAGAGTTCAGATCACAGTACTGCTGCTTTACCACTCTGTGCCACAGGGCTCTTAAGGTAAAGGAAGTCCCCTGTGCAAGCACCAGTTGTTTCCGACTCTGGGGTGACGCTGCTTTCACAACGTTTTCACGGCAGACTTTTGACGGGGTGGTTTGCCATTGCCTTCCCCAGTCCTCTACGCTTTCCTCCCAGCAACTGGGGACTCCTTTGACCGAACTCAGAAGGATGGAAGGCTGAGTCAACCTAGAGCTGGCTGCCTGAACCCAGCTTCCGCCGGGATCGAACTCAGGTCATGAGTAGAAGGCTCCAACTGCAGTACTGCAGCTTTACCACTCTGTGCCATAGGGCTCTTTGCACCTAGTATGGAAAGGAAAGGAAAGGTCCCCTGTGCAAGCACCAGTCGTTTCCGACTCTGGGGTGACATTGCTTTCACAACGTTTTCACAGCGGACTTTTTACGGGGTGGTTCGCCATTGCCTTCCTCAGTCATCTACACTGTCCTCCCAGCAAGCTGGGTCCTCCTCTGACCGACCTCAGAAGGATGGAAGGCTGAGTCAACTTTGAGCCGGCTACCTGAAAACCCAGCTTCCTCCGGGGATCAAACTCAAGTCATGAGCAGAGCTTAGGACTGCAGTACTGCAGCTTTACCACTCTGCACCATGGGGCTCTTTTAAGAACATAAGAACATAAGAGAAGCCATGTTGGATTGTTGGTCTTAAGGAAAGGAAAGGTCCCCTGTGCAAGCACCAGTCGTTTCCGACTCTGGGGTGACGTTGCTTTCACAATGTTTTCACAGCGGACTTTTTACGGGGCGGTTTGCCTTTGCCTTCCCCGGTCATCTATGCCAGGGGTGGCCAACGGTAGCTCTCCAGATGTTTTTTTTTTTGCCTACAACTCCCATCAGCCCCAGCCAGCATGGCCAATGGCTGGGGCTGATGGGAGTTGTAGGCAAAAACATCTGAAGAGCTACCGTTGGTCACCCCTGATCTACGCTTTCTTCCCAGCAAGCTGGGTACTCATTTGACCGACCTCGGAAAGATAGAAGGCTGAGTCAACCTCGAGCTGGCTACCTGAAAACCCAAGTTCTGCCGGGGATCGAACTCAGGTCCTAAGCAGAGCTTAGGACTGCAGTACTGCAGCTTTACCACTCTGCGCCACGGGGCTCTTGGGTAGAGAAAAGCAGGGGATAAAAGCCTTCTTTAATCAGGTCTCTAAGGGCCAATCAGAAGCCCCGCTGGTCAAGAGCTCTACCTGACCTCACCCAGTTTCTAAAAACATTTGTTGGGCACCAGGACAGAGGGACCCCTGGCTTAATATATGAGCCATAAAATCAGGCCTTGAATTCAGCAGGAGCTCACAGGAGTGCAGCTCCTGAACCTTTCTGAGGGTTCCCCCTCCTCCCCACCCACCTACCTTGTCCATTGAATGGGAGGTGCAGCTGCATAGCAATCCCTGGATTAGGAGAGCAGACAGCCAGCCAGCAACCAGAAGCTTTGCCACACCCCCAGCAGCCCTCATTAACCCCTGGAGAAGCCCACACCACCCTTTCTCCACTTCTCAGAGGACTTTTTGTAGAAAAGGCCCAGCAGGAATCCATTTGCATATTAGGCCACACCCCCTGAGGTCACCACAGTTTCACAGAAGACTTCTTGTAGAAAAGGCCCAGCAGGAATCCATTTGCATATTAGGCCACACCCCCTGAGGTCACCACAGTTTCACAGAAGACTTCTTGTAGAAAAGGCCCAGCAGGAATCCATTTGCATATTAGGCCACACCCCCTGATGTCACCACAGTTTCACAAAAGACTTCTTGTAGAAAAGGCCCAGCAGGAATCCGTTTGCATATTAGGCCACACCCCCTGAGGTCACCACTGTTTCACAGAAGACTTCTTGTAGAAAAGGCCCAGCAGGAATCCATTTGCATATTAGGCCACACCCCCTGATGTCACCACAGTTTCACAAAAGACTTCTTGTAGAAAAGGCCCAGCAGGAATCCATTTGCATATTAGGCCACACCCCCTGAAGTCACCACTGTTTCAAAAAAGACTTCTTGTAGAAAAGGCCCAGCAGGAATCCATTCGCATATTAGGCCACACCCCCTGAGGTCACCACTGTTTCACAGAAGACTTCTTGTAGAAAAGGCCCAGCAGGAATCCATTTGCATATTAGGCCACACCCCCTGAGGTCACCACTGTTTCACAAAAGACTTCTTGTAGAAAAGGCCCAGCAGGAATCCATTTGCATATTAGGCCACACCCCCTGATGTCACCACGGTTTCACAGAAGACTTCTTGTAGAAAAGGCCCAGCAGGAATTCATTTGCATATTAGGCCCCACCCCCTGACCAAGCCAGCCGGAAATGCGTTCCTGTGCGTTCCTGCTCAAGGGGGGGGGAGCCCTGCCACTTCTTATGTGATTTTGGACAGCGGGTGGCTTGCTGGCCTTTTGACTGTGGGCAGGATGGCCCAGGAGAGCCGCAGGTGAGCGAGGCCGGCTTGGGCTGGCTGGATCTCTAGCCAGCCCAAGCAGGCCTCGCTCACCCGGGGCTCTCCTTTCTTGCTTCGGGTTGCTTTTGGCTGGTGTGGGGGGGTGACGTATGCTAATGAATTATGCTAATCAGCTCCACCACCTTTCTTTCTACAAACCGACCCCTGCATAAAATGATGTGTGACTAGCTGCTGTTCAGAAATCATAGCACGTGATTAGCTTGTTAGCAAAAAAAACGGCATTCTCATCTTGTGTGTTCTTGTTCCCTCCCAGTCTCCTGGAGATGATGTTGGAGTCAGCCTTGACAGACATCAAAGAGTCCACTCCTGCGATGCTCCCCAGCCTCACCCAGAACGCCCTCAAGCTGCTGCGACTCCTTCAGGATTTCTTGTTTTCGGAGGGCCAGAGCAACCCGGCCTTGTGGAGTGAGAAGGTGGGTGTGAAAGTTGTAAAGACAATGAGGAACGGTCATAAAAACATAAGAGAAGCCAGGTTGGAGTAGGTCAATGGACCATCCAGCCCAACACTCATAAGAACATAAGAGAAGCCATGTTGGATCAGGCCAATGGCCCATCCGGTCCAACACTATAAGAATATACAAGAAGCCATGTTGGATCAGGCCAATGGCCCATCCAGTCCAACACTATAAGAAGCCATGTTGGATCAGGCCAATGGCCCATCCGGTCCAACACTATAAGAACATAAGAGAAGCCATGTTGGATCAGGCCAATGGCCCATCCAGTCCAACACTATAAGAATATAAGTGGAGCCATGTTGGATCAGGCCAGTGCCCCATACGGTCCAACACTATAAGAACATAAGAGAAGCCATGTTGGATCAGGCCAATGGCCCATCCGGTCCAACACTATAAGAACATAAGAGAAGCCATGTTGGATCAGACCAATGGCCCATCCGGTCCAACACTATAAAAACATAAGAGAAGCCATGTTGGATCAGGCCAATGGCCCATCTGGTCCAACACTAAGAACATAAGAGAAGCCATGTTGGATCAGGCCAATAGCCCACCCAGCCCAACACTGTAAGAACATAAGAGAAGCCATGTTGGATCAGGCCAATGGCCCATCCAGTCCAGCACTCATAAGAACATAAGAGAAGCCGTGTTGGATCAGGCCAATAGCCCACCCAGTCCAACACTGTAAGAACATAAGAGAAGCCATGTTGGATCAGGCCAATGGCACATCCAGTCCAACACTCATAAGAACATAAAAGAAGCCGTGTTGGATCAGGCCAATAGCCCACCCAGTCCAACACTGTAAGAACATAAGAGAAGCCATGTTGGATCAGACCAATGCCCCATCCGGTCCAACACTATAAGAACATAAGAGAAGGTTAAAACGCTTGGGGTTCTTTAGCTTGGAGAAACATCAACTGCGGGGTGACATGATAGAGGTTTACGAGATTATGCATGGAATGGAAAAAGTAGAGGAAGAAGTCCTTTTCTCCCTTTCTCACAATACAAGAACTCGTGGGCATTCAATGAAATTGCTGAGCAGTCGGGTTAGAATGGATAAAAAGAAATACTTCTTCATTCAAAGGGTGATTAACATGTGGAATTCACTGCCACAGGAGGTGGCGGCGGCTACAAGCATAGCCAGCTTCAAAAGGGGGTTAGATAAAATATGCAGCAGAGGTCCATCAGTGGCTATTAGCCACAGTGTGCGTATATATATATATATGTGTGTGTGTGTGTGTATAATTTTTTTGTGACACAGAGTGTTGGACTGGATGGGCCATTGGCATGATCCAACATGGCTTCTCTTATGTTCTTATGTTCATGTAATAATTCTGAATACTTGCAGGGAAAATGAACTGTATACTTTTTCTTCTTCTTTTAAAGTCGAAATAACTGTAAGCCGTTTTCTCCTTTTTTTTGTATTCTTTCCCTTGCTCTTTCCCCACAACCCCCCAATTTTCCCTGTATGAAACTTAATAAAAAATATTTAACTAGAGAAGGTGGGTGGTTACAGAGGTCATCAGAAGAGGGCCTGGGGATCTCCAAGAATTACAGCCGGCCTCCAGATAACAGAGATCAAGTTCCCTGGGGAAATGATGGCTACTTTGGAAGGGTGGACACGATGACCTTGTACCTCACAGGGTCCATCCCCCAACCAACCTGGAGTTGATAACCTAGTGATAGCCAAGGCAGGGGCTCCTTTTGAGCGAGCCGTCATCCTTCCCTTTGCCCCCAACTCCAGGTCTACGAGGGTGTCAACAGCCTCCTGGACAAGTTGGCAGTCTGGTACCATTTGGCCAACGGCACTTCCGACTTGAAGGAGATGGCCCAGATCGGCCTGCGCTTGCTCGTTGGCTACATTATGCTTGAGGATGCACAGGTAAGAGACGTGGTCATGGCCGGGCTCACCAGTAGGGACCATGCCAGCTTCTTTTTCCCCACTTGGGTGCTGGCAAACTCCCAAAGGTGTGACTCCCCCCTGGCAAAAAGCTGGCAAATGGATGATGATGATATCGGATTTATATCCTGCTCTCCACTCCAGATCTCAGAGTCCCCGAATGGCTTACAATCTCCTATATCTTTCTTACCTTCCTAATAGACACCCTGTGAGGTGGGTGGGGCTGAGAGAACTCTCCCAGAAGCTGCCCTTTCTAGGACAACTCCTGCAAGATCTGTGGCTAACCCAAGGCCGTTCCAACAGCTGCAAGGGGAGGAGTGGGGAATCTGAGAGAGAACAGCTCACAATCTCCTTTTACTTCCTCCCCCACAACAGACACCCTGTGAGGTGTGTGGGGCTGAGAGGGCTCTCCCAGCAGCTGCACTTTCTAGGACAACTTCTGCAAAAGCTGTGGCTAACCCAAGGCCATTCCAGCAGCTGCAAGTGGAGGAGTGGGGAATCTCAGAGAGAACGGCTCCCAATCTGCTTTTCCTTCCTCCCCCACAACAGACACCCTGTGAGGTGCGTGGGGCTGAGACGGCTCTCCCAGCAGCTGCCCTTTCAAGGACAACTCCTGCAAGAGCTATGGCTGACCCAAGACCATACAGCAGATGCAAGTGGAGGAGTGGGGAATCTCAGAGAGAATGGCTCACAATCTCCTTTACCTTCCTCCCCCACAACAGACACCCTGTGAGGTGGGTGGGGTTGAGAGAGCTCTCACAGCAGCTGTCCTTTCAAGGACAACCTCTGCCGGAGCTATGGCTGACCCAAGGCCATTCCAGCAGCTGCAAGTAGAGGAGTAGGGAATCAAACCTGGTTCTCCCAGATAAGAGTTCACACTCTTCACCACTACACCAAACTGGAGCTATGACTATAACTCTGATTTATTTATATGAAAAATGTATGAGGAGGGGCTGTGGCTCAGTGGATGAGCCTCTGCTTTGGCTGCAGAAGGTCCCAGGTTCAATTCCCCACTCCTCCACTTGCAGCTGTTGGAATGGCTTTGGGTCAGCCATAGCTCTGGCAGAGGTTGTCCTTGAAAGGGTAGCTGCTGTGAGAGCCCTCTCAGCCCCATCCACCTCACAGGGTGTCTGTTGTGGGGGAGGAAGGGAAAGGAGATTGTAAGCTGCTCTGAGACTCTTCGGAGTGGAGGGCGGGATATAAAGCCAATATCTTCATCTACCTCACAGGGGGTCTGTTGTGGGGGGGAGGAAGGTAAAGAAGATTGTGAGCCGCTCTGAGACTCTTTGGAGTGGAGGGCGGGATATAAATCCAATATCTTCATCTACCTCACAGCGTGTCTGTCGTGGGGGAGGAAGGGAAAGGAGATTGTGAGCTGCTCTGAGACTCTTCGGAGTGGAGGGCGGGATATAAATCCAATATCTTCATCTACCTCACAGTGTGTCTGTTGTGAGGGAGGAAGGGAAAGGAGATTGTAAGCTGCTCTGAGACTCTTCGGAGTGGAGGGCGGGATATAAATCCAATATCTTCATCTACCTCACAGGGTGTCTGTTGTGGGTGAGGAAGGGAAAGGAGATTGTAAGCTGCTCTGAGACTCTTCGGAGTGGAGATTCGGAGATTCTGGGAGATTCGGAGCGGAGGGCGGGGTACAAGTCCAATTTCTTCTTCCTTCTCCCCTCCAGCTGCAGCCCTTGGCCTACGCGAAGCTCCACACCCTCCTCCAGACGGCCTCAGCTCCCAAGAAGGAGGAAGCCTGCTATCTGCTGGGCAAGCTGGATCTCCCCCTCCAGCGTTTGCTGCACACGAAGTCAGAGGCTCTGTCCTGGCTGGTGCCCATCATACGTACCCTGATGGACCAGTGTTACGAGACCCTGCAGCTCCAGCACTTCCTCCCTTCCCTGCCTCCCACCAACGGCAGCCCCACCTTCTTCGAGGACTTCCAGGCATTCTGCACCACGGCGGAGTGGAAGGCCTTCATGGAGAAGCACGTAAGTGGCGCTGGGCAACGAAGAGCCTGGGGAGAGCTTGTAGGATCCCCAAGAAACCAAGAGGTGGTGGCAGGGGTGGAATTCTAGCAGGAGCTCCTTTGCATATTAGGCCACACCCTTCTGATGTGGTCAATCCTTCAAGAGCTTCCAAAAAAGAGCCTCGTAAGCTCTTGGAGGATTGGCTACATCAGGGGCATGTGGCCTAATATGCAAAATAGCTCACGCGAATTCCACCCCTGGGTGGCGAGCTCTCCTTTTTGGGATGAGAGGTGGCGAACTCTTCTTCTTGGGATGAGAGGTGGTGGGCTCTCCTTCCTGGGATGAGAGGTGGTAGGGTGGGCTCTCCTTCTTGTGATGAGAGGTGGCGGGCTCTCCTTCTTGGTATGAGAGGTGGCGAGCTCTCCTTCTTGGGATGAGAGGTGGCGGGCTCTGCTTCTTGGGATGAGAGGTGGCGGGCTCTCCTTCCTGGGTTGAGAGGTGGTGGGGTGGGCTCTCCTTCTTGGGATGAGAGGTGGCGGGGTGGGCTCTCCTTCTTGGGATGAGAGGTGGCGGGCTCTGCTTCTTGGGATGAGAGGTGGTGGGCTCTCCTTCCTGGGTTGAGAGGTGGTGGGGTGGGCTCTCCTTCTTGGGATGAGAGGTGGCGGGCTCTCCTTCTTGGGATGAGAGGTGGCGGGCTCTCCTTCTTGGGATGAGAGGTGGTGGGCTCTCTTTCTTGGGATGAGAGGTGGTGGGCTCTCCATGATTCTATGAAGAGTGGACCCAAAGGTCAGCTAAAATGTTAGGTGTTCAAGAGCCGCAAGACATGAACGTCAGATGTTTAAGAACATAAGAACCCTTGGTCCATCCAAGTCAGTCTTGTCTACTCAGACAGGCAGCCACTCTCCAGGGTCTCAAGCTGAGGTTTTTCACGCCTACTTGCCTGGACCCTTTTTAGTTGGAGATGCCAGGGATTGAACCTGGGACCTTCTGCTTCCCAAGCAGATGCTCTACCACTGAGCCACCATCCCTCCCCTAAAGGATGACTCCGTAGTGCTGAACTTATGAACATATATGAACATATGAAGCTGCCTTCTACTGAATCAGACCCCCCTTGGTCCATCAAAGTCAGTCTTGTCTACTCAGACAGGCAGCAGCTCTCCAGGGTCTCAAGCTGAGGTTTTTCACGCCTATTTGCCTGGACCCTTTTTAGTTGGAGATGCCGGGGATTGAACCTGGGACCTTCTGCTTCCGAAGCAGATGCTCTACCACTGAGCCACAGCCCCATTCATGGCTCTCCAGGGTCTCCAGCGGAGGTTTTTCACACCTCTTTGCCTGGACCCTTCTTAGTTGGAGAGCAAGGGGATTGAACTTGGGACCTTCTGCTTCCCAAGCAGATGCTCTAGCACTGAGCCATAGCCCTATTCATGGCTCTCCAGGGTCTCCAGCTGAGGTTATTCATGCCTCTTTGCCTGGACCCTTTTTAGTTGGAGATGCCGGGGATTGAACCTGGGACTGTCTGCTTACCAAGCAGATGCTCTACCGCTGAGCCACCGTCCCTCCACATATCAACCCTAGTCCAACTTGTGGCTGCCAATACCATTTTACAGAAAAAAATGTGACCCTTTAAATGCTGTCAGTGGCCACTGGCGGCTGCAGTAGCATTTAATCTGGGTCTCAGAGGTGAGCGAGGGGCTTAATTTGGGGGCGCCAGCCTACCCTCGAGAGGCGGCGGCAGGAAGCCCATCACCGTTCCGTCTGGCTCTCCCTTGGCAGGTTCTGCCAAACATGACCCAGTTTGAAATGGACACATTTGCCAAGAGCCACGACCACATGTCCAACTTCTGGAACTCCTGCTACGACTCCCTGATGAGCAGTTCCCTGAGGAGGGAGAAGGAGAAAGCGGAGAGCAGGAGGAAGTTCCAGGTAGGTGCAGGGGGCGGGTGTGTGTGTGTGTGTGCGCGTGTGCGCGCGCGTAGAGTTTGCCTGAGTTCGTGCAGAGCGCAGCAGCTTCGGTGCACTGCTGCATGCCTAAAATGTTGGTACCAGATCCGGCTTCTCATTTTCTCGGGTGTCTTTTTTCGAACCAAGCCTCTGGTCTTCTTCGTGGCTACAGAGACCTGGTTTGAAATTTCATGCAACCTTCTCTGCAGCTGTTGCAAAACAAGAAGTTCCAGTTTCCTTTTTAAAACAAAACCCCCCCCACACACCATTCTAGTCCTCGTGGCTGCATCGTCAGCTGCCTTAAGATTCTATCAACCCAATAACAATAGAGAATCACAGATAAAATGACTAGCAGGGGGAGCCCCTAAGGGTTCTGTGACTGAACCAGCCTCCGATATGCTCAACAAATTCTCATTAAAGTTTAGAACAGAAACAGAAACCAACACTTAGAGCAATAAATTGTACATTAGATGAAATCATACAATATGCATGGTCCTTAGAAAGGACAAAATAGGTGAAGTTCTATAATACGCACAGTCTTTCTTGGGACCAATACTCCTTCAAATGGTTTCAGCCAAGAACTGGCAAGATAGAGTCTTCCTCACGTGACCATGCATATTGTATTGTATGATTTCATCTAATGTACAATTTATTGCTCTAAGTGTTTGTTTAAGATTCTATCAGGCAAGGGTTGCCAATCTCCAAGTGGTGGGGGGAGATCTGGGATTGCAACTTGCCTGCAGATGATAGAGATCAGCTCCCCTGGAGAAGATGGCCACTCTGGACAATGGACTCTATGGCATCAGACCCCGTGGAAGCCCCTCCCCTCCTCAAACTCCGCCTCCTCAGGCTCCACCCCAGCATCTCTAGGCATTTCCCAACATGGGTTGGCAACCCTATATAGCAGGGGTGGCCAACGGTAGCTCTCCAGATGTTTTTTGCTTACAACTCCCATCAGCCCCAGCCAGCATGGCCAATGGCTGGGGCTGATGGGAGTTGTAGGGAAAAAACATCTGGAGAGCTACCGTTGGCCACCCCTGCTATATAAGATAGAAAGGCAGCCACTAAACAGTTTCAGTGGAGAGATCTGGTGGGCAATGTTCCCTCCAAGCTGCAGAGTCTTGTGAGAGAAAATTCTACTCTGCGAGCTGCTGGTAAGGAGCCCCGTGGCCCAGAGTGGTAAATCTGCAGTACTGCAGACGGAGCCCTCTGCTCACGACCTGAGTTTGATCCCAGCGGAAGCTGGGTTGAGGTAGCCGGCTTTAGGTTGACTCAGCCTTCCATCCTTCCGAGGTGGGCCGAAGGAGCGCCCAGCTTGCTGGGGGGAAAGCATAGAGGACTGGGGAAGGCAATGGCAAACCACCCCGCAAAAAGCCTGCCCTGAAAACGTTGTGAAAGCAACGTCACCCCAGAGTCGGAAACGACTGGTGCTTGCCCAGGGGATTACCTTTACCTTAAGAGCCCCGTGGTGCAGAGTGGTAAAGCTGCAGTACTGCAGACGGAGCCCTCTGCTCGCAACCTGAGTTCGATCCCAGCGAAAGCTGGGTTCAGGTAGCCAGCTCGAGGTTGACTCAGCCTTCCATCCTTCCGAGGTCGGTCAAAGGAGTCCCCAGCTTGCTGGGGGAGAAGCATAGAGGACTGGGGAAGGCAATGGCAAACCACCCCGTAAAAAGTCTGCCGTGAAAACGTTGTGAAAGCAACGTCACCCCAGAGTCGGAAATGACTGGTGCTTGCACAGGGGACTACCTTGACCTTTACCTTAAGCTACTGGCCTTAAAGTTGTGAGCTGCTGCATAAATTAGTGTGCTCTGGGGCCATCCTTCCTGAGCTAAGACAAAAGTGTGCGGGCCGGAGGCTAAAAATCTGTGAGCTGGCTCACGCTAACTCAGCTTCTGGCGGATCCCTCAAAGTCTCTGGTATTCACTGACTTTCTCCCCTGTCTGTTCCCGTGGGATACCGTGCCACTCCCCACTCCCCAGCCAAGTCCCCCTCTTGAGTTGGAGGACCCCCTTCCGTCTCCTCCCTTTCCTGACACTGTTGCCCCCTCTCGCCTTGAATTCCTCCCCTGTCCCTTTTGGCCCCCTCCGTTGCTAGGAGCTCGTCCTGGAACCGGTGATGAAGCGGGCCAAGTACGAGAACATCCGGCACACCAACACGCTGAAGCAAGTCAACAACCATCACAACACCGTCTTGAAACAGTGGAGGGCTCTGAAGCGCCTGCTGACCTCTCAGCGTTCTGCCTGGGCTGACCGGTAGGGTACTGAGTTCTTTCTCCTACAGCTGGGTCAGAATCTCTCTTGACACTGTGATATATCAGCCTCGACTGAGGGTCCCACCCAAGGCCATAGGATCATAGAGTTGGAAGGGACCTCCAGAGTCATCTAGTCCCAACCCCCTGCACAATGCAGGGAACTCACAAATACCTCCCCCTAAATTCACAGGATCTTCATCGCTGTCAGATGGCCATCTAGCCTCTGTTTAAAAAACCTCCAAGGAAGGAGAGCCCACCACCTCCCAAGGAGGAAGCCTGTTCCACTGAGGAACCGCTCTAACGGTCAGGAAGTTCTTCCTAATGTTGAACTGGAAACTCTTCTGATTTAATTTCATAGAATCATAGAGCTGGAAGGGATCTCCAGGGTCATCTAGTCCAACCCCCTGCACAATGCAGGAAACTCACAAATACCTCCCCCTAAATTCACAGGATCCGCATTGCTGTCAGATGGCCATCCAGCCTCTGTTTCAAAACCTCCAAGGAAGGAGAGCCCTCCATCTCCCAAGGAGGAAGCCTGTTCCACTGAGGAACCGCTCTAAACTCACAAATCCCTCCCTCTAAATTCACAGGATCTTCATTGCTGTCAGATGGCCATCTAGCCTCTGCTTAAAAACCTCCAAGGAAGGAGAGCCCACCCCCTCCCAAGTAGGAAGTCTGTTCCACTGAGGAACCGTTCTGACTGTCAGGAAGTTCTTCCTAATGTTGAGCCCGAAACTCTTCTGATTTAATTTCATAGAATCATAGAGCTGGAAGGGGCATCCAGGGTCATCTAGTCGAACCCCCTGCACAATGCAGGAAACTCACAAATACCTCCCCCTAAATTCACAGGATCCGCATTACTGTCAGATGGCCATCTAGCCTCTGTTTCAAAACCTCCAAGGAAGGAGAGCCCACCACCTCCCGAGGAAGCCTGTTCCACTGAGGAACCGCTCTAATGGTCAGGAAGTTCTTCCTAATGTTGAGCTGGAAACTCTTCTGATTTAATTTCATAGAATCATAGAGCTGGAAGGGATCTCCAGGGTCATCTAGTCCAACCCCCTGCACAATGCAGGAAACTCACAAATACCTCCCCCTAAATTCACAGGATCCGCATTGCTGTCAGATGACCATCCAGCCTCTGTTTCAAAACCTCCAAGGAAGGAGAGCCCACCAGCTCCCAAGGAGGAAGCCTGTTCCACTGAGGAATTGCTCCAATTGTCAGGAAGTTCTTCTTAATGTTGAACCAGAAACTCTTCTGATTTAATTCCAACCCATTGGTTCTGGTCCTACCTTCCAGGGCCACAGAAAACAATTCCACACCATCCTCTATAGCAGGGGTGGCCAAGAGTAGCTCTCCAGATGTTTTTTTGCCTACAACTCCCATCAGCCCCAGCCATTGGCCATGCTGGCTGGGGCTGATGGGAGTTGTAGGCAAAAAACATCTGGAGAGCTACCATTGGCCACCCCTGCTCTGTAGGACAGCCCTTCAAGTCCTTGAAGATGGTGATCAGATCACTTCTCCGCTGCGTCCTCTCCAGGTTAAGCATGCCCAGCTCCTTCAACCTCTCTTCGTACAACTTTATAGATACCCACCAAAACTTTTCCCAGCCCCCACCAAGTGTTTCTAGGAAATGGGTGAGACCAGGCAGGATACTTTCTAGCAAGGTTTCTGATTGGCCAATGGAGATCTGTTTGGTTGTGCAGGTTAGAAGAACGTTTTGGCAGCAGCTGCCACGGAGTTATGGTTTTGTTATCTCGGTCACGTCTTTTTCACTGTGTATTTTTTAATTACCCCTCTTCCCCTTTGAGCGGCCCCGTGGCGCAGAGTGGTAAAGCAGCAGTACTGCAGTACTATGATCTGAACTCTCTGCTCAAGACCTGGGTTCGATTCCAGCAGAAGCTGAGTTCAGGTAGCCGGCCCAAGGTTGACTCAGCCTTCCATCCTTCCGAGGTCGGTCAAATGAGTCCTCAGCTTGCTGGGGGGGAAGTGTAAAAGACTGGGGAAGGCAATGGCAAACCACCCCATCAAAAGTCTGCCGTGAAAACAGCATCACCCCAGAGTTGGAAATGACTGGTGCTTGCACAGGGGACTACCTTTACCTTTAAGAGCCCCGTGGCACAGAATGGTAAAGCTGCAGTACTGCAGTCTGAGCTCCCTGCTCACAACCTGAGTTCAATCCCAGCAGAAGCTGGGTTCAGGTAGCCAGCTCAAGGTTAACTCAGCCTTCCATCCTTCCAAGGTCGGTCAAAGGAGTCCCCAGCTTGCTGGGGGGGAAGCGTAGATGACTGGGGAAGGCAATGGCAAACCACCCCGTTAAAAGTCTGCCATGAAAACGTTGTGAAAGCAACGTCACCCCAGAGTCGGAAACGACTGGTGCTTGCACAGGGGACCTTTCCTTTCCTTTTAGCATTCAGTGGCCCCGTGGCGCAGAATGGTAAAGCAGCAGTACTGCAGTACTGTGGTCTGACCTCTCTGCTCACGACCTGAGTTCGATTTCGGTAGCCAGCCCAAGGTTGACTCAGCCTTCCATCCTTTCGAGGTCGATAAAATGAGTCACCAGCTTGCTGGGGGGAAAGCATAGATGACTGGGGAAGGCAATGGCAAACCACCCCGTCAAAAGTCTGCCGTGAAAACATTGTGAAAGCAATGTCACCCTAGAGTCGGAAATGACTGGTGCTTGCCCAGGGAACTACCTTTACCTTTAAGAGCTCCGTGGTGCAGAGTGGAAAAGCTGCAGTACTGCAGTCTGAGCTCCCTGCTCACGAACTGAGCTCGATCCCCAGTGGAAGCTGGGTTTTCAGGTAGCCGGCTCGAGGTTGACTCAGCCTTCCATTCTTCCGAGGTCGGTCAAATGAGTCCCCAGCTTGCTGGGGGGAAAGCGTAGATGACGGGGGAAGGCAAGGGCAAACCACAACCACCCCATCAAAAGTCTGCCGTGAAAACATTGTGAAAGCAACGTCACCCCAATCGGAAACGACTGGTGCTTGCCCAAGGGTCCTTTCCTTTCCTTTCCTTTCCTTTCCTTTCCTTTCCTTTCCTTTCCTTTCCTTTCTTTCCTTTCCTTTCCTTTCCTTTCCTTTCCTTTCCTTTCCTTTCCTTTCCTTTCCTTTCCTTTCCTTTCCTTTCCTTTCCTTTCCTTTCCTTTCCTTTCCTTTCCTTTCCTTTCCTTTCCTTTCCTTTCCTTTCCTTCCCTTCCCTTCCCTTCCCTTCCCTTCCCTTCCCTTCCCTTCCCTTCCCTTCCCTTCCCTTCCCTTCCCCTTTGCACTGCCTTTTCTCCTCTGTGTGTGACTCCAGAAGCACTCCAACCACCAATCATGCAGGCATCTGAATTAAAACTTATGCCCACAAACTATACAGTGTGAATGTCTTTGGGAGATCTGGCTTAGGACCTTTTTTCCCCTCAATGGAAGGACACTAGAGGTTGTTTGTGTAGGAATCACTCCTCCTCTTCTCTTCAGGGATCCTCCAGAGATGCACTGGAAGCTCTCGGGGGCAGAGACCTACTCTCGGATGAGGCTGAAGCTGGTCCCCAATTACAACTTCGACAGCCACGCGGAGGCCAGCGCGCTTCGGGACAACCTAGGTAAGGAGGAACCACGGGGGGGAGAAAAGAGCGGGTTTTTTTGTGGTTGAGATAAAATGGCGCCACAGTGGGATGGAGGCAATCTTCTACATCCTCTGAGCCAGGTTTGTATGGGTAGCAGCTCATGCCTGGGCCAAAGAGAACATCTGAAGATGTTTTTATTTATTTATTTATTTATTTATCTGAGATTTATATCCCGCCCTTCCCACCAGGTGGCTCAGGGCGGCTTACAACATGTAAAACTAACATAAAAATATAAAATTAAGCATTAAAAATTAACATTTTGTAATTTATAGTTAAAAATCTAGGCAATTGTTATGTACATAAATGTTAAAATCATACAGCCGTCTTAAAGCTACACTCAATTCAAATTCAATTTCAGGTTCAGTATTCGATGTTCAGTGTTCAGTGCCGGTTAGTTGTGGGCCAGCAGGTAGAGGGCTGTCTTACAGGCCCTGCGGAATTGGGTAAGGTCCCGCAGGGCCCTTACCTCTTCCGGCAGCTGGTTCCACCAGGATGGAGCCATTACAGAGAAGGCCCTGTCCCTTGTAGCTTTCAAACGGGCTGGATCTGGATCAAATGTCTGCTGGATCAGACCAGTGAGGATCCACCTAGTCCAGCCCCCATCTCACACAGCGGCCAAATTAGTTGCCTTGGCGGGCTAACCAAGATATAGAAGCTGAGAGATCTTCTGGCGGCTGCCCAAATGCCATTCCTGGTGGAAAGCAGGGCTCTGGACCGATTGAGAAGAGCCTGCTGGATCAGACCAGTGAGGGTCTGTCTAGTCCAGCCTCCTGTCCCACAAACTGGCCAGCCAGTTCCTCTGGAGGGCCAACAACAGGGCAGAGAAGCCAAGGCCTTCCCATGAGAAGAACATCAGAAGAGGCCTGCTGGGTCAGACCAGTGAGGATCCATCTAGTACAGCCTCCAGTCTCACACAGTGGCCGACCAGTTCCTCTGGAGGGCCAACAACAGGGCAGAGAGGCCGAGGCCCTCCCCTGATAAGAACATCAGAAGAGCTCTGCTGCGTCAGACCAGGGAGGGTCAATCTAGTCGAGCCTCCTGTCTCACAAACTGGCCAACCAGTTCCTCTGGAGGGCCAGCAAGAGGGCAGAGAAGCCGAGGCCTTCCCCTGAGAAGAGCATCAGAAGAGCCCTGCTAGATCAGACCAGTGGGTCCATCTAGTCCAGCCTCCTGTCTCACACAGTGGCCAACCAGTTCCTCTGGAGGGTCATCAACAGGGCAGAGAGGCCGAGGCCTCCCCTTGAGAAGAGCATCAGAAGAGCCCTGCTGGATCAGACCAGTGAGGGTTCATCTAGTCCAGCCTCCTGTCTAACACAGTGGCCAAGCAGTTGCTCTAGATGGCCAACAACAGGGCAGAGAGGCCGAGGCCTTCCCCTGATAAGAACATCAGAAGAGCCCTGCTGGGTCAGACCAGGGAGGGTCCATCTAGTCCAGCCTCCTGTCTCACACAGTGGCCAACCAGTTCCTCTGGAGGGCCAACAACAGGACAGAGAGGCTGAGGCCTTCCCCTGAGAAGAGCATCAGAAGAGCCCTGCTGGATCAGACCAGTGAGGGTCCATCTAGTCCAGCCTCCTGCTTCACACAGTGGCCAGCCAGTTCCTCTGGAGGGCCAACAACAGGACAGAGAGGCTGAGGCCTTCCCCTGATAAGAACATCAGAAGAGCCCTGCTGGATCAGACCAGGGAGGGTCCATCTAGTCCAGCCTCCTGTCTCACACAGTGGCCACCCAGTTCCTCTGGAGGGCCAACAACAGGACAGAGAGGCCGAGGACTTCCCTTGATGTTGCTTCTTGGCTCTGGGATTCAGGAGGCATGTGCCAGATTTGCTACATGGCTTCTGACCTAGCAGTTGTCACAGTGTTTGAGTTGTGCTGTCACTTGGCATTCTTACTGAGTTTCTGAAGCAGGCCACCCCTACCCCCCACTCCCCACCCAGCCAGCATAATAAAATGTCTGGCTATGACCGAAAAGTCACGTTGGATCAGGCCAGTGGCCCATCCAGTCCAACACTCTTGGGTCACACAGTGGCCAAAAAACCAGGTGCCATCAGGAGGTCCACCAGTGGGGCCAGGACACTAGAAGCCCTCCCACTGTGCCCCCCCAAGCACCAAGAATACAGAGCATCACTGCCCCAAGACATGAGAACATAAGAGAAGACGTGTTGGATCAGACCAGTGGCCTATCCAGTCCAACACTCTGTGTCACACAGTGGCCAAAAAACCAGATACCATTAAGAGGTCCACCGGCTGGGCCAGGACACTAGAAGCCCTCCGACTGTCCCCCCCGCCTCCCAAGCACCAAGAATACAGAGCATCACTTGCCCCAGACAGAGAGTTCCAGCTATACCCTGTGGCTAATAGCTACTGCTCCATATGTTTATCCCCTCTTGAAGCTGGCTATGCTTGTAGCCGCCGCCACCTCGTGTGGCAGTGAATTCCACGTGTTAATCTCCCTTTGGGTGAAGAAGGACTTCCTGTTATCCGTTCTAACCCGACATCTCAACGATTTCATGGCGTGCCAACGAGTTCTTGTATTGTGGAAGCGATTCAAGCCAGATCTATTAGATCCAAATGGAATGCTGCAGCTATGAACTGCGATGGGAATGGGCCTTTTCACTTTAACCACTAACTACTAAATGATAAAAATCTTCCTAGCTGTTCATAGTCCATAACACGCATGGGGAATGGTGATTGACCCATCCCCAAGGAAAACGTCCCATTTGGATGTACCTGTTATCTTTTTTTTTTAGCAACAGCAAGCCTTTATTGGCATAGAACAGATTTAGCAGTAAAAATAGCAATATAAATAATATAAAATCCTAGATAATAGAGTACATAGGGAAGCTAATATACATAAAATAAGTAAAATATATGTGATTTCAAGTTTAGCAAAATTAAATAATTAAAACAAATAAAATATGGTCCTTCCAGAACCACTTTCTGTCGGATTTCCATGGCCTGTTGAAGAAATCTAGCAACCGTTAAAGTTAACTCAGAGCAAGAGTCATTTAAAAGTTTGTGGACTTTGGCTGAATCAGCACAGCCCAACATATCTGCTAAAATATCTTTCAGATATATACGACGAATATCATCATAAAGGGGACAGTTCAATAATACATTACCATCTGCTATCTTATTTGGTATATTTAACAGGACTGAGTACTCTAATAGACATTGTCTTTGTAATCCCAAGTGCACTGAAACTATTTCCCATGTACCTGTTATCTGTTGAGGAGATGAAAGACAGCCTCTAGAAGTACCCCATACCGGCTTCTTAACCGGCCCTTCCTTAGAGTGGGTTCCTCTTCCTTCCAGGTGCTGATTACTCACCGAAGCCCACGGAGGCCTTTTCCCTGGCAGTGGCCAAGGAGGCGAAGGTCAGTAAAATGCAAGATGACCAACTGGCGGAAGAGGAGCTACTGTTCCCGGACAATCAGTAAGTTGCCGTTTCTTCTCTCTTGCAATGCACTTTTGGATAAGAACATAAGAAGAGCCCTGCTGGGTCAGACCAGAGGCTCATCCAGTCCAGCACTGTGCTCACACAGGGGCAAAACTAGGAAGCCCGCAGGCGGGATGACCCCAACAGCACCCTCCTTTGTAATTAAGATGCACAGTGCCTCTGGAACGAAGGGGGAGTCTCCACCATGGCTCAGTGGTAGAGCCTCTGCTTGGCATGCAGAAGGTCCCAGGTTCAATCCCCGGCATCTCTTGTTGAAAGGACCAGAGAGGAGGTGATGGGAAAGACCTCTACTGGAGACCCTGGAGAACCGCTGCCAATCGGAGTAGACAATACTGACTTTGATGGACAGACGGTGGATTCAGTAGAAGGCAGCTTTATGTCTTCATGACTAGTAGCCATGGATAGCCCCATCCATGAGAGCTGGTTTGGTGTAGTGCCTAAGTACGTGGACTCTTATCTGGGACAACTGGATTTGAATCCCCACTTGCACCTGCTGGAATAGCCTTGGGTCAGCCATAGCTCTCATAGGAGTTGTTCTTGAAAGGGCAGCTTCTGGGAGAGCTGTCTTTCAGCCCTACCCACCTCACAGGGCAGGGGTGACCAAACTGTGACTCAGGAGCCATATTTGGTTCTTTCACACGTACTTTGTGGCTTTTGAAGCCCCCACTGCCCTGTCAGCTGGCTTGAAGAAGGCATTTGTCTCTTTAAATCTCTTCTCCAAGCCAAGCTAGCCATCAGCTTGGAGAATGCATTTAAAGTTAAAGCTGCTTTCTTTCCATCTCTCCCTCCCTCTCCCCATCTGTTTTCCTTCCTTCCTCCCTCCCAAGAACATAAGAGAAGCCATGTTGGATCAGGTCAATCGCCCATCCAGTCCAACACTTTGTGTCACAAAAGAACATAAGAGAAGCCATGTTGGATCAGGCCAATGGCCCATCCAGTCCAACACTCTGTGTCACATAAGAACATAAGAGAAGCCATGTTGGATCAGACCAGTGGCCCATCCAGTCCAACACTCTGAGTCACATAAGAACATAAGAGAAGCCATGTTGGATCAGGCCAGTGGCCCATCCAGTCCAACACTCTGTGTCACATAAGAACATAAGAGAAGCCATGTTGGATCAGGCCAGTGGCCCATCCAGTCCAACACTCTGTGTCACATAAGAACAGAAGAGAAGCCATGTTGGATCAGGCCAAAGGCCCATCCAGTCCAACACTCTGTGTCACATAAGAACATAAGAGAAGCCATGTTGGCTCAGGCCAATGGCCCATCCAGTCCAACACTCTGTGTCACATAAGAACATAAGAGAAGCCCTGCTGGATCAGACCAGTGACCCATCCAGTCCAACACTCTGTGTCACATAAGAACATGAGAAGCCATGTTGGATCAGGCCAGTGGCCCATCCAGTCCAACACTCTGTGTCACATAAGAACATAAGAGAAGCCATGTTGGATCAGGCCAATGGCCCATCCAGTCCAACACTCTGTGTCACATAAGAACATAAGAGAAGCCCTGTTGGATCAGGCCAATGGCCCATCCAGTCCAACACTCTGTGTCACATAAGAACATGAGAAGCCATGTTGGATCAGGCCAGTGGCCCATCCAGTCCAACACTCTGTGTCACATAAGAACATAAGAGAAGCCATGTTGGATCAGGCCAATGGCCCATCCAGTCCAACACTCTGCGTCACATAAGAACATAAGAGAAGCCCTGTTGGATCAGGCCAATGGCCCATCCAGTCCAACACTCTGTGTCACATAAGAACATAAGAGAAGCCATGTTGGATCAGGCCAATGGCCCATCCAGTCCAACACTCTGTGTCACATAAGGACATAAGAGAAGCCATGTTGGATCAAGCCAAGGGCCCATCCTGTCCAACACTCTGTGTCACATAAGAACATAAGGGAAGCCATGTTGGATCAGGCCAAGGGCCCATCCTGTCCAACACTCTGTGTCACATAAGAACATAAGAGAAGCCATGTTGGATCAGGCCAGTGGCCCCTCCAGTCCAACACTCTGTGTCACATAAGAACATAAGAGAAGCCCTGTTGGATCAGGCCAATGGCCCATCCAGTCCAACACTCTGTGTCACATAAGAACATAAGAGAAGGCATGTTGGATCAGGCCAATGGACCATCCAGTCCAACACTCTGTGTCACATAGGAACATAAGAGAAGCCGTGTTGGATCAGGCCAATGGCCCATCCAGTCCAACACTCTGTGTCACATAGGAACATAAGAGAAGCCATGTTGGATCAGACCAGTGGCCCCTCCAGTCCAACGCCGTGTCCCTCCCTCCCTATCTTGCAGCTCTGAAACATCTGACATTCATGCCTTGCGGCTCTCAGACATCTGACATTTGTTCTATGTGGCTCTCACATTAAGCAGGTTTGGGCACCCTTATCACAGGGCGTCTGTTGGTGGGGAGGAAGGGAAAGGAGATTGTAACCCCCGCTGAGACTCTTGAGTACAGAGTGGGGTATAAATCCAATATCGTCATCTTCTTTTCTGTGAATCTGTCCACTCCCCTCTCAATGCCTTCCGATACGTTCTGTAGCAGTGAGTTTCACAGATTAACTCTGCACTGTATGAAGAAGTACTTCCTTTGGGGTGGAAAGCTGACTTTGGACACGACGGAAGGGCAGCTTCTGGGCTCCCCTCCAGGCAATGCTTACCGAAAGCTCCCCTCCCCTCCTAGGGTGGAGAACAAAGAGCAGAGTCTGCGCGAGAAGCTGGTGATCTCGGAGGACTGCGAGCTGATCACCACAGTGGCCGTGGTGCCAGGGCGCCTGGAGGTCACCACCCAGCACCTCTACTTCTACGACGGCAGCAGCGACAAGGAGGAGACTGAGGAAGGTATCGATCTCCCAGCATGCTCTGCAGCAGAGCCAACGGCGTTCCTGCCGTGGTTCCTTTCCGTCTCTCGTGCCAATCAGGGGCCAGTCGAAATTAGGTTCTTGGTAGGGTGGGACTTCAAGGGTCGGGTTTAAAAACCTCCAAGGGAAGAGAGCCCACCACCTCCCAAGGAGGAAGACTGTAGATTTATACCCCGCCCTTCTCTCTGAATCGGAGACTCAGAGCGGCTCACAATCTCCTTTCCCTTCCTCCCCCACAACAGACACCCTGTGAGGTAGATGAAGATATTGGATTTATATCCCGCCCTCCACTCCAAAGAGTCTCAGAGTGGCTCACAACCTCCTTTACCTTCCTCTCCCACAACAGACACCCTGTGAGGTGGGTGGGGCTGGAGAGGGCTCTCACAGCAGCTGCCCTTTCAAGGACAACCTCTGCCAGAGCTATGGCTGACCCAAGCCCATGCTAGCAGGTAAAAGTGGAGGAGTGGGGAATCAAACACGGTTCTCCCAGACAAATGTCCACACACTTAACCACTACACCAAACAGGAGGAAGCCTGTTCCACTGAGGAATCACTGTAACGGTCAGGAAGTTCTTCCTAATGTTGAACCAGAAACTCTTTTGATTTAATTTCAACCCATTGGTCCTGGGACCTTCCGCTTGCCAAGGAGATGCTCAGCTCCATTCTGTGGCCCCGGAAGGTAGGACCAGAACCAATGGGTTGAAATTAAATCGAAAGAGTTTCCGGCTCAACATTAGGAAGAACTTCCTGACCGTTAGAGCGATTCCTCAGTGGAACAGGCTTCCTTGGGAGGCGGTGGGCTCTCCTTCCTTGGAGGTTTTGAAAAAGAGGCTAGATGGCCATCTGACAGCGATGCAGATCCTGTGAATTTAGGGGGAGGGGTTTGTGAGTTTCCTGCATTGTGCAGGGGACTGGACTAGATGACCCTAAAGGCCCCTTCCAACTCTATGATTCTATGACTCTTTCTCCTTTCCTGGTGGCAAACTGTGGCTCAGTGGCCAAGAATGGCCACGTGAGAAGGGAAGATAGAGAAACTAAGCATGCACTGCATGAATTTTGCTTGTCTGTGTCAGAGAGAGTAAATGCCGTGCCCCGTTTGCCCCCCTCTCCCATTCCAGGAATTGGGTACGATTTCAAGCGCCCCCTATCTCAGCTCCGAGAACTGCACCTTCGCCGGTACAACCTCCGCCGGTCTGCTCTGGAGTTCTTCTTCATTGACCAAGCCAACTACTTCCTCAACTTCAAGAAGAAGGTAAAGATTTATCCCCGTCAACTCCTATTTCTTATCTTCAGATTCTCCCCCTTGGAGGGCTTTTGGGGTTCTGCAGACCCTGAAGCAAAAAATCCAGAAAGAATAGCTGGGTGAAGAGCAACCAAAATGACAAAAAAAAAAAAAAAAAGATTTAAAGTTTTAACTCTTGAAGCGAATATTGGAAGTCACCAATGTAGTGAGCATCAAGAAGAAGATACTGAATTTATATCCCACCCTCCACTCCGAAGAGTCTCAGAGCGGCTCACAATCTCCTTCACCTTCCTCCCCCACAACAGACACCCTGTGAGGTAGATGAAGATATTAGATTTATATCCAGCCCTCCACTCCAAAGAGTCTCAGAGGGGCTCACAATCTCCTTTCCCTTCCTCCCCCACAACAGATACCCCTGTGAGGTAGATGAAGATATTGGATTTATATCCCGCTCTCCACTCCAAAGAGTCTCAGATGGACTCACAATCTCCTTTCCCTTCCTCCCTCACAACAGACACCCTGTGAGGTAGAAGAAGATATTGAATTTATATCCCACCCTCCACTCTGAAGAGTGTCAGAGCGGCTCACAATCTCCTTTCCCTTCCTCCCTCACAACAGACACCCTGTGAGGTAGAAGAAGATATTGAATTTATATCCCACCCTCCACTCTGAAGAGTCTCAGAGTGGCTCACAATCTCCTTTCCCTTCCTCCCTCACAACAGACACCCTGTGAGGTAGAAGAAGATATTGAATTTATATCCCACCCTCCACTCTGAAGAGTGTCAGAGCGGCTCACAATCTCCTTTACCTTCCTCCCCCACAACAGACCCCCTGTGAGGTAGATGAAGATATTGGATTTATATCCCACCCTCCACTCCGAAGAGTCTCAGAGGGGCTCACAATCTCCTTTCCCTTCCTCCCCCACAACAGACACCCTGTGAGGTAGAAGAAGATATTGGATTTATATCCCGCCCTCCACTCTGAAGAGTCTCAGAGGGGCTCACAATCTCCTTTCCCTTCCTCCCTCACAACAGACACCCTGTGAGGTAGAAGAAGATATTGAATTTATATCCCACCCTCCACTCCGAAGAGTCTCAGATGGACTCACAATCTCCTTTCCCTTCCTCCCCCACAACAGACACCCTGTGAGGTAGAAGAAGATATTGGATTTATATCCCACCCTCCACTCTGAAGAGTGTCAGAGCGGCTCACAATCTCCTTTCCCTTCCTCCCTCACAACAGACACCCTGTGAGGTAGAAGAAGATATTGGATTTATATCCCACCCCGCACTCCGAAGAGTCTCAGAGCAGCTCACAATCTCCTGTGGCAGCCATTTTGTGATTGTGCTGCCACGCTGTGTCAGAATGTCAAAGGTGTCCACAGGCTGGAAAAGGTTGTTGACCCTTAGTCTTTAAAGTGCTACTGGATTCAAATCTAGTTCTGCTGCTGCAGACGAAAATTTATGCCTACCTCAAAAACAGTGTGCAAGCTTTCAAGTTCTCTAGAACCGTTCTTGCTAAAAAAGGAAACCAGAAAGAAAGGGATAGGAAGGGAGAAGAGACAGCACCAAAGATGCATTTGATTCATTCATGAACCTGGGGTTTCAGAATACTTTATCGGGGAAGTTTACCTGCTTATTGCCTTCTGGTTTGTTTGCCCCTTGCAGGTCAGGAACAATGTGTATTCTTCCATCCTTGGCCTGCAACCCCCAAACCAGATTTACTATGGCAGCCGTTCTCCTCAGGAGCTACTGAAGGCCTCTGGCTTGACTCAGGTGCTTAATTCCACATATTCTTTCCATGGCAACCAAAAATCTCCCCAACACGCACACCCCAGTCCACCCATATTATAACTTTGATGTTTTCGTACTACTGAGGGATGATGATGAAGAAGGTATTGGATTTATATCCCGCCCTCCACTCTGAAGAGTGTCAGAGCGGCTCACAATCTCCTTTATCTTCCTCCCCCACAACAGACACCCAGTGAGCTGGGTGGGACTGAGAGAGTTCTCCCAGAAGCTGCCCTTTCAAGGACAGCTCTACGAGAGCTATGGCTAACCCAAGGCCATTCCAGCAGCTGCAAGTGGGGGAGTGGGGAATCAAACCCGGTTCTCCCAGATAAGAGTCCGCACACTTCACCACTACACCAAACTGGCTCTCTATGAGAGCTCTGGCTGACCCAAGGGCATTCCAGCAGGTGCAACTGGAGGAGTGGGGAATCAAACCCGGTTCTCCCAGATAAGAGTCCGCTCACTTAACCACTATGGCTGACTGAAGGCCATTCCAGCAGCTGCAAGTGGAGGAGTGGGGAATCAAACCTGGTTCTCCCAGATAAGAGTCCAGGCACTTAACCACTACACCCAACTGGCTCTCTATGAGAGCTCTGGCTGACCCAAGGCCATTCCAGCAGGTGCAAGTGGAGGAGTGGGGAATCAAACCCGGCTCTCCCAGATAAGAGTCCGCACACTTCACCACTACACCAAACTGGGGTGAAGCAGAAGCAACTGAGCTTGGAAAAATCCAAACAGGTCATTAGATATGCAGGGGATTCGGAACCAAGAGAAGTTCTTGAAATAAGTTGAGAGGAAGATCAAAATCTAGAGCAGTCAGCCCTCATTGGGTGTGAGCCAGGCGAGAACAGATTTCCATGGGGAGATGTGAGCGAAAGCCCTTGGCCATGTGCTGAATACATCTCCCTCATCCCTAAGAACAGAGCAGTTTCTTCTCCCCAAAGCTAGGTGGTTAGCAGACATGATTTCCCATCAACATCCAGGGCCTCATCAGAAGCATTCTCCAGCTATCATTGGCTTTAGAAAGTAGGATCAGACCTTGCAATATCTCCATGGCCAACAGGTTTCCTCAGGGACCATTGCTTCCTATAATGCCTTTTCATTGAGGCCATTTTGCAAAACTGGGGACTCCTTATAGAACTCCTAAAGAGTTCTCCGTGACCCCACCATCCCTTGGAGACTGTCTCTTTCCCCGTCTACCCTGGTGCAGAACTTCCGTCACCCCCCGCCCCTGCCCCATCACCGTTCTGTTACCTCAGATCCTTCAAGGGCTTTTTTCCTCTCTTTCAGAAATGGGTTTACCGGGAGATCTCCAACTTCGAGTACCTCATGCAGCTTAACACCATTGCAGGCCGCACCTACAACGATCTCTCTCAGTATCCTGTGGTAAGGGTTCGAGGCAGGAACCAACTTCCATTATTTACTTTATTTTAAACATTCCAAACAATCTTCAAGGGGCAGCCCCGGGGAGAGCACATTGCAGCAGTCAAACCTAGATGCAGTAATTTCATCTAGACGGCACCGGTTTTTTTCTCTTTTGGGCCACAAGAAGATAAAGCTAGGTTTCCCCCTCCCTCTTTGTCCCTGTTTAGTTTCCATGGATCCTGAAGGATTACATCTCGGAAACACTGGACCTCAGCAACCCCGCCGTGTTCCGGGATCTTTCCAAGCCCATTGGGGTGGCCAACGAGAGACACGCCAAGGATGTCAAAGAGAAGTGAGTGCGATATTTATTTGAGGGAAGAGTCACCTTCCCATCTTCCATGGTTGGACACAGAGGTATGTTGCTAGAAAGGGGGCAGGAGGGTGCTCTTTTCCCTTGGGACAACCCCATGTTTGATCCTAGCAGAAGAAGAATTGCAGATTTATATCCCGCCCCTCTCTCTGAATCAGAGACTCAGAGCAGCTTACAATCGCCTACATCTTCTCCCTCCACAACAGACACCTTGTGAGGTGGGTGGGGCTGAGAGGGCTCTCACAGCAGCTGCCCTTTCAAGGACAGAGTCTCAGAGTGGCCTGCAATCTCCTCTCCCTTCCTCTCCCATAACAGACACCCTGTGAAGTGGGTGGGGCTGAGAGGGCTCTCACAGCAGCTGCCCTTTCAAGGACAGAACCTCAGAGCAGCCTGCAATCTCCTTTCCCTTCCTCTCCCACAACAGACACCCTGTGAGGTGGGTGGGGCTGAGAGGGCTCTCACAGCAGCTGCCCTTTCAACGACAACCTCTGCCAGAGCTATGGCTGACCCAAGGCCATTCCAGCAGGTGCAAGTGGAGGAGTGGAGAATCGAACCTGGTTCTCCCAGATAAGAGTCCGCACACTTAACCACTACACCAAACTGGCTCTAGCAGATCTGAGAGGATATCTTGCACCACTTCCTGTGAGTGGCATGTGTTATTTTAAAAAAGATCCCACATATTTGGACCAAGCAGAATGGAGGCTCTGAAGAGACACTTTGCTAGCCAGGTCAAGTTGTCCTGTATGTGTTTGTGTATGTGTGATTCTGTCTTAAATTTTAATATATTAATTGTGTCAAAACTTTCACGTGAAGCCAGACGGCCAGTGGCAAACAGGGACGGTTTTCAGTTCAGGTGTGAATTATAAGCCCCCCCCCACCCCCTTCCACTTCCTTATCCCATCTGCTTCCAAAGCCCAATTTCCCACATAGATTCCCTCAGACAGAAGCAGGCTTTGGTATTGGGAGAACTGGATTTGAATCCTGATTCAGTCAAGGTGGTGCCTTAGATGAGGCCCTCAGCTCTTAGAATTGGTTTCCATGCATAAAATGAACATTGCCACACACTCATGAGGGTTCCAAAAGCACGGGACCCGTGAGAACCTTCAGGGGAAGGGAATTCCATTTCCCCCACCCCCCCCACAGTGGACACTGCTTCTTCCCCTCATACTCTGCCCGGCTTCCCTCCCCTCCCCAACCCATCCAATCATTTGGTTTCCCCTACCTTCTAGCTGCCAATCCCCACCTCTTCTTTTCCTTTAGCTCTTCATAATGCTCTGTCTGCACATGGGTAAATACAGGGGTCGTTTTGTAGGGGAAAAGGTGGTGAAGCTCATCCAGGGTTTGTTATGCAGCTGCACCTACTATTCAGTGGACAAGGTGGGAAGGAGGAGGTAGAACTGTCAGAAAGGATCAGGAGCTGTGCTCCTGTGAGCTCCCGCTGAATCCGAGGCATGGGTAAATAGAACATAAGAGAAGCCATGTTGGATTAGACCAATGACCCATCCATTCCAACACTCGTGTCACACATAAGAACATAAGAGAAGCCATGTTGGATCAGACCAATGGCCCATCCAGTCCAACACTCTGTGTCACATAAGAACATAAGAGAAGCCATGTTGGATTAGACCAATGGCCCATCCAGTCCAACACTCGTGTCACACATAAGAACATAAGAGAAGCCATGTTGGATCAAGCCAATGGCCCATCCAGTCCAAAATTCGTCACACAGTGGCCAAAAAAATTGTATATATATACACACACTGTGGCTAATAGCTACTGATGGACCTCTGCTCCATATTTTTATCTAACCTCCTCTTGAAGCTGTCTATGCTTGTAGCTACCACCACCTCCTGTGGCAGTGAATTCCACATGTTAATCACACTTTGGGTGAAGAAGTACTTCCTTTTATCTGTTTTAACCTGACTGCTCAGCAATTTCATCGAATGCCCATGAGTCACATAAGAACATAAGAGAAGCCATGTTGGATCAGGCCAAGGGCCCATCCTGTCCAACACTCTATGTCACATAAGAACATAAGAGCAGCCATGTTGGATCAGGCCAATGGCCCATCCAGTCCAGCACTCTGTGTCACATAAGAACATAAGAGAAGCCATGTTGGATCAGGCCAATGGCCCATCCTGTCCAACATTCTGTGTCACACAGTGGCCAAAAAAACCAAGTGCCATCAGGAGGTCCACTAGTGGGGCTAAAAGCCCTCCCACTTTGCCCCCTGTGTTGCAGGTTTCATTTTTTCAGCTCTTAAATGTTGTTTGTAACTCCATTACGGCAAGCCACGGGATCTCCCATGTTCAACACAGAACCCAACCCTGGTCTGTGATTCACACAAGAGGGCAGTCTGTTGTTGGTAGAGAGGTGAGACAGTCATCCACAGTCTGGATCCCAGTGCCAGGAGGCCAAATCAGGGGAAGGCCTTGGCCTCCATGTCCTTTGGTGGCCCTTCAGAGGAACTGACAGGGCCCCTGTGTGAGAAAGGATGCTGGATTAGATGGACCACTGGCCTGATTCAGAAGGCCTCGGCTTCTCTGCCCTGTTTTTGGCCCTCCAGAGGAACTGGCTGGCCCCTGTGTGAGACAGCAGGCTGGAGTAGATGGACCCTCCCTGGTCTGATCCAGTAGGGCTCTTCCAATGTTCTTCTCAAGGGGAGGCCTCGGCCTCTTTGCCCTGTTCTTGGTCCTCCAGAGGAACTGGTTGGCCCCTGTGTGAGACAGGAGGCTGGACTAGATGGACCCTCCCTGGTCTGATCCAGCAGGGCTCTTCCAATGTTCTTCTCAGAGGAATGCCCTGTTGTTTGTCCTCCAGAGGAACTGGTTGGCCACTGTGTGAGACAGGAGGCTGGACTAGATGGACCCTCACTGGTCTGATCCAGCAGGGCTCTTCCAATGTTCTTCTCAGAGGAAGGCCTCGGCCTCTTTGCCCTGTTCTTGGTCCTCCAGAGGAACTGGCTGGCCACTGTGTGAGACAGGATGCTGGACTAGATGGACCTTCACTGGTCTGATCCAGGAGAGCTTTTCTTATATTCTTGCGGTGTTAGGTCAACTCTGAATCCCAACCTGGGCCCTGGCTGTCCTTCCATTTTTGGCTGCTTCTGTTTCCTTAGGTACGAGAGCTTCGAGGACCCCACAGGCATGATCGACAAGTTCCATTACGGCACTCACTACTCCAACGCGGCTGGCGTCATGCACTACCTGATTCGCACCGAGCCCTTCACGACCCTCCACATCCAGCTGCAGAGCGGAAGGTGAGCAGGAGAGAGCAAGCCCAGCTAAGAACCATCTAGAAGCTGCGTGGTTGAGATTTTCCTCATCATTTATGCAGGGGTGGAATTCTAGCAGGAGCTCCTTTGCATATTAGGCCGCACACCCCTGATGCAGCCAATCCTCCAAGAGCTTACAAGGCTCTTTTTTTGTAAGCTCTTGGAGGATTGGCTCCATCAGGGATGTGTGGCCTAATATGCAAAGGAGCTCCCGCTAGAATTCCACCCCTGCATTTATGTAAGGACGCTGGGAATGCAAGGCGATTTCGAGGTGTCTTTCCTCACACAGCTCTCTCGGGCTTTTTTTTTCTCATTAAAATAAAAGATCAAGCTGGAAGACCCAAGTTTCTACCCATTTTACAGAGCGAGAAGGAGACACTGGGTCATCCGCTGCAACTCAGTGTTCCCTCTAAGCGGAGTTAATGTGAGCCAGCTCAGTTCTTTGGCCTCCGGCTCACACGTTTTTGTCTCCGCCCAGGGAGAATGGCTCCAGAGCAAACTGGTTTATGTAGCAGTCAAATTGCTTGCTCACAAGTCAGATTGCTTGCTCACAACAAGAGCCGGTTTGGTGTAGTGGTTAAGTGTGTGGACTCTTATCTGGGAGAACCGGGTTTGATTCCCCCCTCCTCCACTTGCACCTGCTGGAATGGCCTTGGGTCAGCCAGAGCTCTCTTATCTGGGAGAACCGGGTTTGATTCCCCACTCCTCCACTTGCAGCTGCTGGGATGGCCTTGGGTCAGCCAGAGCTCTCTTATCTGGGAGAACCGGGTTTGATTCCCCACTCCTCCACTTGCACCTGCTGGAATGGCCTTGGGTCAGCCATAGCTCTGGCAGAGGTTGTCCTTGAAAGGGCAGCTGCTGTGAGAGCCCTCTCCAGCCCCACCCACCTCACAGGGTGTCTGTTGTGGGGGAGGAAGGTAAAGGAGATTGTGAGCCGCTCTGAGACTCTTCGGAGTGGAGGGCGGGATATAAATCCAATATCTTCTTCTTCTTCAGTAGCTCACAAAGTAGAATTTTTGCTCACAAGACCTCACAGCTTAGAGGGAACACTGCAGCGATTGTTTACTTTAGCTAGGACTATGTCCCCGCCATCTGCAGTAGTAGAGGGGAGGTATAAAGGGACTCCTTATGCACTTAGGCTCTGTTCCTATTCCCAGCCTGAAATAGATTCTCTGGAGCATATATTTTTTAATTGTTCCTTTCATACAGCGAGCCAAAGGGAAATTACAAGCCCACTGTTGGAAAGGTTCCCTGGCAGATCATATAAACTCAAATTAGACCATCTTCTGTCAGATAGGAACCAGCAAACGACGAGACAGGTGGCTAGGTTCTGTTCCCGGGTTTATAAAGAACGCAAAAAATGAGACAAATAGGCCAAACTGTAAATCTTTTAACAAATTTTAAAATGACTTTTTAAAATTGTTTAAAGGATTAAATAATGATCTTTTAAATTTACCGTTATAACCCTCAAGTCATCCAATTTTAACATGCGGTTCTTTGTGGGATTTTTTTATAAGGTGCTTCTAAGGTTGTTCTAGATCAAGGGCGGCCAACGGTAGCTCTCCAGGTGTTTTTTGCCTACAACTCCCATCAGCCCCAGCCATTGGCCATGCTGGCGGGGGCTGATGGGAGTTTTAGGCAAAAAAACATCTGGAGAGCTACCGTTGGCCGCCCCTGTTCTAGATGACTAAAATGTTCTGGCCAATGATTGTAACAATAAATTGAACTGCAGCAAATGGCTTTGGAACGGGGCAGTTTCTACCTCTCATCAGGAACCAAGTGTAGCGCTAGGGAAACAGATTTGCTTTTAAGACAGGAGACCCCAACACTGTGCCCCTGGGCACACCTTGGTGCCCTCCACTACTTCTTCTGGCACCCGCCAAGTGTTTTTAGAAAGTAGGTTAAGCTATAAGGCTTCCGATTGGCCGCTGGAGATTTGATTCGGCTGAGCAGATTTTTTTTTAAAAGGTTGCTTTGGCAGCCGCTGCCACCACAGCACAAGGATCTTCACAAAGCAACTGAAGGCAAGCCGAGGCAGCCATTTTGGGGTTGGCTCCGCCTCCTGCAGCAGCCATTTTGTGCCTGCGGCCACCATGCTGTGTCAGAATTCCAGCGATGACTGCGGGCTCAAAAAGGTTAGGGATCCCTGTTCTAAGACTCAGTACCTGGGCAAATGCTGCAGACAGACAGCTTCTGACATGCCTACATTCCTACCCCCTAAGTATGAAATGATGGGTCTTCTAGGGTTGCCAGGTGCGGGCAGGGGATCCTCTGGTATGGAGACCCTCCCTCACCTCAGGGCTATCAGAAAGTAGGGGGGATGACTGCTGGGAACTCCATTATAAAATCAAGAGTTTAGCACCAAACTCATTTTTTGATTGTTTTTCTTATGAGTTTTTATAGAATGGATAAATGAAAATATGCATTGTTTTTTAACCGTTTCTAGTGCTTTTATGCTGTAAACCTCCCTGAGCCGGCTTCGGCAGGGAGGGCAGGATATAAACCAAATCAAATAAATAAAATACCCTGTAGAGACCGAGCCCCAAAGGTATATTGGAGAATCAAGCTGTATGTATCTAGGGCTCAGGGGGCCATTTGTTGAAGTAGAGGCAGCAAATTTCCAGCATAGTTGCGGGTGCCTCTCCTTAAAAAGCCCCTCAGGTTTCAAAAAGATTGGACCAGGGAGTTCAATTCTATGAGCCCCAAAAGGAGGTGCCCTCGTCCTGCATTATTTCCAGTGGAGGGAAGGCATTTAAAAGGAACACAGTCCCTTTAAATGTGACGGCCAGCACTTGCTTCAAAGTTCAACTGCGCTTCTTCCCTCCCCTCTTCCGGAACCTGATGGTAAGGCCCCCCGCCGGCTTGGCGGCCTCCCCTGGCAACCCTACGTCTGTTAGCCCTAGTTCACGGTTAACCCCAGTTAGCAGAAGGACCAGCATCTTGACTCGCCGTTTCTGCCGTCAGGTTTGACTGCTCCGACCGCCAGTTCCACTCCGTCCCCGCGGCATGGCAAGCCCGCATGGAGAACCCCGTGGACGTTAAGGAGTTAATCCCGGAATTCTTCTACTTCACGGACTTCCTGGAGAACCAGAACGGTAAGGAAGTCCAAAAGTTAGGCCGGGTCAGGCAGAAGGCCCAACCAGTTGAGCGTTCTGTCAGCCAACAGAGAGCAAACAGGAAACTTACCTACCAGCCTCCAAGGGTAGGAGCCAGCCACCACTCCAGTGGTGGCGGCCTTTTTCTGCGCCTGGAAATATCTGCGGGAACTGCACTGGCTGCCAATTGTGTACCAGATTCGTTACAAGGTGCTGGTTATTACCTTTAAAGCCCTATATGGCTGAAGACCTGCCTACCTTAGGGACCGTCTCTCCCCATATGTTCCCCAGAGGGTACTGAGATCTGGTTCGCAAAATCTATTGACAATCCCTGGGCCGAAGGAGGCCAAACTGAAAGCTACACGAGAAAGGGCCTTTTCGATCACAGCCCCCCACCGGTGGAACCAATTCCCAGAAGAGGTGCAGGCCTTGCGGAGCCTTACCCAGTTCCGCAGGGCCTGCAAGACTACCCCCTTCCAGCTGGCTTTTTCTTCATGTGGAACCTATTGTACCGCCGTCACGTAAAATTGTAAGATGAGTAACATCGGGACTGTAGCGCCGAACTAATTTCTTGGAATTGAATTTGATGGTTTTAATTAGATGGTTTAAATGTAATAATATATATGTGAACTGTAATATATAATTTGTTATGTAGCCAGTGTGCTTTTATTATTGTATTATTGCAATGTTTGTATTTTATATTGTGCTGTGTGAGCTGCCCTGAACCTGCTTCGGTGGGGAGGCGGGATATAAACTGGAGAGCCAGTTTGGTGTAGTGGTTAAGTGTGTGGACTCTTAACTGGGAGAACCGGGTTTGATTCCCCACTCCTCCACTTGCAGCTGCTGGAATGACCTTGGGTCAGCCATAGCTCTGGCAGAGGTTGTCCTTGAAAGGGCAGCTTCTCTGAGAGTCCTCTCAGCCCCACCCACATCACAGGGTGTCTGTTGTGGGGGAGGAAGGTAGAGGAGATTGTGAGCCCCTCTGAGACTCTTCGGAGTGGAGGGCAGGATATAAATCCAATATCTTCATCTACCTCATAGGGTGTCTGTTGTGGGGGAGGAAGGTAAAAGAGATCGTGAGCCCCTCTGAGACTCTTCGGAGTGGAGGGCGGGATATAAATCCAATATCTTCATCTACCTCACAGGGTGTCTGTTGTGGGGGGAGGGAAGTTAAAGGAGATTGTGAGCTGCTCTGAGACTCTTCGGAGTGGAGGGTGGGATATAAATCGAATATCTTCATCTACCTCACAGGGTGTCTGTTGTGGGGGAGGAAGGGAAAAAAGATTATGAGCCACTCTGAGACTCTTCGGAGCGGAGGGCGGGATATAAATCCAATATCTTCACCTACCTCACAGGGTGTCTGTTGTGGGGGAGGAAGGTAGAGGAGATTGTGAGCCGCTCTGAGACTCTTCGGAGTGGAGGGCGGGATATAAATCCAATATCATCTTCTTCTTCTATTATTATTAACTATTATTATTATCATCTCCCCAGGGCTTTTTTTTGTAGCAGGAACTTTTTTGCATATTAGGCCACACACCCGAACACAATACAATACAATAACCTTTATTGGCATGGTATCGAACATAACAGGGAACCAATCCATCCCTCAAATGGCAATTTGCAAATACATTAAACGCCTCCTAGATGCTAGATATCAAAAAGATTGCAACAGTTTCAGTCGCCAGTTGGTTCCGAGTTGACAACAAGAAGACATTTCTATTATATTTGTCGGGCTTTGCTGTTTGCTCACTCAAACCGGGGTCAATGACGATGGAGCGCAGGTCAGAGTAAAAAGTACAGTTTAAGAACGCAATGTTCTAAAGTTTCTGTCTCTGGACATGCACAGTCTGTTAGCACAGGGAGCTTTATGGAATCTTCCAAGAAGTATCGCAGATGGTAGCACATTGAACCTAGCTTGCGAACAGGCTCTGTGTTGCCAAGGGGCCGTGAGATGTTCATCCCTATACCCAGGAGGTAAAACCCCCAAACTCAGGGGTGAACATCTGATGTAGCCAATCCTCCAAGAGCTTACAGGGCTCTTCGTACAGAGCCTACTGTGAGCTCCAGGAAGATTGGCTGCATCGGGGTATGTCAGGACTTTCCTTGCAGCAGGAAGTCCTTTGCATATTAGGCCACACACCCCTGATGTAGCCAATCCTCCAAGAGCTTACAGAGCTCTTAGTACAGGCCTATCCCCTAATATTGCTATCCCCGGACCAAGGAAGGCCAGGCTGGGCTCTATACAGGCCAGGGCCTTCTCAGTGGCAGCACCACTGCGGAACGCTCTCCCTGAGGCCATAAGAGCCCTGCGGGATCTCTCCCAATTCCGCAGGGCTTGTAAAACCGAACTTTTTAAACAAGCCTGTAACAACTAGGGGAGAAGGCTGCCGCTTTTATAGCGACTCCACCAGAAGGACCACCAACAGATAAATGGAAAGCCCGGTATGACCTGAGCCGCCTACGCTTTTGATATGTTGTAAAGCGCCAATATTTTGCTTTAAATTGTTTTCAATTGGAAATTGTTTTATTTATTTATTTGTGATTTATATCCCGCCCTTCCCACTAGGTGGCTCAGGGCGGCTTACAACATGTAAAATCTAACATAAAATATAAATTATGGATAAAAATTAGTCATTCACAGTTTACCTACTAAAAAGCTAAACAATCACATAGTTACATTTAAAACATTCAAGACATACGGCGGTCTTACATCTCCACTCTGTTTCAGTTTCAGTGCTGGCTAGTTGTAGGCCAGCCGGAAGAGGACTGTCTTACAGGCCCTGCGGAATTGCACAAGGTCCCGCAGGGCCCTTACCTCTTCCGGCAGCTGGTTCCACCAGAACGGGGCCATTACAGAGAAGGCCCTGTCCCTTGTGATTTTCAGCCGGGCTTCCTTTGGCCCGGGGACAACCAGGAGATTTTGAGTTCCCGATCTCAGTACTCTTTGGGGCACGTGTGGGGACAGATCGTCCTTCAGGTAGGCAGGTCCTAGGCCATATAGGGCTTTAAAGGTGATGACCAGCACCTTGTACCGAACTCGGTGAGATATTGGCAGCCAGTGCAGAGCCCGGAGCCCCGGCTAAATTGTTGCGTCTTCTCGTTTTCTATCGGAAACTGAGATGTTGGTTTCGTTTTGATTGTTAGCCACCCTGAGTCCGTTTGGAATGGGCGGGATACAAACGGAAAGGAAATAAAGTAAGTAAATAAATATACAAAGGAGTTCCCGCTACAAGGAAAAGCCCTGCATCTCCCAAAAGTGGAACCTACTCTCTGTACGTAATGGCCACTGACAAACCTTCCCCACGTGTCTTTTTTTCCAAATGGGTTATGAGGCAGGGAGGGGCCGTGGCTCAGTGCTTTGCCTGCACAAGATTCCAGGTTCAATCCCTGGCATCTTCGGTTAAATAGTTAAGAAGGACCGGGCAGAATATAACGTGAAAGGCTTCAACCGGAGACCCTGGAGAGCCGCTGCCACTCTGAGCAGACCGGACTGACCTTTGTTAGAATGACGGTCTGATCCAGTGTAAGGCAACAGTGAGTGCCACAGGTCCCTCCCCATAATAATATTCATATTAGGAGCTCAAGCCGTTTCAGAGTGTTGGACTAGATGGGCCATTGGCCTGATCCAACAGCGCTTCTCTTATGTTCTTATGTGACACAGAGTGTTGGACTGGATGGGCCACTGGCCTGATCCAACATGGCTTCTCTTATGTTCTTATGTAGGTCAATCCCACTTCATTTGAAGTCCTGACTTCTGATTCTTTTGCCTTTGAACATATGAAGCTGCCTTATACTGAATCAGACCCTTGGTCCATCAAAGTCAGTATTGCCTTCTCAGACTGGCAACGGCTCTCCAGGGTCTCAAGCTGAGGATTTTCACACCTATTTGCCTGGACCCTTTTTTGGAGATGCCAGGGATTGAACCTGGGACCTTCGGCTTACCAAGCAGATGCTCTACCACTGAGCCACCGTCCCTCCCCTTTGTAGTGTTTGGCAATGTGGCTTGAAAATGCCCCCGTGATGGGACAACGGGAAGGATCGAAATCTGGTTTGCATCCAGTGCATTCAGCGGCTCCCTTTCATTCTCTTGTAGGTTTTGACCTGGGCTGCCTTCAGCTGTCAAACGAAAAGGTGAAGGATGTGGTCCTTCCCCGGTGGGCAAAGTCTCCTGAGGATTTCATCCGCAAGCACAGGAAAGCTCTGGTAAGGAGGGGCAACCCCCAAGCTCCGTGGCAGGGCTTTAGGTTTCCGGGTTAAGATTTTATCAATAGAAACATACTGCTCATACTAAACATACTAGATCTCATCTAGTCCAACCTCCTGCACAGTGCTACGTCCCCTCCACCACTGCTTCCACAGGGATCATACCTCTGTGCCTAGAGGAAGGTTAAAAAATACCCTCCAAGATCCCTGGGCCAACCTTGCCTGGACGAAAATTCCTTCCTCGTCCTCAAATCCTAGAATCATAGAGTTCAAAGGGACCTCCAGGGTCCTCTAGTCCAACCCCCAGCACAATGCAGGAAACTCACAAACACCTCCCCCTAAATTCACAGGATCCTCATTGCTGTCAGATGGCCCTCTAGCCTCTGTTTAAAGACCTCCAAGGAAGGAGAGCCCACCACCTCCCAAGAAGGAAGCCTGTGGGAACTTAGAATCATAGAGAAGAAGAAGAAGAAGATATTGGATTTATATCCCGCCCTCCACTCCGAAGAGTCTCAGAGCGGCTCACAATCTCCTTTACCTTCCTCCCCCACAACAAACACCCTGTGAGGTGGGTGGGGCTGGAGAGGACTCTCACAGCAGCTGCCCTTTCAAGGACAACCTCTGCCAGAGCTATGGCTGACCCAAGGCCATGCTAGCAGGTGCAAGTGGAGGAGTGGGGAATCAAACCCGGTTCTCCCAGATAAGAGTCAGCACACTTAACCACTACACCAAACTGGAAGGGACCTCCAGGGTCATCTAGTCCAACACCTTGCACAATGCAGGAAACTCACAAACCCCTCCCCCTAAATTCACAGGATCCTCATTGCTGTCAGATGGCCATCCAGCCTCTGTTTAAACACCTCCAAGGAAGGAGAGCCCACCACCTCCCAAGGTGGAAGCCTGTTCCACAGACGAGTTATTCCTAATGTTGTGCCAAAAACTCTTTCATATCAATGCATTGGTTCTGGTCCAACCTTCTGGGGTAACAGAAAACTCTTCTAGCAGCCACAAATCCAGGCCTTCTCTTCCTCCCAAAGTGGGTTATATAGTCAATGTTCCCTCTACGCTGAGTTAGTGTGAGCTGGCTCACACATTTTTGTTTTAGCTCAGGAAAAATGACTCCAGAGCAAACTAATTTATGCAGCAGCACACAGATTGAATGCCAGTACCTCACAAAGAAGAATTTTGGCTCATGAGACTCTACAGCTTAGAGGAGACTCCACACTTGTATACAGTGCCCACGTTTGGCGTAGTGGTGAAGTGTGCGGACTCTTACCTGGGAGATCCGGGTTTGATTCCTCACTCCTCCACTTGCACCTGCTGGAATGGCCTTGGGTCAGCCAGAGCTCTAATAGAGAGCCAGTTGGGTGTAGTGGTTAAGTGCATGGGCTCTTATCTGGGAGAACCGGGTTTGATTCCCCCCTCCTCCACTTGCACCTGCTGGAATGGCCTTGAGTCAGCCATAGTTATTGCAGGAGTTGTCCTTGAAAGGGCAGCTGCTGAGAGAACCCTCTCAGCCCCACCCACTTCACAGGGTGCCTGTTGTGGGGGGAGAAGATACAGGAGATTGTGAGCCGCTCTGAGTCTCTGATTCAGAGAGAAGGGTGGGGTAGAAATCTGCAATTCTTTTTCTTCTTCTATCCCTTGGAGAGTCAGCTTGGAGAGATGATATGCTCTAATTCTTGATTTCACTTTCTTTGGTAGCGGTGCATCTCTTTGCAGGGGGGAAGGAGCATGGTATATTGACCAATCTCATCAGATCTCAGAAACTAACCCCCCCCCCAAAAAAAAACACACACTAACTTCCCGCTTGCCTTGAGAACCTCTCTTTGGGGCTGCCGTAAGTTGACTGCTACTTGAGTTCACACACACATATATTGGCCACTGTGTGACACAGAGTGTTGGACTGGATGGGCCATTGGCCTGATCCAACAGGGCTTCTCTTATGTTCTTATGTGACACAGAGTGTTGGACTGGAGGGGCCACTGGCCTGATCCAACATGGCTTCTCTTATGTTCTTTTGTGACACAGAGTGTTGGACTGGATGGGCCATTGGCCTGATCCAACAGGGCTTCTCTTATGTTCTTTTGTGACACAGAGTGTTGGACTGGATGGGCCATTGGCCTGATCCAACATGGCTTCTCTTATGTTCTTATGTGACACAGAGTGTTGGACTGGATGGGCCATTGGCCTGATCGAACATGGCTTCTCTTATGTTCTTATGTGACACAGAGTGTTGGACTGGATGGGCCACTGGCCTGATCCAGCATGCCTTCTCTTATGTTCTTATGTGACACAGAGTGTTGGACTGGATGGGCCATTGGCCTGATCCAACACGGCTTCTCTTATGTTCTTATGTGACACAGAGTGTTGGACTGGATGGGCCACTGGCCTGATCCAGCATGGCTTCTCTTATGTTCTTATGTGACACAGAGTGTTGGACTGGATGGGCCACTGGTCTGATCCAACATGGTTCTCTTATGTTCTTATGTGACACAGAGTGTTGGACTGGATGGGCCATTGGCCTGATCCAACAGGGCTTCTCTTATGTTCTTATGTGTCACAGAGTGTTGGACTGGATGGGCCATTGGCCTGATCCAACAGGGCTTCTCTTATGTTCTTATGTGACACAGAGTGTTGGACTGGAGGGGCCATTGGCCTGATCCAACATGGCTTCTCTTATGTTCTTATGTGACACAGAGTGTTGGACTGGAGGGGCCACTGGCCTGATCCAACAGGGCTTCTCTTATGTTCTTATGTGACACAGAGTGTTGGACTGGAGGGGCCACTGGCCTGATCCAACAGGGCTTCTCTTATGTTCTTATGTGACACAGAGTGTTGGATTGGATGGGCCATTGGCCTGATCCAACAGGGCTTCTCTTATGTTCTTATGTGACACAGAGTGTTGGATTGGATGGGCCACTGGCCTGATCCAACAGGGCTTCTCTTATGTTCTTATGTGACACAGAGTGTTGGACTGGAGGGGCCACTGGCCTGATCCAACAGGGCTTCTCTTATGTTCTTATGTGACACAGAGTGTTGGATTGGATGGGCCATTGGCCTGATCCAACAGGGCTTCTCTTATGTTCTTTACACATGCACACACACATCTGTTTGGGGATTGGGACAGTGGGCTGACCCGAATGTGGCTGCCATCACCTCCTGCCCTTGTGTCTTTGATAGGAATCGGAGTATGTCTCTGCCCATCTCCATGAATGGATTGATCTCATCTTTGGGTACAAGCAGAGAGGCCCGGCAGCCGTGGAGTCGCTGAATGTCTTCTATTACTGCACTTATGAAGGTGAGACTGCGAACCTCTTAACCCACCCTGTGGATCTCTTCCACCCTGTTCTCCTCACTACTAGGCTGGGCAGAGGAGTCCCCGGTCTCAACCTCATAACAAAATGGGGATTTGAACCCTGGTCTTCCAGGTCCCAATCTGGCTTTCTGCACCGGCTCACATCTAACGGAAGATGTTGTATATCAGGGGTGGCCAAACTTGCTTAACGTAAGAGCCGCATGGAATAAAAATCAGGTGCTTGAGAGCCGCAACACAGGAAGGAAGATGGGGAAGGAGGGAGAGATGGAAAGAAAGCAACTTTGAATGCATTCTCCAAGCTGCCGGCCAATAGGGCTGTGGGGACTTCGAGAGCCACACAATATGTGTCAGAGAGCCACCGTTTGGCCACCACTGTTATATATATATATATATATATATATATATATATATATATATATATATATATACTTTTAGTTTCCTAGGGCTTCTATAGGAAAAGGCTGAGTTCAGTAGCACCGAGAAGATTGTCAAAGGATGAGCTTTTGAGAGTCTGACAAAGGGACGTATCTGACGAAGGGAGTTTTCACTCTCGAAAGCTCACACCCAAACATCCGGTCGCTCTCCCCTTTTGGTTTTAGGGGCCGTTGACTTGGACGCCATTGCTGACGAAACCCAGAGGAAGGCTTTGGAAGGCATTATCAGCAATTTTGGGCAGACCCCGTGCCAGCTGCTAAAGGTAAGAGGAGTTGGCAAGGAGAGCCACAAGCACTTCAGGAAGAAGCCCAAGCGTCTTGGTGCAGATCTTCCCCAGAGAGCAGCAGACAGCACATGAGTTATAAGCCAGACAGCCATTTGAGTCGCTATAGTCTTAGTATTTTACTTTATTGATTTTTATTTATTTAAAATGTCTGTTATCTGCCTTTCCACCTTATGCTTTTTCTACCTTATACGGTAAAGAATAAATGGACATAAATCTCACGTTTGACTTTTGGTGCATATTATCACTGTGGCTAGAATTTTATATGCCAAATATTGGAAGGTCCCTAAAATACCTGATAGGAATGAATTTTTACAAAAGTTATTAGAAGCTGCTGAATTGGATACGTTAACGATGAGATTAAGAGGAGGGAACCTACGGGATTGTAAAAAGACTTGGGATCCACTGTATCTATGGTTAAAAAGTATGGGAATTGAAATGAGGAATTCAAAATTGTGCTATGGAAATACCCCATAAGCTCTTGGTGGGGGGGGGGGTAGGTAGGTGGTGGTTATTGTGTTCGATGTATGTTTATTTATGTAGGTATGTGTATTAGTCAATAAAATATTAAAACTGAAAAAAAAATCTGACATTTGAAACCGCAACGTTAAAAAACCAGCGGGGGAACATTTTAACTTTTCCAGAACATTTAGTTAGTAGCAGTTCTCTTACAAAGGAATTTCAATTAACATGTGGAATTCACTGCCAGAGGAGGTGGTGGCAGCTACAAGCACAGCCAGCTTTAAGAGGGGATTGGATAAAAATATGGAGCAGAGGTCCATCAGTGGCTATTAGCCATAGTATGTGTATATATGTGTGTATATACACACACACACATATATTGGCCACTGTGTGACACAGAGTGTTGGACTGGATGGGCCATTGGCCTGATCCAACACGGCTTCTCTTATGTTCTTAAAGAGACACTGCTGAACGGCAACAGATAATAAAGCTGAAGGCAGTGCGTCCTCCTGGACTGAATTGAGACCCGGGTTTCCTGCCTTATACCAATGCTGCTTTCTCCACACCTGTATATCATACCTAATCCAATCACACCTGCTATCATCATTAGCCTGCTATTGTCATTCAGTATCTAAAACCACTCCACTCTCTATGATACAAGGACAGATGGACTCAACGGCTAGCTGTATCTGAAGAACAAAGCAGTGACTCGTGAAAGAGAGCCAGTTTGGTGTAGTGGTTAAGTGTGTGGACTCTTATCTGGGAGAACCAGGTTTGATTCCTGAGTTGTTAACCGCCCTGAGCCTGCCGAGGTGGGGAGGGCGGGATAGAAATAAAATTTATTATTATTATTATTATTATTATTATTATTATTATTATTATTATTATTATTATTATTATTATTATTATTATTATTATTATTCCCCACTCCTCCACTTGCAGCTGCTGGGATGGCCTTGGGTCAGCCATAGCTCTAATAGAGAGCCAGTTTGTTGTAGTGGTTAAGTGTGCGGACTCTTATCTGGAAGAACCAGGTTTGATTCCCCACACCTCCACTTGCACCTGCTAGCATGGCCTTGGGTCAGCCATAGCTCTAATAGAGAGCCAGTTTGTTGTAGTGGTTAAGTGTGCGGACTCTTATCTGGGAGAACCAGGTTTGATTCCCCACTCCTCCACTTGCAGCTGCTGGGATGGCCTTGGGTCAGCCGTAGCTCTGGCAGAGGTTTTTGTTAAAAGGGCAGCTGCTGTGAGAGCCCTCTCAACCCCACCCACCTCACAGGGTGTCGGTTGTGGGGGGAGAAGATATGGGAGATTGTAAGCTGCTCTGAGTCTCTGATTCAGGGAGAAGGGCAGGGTATAAATCTGCAATTCTTCTTCGTCTTCATACCCTGCCCCAAACGTTGTTAGTGTTTAATGTACTCCTGGACCATGGCTCCTTTCTTATTTCTGCCTTGTCGGATCGCAAGGCAGCTTACAAAATAAATAATAATAAAGTACAATAAAATACGTATTAGGGTTTGTAGAATCTTTCGGGCTCAAGTGCCGTGTTCTACTGGAGAAAGTTTTCCTTCCAGACGTTTCGTTCTCAGCTGCGGAGAACATCCTCAGTGGCGTTGCAGCCGGAGCAGGCGCTCTGACCTTCTTGGCTGCTGTGCATTGAGTGAGGCCAGGGCTGCTGGAGAGCTGCTATTTCTTCACAAAACAATTGCCCTCTCACCACACCCCCTCCAGCCTAGAAATAGCAGCTCTCCAGCAGCCCTGGCCCCACTCAATGCACAGCAGCCAAGAAGGTTAGAGCGCCTGCTGCGGCTGCAACGCCACTGAGGATGTTCTCCGCAGCCGAGAACAAAACGTCTGGAAGGAAAACTTTCTCCAGTAGAACACAGCACTTGAGCCCGAAAGATTCTACAAACCCTAATGATGTTACCAGCCGTGAAAACCTGAAATCTTTGATAAAATACATATTATTTATTTAACTCATTTATACTCTGCTTTTCTCCTCCGTGGGGGACCCTTATGTGGCTTACATCGTTCTCCATTTTATCCACACAACCGGCTTTCTAAGATCCAGCCTATGACAATCCTCCTTTTCTCTTAGTGTGTTCCCACAAGTGGCCGCGAGAATTTCTGTCTCGCTCTAAAATGCCTTGGTTACGAGCACTGGGCCACGCAGGGCACAAAGTAGCTGAGAGTCATTCAGAATCAAATGCTTTAAAAGACAGTCTCCCAGCAAGGGCCAAGTTAATGTTCATGCAGCAGCCTGTGCTCCAATTACAGCCTTTAATCCTGTGGCGGAACCGGCCCGATTCTGCCTTCAGACCCGGTCCCGTCAGCTCCCTATGGAGTCGGCAACTCCTGGAGGGAGCTATTTCTCCTCCTGCCCCTTGGGCTCGCTGCCACCACCTGCTCAGTCCCGGGGTTCCGATTGAGAGGAACAGGACTCCCAATCCCCCTCTCCAGCTATGAGGCCCGGCCTCAAGGTCCTCTGCCACCCTGCACTTGGGTTCCACAGAGACCTCAGCACTTCTTTGGGGTACCCCTGGAGGATTGGCACCTTATCCAACTGCATGCCTTCCCCCTTCCCCGGGGCCCCCTTCTTAACACAGCGTGGTCTAAAGCGGTCTGGGGATCTAGGTGGTACAGAGATTGCCAGCATTTAAAACAGAAAAACTATTTATTTAAAAAGAGAAAAAGATAGGAAAACAAAAACAAAACAAAAACAGTTGCATTTAAAAAGTTAGCACACCACAGCACAGCTCAGCACCCGTACAGCACACAGCATACAAAGAAAAGTTGATTATAAACGCATCCTGCTGGCTCTGATCTAAACTTGCCCTGTCTTGTGAATTACTTACTTAGTCTGCCTGCCTGGGGCCTCCCAGGCAGGAGCCTCCATTGCTCACCACATGCTCGCTCGAGCGCTGGCTTCCAACTGCCTTTCTCTTCCTGCTAACACACATGCCAAGAACAAAAGCACTTCCTGCCTCTCTAGGAGATTTTCCCCCTAGCGTTGTTGGTTTGGCTCTGGAAGGGAGGGGGGGAGTGAGGGGAAGGCTACCAAGCCTGCTGAGGGATTTACTGACCCCTGCCAAATGAAGCACCACCACTGACTAAAATGGCGTTTCTCCACACTTCCCCCTCCTTAAATTCTGAGCCGGAGGGGTTGCCTCCTACAGAGGTGACCCCGTAGCAGAATCCAAACAAACGAGGAGAAACCCGTTAACCAAAATATTACACAAACATTCAGGTATTTCTCCAATAATACACAAAGTCTCACAACTTCGGTGTCCATGCCCTTTCTGGACAAGTCGCATTGCTGCATTCGGAAGGAATGTCCAGTCTTTAAGATGTACTCCTCCATCTCCCAGGACCACCTCTGGAGTTTGGTGCTCTCCCTCAGTTGCTGCTGTTGCTGGGATGAGTGGTCCATCAAAGGAGGAAATCCCTGGCCCCACATATGGGGTTGGAAACTGCCCAGTTCCCACAAAGTTGCTTCTTTATCCCTCATTGGTGGAATGTTCCCTCTGTCCACTCTGTCCTCCCAGAAAACTACCTCTGGTGCTGCAAACAATTGCTGTCCCAGCTTCTTTTTGTCTCCTTCCTTCCTACCTATGGGCAACACCATGGACCTCGCAGAGAATGGCTGTGGTATATTCACCTGCACCACTTTAACTGCCTTTCCCATTTCCTCCATAGCCACCACATAAGTAGCCTCGTCTAGGTCATCCACAATCACATGGGGTCCCTCCCATTCCATTTTCCATTCACCAGTGTGAAGGGGCAGGAAATCCATCACCTTATCCCCTGTCTCAGCTTCTGAGAACTCCACTTTCTGGTCCCTTGCCACCTCACACAGTGGATCCAGCCTAGGGTCACTTTGAACCTCAGACAGGAACATTTCTGGCTCCCCCAGACTTCCTATCATCTGTTCCTTCAAGCCACCCCTAGTCCCACTGTTTCCAGAACACCCAGCCAACGTTTGATCTGGGTTCTCCGCCCCCTCAGTTGGTTTTTCAGTGTCAGCCAACTGAGCTCCTTCCTGCCTGGAAGGCTCCACAGTATCCTGCTGCCCTTGCGGAAATTGGCACCCCTCTTCCCATTGGGCACACCCTCCTGCAGGGCTTGAGACAGGCTGGTCCTCCCCCTCCCTGGTTGGTGGTGAGGTGGCTTCCCTAAAGTTGCCTTCCTCCCCCCACCTTCCCCTGAGGTTTGGCTTGGGTTCTCAGTCCCCTCGGTTGGTTTTTCAGCACTACCAAACTGACCCCCTTCCTGCCTGGAAGGTCCCACAGCTTCCCAGGACTCCTGTCTGCCTCGCTTCAAGACGACCTGTTTTGAGAGCGTCTCGGACGATCCCACTTCCTGATCCACAGCTACTTGGTGAACCGGTTCCAACCTAAGGCCGCTCCGGACCCCCTTCTGGAACCGCTCCCGTCCCCCCAAGCCTTCAGCTATGTGCTCCTCTGAGCCCACATTAGCCTTGCTGCTCTCAGAACCTCCTGTGAAATCTCCACTCTCCACTTCTGTCTCTTCAGCACGCACATCCTTTACGCTAGACAGGTTCCCTTCCTCGCTAGGAACATCCACAGCCTCTTGCTGCACTTGGGGAAAGCTACACCCCTCTTCCCCTTGGGAACACCCTACTCCAGGGCTTGAGATAGGCTGGTCCTCCCCCTCCTGGGTGACTGCCCTCTCCTCGTCCTCAGTAACCTGGGCTATTTCCCCCTCCCTGGTTGGTGGTGAGGTGGCTTCCTTAAAGTTGCCTTCCTCCTCCCACTTTCCTCTGAGGGTTTGGCTGCGGGTTACAGCATTGATAGAGTACTGGCCAACCAACAAATCCCGGCCCAATAACACTGGAACTGTTTGTTCCTTCATTACCCCACATTCAGAATAGGATTTACCTTCTTGTGGAGCCAACCCCCTGAACTGCTTTCGGGAGTGGTCTGGCCCCAGTTTAAACCTTTTAAATACAGTGGCTTTATAGCCTGCAAAAGTTATCCCCCCATCTTCCATAGGCATGCTGTGATAGATGGCTGAGAGTTCTCCAGTCAGGAGGCTACAGAGGTGAGACATATAGTCCTCCTCTGCAATCCCCCACTGTTTGGCTGCCCTCTCAAAGTTGGAGAGGTATATGGAGGGGTCTTCTCCCTCTTGGTACACTGCAAAGTCCTTGGGGGTGACTTTGATCTCTTTGCTTAGTTCAGCTTCCAGACGTAGCACCTCAAGCTCATGGCGACGTTGCTCTTCCTTACCCGTCTGTAGATTTCAGCTTTCTCTCTTTCTTCCTGTCTGCGGATCTCAGCTCGTCTCAGCTCCCTCTCTCTTTGTCTTTCCTCTCTCTCTCGTTCCTCCTGTCTGAGGATCTCAGCTTTCTCTCTTTCCTCCCGTCTGCGGATTTGGTACGCCTCGGTACGTATTCTTGCCAGTTCCAACTGTAGCTGCAAGATTACTTCTGACTGGGTGGGGGCCACTTTTGCAAGTGCCCCTGCGTGCTGATGATACTCCAAAAGGAGGTCTTTCATATCTACTACAGTCATGTTGTCACACTCCAGCTTGTGCTTTGCACACTCTTCCTGGAGCTGTGGCTTTGTCATCTTCAGGATTTCCCGCATCTTAGCACGCTCCATCCTAACTAGCTAAACTTTCCCTACTCCAGTTGACCCGAAAATAAAACAAAACCGCTGTTGCTTCCTCTGGGTGCTTGCACGTATCAAAAAAAACAAAAATGCCTGGCCAATCAAGTTCTCTGTTTGTTCTTATCCCACCGCTGCCACCAAGTGGTGGCGGAACCGGCCCGATTGCGCCTTCAGACCCGGTCCCGTCAGCTCCCTATTGAGTCGCCAACTCCTGGAGGGAGCTATTTCTCCTCCTGCCCCTTGGGCTCGCTGCCACCACCTGCTCAGTCTCGGGGTTCAGATTGAGAGGAACAGGACTCCCAATCCCCCTCTCCCGCTGTGAGGCCAGGCCTCAAGGTCCTCTGCCGCCCTGCACTTGGGTTTCACAGAGACCTCAGCGCTTCTTTGGGGCACCCCTGGAGGATTGGCACCTTATCCAACTGCATGCCTTCCCCCTTCCTTAGGGCCCCCTTCTCAACACAGCGTGGTCTAAAGCGGTCTGGGGATCTAGGTGGTACAGAGATTGCCAGCATTTAAAACAGAAAAACTATTTATTTAAAAAGAGAAAAAGATAGGAAAACAAAAACAAAACAAAAACAGTTGCATTTAAAAAGTTAGCACACCACAGCACAGCTCAGCACCCGTACAGCACACAGCATACAAAGAAAAGTTGATTATAAACGCATCCTGCTGGCTCTGATCTAAACTTGCCCTGTCTTGTGAATTACTTACTTAGTCTGCCTGCCTGGGGCCTCCCAGGCAGGAGCCTCCATTGCTCACCACATGCTCGCTCGAGCGCTGGCTTCCAACTGCCTTTCTCTTCCTGCTAACACACATGCCAAGAACAAAAGCACTTCCTGCCTCTCTAGGAGATTTTCCCCCTAGCGTTGTTGGTTTGGCTCTGGAAGGGAGGGGGGGAGTGAGGGGAAGGCTACCAAGCCTGCTGAGGGATTTACTGACCCCTGCCAAATGAAGCACCACCACTGACTAAAATGGCGTTTCTCCACAAATCCTGTGTTATGGGAGGGGGCAGGGCTCTTTTTGTAAGAGGAACTCCTTTGCATATTAGGCCACACACCCCTCATGTAGCCAGTCCTCCAAGAGCCTACAGGGCTCTTAGTACAGGACTGCTGTAAGCTCCAGGTGGATTGGCTGCATCAGGGATGTGTGGCCTAATGTGCAAAGGATTTCCCGCTGAGTTCCACAGGAGTTCCATACACCCCAGATGTAGCCAATCCTCCTGGGGCTTACAGTAGGCCCTGTACTAAGAGCCCTGTCAGCTCTTGGAGGATTGGCTACATCAGAGGGGTGTGGCCTAATATGCCAAGGATTTCCCGCTGAGTTCCACAGGGGTTCCATACACCCCTGATGTAGCCAATCCTCCTGGGGCTTACAGTAGGCCCTGTACTAAGAGCCCTGTCAGCTCTTGGAGGATTGGCTACATCAGAGGGGTGTGGCCTAATATGCCAAAGATTTCCCGCTGAGTTCCACAGGGGTTCCATACACCCCTGATGTAGCCAATCCTCCTGGGGCTTACAGTAGGCCCTGTACTAAGAGCCCTGTCAGCTCTTGGAGGATTGGCTGCATCAGGGAGGCGTGGCCTAATATGCAAAGGATTTCCCGCTGAGTTCCACAGGAGTTCCATACACCCCTGATGTAGCCAATCCTCCTGGAGCTCACAGTAGGCCCTGTACTAACAGCCCTGTAAGCTCTTGGAGGATTGGCTGCATCAGGGAGGTGTGGCCTAATATGCAAACGAGTTCCTGCTACCAAAAAAAAGCCCTGGGAGGAATGGTTGCTCAGTGGCATAGCATCTGCTTGGCATGCAGAAGGTCCCAGGGCTCAGTCCCCAGCATCTCCAGTTCAAAGGACCAGGAAGTAGGAGATGTGAAAGATCTTTGCCAGAGACCCTGGAAAGCTGCTGATTCCAGTCTGAGTGGACAATACTGACCATGACGGATGGATGCCCTGATAAGGGAACTTCATGTGTCCTTCCTCTCCCCCTTCTGTAGGAGCCCCACCCAGCCCGCCTGTCAGCCGAAAATGCCGCCCAGAGACTCGCTCGGTTGGACACCACGTCCCCAAACGTCTTTGAGAATCTCAGTCAGCTCAAATCCTTCTTTGTGGAGGTAAGGGCCATTGGGAGGGTGCCTGTTGTCACCCATCTAGCCTCTGCAAGCGATTGGGTTTTTGGAAGCGCAGGGTGGCCATTTTTCTGGCAGGCATCAAGAACAGTGATGTGTGGACTCTTACCTGGGAGAACCGGATTTGATTCCCCACTCCTCAACTTGCACTCTGGTAGGAGTTGTCCTTGAAAGGGCAGCTTCTGTCAGAGCTCTCCCAACCCCACCCACCTCACAGGGTGTCTGTTGTGCAAGGAGAAGATATAGGAGATTGTAAGCCGCTCTGAAATTCTGATTCAGAGAGAAGGATGGGATATAAATCTGCAGTCTTCTTCTTCCTGTTTGGTGTAGTGGTTAAGTGTGCGGACTCTTATCTGGGAGAACTGGGTTTGATTCCCCACTCCTCCACTTGCAGCTGCTGGAATGGTCTTGGGTCAGCCATAACTCTGGCAGAGGTTGTCCTTGAAAGGGCAGCTTCTGTCAGAGCTCTCTCAGCCCCACCCACCTCACAGGGTGTCTGTTGTGTGGGGAGAAGACATAGGAGATTGTAAGCCTCTCTGAGACTCTGATTCAGAGAGAAGGGCAGGGTATAAATATCTATGTTCTTCTTCGTCTTCTACAATGGATGTATCCAAGACAAGCTCCTGAAGAAATTGCTCAGAAAAAATTTGCAGAGCTGGAAAAAGTGCCGGGAAGAGCGACCAAGAGGATTAGGGGCAGGGGTCGTTTTGTAGAAAAAGAGGTGGTGGAGCTCACCCAGGGATTGTTATGGAGAGCCAGTTTGGTGTAGTGGTTAAGTGTGCAGACTCTTATCTGGGAGAACGGGGTTTGATTCCCCACTCCTCCACTTGCACCTGCTGGAATGGCCTTGGGTCAGCCATAGCTCTGGCAGAGGTTGTCCTTGAAAGGGCAGCTGCTGTGAGAGCCCTCTCTAGCCCCACCCACCTCACAGGGTGTCTGTTGTGGGGGAGGAAGGTAAAGGAGACTGTGAGCTGCTCTGAGACTCTTCGGAGTGGAGGGCGGGATATAAATCCAATATCTTCATCTACCTCACAGGGTGTCTGTTGTGGGGGAGGAAGGTAAAGGAGACTCTGAGCTGCTCTGAGACTCTTCAGAGTGGAGGGCGGGATATAAATTCAATATCTTCTTCTTCTTATGCAGCTGCACCTCCTATTCAGTGGACAAGGTGGGAAGGAGGAGATAGAACTCTCAGGAAGGTTGAGGAGCTGTGCTCCTGTGAGCTCCCGCTGAATCTAAAGCCTGATTAGGGGGTTGGACCACTTTCCTTATGAGGAAAGGCTGAACAGGCTGGGACTTTTCAGAACAGAAAAAAAACGACGGAGGGGGGAGGTTCAGGAGGGACAAAAGGAAATATTTCTTTACACAGAGAGGGATTCAAATGTGGAATTTACTGCCAGAGGATATCGTGACGGCCCCAGGAATAAAGAGCTTTAAAAGTGGATTAGAGAGACTCTTGGAGGAGAAGTCTATCGGTGGCTACTAGCCTCGGTGACTGAGGGGAACCTCCGCGTTCAGAAGCACTAATCCTCTGAATCCCAGAGCCAGGAGGCAGCGTCAGGGAGAGACCTGGACCTCTCTGCCCTGTCTTTGGCCCTCCAGAGGAACGGGTTGCCCACTTTGGGAGACAGGAGGCTGAATTAGATGGACCCTCCTTGGTCTGATCCAGCAGAGCTCTTCTGAGGTTCTTCTCAGGGGAAGGCCTCAGCCTCTTTGCCCTGGCTGAACTGGCTGGCCACTGCGTGAGACAGGAGGCTGGACTAGATGGACCCTCCCTGGTCTGACCCAGCAGAGCTCTTCTGATGTTCTTCTCAGGGGAAGGCCTCAGCCTCTCTGCCCTGTTGATGGCTCTCCAGAGGAACTGGCTGGCCACTGTGTGGGACAGGAGGCTGGACTAGATGGACCCTCCCTGGTCTGACCCAGCAGGGCTCTTCTGATGTTCTTCTCAGGGGAAGGCCTCAGCTTCTCTGCCCTGTTGCTGACCCTCCAGAGGAACTGGTTGACCACTGCGTGAGACAGGAGGCTGGACTAGATGGACCCTCCCTGGTCTGACCCAGCAGAGCTCTTCTGATGTTCTTCTCAGGGGAAGGCCTCAGCCTCTCTGCCCTGTTGATGGCTCTCCAGAGGAACTGGCTGGCCACTGTGTGGGAAAGGAGGCTGGACTAGATGGACCCTCCCTGGTCTGACCCAGCAGGGCTCTTCTGATGTTCTTCTCAGGGGAAGGCCTCAGCTTCTCTGCCCTGTTGCTGACCCTCCAGAGGAACTGGCTGGCCACTGTGTGAGACAGGAGGCTGGACTAGATGGACCCTCACTGATCTGACCCAGCAGGGCTCTTCTGATGTTCCTCTCAGGGGAAGGCCTCGGCCTCTCTGCCCTGTTGTTGGCCCTCCAGAGGGACTGGGTGGCCACTGTGTGAGACAGGAGGCTGGACTAGATGGACCCTCCCTGGTCTGACCCAGCAGGGCGCTTCTGAGGTTCTTCTCAGGGGAAGGCCTCAGCCTCTCTGCCCTGTTGCTGGCCCTCCAGAGGAACTGGTCGGCCACTGTGTGAGACAGGAGGCTGGACTAGATGGACCCTCCCTGGTCTGACCCAGCAGGGCGCTTCTGATGTTGTTCGCAGGGGAAGGCCTCGGCTTCTATGCTTTGTTGTTTGTTGTTGTTGGCCCTCCAGAGGAGCTGGTTGTCTGCTGTGTGAGACGGGAGGCTAGACTAATGGACCTTCCCTGGTCTGATCAAGCAGGGTCGTACTGATGTTCTTAATGTAAGAGATGTGTCCTTCTCTTTCCTTCTCCCTCTCCAGGGTATCAGCGATGGGATTCCGCTGGTGCAGGCTGTGGTCCCAAAGAACCAGGCCCACTCTTTCATGACTCAGGGATCTCCTGACATGCTGGTAACTACTGTACAGCTTCGTGTCCTTTCCTTCCAGCCTTCAAAATAGAAATAACACATGGGCTGAGTGGTAATGGCCCCAACTCACTGCAGGACAGCACCGAGTTCAGGTTCTGCTTGCCTGTACCTCTGACTGGCTGACGCTGCTTCTGCCTTCCCTTCCAGGTCACTGTCAGCGCCAATGGGCTGCTTGGGACCCACGGCTGGCTGCCCTATGACAAAAACATCTCCAACTATTTCAGCTTCACCAAAGACCCCACTGTCTCCAACTCCAAGTGAGTCAGCCAGCTCTTCCTGCCCCGGTGCCACCTGAGCAGAGTAGACAATGGCAACAGGGGAGGGACGGTGGCTTAGTGGTAGAGCATCTGCTTGGGAAGCGGAAGGTCCCCGGTTCAATCCCTGGCATCTCCAAAAAAGGGTCCAGGCAAATAGGCGTGAAAAACCTCAGCTGGAGACCCTGGAGAGCCGCTGCCAGACTGAGTAGACAATACGGACTTTGATGGACCAAAGAGGGTCTGATTCAGTAGAAGGCAGCTTCATATGTTCGTATGTTCAACACAATATAAATCTAAAAACAATTTTGTCAAGAATACAGTTTGACAAATTTACAAAAATCTAGACGTTATATTGTGCAAAAACATCCACATTTCATTCCAAAACCATAAATCACAGAGAGAGCATAAAGTCCCAAACGGAAACACTGTTCCTAAGGATGACGCCGAAGAATTCTTTTCAAAAAGTCTATAGGGAGTGCTACTACTCAGGAGTAAGTTCCAAACGGAGTCCTTCCACTGATGTCGGCTTCCGTCAATTGAAATATCTAACATGGGCGTTTGAGAGAGGCCGGTCTGTGGACCTTGTCGGTCGGCTTGTGAAGAAGCTGCAAATGCAGCGGGGCTCGATATAAGCCGGTGGTTGCGTGAAGGCAAGACTTTCTCCTTCGGAAGCCGACGTCAGTGGAAGGACTCCGTTTGGAACATGGCCAATGGCTGGGGCTGATGGGAGTTGTAGGCAAAAAAAAATCTAGAGAGCCACTGTTCCCCACCCCTGTTCTCCCCCTCTTGGTCCCCCTGGGGAAGGAAGGAGAGAGCCAGAGCTTCCTTTGCCCAGTTCCCTGGATCCCGTGGGAGAGACGCAAAGAAAGCACCTTTAAGACTAACGAGTGCTAATGTTTTAAGCATGTTTTATTTTAAAGGGTTTTTTTTTAAAAATATTTAATTGTGTTTGTCTGTGTCCTTTATGAAGTTTCTATCTCTGTTGCATAATCTTTAATGGCCTGGCCTGACATGGCCCGGCCCAACAAGATCTGACTTATGCCAGATCCGGCCCTCAAAGCAAATTAGTTTGACGCCCCTGGTTTAAAACATTTCCTTCCCTATTCGGAGATTGCCTGCAGTCCTCCAGTGACGATCGAGTGCTGCGCAGCCAATCAGAAGGCTTGCCGCGCAAAAGCTTCGCCTGGCCCCGCCTAACACCTGGAGGTGCCGGGGAATGTTGGCGGCTGTAACAGGAACATTTTCTTCTTTCTCACTCCCCCCACCTCCACCCCAGGACCAAGCGCTACCTGCACGGCCCCTTTGCACCAGGGGCGGACCTGTCCTTCAAGACTCTCGTCGTTTCTCACGACGGGAAGCTCCTCTTCAGCGGGGGCCACTGGGACAACAGCTTGCGCGTGACCTCGCTGAGCAAAGGGAAAGTCGTGGGGCACATCGACAGGCACATAGGTAAGCGCGGGGAACGGGTTCGCCGGAAAGTTATGCAGAGATGCAGGGGTTATGCAGAGATGCAGCGGACACTCTCCTCCGCGACTGTGCGGTTGGTGCACCGAAGAGCGGATTCACGTTGGGCCGTTTGTTGATCTAGCACGGGGGGGGGGGGGTGGTGTGGCCAAACTGGCTTGACGTAAGAGCCACATGGAATAAACGTCAGATGTTCGAGAGCCGCACGACAGGAAGGAAGGGCGGTGAGGTGGAAAGAAAGCAAATAGATGGGAGAGGGAGAGGTGGGAAGACAGCAACTTGAAATGCGTTCTCCAAGACACCCGCTGGCTTGGTTTGGAGAACGCGGCTGCTAGATTGTTTTTAAGCCAAACCTATGTAAGTTTTATATGTTGTAAGCCGCCCTGAGCCACCTCGGTGGGAAGGGCGGGATATAAATCAAAGTATAAATAAATAAAATAAATAAATAGACTGTTGTTGGGGCTCCCAAAGTGGGAGCACATACAGCCGGGGCTGCGTGGACTGCACTGGCTGCCAGTTATATACCAGATTCGTTACAAAGTGCTGGTCATTACCTTTAAAGCACTATATGGCTGAGGACCTGCCTACCTGAGGGACCGTCTCTCCCCGTATGAACCCCAAAGAGCACTGAGGTCAGCAGGGAAGAACCTGCTGACTATCCCCGGGCCGAAAGAGGTAAAACTCCAGAGTACCCGCGCCCGGGCCTTCTCTGCTGTGGCTCCACTCCTATGGAACCAGCTTCCGGAAGAAATGCGGGGCCCTGCGGGACTTTGAACAGTTCCGCAGGGCCTGCAAGACCATCCTTTTTCGAATGGCCTTCACCAACTAAAGAGAGGGACTGCTAAGTAAACTCGCCATCCGTATAATAGCACCAGCATATTAATATTAATTTTATTGTTTTAGAATTTTAATAGAATTTTAATTAACTGTTAAATTAGTTTTGTTTAAATATACTGTACAACGTATGTATCGATTTGTGCTGTTAGCCGCCCTGAGCCTGCTTCGGCAGGGAGGGCGGGATATAAATAAAATGATGATGATGATGATGATGATGATGATGATGATGATGATGATGATGATGATGATGATGATGATGATGATGATGCTGTGATTGCAGTGAGGGCTCTGAGAGCCACACAGTATGTGTGAAAGAGCCACCCCGGTCTAGCATTTCTGTCCTGCCTCTGCAGATGTCGTCACTTGCTTGGCCTTAGATCTCTGCGGAATCTACCTCATCTCCGGGTCGCGGGACACCACCTGCATGGTATGGCAGGTCCTCCAACAGGTGAGACCAAAAAGGGGGAGGGTTCACTGACTCCTCCCTGATGCGGGGGGAGGCCCAAGGAGTAAACTTGAGAGCTGGGAGACAGAGAGGGAGAGTTTGGTGGCCCTTCTTCTTCTCGTAAAAAGCGAAGAATACCCCTGCTGGATCAAACTAGGTGATATGATCACCATCTTCAAGGACTTGAAGCGCTGTCCTATAGAGGATGGGGTGGAATTGTTTTCTGTGGCCTCAGAAGGTAGGACCAGAACCAACGGGTTGGAATTAAATCAGAAGAGTTTCCGGCTCAACATTAGGAAGAACTTCCTGACTGTTAGAGAAGCTCCTCAGTGGAACAAGCTTCCTCGGGAGGTGTTGGGCTCTCCTTCCTTGGAGGTTTTTAAACAGAGCCTAGATGGCCATTGACAGCAATGAGGATCCAGTGAATTTAGGAGGAGGTGTTTGAGAATTTCCTGCATTGTTCGGGGGGCTGGAGGTTCCTTCCAACTCTATGATTCTACGAAACTAGAGGTTCATCTAGTCCAACATCCTGTCTCACATAGGGGCTAACCAGTTCCTCTGGAGGGCCAACAACAGGGCAGAGAGGCCAAGGCCTTCCCCTGAGAAGAACATCACAAGAGCCCTGCTGGATCAGACCAGGGAGGGTCCATCTAGTCCAGCCTCCTGTCTCACACATTGGCCAGCCAGTTCCCCTGGAGGGCCAACAACAGGGCAGAGAGGCCGAGGTCTTCCCCTGAGAAGAACCTCAGAAGAGCCCTGCTGGGTCAGACCAGTGAGGGTCCATCTAGTCCAGCCTCCTGTCTCACCCAGTGGCCAACCAGTTCCTCTGGAGGGGCAACAACAGGGCAGAGAGGCCGAGGCCTTCCCCTGATGTTGCCTCCTGGCTCTGGGATTCAGAGGGTGACTGCCTCTGAATGTGGAGGCTCTTCTGTCCTGTATTGCAGGGGTTCCCAAACCCTACAAGACGGATTGTGATTCTCCTGGCAGAAGGTTGTGAGATAAGGGGGTGGGGGAGAACGGACGAGTGTTTCCCCAGCCTAACGTGTGAACTGGTGATGAAAGACAGCCTGTTGTTCAGTCATTTTATATTCTGAGAGTCAAGCGTGGCCTAATCTGTTACAGATTGAACGCCGTCTATTTAGGTACTATATTGTTTAACTGTATAGAAATTAGCCCCCGATTGTCATTTTAATCTAACGTTTTTATTTTGCTTTTATCGTGAGCTGCCCTGAGTCTGCTCTGGTGGGGAGGGCCGTGATCTAAATCAAATACACCTTAAACCTTTCCTTTCCCCGCGCCAGGGTGGTTTCTCTTGTGGCCTAGCACCCAGACCTGTCCAGGTTCTCTACGGGCATGACGACGAAGTCACATGTGTGGCCATCAGCACCGAGTTGGACATGGCCGTGTCCGGGTCAAAGGTAAGGTAGCGCTGGGCTCGGGTGTGCTTTCGGAACGAGCCACGTCGGAACGTGAACCATTCCCGTCAGATGTGGCCTGACGCATTTGTCCTTGGATGCAGTTGCAGCAGCTGTCTTCCTGTGGGGGGGCGGGGCACAGAGGTCGTAACGAACTGGCATGCATGGTGCAGTAGATTATTGGATTAGGACAGGGGTAGCCAAACTGTGGTTCAGGAGCCACATGTGGCTCTTTCATGCATACACTGTGGTTCTTAAAGCCCCCACAGCCCTGTCAGCTTACTTGGAGAAGGCACTTCTCCAAGCCAGATGGCGGATTGGAAAATGCATTTAAAATTAAAGTTGCTTTCTTTCCACTTCTCCCTCCCTCATCTCCCTCCCTCCCTCCCTCCCTCCCTCCCTCCCTCCCTCCTTCCTTCCTTCCTTCCTTCCTTCCTTCCTTCCTTCCTTCCTTCCTTCCTTCCTTCCTTCCTTCCTTCCTTCCTTCCTTCCTTCCTTCCTTCCTTCCTTCCTTCCTTGCTGTCTTCTGGCTCTCAAACATTTATTCTGACATTTATTCGATGTGGCTCTTACATTACGCAAGTTGGACCATCCTTGGATTAGGATCTTTTTCTTTTTTTCATGGTAAAACAATTTTTTATGAGTAACATACGGTAATAAATATATATCTATATCTTACATCTTTAAAAACTTCTTTTATCTACCCCATATATTACTTTCCACCCACCCCTCCTTCCGTTACTTGACCCCCGCCAGTGTTATTTACTTAAAAATATATATATTAAAGGTACCCTTAACTAAGATTTCAGGTTTTCACGGCTGGCATCATCATTAGGGTTTGTAGAATCTTTCGGGCTCAAGTGCCGTGTTCTACTGGAGAAAGATTTCTTCCAGTAGAAGTTTTTCTTCTTCTTTAATAGTTAAGTACCCTTAACTATTAAAACAAGAATTTATATTCTTCTTCTTTTTAAAACTTAATTATTATCAAAAATTGTCCAATGTCTTTTTATTTTCCCACTCTTTTTCTATATATCTTCTAAACTTTTTCCACTCCGGCTTAAAAACTTCTAAATCATGGTCTCTTAATATTCTTGTTAGGATTAGGATCTTGAATACCCAAGTTGAAATCCCCACTTCTACCGTGGAAACACATTGAGTGACCTTGGGCCTGTCCCAGAATCTCAGTTTAAGAAGCCGTGCTGGATCAGGCCAATGAGCCATCCAGTCCAACACTCCATGTCACACAGTGGCCAAAACCCAGGGGGCATCAGGGGGTCCACCAATGGGGCCAGAACTCCAAAAGCCTCCCAGGCACCAAGAATACAGAATAGCACTGCCCCAGACATAAGAATATAAGAGAAGCCATATTGAGTCAGGCCAATGAGCTGTCCAGTCCAACATTCCACGTCACACAGTGGCCAAAACTTAGGGGCTTTCAGGAGGTCTACCAATAGGGCCAGGACTCCAAATGCCCCCCAAGCTCCATGAATACAGAATATCACTGCCCCAGACATAAGAACATAAGAGAAGCCATGTTGGATCAGGCCAGTGGCCCCTCCAGTCCAACACTCTGTGTCACAGAAGAACATAAGAGAAGCCCTGTTGGATCAGGCCAATGGCCCCTCCAGTCCAACACTCTGTCTCACATAAGAACATAAGAGAAGCCCTGTTGGATCAGGCCAATGGCCCATCCAGTCCAACACTCTGTGTCACATAAGAACATGAGAGAAGCCATGTTGGATCAGGCCAGTGGCCCATCCAGTCCAACACTCCATGTCACACCAGTGGGGCCAGAACTCCAGAAGCCCCCCAGGCACCAAGAATACAGAACATCACTGCCCCAGACATAAGAACATAAGAGAAGCCATATTGAGTCAGGCCAATGAGATGTCCAGTACAACACTCCGTGTCACACAGTGGCCAAAACCCAAGGGCCTTCAGGAGGTCTACCAATGGGGCCAGGACTCCAAATGCCCCCCAAGCTCCAAGAATACAGAATATCACTGCCCCAGAAATAAGAACATAAGAGAAGCCATGTTGGATCAGGCCAATGACCCATCCAGTCCAACATTCGGTGTCACACAGTAGCTAAAACAAAAACAAAAAATCCAGGTGCCATCAGGTGGTCCACCAGTGGAGTCAGAACTCCAGGAGACCTGCCCCTGTGCCCCACCCCCCCCCCCCAAGCACCAAGAAGACAGGGCATCACTGCCCCAGACAGAGAGTTCCATCTATACCTCGAGCCACTCATGTCCATAGCTCACAGGGTGGTGGTTGTAAGGAAACAGACAAGGAAAAACAAAGCCCTAAACTGTTTTGAGTCCCAGCTGGGAGGAAAAGGAAGGTAGGAAGGAAGGAAGGAAGGAAGGAAGGAAGGAAGGAAGGAAGGAAGGAAGGAAGGGAGGGAAGGGGAGGGAAGGGAAGGGAAGGGAAGGGAAGGGAGCCAAGTTTCTGCTGTGGGGCAGGGTCTGTTCCGTACAACAGCATTGATTGTTACATGGCTCTGACCCTTGAAATCTCTTCCACTCAAAAGGGTATTTCCACTGCTGTGCATTTCTCCTCCTTTTCCTCACCCCATCAGACCCTTCACCCCCGTGCATGCCCTTGTTGGGCCAGCCAGCCTCCTCCTAAAAACCGCTCTCCCTTTCTCCCTCCCTCCCTCCAGGACGGCACCATCATCGTCCACACCGTCCGCCGAGGCCAGTTCATGAAGTCGATCCGGCCCCCGTGCGAGAGTTCCCTGCCGGTCACCATCTCCAGCCTGGCGGTGGGCCAAGAGGGGCAGATTGTGGTCCACACCACCCTGGAGGGAAGGGCATCTCTGAAGGTGGGGGTCGCTCCTTGGTAGCCCAGAGGGGGGAACGGGAACGCCCCTTCTGCTGAAACGTTCCTGATGAGGAACATTCAGCAGTGGCTCATGGGAAACTGTGAACACATGAAGCTGCCTTATACTGAACGAGACCCCCTTCCCTCGGCCCATCAAAGTCAGTCTTGTCTACTCAGACTGGCAACAGCTCTCCAGGGTCTCAAGCGGAGGTTTTTCACACCTGTTTGCCTGGACCCTTTTTAGTTGGAGATGCCGGGGATTGAACCTGGGACCTTCTGCTTACCAAGCAGATGCTCTACCACTGAGCCACCATCCCTCCCCTAAAGGATGACTCCGTAGTGCTGAACTTATGAACATATATGAACATATGAAGCTGCCTTCTACTCAGTCAGACCCCCCTCAGTCCATCAAAGTCAGTCTTGTCTACTCAGACTGGCAGCAGCTCTTCAGGGACTCAAGCGGAGGTTTTTCACGCCTATTTGCCTGTACCCTTTTCTGTTGGAGGTGCCGGGGATTGAATCTGGGACCTTCTGCTTACCAAGCAGATGCTCTATCACCGAGCCACCCTCTTTCCCTTAAAGTTGCCTTCGTTCCTTATGAACATATGAAGCTGCGTTATACTGAATCAGACTCACTTTGGTCCATCAAAGTCAGTCTTGTCTACTCAGACGGGCAGCGGCTCTCCAGGGTCTCAAGCAGAGGTTTTTCACACCTATTTGCCCTGGACCCTTTTTAGTTGGGGATGCCAGGGATTGAACCTGGGACCTTCTGCTTACCAAGAAGATGCTCGACCACTGAGCCACCATCCCTCCCTAACACTTATGAGGCTCTCCAGGGTCTCAAGCTGAGGTTTTTCACGCCTACTTACTTGGACCCTTTTTAGTTGAACCTGGGATCTTCTGCTTACCAAGCAGATGCTCTACCACTGAGCTACCATCCCTCCCTTAAAGTTGCCTTCATTCCTTGTGAACATATGAAGCTGCCTTATACTGAATCAGACTCTCAGTCCACCAAAGTCAGTATTGTCTACTCAGACTGGCAGCAGCTCTCCAAGGTCTCAAGCGGAGGTTTTTCACGCCTACTTGCCTGGACCCTTTTGAGTTGGAGATGCTGGGGATTGAATTTGGGACTTTCTGCTTACCAAGCAGATATTCTGCCACTAAGCCACCATCCCTCCCTAACACTTATGAGACTCTCCAGGGTCTCAGGTGGAAATTTTTCATGCCTCTTTGCCTGGAACCTTTTTAGTTGGAGATGCCGGGGATTGAACCTGGGACCTTCTGCTTACCCAGCAGATGCTCTACCACTGAGCCACCATCCCTCCCCTGTGAATCTCCCATACACAAAAGCCGCCCTGCTGGATCAGACCAGGGTCCACCTAGTCCAGCACACTGATTCAAACAGCGGTCTTGTCTACTCAGACTGGCAGCTGCTCTCCAGGGTCTCTGGCCGATCTCTTTCACATCACCTTCCTCCTTTTAACTCGAGATGCTGCCGGGGATTGGACCTGGGACCTTCTGCATGCCAAACAAGCGCTCTACTACTGAGCCAAGGCCCCTCCCACAAAGGTTGTGAAAACAAAGCCCCAGAGAATGGCGCGGCCCCTGGTGAGAACCAGTTTGGTGTAGTGGTTAAGTGCACGGACTCTTACCCAGGAGAACCGGGTTTGATTCCCCACTCCTCCCCTTGCAGCTGCTGAAATGGCTTTGGGTCAGCCATAGCTCTCACAGAGCTCTCCTTGAAAGGGCAGATTCTGTGAAAGCTCTCTCAGCCCCACCCACCTCACAGGGTGGTTGTCTGTTGTGGGGGGGTGGGAGGGGGAGATAAAGGACATTATGAGCCACTCTGAGATTCAGAGTATAGGAAGGAAAGGAAAGGTCCCCTGTGCAAGCACCAGTCGTTTCCCACTCTGAGGTGATGTCGCTTTCACTATGTTTTCACGGCAGACTTTTTACGGGGTGGTTTGCCCTTGCCTTCCTCAGTCATCTACACTTTCCCCCCCAGCAAGCTGGGGACTCATTTGACCAACCTCGGAAAGAGGGAAGGCTGAGTCAACCTCGAGCCGACTACCTGAACCCAGCTTCTGCCGGGATCGAACTCAGGTCGTGAGCAGAGAGCTCGGACTGCAGTACAGCAGCTTTAACACTCTGCGCCACGGGGCTGTGTCTCAGAGTATAGGGGCAGCATTTAAATCCGATACCATCGTCATCTTCTCACACAGGACTCTGTATACACACCAGAACCCCTAGATCGGGATGCTGTTTAGAACGGCGCACTTTGCAAAAGGCAGGAAGGAACTACAACGTCGCAGGCCCTGGAGAGCTCTCGTTGCCCTCTACAAAAACTAACCCCTCGCCTCTCCTTTCTCAAAGGACAAGTTTGCCCTCCACTTGTACTCTGTCAACGGCAAGCACCTGTCTTCCATCCCGCTGGACGAGGAAGTCACCGCCGCGTGCATCACCGGGGACTTTGTCGTGCTGGGGACCGTTCAGTGTTCTCTGCAGATCCGGGAGCTTTGGAGGTAAATGTCAAACCCCCGTGAGTTGGCTAAAGGCATCCGGCCCCACTTGCAGTCACAGAATCACAGAGTCGGAAGGGGCCATAGAAGGCATCTAGTCCAAGCCTCTGTTCAGTGTAGGATCAGCCTAGAGCCAGGGGTGGCCAAACTTGCTTAACGTAAGAGCCGCACAGAATAAACATCAGACGTTTGAGAGCTGCAAGGCAGGAACGTCAGATTTTTTTTGTCATTGCAATTTTATTATTGCAATTTTATCATTGCAATGTATTGTAACAATATTTATAGAGAAAGCACTGAGAAAGAGCACTGAAGCGAAAATAATACCAATACATTGCTTTTCGCCCCTTCCATCCCCGGAGAGCCGGTTTGGTGTAGTGGTGAAGTGTGCGGACTCTTAGCTGGGAGAACCGGGTTTGATTCCCCACTCCTCCCCTTGCAGCTGCTGGAATGGCCTTGGGTCAGCCATAGCTCTAATAGAGAGCCAGTTGGGTGTAGTTGTGAAGTGCATGGAGTCTTATCTAGGAGAACTGGGTTTGATTCCCCACTCTTCCAGTTACAGCTGCTGAAATGGCCTTGGGTCAGCCATAGGTCTAATAAAGGGCCAGTTGGGTGTAGTTGTGAAGTGCACGGACTCTTATCTGGGAGAACTGGGTTTGATTCCCCACTCTTCCACTTACAGCTGCTGGAATGGCCTTGGGTCACCCATAGCTCTAATAGAGAGCCAATTGGGTGTAGTTGTGAAGTGCACGGACTCTTATCTGGGAGAACCGGGTTTGATTCCCCACTCCTCCCCTTGCAGCTGCTGGAATGGCCTTGGGTCAGCCATAGCTCTAATAGAGAGCCAGTTGGGTGCAGTGGTTAAGTGTGCGGACTCTTATCTGGGAGAACCGGGTTTGATTCCCCACTCCTCCACTTGCACCTGTTGGAATGACCTTGGGTCAGCCAGAGCTCTAATAGAGAGCCAGTTGGGTGTAGTGGTTAAGTGTGCGGACTCTTATCTGGGAGAACTGGGTTTGATTCCCCACTCCTCCACTTGCACCTGCTGGAATGGCCTTGGGTCAGCCAGAGCTCTAATAGAGAGCCAGTTGGGTGTAGTGGTTAAGTGTGCGGACTCTTATCTGGGAGAACCGGGTTTGATTCCCCACTCCTCCACTTGCACCTGCTGGAATGGCCTTGGGTCAGCCATAGCTCTAATAGAGAGCCAGTTTGGTGTAGTGGTTAAGTGTGTGGACTCTTATCTGGGAGAACCGGGTTTGATTCCCCCCTCCTCCCCTTGCACCTGCTGGAATGGCCTTGGGTCAGCCATAGCTCTAATAGAGAGCCAGTTGGGTGTAGTGGTTAAGTGTGCGGACTCTTATCTGGGAGAACCGGGTTTGATTCCCCACTCCTCCACTTGCACCTACTGGAATGGCCTTGGGTCAGCCAGAGCTCTAATAGAGAGCCAGTTGGGTGTAGTGGTTAAGTGTGCAGGCTCTTATCTGGGAGAACCGGGTTTGATTCCCCACTCCTCCACTTGCACCTGCTGGAATGGCCTTGGGTCAGCCGTAGCTCTGGCAGAGGTTGTCCTTGAAAGGACAGCTGCTGTGAGAGCCCTCTCCAGCCCCACCCACCTCACAGGGTGACTGTTGTGGGGGAGGAAGGTAAAGGAGATTGTGAGCCGCTCTGAGACTCTTCGGAGTGGAGGGCGGGATATAAATCCAATATCATCATCATCATCATCTTCACCTTATTTTGACCCCTGCCGGTGTTTACTTAAATTGCTAAAAATACAAGGTAATATCTCTTCGGGAAAAAACCTTATACTCTATCCTCTTAGCCTTATCAAAAAAGATACTAATAGTCCAATAAAAACAAAACAAAAAAACAGTTCCATTTCTTTATAATTATTACTATAGTCCACCATTCCACAAAACTTCCAATTATTTTCAAACATCAACAATTTCAAAAAATATTTTCAAAAATGTCCCTTTACTTTCCAATGTTTTTCAACGTAGATTTGAAATTTCTCCCACTCCATTTTATACTTCTCCAAACCATAGTCTTTTAATTCTTGTAAGTTTGTCCATTTCACTCCCAAGACATAACTTTTAAAATCCAGCCCCATTTTTCTGGTATTTTATCTTGCTTCCATAGCTGCGCATACATATGAACATATGAAGCTGCCTTATACTGAATCAGACCTTTGGTCCATCAAAGTCAGTATTGTCTTCTCAGACTGGCAGCGGCTCTCCAGGGTCTCAAGCTGAGGCTTTTCATACCTATTTGCCTGGACCCTTTTTTGGAGATGCCAGGAATTGAACCTGGGACCTTCTGCTTCCAAGCTGATGCTCTACCACTGAGCCACCGTCCCTCTCCTTGCAGCTAAAAGTTCTATCTAATTTCGGAAAACTTTCCATTTGTAATCCCAACAAAAACACATCTGGAGATCTCTTAAAGTCGTAACCTAAAATTTTTGACTCTTCTTTCTGAATCATTTGCCAGTATTGTCTTGCCTTTTCACACGACCACCACATGTGGTAAAAAGAACCGTCATGCTTTTTACACTTCCAACATCTGTCTGACATCTGGTTGGTCATTTTTTGCTAGTTTCTTAGGCGTCATATACCATCTAGATGACATTTTGAAGCAGTTCTCTTTAATATTATAACATGTAGATATCTTCAAAGAGTTCTTCCACAAGTGTTCCCATGACCGTATTACTTTATTTATATTAGTTGCCCATTTAATCATTTGAGATTTAACGTCAGATTTTTGAGGGAGAGCGGGAGGGAGGGAGGAAGGAAGGGAAATTGATGGGGAGAGGGAGAGGTGGAAAGAAAACAACTTTGACTTTAAATGCGTTTTCCAATCTGCCGACTGGCTTCGCTTGGAGATTTAAAGAGAGAAATGCCTTCTCCAAGCCATCAGAAGGTCCACCAATGGGGGTTGGGGGGGGGCATGCTCTTTCATCCATAACCCCTCACAGAGGAACGTCAGTCAGCTGAGGCCTGCCAGATCCAGTAGCTCCTGCTCTCACGCTTTTCTGCCCTGATTCTAGGAGCCATGGGCCTTCGTTCTTACCGGTGTCCCCCTTTGCTGTCATTTCAGCCTCCAAGCGGCCGTTTCCCCTTTGTCCATGAAGGTCCCAATCCACAGCGTCTCTGTGACCAAGGAGATGAGTCACATCTTGGTGGGTCTGGAGGACGGGAAGCTGATTGTGGTGGGAGCCGGGCAGCCCTCAGAGGTGAGTCGCAAGCAGCCCACTCTGGCATCCAAGCTCCGATGCTCTGCTGGGGTCCAATGGCACATATTGAATCCATCCTTAAAAACTGGCTTGAAAAGGGAAAGTTGGAGAGCAGTGGGCAAGACTGAAACTTGACCAGAAGGGTATGATTAACAACATCAGAAGAACCCTGCTGGATCATACCAAATGTCTATCCAGTCCAGCCTCCTGTCTCCTGTTCCTCTGGAAAGCCAACAAGAGGGCATAGAGGCTGAGGCCTTCCCCTGATGTTGCCTCCTGGCTCTGGGATTCAGCGGCTTAATGTCTCTGATTGTGGAGGATCTCCCCCAGTTGCCATGGCTAGTAGCCATTGAGAGACTCACCACTCTTTGAATGAGGGAGCTCTCCTAGCTGCAGCCTTTCTCCAGCTCAGCCTTTTTAGACAAAACAACCTTCCCTCTCTAGCTGGGCCTTTTATTTCCTTTCAGGTTCCATCCCTCTGGGCACTTTTTCCCTCCAAAACTGCTGCCCACTCAGTCAAAGAGACAGAAGGGATCCTGGAAAATGTAGGCCCTGGAGCTACTCTGAAGCAGGCTTCCCTGGAGCCTGTAGGCCTCACTAGGCCTGGGATAATAACAGTTCCCTTCATCAGTTATGAACTTTGAATCTCAAAAAGTTTGTACCCTGAAAATCTTGTTTTCTAACGTGCTCTGGGACTCAAATCTAGCTCTTTTACTGCAGGCCAAAATGGCTCCCCTCTGAAACTATCCCAAAGAACTGATCTCCCTTTGGCTGTTTCTCTTCCTTCAGGTGAGGCCAGGCCAGTTTCACAGGCGGCTCTGGCGTTCGACACGGCGCATCTCCCAGGTGTCGTCCGGTGAGACAGAATACAACCCGACGGAGTCCAAGTAGCCGTCCCGGGTCGGCTGTCCACCTTCCTGCTGCCTTCCACCTGCGCCTGCATCAGAGGGACCCCAGATCCGTCTGGTCTCACCTGCCGGGGGTGTTCTTTGGCCGCTTCCCCGCTCGTGGTCTGCTGCTGACGGTCTCGTCGCACAGCCCCTGGTTTGTAGCTGTGGAAACTGCCTCAAGGACTCCTATGCAAACCAGAGGTCTGCGCCCCTCTCGCACAGTGCTCTGGGGGCAGGCGTGTGCAGGACAATCTCCAGAGGGGGCTCTCGAGAGCCCACCCAGCCGTTCCTCCCCCGTTTCTTGATTCCTATTATTATTATTATTATTTGATTCCTGTGGAGCTTGAAGTGGCAAATGTTTGTATTCGTCTTCTTACACTGGAAAGAGAGAAAGAGGCCAACGAGGAATGGGGAGGGCGAGGACTTCCGCTGCCTCCTGCCTATCCGGCAGGAAACAAAATGCAATAGACACACACCAGCCTCAAGACAACAGAGTCTGGTCTTTCTCCGATGGCCTTAAGCAGACCTTTCTCTTGCACTACGTAGAAGACCTGCGCCAGAACCAAGGATTCAGATTCTTGCTGGCCCTGGAGATAGGGGGCGCCCAGTCTGCTCATTCCGAGAAAGCTTTAACAGTGAGCTGAAAAGGGAAGGTATTAGTAGGAGCATGCTGTTTCTTCTCCAGCTGGGGGCACCGGACGGGGTGGAGGGGCAACCCACTCGGTTCTAGGCCGAAGATATTAGCAAGGCAGCCAACCCTGCAAGCATCAAAGCAGAGGGGTGTGGCAAATAGGCAGCATGTCCTGCCTCGCTGGGTTGTTTCCTCCCCCCGCCCCAATATCCACAGGGATTGGGATATTTCCTATTGGTGACCTCAGAGGCGAGATCTATTGAATTTCTGGGGGAGGAGGGATGTCCGTGACTCTTCTGCGCCAATCTTGGTGCCATGCACAGTTTCACCAGCAATAAGCCCCGGCCTCTCAGCGTAGACTTGTGTCTTTACCAAATCCTAGCAGGCCGAGACCTTCTGTGGTATCTCGAGGGGAGGATCCGCAGAAGATTTTGTGCAGCCCCGGTAAGGGAGTCCTTCTCCTGGCCTGCTGCGGTTCCCAGTCCTCCAAAGTGCAACGGCGTATTTTTGGAAGAGGGCTACTCTGCAGTTGCTAAAACGAAGGCAGTCCAGACTTTTTAAAGGCTTTCTGCGAGCCGACCGAGCTGCTGTTTAGAACGGGGACTTTGGGTGGAATCGCCAGCAAGGAATTCAGTTATCCCCCTCCCCCCCCCCCCAAATACGTTCAAGAACAGGCTGGGTGTCGCTGGCTGTCCAGTTCCCCTTTAAGCACTTTTTGATAACCAAAACCGCTCAATGTTGAAGGTGAAATAAACAGACGAGCCGCTTGTGGCTCTCAACAGGACACATCAGGGGTCTTTTTCCAGCAGGTGTGAAGGGGCATGCTGTTTCAGAACAGGTACCCCCGAAGAACCCGCTTGCTTTTCTCCAGCCTTACCTGGATATCGACTAAGGCATATAATGGGAAGGGGAAATAACACTCGGTGGGGAACAACAAGAACACCTCTGAAATGGAGGGCTTTGCCTCAATCTACTGAAACGTCATCTCAGAGCAAACGTCCCTTGGAGTCCAGATAGATTGTTGGCATATAATGGGAAGGGGAAGGTCATCTCAGAGCAAACGTCCCTTGGAGTCCAGATAGATTGTTGGCATATAATGGGAAGGGGAAATAACACTCGGTGGGGTACAAGAACACCTCTGAAATGGAGGGCTTTGCCTCAATCTACTGAAACGTCATCCCAGAGCAATCGTCCCTTGGAGTCCAGAAGTGAATCAGAAGCTCAATGGGAATTTCGGTTAGTCCCTATGGATGCAGGTGGTTGAAAGAGTGTTTCGGAGAGATGACAGAAGATCATGTGAACTTTGACTGGTAGCCATAAGGGTGACTCAGTTCTACAAAGAGAGAAATGCCTGGATCCTTTTCGCCCCGCAGGTAACTTTGTTTCATTCCTGAGATCCCGGATCGCTGATCCCTCCCGGTCTTTTGTAAAGTTGAGAGCAAACCTGGATTGTTTTTATTTTTTCCACAGAAGGCAGTTGTGAGTATTCCCCTTGGCCCATCCTTCTCCCTTTCTGGCACTCACACCCATGTGTCCCTTCGATCAAGGAAACTGAAGGGGTCAGAGGCTGCATCCCGGAAGGTTCTTCCTTTTTTCCCAGATTCGGTTGGGCTGCCCACTCTTAACTTTATACAATGTGAGGACTTTGAATCTTTCCTTCACACACGACTCGCCCTGAACCAAAACTGTAGTTGGTCTTGGAGAAAACAGGGCTGGTCGACTTCCAGATCTTTAGATCTTGGTTCCATCTCTTTGCTCATGTAGGACACATTGAGTTAGTGGGGCTGCAGACAATTTGAAGAGGAGCATCTCTCGTAGATCCCGTAAGGGAAATTTGGGGCTCTCGGTTCAGTCTTCCGGGTAGCTTCCTTGCCACATTATATCACATGTCCGTCCCCATAACACAAAGCACATCCCACCACTATGATTACACACGGGCAGGCCTCTTTTTTTTCTGCAGGGACTCCTTTGCATATTAGGCCACACCCTCCTGATGTAGCCCATCCTCCTTTAGCTTACAGTAGACCCTGCACGAAGAGCCCTGTAAGCTCTTGGAGGATTGGCTACATCAGGTGGGTGTGACCTAATATGCAAATGAGTTCTTGCTACAAAAAAAAGCCCTGTCCACGGGAGCCCCTTGGTTCTTCCAGATGATCTTTGACTAGCTCTCCTGGGACAGCCACCAATGTTTTATCCTCAAGTAATTTTGCTGTTGACACTTGATTGTTCCTAAACCACGTTGTTGGCTTGCCCTGCTGTTTCCTTGGGGGGGGGGGCGAGGAGGATTGGTACCGTGACAGTTACTTGTGTGGCTTCAAGAACATGTCAACCTTGTCTGTGCTGATGGTCAAGCCCCATGGCTAAGCATACATGTGACAGTGGATTCTCCTGTCTATAGGCTGGAATTCTAAAAAGGGATATGTCTTCTTTCAAACAGGGCTTTGTCAAGAAGGCTTTAAGACCCGCTGGAAGAAGTGCACTGGCTTTCTATGCGCCAAAAATGGCACTGTGAACCCTGAAACTCTGTAGGGGGAGATATTTTGCACTGGACAGTTGATTACAAAAGGGTTTTTTTCCGTGTAGAACTTGTCTTGCCACTCTCTCCCTCTCTTAGGACCAACCAACTCTCCCACGTCCCTCTGTGGATCCAGGATCGACTTATATTCATACAGTAGATATGCCTTTCTCCTTCCTTTTGCTAAAGAGAAAGGTCCAGGCTCTCAAAGCAATGACCTCTGACCCTAACCCGCCCCACTCCTAAAAGTGAATCTTTGGTGAAGGCCGAGTTTGAAGAACACCAAGTGCAATATTGCATTTTGCAGATAAAATATGCTCTTTTTCTGACTGTCCCGTTGTACCATTGTTTCCTGTGTACATAATAATATATAAACAGGTTTTTGTACCTTTTACGAATGTTGATCCAAATTTTTCTACTGTTTTGTATTTTATTGAGGGGTGGGGGGGAGAGTTACTTAGAGCTTTTTGGACTCCTGCAGGCTTTGAAGGAGTGCCCAAGTCTCCATGTGGATTTGTCCTCTGTTCAGGGTGAGAATTGTACGGGGAGGGACACAAGGCGATCCTTCCAGAGGACTCTGCGCTGGCCAAGTCGTCTCGGTTTCCATCTCTTCATTTTGTTCTGGCTTTGTGGGGGGTCAAATAGGCCCAAGGGAGTTTTGCAGCTCAGTGGTCAAGGCTTCTGAATCAACCTGTTTTTTCAGGGTTCTGATTCAAAAGCTTTCGAACGCCCATCTCTAGCAGTTGTTCCAACAGAAACTGGATTCCCTTCACATCACGCTTTGATGTGCGCGATGGAACACAAGGGGGGAATAGTACCTGCAACGAGGGTGAGGAGAAGTGGGACACCAAAGCTAACAGCCAGTTTTGGATTCTCTTCTTGGACCTTATTTGTTTTTTCTCCATTTGGACATGGGTGGGTGTTGACACGGGAAGAGTTCTAGAAGGGCTTTCACGTCTCCTGCTGCTTTGGGTCGCACTAAGAGCGAGCCTTTTTGTCGTTACAGTTTGACGTGGCCTCACCTTGAGTTGAGACACTGTCTATATGCAGTCACACATCCCATCAACGGCGTTTTCCTTCTTGGAAGTTATCCGAGTTGCTGGACATCACCGTGAGGTTGCAGCGGGACTGAGCTGAGGGGGTTGCTGGCCTCACCCTTTGAATGAAGGGGCGCCAGAAAGCTAGCCAAAGATGAACGAGACACATTTTCATTCCGGCAGTTTTGAGTTTGACATGCAGAGATCCCCTTTATGGAGCTGCACAGAGAATTGCTCACAGAGATCACGGATTAGTGCAGCGCTTAGTGAAATGAGCCTGAATGATGTGTAGAGTATGAAATACCACAAAGCATGCCTTCATCTTCTTCCCTAGATCTGGGGGGGGGGGTTACTGCAGGCATTTCTAGGACACACAGGAAGTCCAGCTTTCAAAGGGAGAGACATAGGCTGGCTTAGGTTAAGGTCAGATTTGCACCCGTTTTCATTTGCAAATTATCTTTCAAACGGGTCCCCGTCACAAAGGGGCCACACAACAGTCCATCAGTGACAGAGTTCCTCATTCTGACCAAGGTTTGAGGCTCACTTTATGGATCTCTCTCGGTTTCTGCTCCAGAGTCCAAAACGGTGGCCGCAGAGACAGGACAAATCCACATCAGACTGGTTTGCTCTCGGGAGAACAACTACAAAGCCCAGGGCAGCGTCCGTCCACATAAAGCACAATCCGAACTTAAATTTTATAAAAGAGTTTATGCCTTAAACTTGAAAATGACTGCCTTCAGCTGTCTGGGGTTTTATCCTGCGGCCTTGATGGTATCCTGTTCATAAAACTTTGAATAAACTTCAGAAAGAAACAAAAACCTGGAATCATGGTCTGTTCTTCCGCAGCCTGATTATTAAGGGCACAGTCTAGCGCAAAGGTGTTGAAGGCATTTGTTATGAGGGCTGGATCTGACATAGACCTTGTTGGGCCGGGTCATGTCTGTACCTATTTAAGATTAGGTAACAGAGATATAATTTTTTTATAAAGAACACAAATATAAATATATATTTTAAAAAACTTAAAACATGCTTAGCATCTCATTGGTCTTTAAGGGGCTTTCTTTGTATTTCTTCCATGGGATCCAGGGAACTGGGCAAAGGAAACTCGGTTTCTCTTTCCTTCCTTCCCCAGGGGGCCGGGGGGGAGCCTCAGCCAATAGAAGGAAGAGAGGCTTGGCTCAGTAGCTTCTGCTGTGCAATTGAGAGAGCCTGGCAAAGCAAGCTATTCCTCCCCCCTTCGTCCCCAAGGGAGGCATCTGAGCCAATGGAGAACATAGAGGTTTTGCTCTGTAGTTCCTGTGCGATTGAGGAAGCCTTGCAAAGCAAGCTGTGATGCAGAAGGAAGCAAGGGAGAAGGAGAAGGAAGCAGATGACAGCCAGTTGCTCGGGGGCCGGATAGGAGCCCTCCAAGGGCCTGATTCAGCCCCCAAACTGCATTGTTGACACCCCTGGTCTAGCGGGATCATCCCTTTTAGGTTTTTTACCCCCATAAAGGCAAAAACCTGCGAGGTGAAGCGGTTAAGAGTGCCAGACTAGTCTCTGGAAGACCTGAGTTTGAATCCCCACTTTGTGCCATGGATGCTGACTGGGCGACCCCTGGGCCAATCAAACTCTCTCAGCCTGGCCACCCTCCCGGGGTTGTTGGAAGGTTAAAGGGAGAATGATGCAAGCCGCCTTGGGCATAAAGGAGGAGGTGGGGATGAATTAAATTTTAAACATTAAAAAGACAAACAATTACAGGAAATGTTAACTAGCATCTATGGGGAATTGGGTTTGCCGGATACTTGAATATGCCAGTTCGCAAAGCTCGTTGCCAAGTTTGCTCTAAGGTCATTCTCATACCATGCTGTTTAATATAGCTGTTCAGGTAACCTGAGTGCCTGTTTTCTACTGCAGAAAAGAGTTCAGGAGCCCCCTAAAGACTGAAAAGTGAAGGGAGAATAATTAATGAATGCCCCTATAATAATGAATAAAAGCATGCTTATGCCTTCAAAAAGAGGGTGTCTGATGCAGCCCTTCGTTAGAGGGCACACAGCCCAAATGGGTGCGAATTCAAGGTTGTAAATTAGATTAGAGACAGTGACCTCATTGAGGCCTCTGGATGTGTATTAGATAACAAAGAGGCCTTAGAGAAGCTTCTCGCTGAAGCTGATAACGCATGGAGACAGGAGGTATGGAAAAGTACTAGAAAGAGATACAAGGGGGTGGAGAATGTTGAATCAGATAACTTGTGAAGCCTGCGCCTGTATGAATAAAAACTGGCTGTATGTGGGATAATTTTAACATAGTCATTTCGGGTAGGCTTGCCAATCCCCAGGTCCCAGCGGGGGTTCTTCCGCTTTCCCAGACTGCTTTCCACCACAAGTCAGCTGGCCAATGGGGGGAAGCCCCGCCCCCAGAGGACCATGTGCCTTTCCCCCTCCAGACGCTTCAGTCTCCGATTGAAAGGCTTCCTCTTGGGATGGGGTGTCTGTGTTGCTGTGAAGAAGTTGGCAGCAACTCATGAATAGAGAGGCCAATCCCCTGCTTCAGACTCGCCAGAAAAGGGGGGGGGGGAGGGAAACGTCTGCTGAGCACCTCATTATTCCCTATGTGGAGATCGATCCTCATAGGGTATAATGGGGAATTGATCTGGAGGTTTTGGGGGCTCTTGGGGAGCTGTTTTTTGAGGTAGAGGCACCAAATTTTCAGTATAGTATCTAGTGTCTCTCTCTCATAGGGTATAATGGGGAATTGATCTGGAGGTTTCGGGGGCTCTTGGGGAGCTGTTTTTTGAGGTAGAGGCACCAAATTTTCAGTATAGTATCTAGTGTCTCTCTCTCATAGGGTATAATGGGGAATTGATCTGGAGGTTTCGGGGGCTCTTGGGGAGCTGTTTTTTGAGGTAGAGGCACCAAATTTTCAGTATAGTATCTAGTGCCTACTCCCCAAGTTTCAAAACGATTGGACCAGGGGGTCCAATTCTATGAGCCCCAAAAGAAGGTGCCCCTATCCTTCATTATTTCCTACGGAAGGAAGACATTTAAAAAGGTGTGCTGTCCCTTTAAATGTGATGGCCAGAACTCTCTTGGAGTTCAATTATGCTTGTCACACCCTTGCTCCCGGCTCCACCCCCAAAGTCTGGCTCCACCCCCAAAGTCCCCAGATATTTCTTGAATTGGACTTGGCAACCCTAATTTCGGGGCTTATGGCCGGCTAAGTTCTGCTTTAGGTGCCAAAGTAAAATTTCGTTTCATACAGCAATGTGTGCAGACCTCGTTATTTCTCTGCTTCACAAGCTGCATGGGGGGGGGGGGAGAACTTCCGTGGGTCACGGCTCATTTCTTCAGATAGCTTTGACTGTGCAAGTAAAGAGATTTCTGGAGTTTCTAAAAGAAAGACTTTAAGGACAGCAAAGACTCATACGGAGGGTGGAAAGAAAGGAAAGGAGGTTAGTTATTCATAAAAGAGACAAAAGAAAAGTCCATGGTCAACAGGGTAAAGAGGCTGGATTAATTAAATGAAGGCCAAGCATGTGGAGACAGTTGAATCTACAAAAACAGGGAAGTAGATAAAAGACTGAAGAAATCAGAAGAACTAGGCAGGCCTTATTCTGGGCAGGAGGTCTCAGGAACCTCTAAATTTTGCTGTGCTCTTTTTACACACACACACCTCGCCCACAAATACTTGCCTCTGGGCTCCATCGTTCAAACCCCCTGTGAGAATTTTGCTGACCTCTAAAATCGGACAAACTTTCTAATATTTTCCCCCACAAAAAATAGGGAAAATAACCGAACCATATCAAGCAAACAGAGGAAAATCTTCATCATGCCACTGTGGCCGCGTAGGAGAAAGTAATTTTAAAAGTGGAAGAAGAAGAATTGCAGATTTATACCCCGCCCTTCACCTCTGAATCAGAGACTCAAAGCGGCTTACAATCTCCTTGTTCTCCTTCCCCCACAACAGACACCCTGTGAGGTGGGTGGGGTTGAGAGGGCCCTCACAGCAGTTGCCCTTTCAAGGAAAACTCCTATGAGGGCTACAGCTGACCCAAGGCCATTCCAGAAGCTGCAAGTGGAGGAGTGGGAAATCAAACCAGGTTCTCCCAGATAAGAGTCCGCACACTTAACCACCACACCAAACTGGCTATCTATTAGAGCTATGACCCAAGGCCATTCCAGCTGCTGCAAGTGAAGGAGTGGGGAATCAAACCCGGTTCTCCCAGATAAGAGTCTGCACACTTAACCACTACACCCAACTGGCTCTCTATTAGAGCTCTGGCTGACCCAAGGCAATTCCAGCTGCTGCAAGTGGAGGAGTGGGGAATCAAACCTGGTTCCCCCAGATAAGAGTCCATGCACTTAACCACTACACCCAACTGACTCTCTATTAGAGCTATGGCTGACCCAAGGCCATTCCAGCTGCTGCAAGTGGAAGAGTGGGGAATCAAACCCGGTTCTCCCAGATAAGAGTCCATGCACTTAACCACTACACCCAACTGGCTCTCTATTAGAGCTATGGCTGACCCAAGGCCAATCCAGCAGGTGCAAGTGGAGGAGGGGGGAATCAAACCCGGTTCTCCCAGATAAGAGTCCGCACACTTCACCACTACACCAAACTGGCTCTCCAGGAACTGTGAAGTAGAGGGAAAGGAGTGGTACACTGGTCAAGGATTAATCAGGAAATTTAGTAAACAGGGGATACCAAAAAGCAAACACTGATTTTTTTTAGATGGAATCCCAGAGACTTAAGAAGAAGAATTGCAGATTTATACCCCACCCTTCTCTCTGAATCCAAGACTCAGAGCGGCTTACAATCGCCTATATCTTCTCTCCACAAAACAGACACCCAGTGAGGTGGTTGGGGCTGAGAGGGCTCTCACAGCAGCTGCCCTTTCAAGGACAACCTCTGCCAGAGCTATGGCTGACCCAAGGCCATCCCAGCAGGTGCAAGTGGAGGAGTGGGGAATCAAACCGGGTTCTCCCAGATAAGAGTCCGCACACTTAACCACTACACCCAGCTGGCTCTGTTTGGTGTATGATGGGAGTGAATCGAGGGACACCCTTAAAGGGATATTAGGGTATGATGCTAATGCAACATGTAAAGTTTCTGTTAAAAGTTTCTGAAAAGAAACACTAAGAACTCTGGAAGTGTAAAATGTCAAAGCTGGGCTCCATCAGTGTTACATTTTATGTTTGGTTAAGTGTGTGAAGAGATTTATTCCCTTAGGAAATAATGGAGAATTGATCCAAGGGTATCCGGGGCTCTGGGGGGGGACTGTTTTTAGAGGTAGAGGTGTGATAGCCAGAACTTCCTTTGGAGTTCAGTTATGTCACACCCTTGCTCCTGGCTCCACCCCCAAAGTCTCCTGGCTCCACCCCCAAAGTCCCCAGATAGTTCTTGAATTGGACTTGGCAACCCTATTTAAGACCAACAAAGTTTTATTGAAGGTACAAGCTTCCGTGGGCAAGCACCCTTCTTCCGATACAAGGAAGTGGAAGTGAACCAGTCCATACGTCTAGTTGAAATCCACATCTGGTTCAAATGGTCAGATTTCGTCTCAGCCTCGCTTCCCACCTCCAGCCCGCAGGCGGCGCTGTCAGCAAAGCGTCCCCTCTCGATGGCCTTGCTAAGGAACAGCGAGCGCATGCGCCCTGTCCTCCAGCTCCGGGCTGAAATCCCGGGCGGAGATTAACTCCTTCGTGGCCGGGTGGCCCCTTTGCAAAATCCGCGGGATCAGGATGGCTGAAGATTTTGGATGCAAAAAAAATCTCTCCCAGACGCGGCATCTCTTTGCCTCGTTTTATTACGCAGGCTGGGGAATGTTTTAAGTTCCTCCCCCATTACCTTCAATCGCCTCCCACCCCGCAATTTGGTAGAAACTTCCCAAATTCTCCTGGGAATACCAGAGCGCTTGGAGCTTGCCCAGCAAGACGGATTGCAAAAAAACCCTTCTTGCCCCTGACTTGCGAGTCGTGTGCAAAGCCGATCACGTGAAGAACAAAGTTGGAGTCCGGGGGCACCTGTAAGACCAGCGAAGTTTCATTGTGGGTATCAGCTTGGGTATGCATGCAAAATTCTGAAGTCTAGCAAAGTTTCACTGTGGGTATCAGCTTGCGTGTGCATGCACCCTTCTGAGGTCTAGCAAAGTTTCATTGTGGGTATCAGGTTGCGTGCGCATGCACACTTCTGAGGTCTAGCAAAGTTTCACTGTGGGTATCAGCTTGCGTGTGCATGCACACTTCTGAGGTCTAGCAAAGTTTCATTGTGGGTATCCGCTTGCGTGTGCATGCACACTTCTGAGGTCTAGCAAAGTTTCATTGTGGGTATCAGGTTGTGTGTGCATGCACCCTTCTGAGGTCTAGCAAAGTTTCATTGTGGGCATCCGCTTGCGTGTGTCTGCACCCTTCTGAGGTCTAGCAAAGTTTCATTGTGGGTATCCACTTGCATGTGCATGCACCCTTCTGAGGTCTAGCAAAGTTTCATTGTGGGTATCCGCTTGCGTGTGCATGCACCCTTCTGAGGTCTAGCAAAGTTTCATTGTGGGTATCCGCTTGCGTGTGCATGCACCCTTCTGAGGTCTAGCAAAGTTTCATTGTGGGTATCCGCTTGCGTGTGCATGCACCCTTCTGAGGTCTAGCAAAGTTTCATTGTGGGTATCCGCTTGCGTGTGCATGCACCCTTCTGAGGTCTAGCAAAGTTTCGTCGTGGGTACCAGCTTGCGTGTGCATGCACACTTCTGAAGATTAACAAAGTTTTATTCTGGGTATCAGCGGCTGTGTGCATGGATACTTCTGAAGACGCAACATTTAATTCTCTGTATCAGCTTTCGTGTTGCACGCACATTTTCTTCAGATAAATTGATTCAGGTGGGCAGAAATGTTGGTCTGGAGCAGGAGAACAGAGGTTTTGAGTTCAGGGGGGCATCTTTCAGACCAAACCAGTTCAATTCTGGCTATAAGCTTTCGTGTGCGTGCACTTTTCCTCAGGTACCTGCAGAGCTCCTTCTCGAGACTGAGCTGAGCTGCTGCCCAGCCCGCCTGCCTAGCTCCCCGGGAGCCATTGGCGCTGCCTCCCCAGCTGGACTTTGCCCGGAGGCTGGCTGCGATCAGTGCCCAGAGAGGAGAGCAGCACTGCGAAAAGGTAGGTTTTCCTCTTGCTTTTTAGCCACCTGGCTTGCCAGGGGGCCAGGTGACCCACCCAGCAAACTTTCATTGCTTTAAAGACAGGCACCTTTGGCTCTTTCTTAGTGTGTGTTCAGTTTGGCCCACAATCTAGGGTTGTAGATCCATGGTTGCCAACTCTGGCCTGGAAAATCCCTGGAGATTTGGGGGCAGTGCTTGTAAAAGAGGGATTTGGTATATCGTGGATTTATAGAAACATAGAGCTGGAAGGGATCCCCAAGGGATCCCCTAATCCAGGATGGCCCAACTTGGTTGACGTAACAACCACATAGAATAAACATCAGATGTCTGAGAGCCGCAAGACATGAACGCGAGATGTTTGACGGAAGGGAAGGGAGGGAGGGAGGAAGATGCAGGAGAGGTGGAAAGAAAGCAACTTTAACTTTAAAAAGGTTTAAGTTTGCTGGGTGGGTCACCTGGCCCCCTGGGTAACCTTGGGCCAGTCACATAACGTAACTGCAGCCTAGCCTTCCTCACAGGGTTTTTGTGAGGATAAAACAGGGGAGAGGAGAATTGCTTTGGGTCCCCTTTGGGGAGAAAGATGGAGTATAAATGAAGGAGGCTTTTGCACACATTAAATAATGCACCATCAATCAAATGGACAAATTAACAAGAATATTAAGAGACTATGATTTAGAAGTTTTTAAGACGGAGTGGAAAAAGTTTAGAAGATATGTAGAAAAAGAGTGGGAAATAAAAGGATATTGGACAATTTTTGATAATGATTAAGTTTTAAAAAGAAGAATATAAATTTTTGTTTTAATAGTTAAGAGTACCTTTAAATATTTGCATTTTAAGTAAATAACACCAGCGGGGGTCTAGTAACTGGGGGTGGGTAGAAAGTAATATATGGGGTAGATAAAAGAAGTTTTTAAAGATGTAAGAAATAGATTTATTACCATATGTTACCAACAAAATTGTTTTAACGGAATAATGCACCATCAATCTACTTTCAGTGCACTTTGCAACTAGAGTTTTCTGTGTGAAATGGCATGATCCACTTGCAAACGGTCACTGACGTGCATTGAAACGGCATTGTTAAAGTCACACAGATTTTTCTTAGAGATTAATTTCCAGAGCCATGAGAGCCAGTTTGGTGTAGTGGTTAAGTGCACGGACTCTTATCTGGGAGAACCGGGTTTGATTCCCCACTCCTCCGGTTGCAGCTGCTGGAATGGCCTTGGGTCAGCCATACCTCTAATAGAGAGCCAGTTGGGTGTAGTGGTTAAGTGCGCGGACTCTTATCTGGGAGAACCGGGTTTGATTCCCCACTCCTCCACTTGCAGCTGCTGGAATGGCCTTGGGTCAGCCATACCTCTAATAGAGAGCCAGTTGGGTGTAGTGGTTAAGTGCGCGGACTCTTATCTGGGAGAACCGGGTTTGATTCCCCACTCCTCCACTTGCAGCTGCTGGAATGGCCTTGGGTCAGCCATACCTCTAATAGAGAGCCAGCTGGGTGTAGTGGTTAAGTGCGCGGATTCTTATCTGGGAGAACCGGGTTTGATTCCCCACTCCTCCACTTGCAGCTGCTGGAATGGCCTTGGGTCAGCCATACCTCTAATACAGAGCCAGTTGGGTGTAGTGGTTAAGTGCGCGGACTCTTATCTGGGAGAACCGGGTTGATTCCCCACTCCTCCACTTGCAGCTGCTGAGATGGCCTTGGGTCAGCCATAGCTCTAATAGAGAGCCAGTTGGGTGTAGTGGTTAAGTGTGCGGACTCTTATCTGGGAGAACCAGGTTTGATTCCCCACTCCTCCATTTGCACCAGCTGGAATGGCCTTGGGTCAGCCAGAGCTCTAATAGAGAGGCAGTTGGGTGTAGTGGTTAAGTGCACGGGCTCTTAACTGGGAGAACCGGGTTTGATTCCTCCACTTGCAGCAGCTGGAATGGCCTTGGGTCAGCTGTAGCTCTGGCAGAGGTTGTCCTTGAAAGGGCAGCTGCTGTGAGAGCCCTCTCAGTCCCACCCACCTCACAGAGTGTCTGTTGGGAGTGGGGAGAAGGTAAAGGAGATTGTGAGCCGCTCTGAGATTCAGAGCATAGGGCGGGATATAAATCCAATTTCTTCTTCTTCTACTTCTGATACCTATTAGCAGAAAGGAGGTAAGCCAGGAGACGGTGCTGTATCTTGTTAATTATTTATTACCGCAGCAGTACTGCAGTACTGTGATCTGAACTCCCTGCTCACGACCTGAGTTCTATCCCAGCGAAAGCTGGTTCAGGTAGCCGGCCCGAGGTTGACTCAGCCTTCCATCCTTCTGAAGTTGGTAAAATGAGTCCCCTGCTTGCTGGGAGGAAAGTGTAGATGACTGGGGAAGGCAGTGGCAAACCACCCCATAAAAAGTCTGCCGTGATAACCTTGTGAAAGCAACATCACCCCAGAATCGGAAACAACTGGTGCTTGCACAGGGGACCTTTCCTTTTTCCTTGTCAAGTATTATCAAAGCCAAATTTAGTGTTCTTGTGTTTTTTTTCCTTCCATGTTATCTCACTGCAATCGTTTACCTGATACAGATTGGCTTTTAATTTTTCATTGCTTTATTGGCGTGCGCTTCTTCAGAACTTGGTAGAAAGTAGTGTTCCCTCTAAGCTGAGTTAGCGTGAGCTAGCTCACAGATTTTTTAGCCTCCAGCTCAAAGATTTTTGTCTTGGCTCAGGAAAAATGACCCCGGAGCACACTAATTTATGCAGCAGCTCACAACTTTAATGCCAGGAGCTCACAAGGTAGAATTCTTGCTCACAAGTCTGCAGCTTAGAGGGAATGTTGGTAGAAAGTGGCATGTAAATCTCACTGAATAAAAATAATAAAATCTTTTTAAAAAAAGAAACTGCATTGTTTAACACATGCGAAAGCCCGTGGAAGGGCACTGATTTGGGATTCTAAAAAGGAGGTGTGAATGTGTCTGAAATAAGTAAGTCATTTGCATGCGTGGAGCACAGCCCGCCCGCCCATCACCTGCCCCAGGTAGCTAGAACAGGAAAGACATTTGGCTAGATGGCCATCTGGCAGCAATGCAGATCCTGTGAATGTAGGGGGAGGTGTTTGTGAGTTTCCTGCATTGTGCGGGGGGTTGGACTAGATGACCCTGGAGGTCCCTTCCAACTCTAGGATTCTATGAAATTAAATCAGAAGAGTTTCCGGCTCAACATCAGGAAGAACTTCCTGAGCGTTAGAGCGATCCCTCAGTGGAACAGGCTTCCTCCTTGGGAGGTGGTGGGCTCTCCTTCCTTGGAGGTTTTTCAACAGAGGCTAGATGGCCATCTGATAGCAATGAGGATCCTGTGAATTTAAGGGGAGGTGCTTGTGAATTTCCTGCATTGTGCAGGGGGTTGGACTAGATGACCCTGGAGGTCCCTTCCAACTCTGTGATTCTATGATTCTATGATTAGGAAGAACTTCCTGACCGTTAGAGTGGTTCCTCAGTGGAACAGGCTTTGTCCTTGGGAGGTGGTGGGCTCTCCTTCTTGGAGGTTTTTCAACAGAGGCTAGATGGCCCTCTGACAGCGATGAAGATCCTGTGAATTTTGGGGGAGGTGTTTGCGAGTTTCCTGCCTTGTGCAGGGGGTTGGACTAGATGACCCTGGAGGTCTCTTCCAATTCTATCTATGATTCTATGACTGTTAAGAGTGGTTCCTCAGTGGAACAGGCTTCCTGCTTGGGAGGTGGTGGGCTCTCCTTCCTTGGAGGTTTTTCAACAGAGGCTAGATGGCCATCTGACAGCGATGAGGATCCAGTGAATTTAGGGGGAGGTGTTTGTGAGTTTCCTGCATTGTGCGGGTGGGGGGGTTGGACTAGATGACCTTGGAGGTCCCTTCCCACTCTTATGATTCTGTGATTCCCTCAAAAGTTGTAAGCATAATTGTCAAAAGAGTCTTCCTCCATCCAAGGGTTGCCTCTTCCAGCTCTTGGTTCCCTCCTTCTTTCTCCCTCTCACACACAGATGCACACAGGACGGCGTGTAGAAGATCTTCCGACTCCGGTGTTCACCGTGGACTTGGATGTGGTGAAGAAGAACACGCAGGAGATGACAGAGTGCTTTCAGGCCCTGGGGGTGAACCTGAGGCCTCACATGAAAACCCACAAGACCCTGTGAGTGGCTTCCTTTCGGCTCCGCTGTCCCCTCAACCTTTCCCACTCTGAACCGGGGCCACGGCTATGGTTGCCAGCGTCCAGGTGGTGGAGGAAGAGAGCTCCCAGGATTACAGCCGGTCTCCAGGAAAAGAGGACACTGCCCTTGGAGAAGACGGCTGCGTGGCATTGTAGCCCCCAGAGGTCTCATTATCCTCAGGATCCACCCCTCCCCCTCAAAGTCTCCAGGAATTTCATACTCCAGAGCTGGCAACCTTGAACATCTGAAGCTGCCTTCTACTGAACCAGACCTTCTTTGGTCCATCAAAGTCAGTATTGTCTTCTCGGACTGGCAGCGGCTCTCCAGGGTCTCAAGCTGAGGTTTTTCACACCTATTCGCCTGGACCCTTTTTTGGAGATGCCGGGGATTGAACCTGGGACCTTCTGCTTCCCAAGCAGATGCTCTACCACTGAGCCACCGTCCCTCAACCTTAGCAGATGTTCCTGGCTTAGCTAAAAAGGCAGTGTTTGGATTCTTCAGGAATGCCTTGTGGTTTTGAGCCGGCTGCCTGTGGGGGCGGGAGTCCCTAAATCTTTACAGGACCAAGATCTCAGCCTCCCCTCCGCTGATTTCCTTTTTCCAGCTTGGCTTTCAAGTGACCCTAACTGCAGGGCCGCTTCAGGATATTTGGAAAGGTTACCAGCTCCAGTTTGGGAAATACCTGGAGATTTGGGAATGGAACCTTGGGAGGGCAGGTTTGGGGAGAGACCTCCTCAGTGTACAAGCCACAGAGTCCACCCAGTTCGGTGTAGTGGTTAAGTGTGCGGACTCTTATCTGGGAGAGCTGGGTTTGACTCCCCACGCCTCCAGTTGCAGCTGCTGGAATAATAATAATAATAATAATAAATTTTATTTCTATCCCGCCCTCCCCACCTTAGCGGGCTCAGGGCGGCTAGATGACCTTGGAGGTCCCTTCCAACTCTTATGATTCTGTGATTCCCTCAAAAGTTGTAGACATAATTGTTAATTATGGCCTTGAGTCAGCCGTAGCTCTCTTATCTGGGAGAACCGGGTTTGATTCCCCACTTCTCCACTTGCAGCTGCTGGAATGGCCTTGGGTGAGCCATAGCTCTCTTATCTGGGAGAACCGGGTTTGATTCCCCACTCCTCCACTTGCAGCTGCTGGAATGGCCTTGGGTCAGCCGTAGCTCTCTTATCTGGGAGAACCGGGTTTGATTCCCCACTTCTCCACTTGCAGCTGCTGGAATGGCCTTGGGTCAGCCATAGCTCTAATAGAGAGCCAGTTTGGTGTAGTGGTTAAGTGTGCGGACTCTTAACTGGGAGAACTGGGTTTGATTCCCCGCTCCTCCACTTGCAACTGCTGGAATGGCCTTGGGTCAGCCATAGCTCTAATAGAGAGCCAGTTTGGTGTAGTGGTTAAGTGTGCGGACTCTTATCTGGGAGAACTGGGTTTGATTCTCCACTCCTCCAGTTGCAGCTGCTGGAATGGCCTTGGGTCAGCCATAGCTCTCGCAGAGTTGTCCTTGAAAGGGCAGCTTCTGGAAGAGCTCTCTCAGCCCCACCCACCCCACAGGATGGCTGTTGGTGGGGAGGACGGTAAAGGAGATTGTGAGCTGCTCTGAGATTCAGGAAAGAGTATAAATCTGATATCTTCTTCTTCTTTGCCCTCCAAAGCAGCCATTTTCTCCAGGGGAACTAATCTCTGCCAGCTGGAGACTAACTGTAATCCCAGGAGATCGCCAGGCCCCACCTGGAGGTTGGCAACTTCAGTGTGGCTGCACCCCTAAAGCAGCAGCTTCCCATCCACAGCTAATAAATGTGCCCCTCACTCCTTGCCAGGGAAGGTGGAGACCTCATGACAGGAGGCAAGCGACGAAGGATCGTTGTCTCCACCCTGGCCGAGGCTCGCTTCTTTGCCGACGGTGGGTTTGATGACATCCTCTACGCCTACCCGCTGCCCTTTGACAAGGTGGAAGAGTGCGCGGCCTTGACAGAGCGCCTGGAGAGCTTCCACGTGCTAGTGGACAACCCCGGAGCCCTGGCCTTGCTGAAGAGGCAGCCTTTGATCCAGGGGAAGCGTTGGAAAGTGTGGCTGAAGATCGACTGCGAGAATGGACGAGGTAAGAACATCGGAAGAGCCCTGCTGGGTCAGACCAGGGAGGGTCCATCTAGTCCAGCCTCCTGTCTCACACAGTGGCCAACCAGTTCCTCTGGAGGGCCAACAACAGGGCAGAGAGGCCGAGGCCTTCCCCTTAGAAGAACATCAGAAGAGCCCTGCTGGATCAGACCAGTGAGGGTCCATCTAGTCCAGCATCCTGTCTCACACAGTGGCCAGCTAGTTCCTCTGGAGGTCCAGAAACTGGGCAGAGAGGCTGAGGCCTTCCCCTGAGAAGAACATCAGAAGAGCCCTGCTGGGTCAGACCAGGGAGGGTCTATCTAGTCCAGCCTCCTGTCTCACACAGTGGCCAGCTAGTTCCTCTGAAGGGCCAACAACAGGGCAGAGAGGCTGAGTCCTTCCCCTGATAAGAACCTCAGAAGAGCCTTGCTGGGTCAGACCAGGGAGGGTCCATCTGGTCCAGCCTCCTGTCTCACACAGTGGCCAGCTAGTTCCTCTGGAGGTCCAGAAACTGGGCAGAGAGGCTGAGGCCTTCCCCTGAGAAGAACATCAGAAGAGCCCTGCTGGGTCAGACCAGGGAGGGTCCATCTAGTCCAGCCTCCTGTCTCAAACAGTGGCCAGCTAGTTCCTCTGGAGGTCCAGAAACTGGGCAGAGAGGCTGAGGCCTTCTTCTGGGGCCATTTTGGTGTAGTGGTTAAGTGTGCAGACTCTTATCTGGGAGAACCGGGTTTGATTCCCCCCTCCTCCACTTGCACCTGCTGGAATGGCCTTGGGTCAGCCATAGCTCTGGCAGAGGTTGTCCTTGAAAGGGCAGCTGCTGTAAGAGTCCTCTCAGCCCCACCCACCTCACAGAGTGTCCGTTTTGGGGGAGGAAGATTACGGAGACTGAGCTGCTCTGAGATTCAGAGTGGAGGGCAGGATATAAATCCAATATCTTCTCTTTTTGGCTCTGGGTTTCAGAGGATTGGTGCCTTTGAATGTGGAGGTTCCCCTCAGTCACTGTGTGTAGGAGTCATGGATAGACTTCTCCTTGTGACTCTCTAATCCCCTTTTAAAGGTAGTTTTGCCCCAACAGGGTTGCTAGAATTCTCTGGCAGCCACTGAGAAGATTGTGAAGGAGGTCAGGGTTGGTTTTTTGGGGGGTGGGAGGGTGGGGGAGGAATTATTAAAAAGAAAAAGAAGGTCTCCTCTGCTTGGTAATAATAATAACCAAGAGTCCAGGCGCACCTTACAGGACGGCCAAGATTTGGAGGGTAAGAACTTTTGATAGTCAAAGTTCCCTTCCTCAGATACAAGTTGGAGTCTTATTTGACAAAAGGGAACTTTGATTTTCCAAAATGTATACTCTGAAAATCCCGTTGGTCTCCCAAGTCCAGCTAGAGGTATGCCCACACCTGCCACTAGATGGCACTATGCCCCTTTGCGCTGCCTCTTGAACAGCTGTGCTCTACACTCTAGGAATCAAGCAGGAGTCAAGCCCCACCGTTAAGACCAACCAGTTTTTATTTTGAACGTCAGCTTTCGTGTGCTCTTAAGCACACTTCGTCAGACGAGGAATCCAGCACAGGGAGCAAAGCCATACAGAGCTGAGCAGAGCCACACAGAGCGGTAAGCAGTGGCCCAGAATGCAACATGGTGCAGATTTAAGAACCAATGACAGTGAAGAGAAATTATCTGGTAGGCAGGGGTTGAGAATGTAAAATGGGACAATGACAGAATAGTAAAAAGTTGAACAAAGCAGGAGTCAAGTGGCATCTTTAAGACCAACCAATTTTTATTGAGAACGTCAGCTTTCGTGTGCCCTTAAGTACACTTCCTCAGACGAGGCATCCAGCACAGGGAGCAAAGCCATACAGAGCACCACACAAGCCACAGCGAGCAAAGCTGATTCTAGGAATTCTAGGAATCGGACACAGGCAGCGGGGAAGGGACTAACCCTGTTTCTCGATCTCTTCTTTCCAGCCGGCTTAAGGCACACCGACCCAGCTGCCCTTGAACTGGCCCGGGCGATTGCAGCAGGACCTACGGAGTTAGCGGGGGTCTACGCTCATTGCGGGAACTCTTACCATTGCCAAGGAGTGCCTGAAATCCAGTCCGTGGCCCGAGCCACCACCAAGTGGGTCCTGCAGTTCATGGAGAAGTGAGTGAGCGTTGCTGACACGGCCTTTTCTTTTTGACAGTCTTTAGTCGTTCCAGCTTATTCTGGTTGATGGAGAACAGCTCTGGTACAGGAGGCTGAGAGCCTGGGGTTTTTTTTCTTTCTCCTGCTCATGAATTTGTGTGTGTGTGTTTTGGCTTATTTATTCATTACACTTATGCCTTGCCTTCCCTTCAGAGACAGGCTCAGGGCAGATATTCGGTTAAAAGTGCTGCAGGTTATTTATCTTTATAATGTGAGCGTCGGCAAGTTACTCCTGACGTGAAGGGGGCAGTTTTGTCAGATCTGCGGAGCTCAGCAGTGTTGTCCCTGGTTAGTACTTCCTCAGGATCTTTTTAATGTTAAAAGGTTCCTTTTAATGTTAAAAAAATATATATTCAAAGGGAGAAAGAGGTTAGTAGATGTACTGGCTCTAGCCAATCAGAGCTGTGCCCAGCAGCCTCTGACACGGGCAAGGGGGCTCGGTATGGCTCGTGCAATCCGGAGAAGATGCTAGTTCAGATGAAACGCAGTTCTTCTAGAGCCGGGGTGGCCAAACTTGTTTAACATAAGAGCGACAGAGAAGAAATGTTAGATGGTTTGAGAGCCACCGGTCCTGAACATCGGATGGAAGGGAGGGAGGGGGGAGGCAGGCAAGGGGCAAACCACCTCTGTTCTTCTAGTTGTCATGATCTTGCCTAGAAAACCGCATAGGATTGCTGTAAGTCAACAACAACTCGATGGTGGGCGGGGGCGGGTGGGAAATCTGCAAGTTTGCAGGGGCAGAAATATGCAAAGTACTATTTTCTAGCTCCTCAGCCTTGTTGGATCAGGCCAATGGCCCCTACAGTCCAACACCCTGTGTCAAATGAGAACATAAGAGAAGCCCTGTTGGATCAGGCAAAATGGCCCCTCCAGTCTAACACTCTGTGTCACATAAGAACATAAGAGAAGCCCTGTTGGATCAGGCCAATGGCCCATCCAGTCCAGCACCCTGTGTCACATAAGAACATAAGAGAAACCTTGTTGGATCAGGCCAGTGGCCCATCCAGTCCAACACTCTGTGTCACATAAGAACATAAGAGAAGCCATGTTGGATCAGGCCAATGGCCCCTCCAGTCCAACACTCTGTGTCACATAAGAACATAAAAGAAGCCATGTTGGATCAGGCCAACAGCCCATCCAGTCCAACATTCTGTGTCACATAAGAACATAAGAGAAGCCCTGTTGCATCAGGCCAGTGGCCCCTCCAGTCCAGCACTCTGTGTCACATAAGAACATAAGAGAAGCCCTGTTGGATCAGGCCAGTGGCCCCTCCAGTCCAACACTCTGTGTCACATAAGAACATAAGAGAAGCCATGTTGGATCAGGCCAGTGGCCCCTCCAGTCCAACACTCTGTGTCACATAAGAGAAGTCACGTTGGATCAGGCCAGTGGCCCATCCAGTCCACACACACACTGTGGCTAATAGCCACTGATGGACCTCTGCTCCATATTCTCATCCACTCCCCTCTTAAAACTGACTATGCTTTCTCCATCCCAGGCATAAAGAAGTGATTTCAAGAGACAAATGCCTTCTCCAATCCAGCCAGGGCTTGGAGAGCCACACAATACGTGAGAAAGAATCACACGCGACTCCAAAGCCGCAGTTTGGCCAGCCCTGTTCCGCAGTGACCCTGTTACGGTGTGTTTGAACATGCCGGGAACATTAAAACCAAACGAAAGACTTTATAGCCGTTTAATGTTCTGAGAAGAGCATCACAGAGTCCAGGCATTAACTGCCGCCGCCATAAACTGCGCTCGTTTTTTCCGGCATCTCAGGAGTTCAGGAGGGGGCAAGCTGAGACAAGCAACCTCCGGAACCGTAATCCCTTTTTAACCCTCTGAGCCAGGAGATGCTCGTTTGGCCACTAGGGGGCACTGGGCGGTTGGCAGAAAAATCCCCCTTTCCTGGACAGAGAGAGACACACACGGTGCGCACGATGCATTTGTGTGTGTGTGTTTGTGTATATCCCATTTCATAGAGGGCAAATTTCTCTCAGATGTTCCTGCAGATGGAAAATTAATTGCAGGCAGGAAGTGGCCCCCAGTGGTGGGGCAAAGCAAAAGAAGGTGGGGGGGAGGGAGAGGACACGGCGGGGGTGGGGGGGAGGGGAGAACTTTGCAGGTCTTTAATCAAGCACATGCGTGCCCAGCAGCTGGGAATGGTGAGTGCAACAAGGGGGAGGAGACAGGATTGGTCCCATGGCGTCCCCGTTTTGCATTTCTTTTCCAAAGCACCAGGGCATGTGCCCGTCGGTCTCCGTTTCAGCCCTCCAGCCTTGCTAGGGAAGAAGAAAGGTGGGAGGGGAAAGGATAGGAGGAGCAACTCGAGTTGCCACCCTCCAGGTGAGGCCTGGAGAGATAGCCTCTTTGCAATGTTCTTGCTCCAGACTCGGAAGCTTTAATTCAATGAATTCGTTCCCAGTAGGCAGCCGGCTTGGTTTTCTCCAGAGCTAGTTTCACAAGAATGTGGCATGCTGGAAGTTGATAAGTGGAATCTGTCTCTCAGATGAAGACATTTGAAACAGTATTACTCCTTTTCACTCCTTTAGACCTTTATTGGCATTAATGTAAGAATACAGTATACTTTAAAACCAACAGCAACACTATAGAATAGAATTAAAAAAACCTTAAAAACCAGCAAAAGTTAAATGACATAAAATAGCTGTGGGCTATGAACATAAGAACATAAGAGAAGCCATGTTGGATCAGGCCAATGGCCCATGCAGTCCAACACTCTGTGTCACACAGTGGCAAAAAATTTTTATATATACACACACATTGTGGCTAATAGCCACTGATGGACCTGTGCTCCATATTTTTATCTAAACCCCTCTTGAAGGTGGCTATGCTTGTGGCCGCCACCACCTCCTGTGGCAGTGAATTCCACATGTTAATCACCCTTTGGGTGAAGAAGTACTTCCTTTTATCCATTTTAACCTGGCTGCTCAGCAATTTCATCGAATGCCCACGAGTTCTTGTATTGTGAGAAAGGGAGAAAAGTACTTCTTTCTCTACTTTCTCCATCCCATGCATTATCTTGTAAACCTCTATCATGTCACCCCGCAGTCGACGTTTCTCCAAGCTAAAGAGTCCCAAGCGTTTCAACCTTTCTTCATAGGGAAAGTGCTCCAGCCCTTTAATCATTCTAGTTGCCCTTTTCTGGACTTTCTCCAATGCTATAATATCCTTTTTGAGGTGCGGCGACCAGAACTGCACACAGTACTCCAAATGAGACCGCACCATCGATTTATACAGGGGCATTATGATACTGGCTGATTTGTTTTAAATTCCCTTCCTAATAATTCCCAGCATGGCGTTGGCCTTTTTTATTGCAAACGCACACTGTCTTGACATTTTCAGTGAGTTATCTACCACGACCCCGAGATCTCTCTCTTGGTCAGTCTCTGTGCATGAGTGAAAGCCTCTCTGATTTGGATCGCAACCTGTAAAAAGCAAGCAACGTGAGTAGTGACAAAGTTGTGTTTCCCGTGGAGTAAAAAGCGGGCCTTGGCAGTGTCAGAAAGGCCTTGATGGTCGGAGAGCAGAGCATCTAGGTATCTTGCTCGTGGACTGCTATAGAAAGGGCAGTCCGGAAGAACATGAGGGACCGTGAAACAGTATTACAAGCTTTACTGTTAGAGGCTTATGACCTTCCACTATACAATAAACGTCTTTAAAGAAAGGACGTTTAAAGCAACGTCTTAACATCATACATTCTTTGCTGAAGAACAAGAATTATCTGCAATTGCAACGCATTGGAGACTGGCACTTTAATTAATAGTTTTCAAGGATTTCAAACTGGATATGGACTAACTGCAAGCACTTTTGAATATTTATTCCTTGTACTTTATACTTTGCATTTTTGGTAATACGCCGTTATACGTAATAATATGTGAAAATGTGTGAAGTTGAAGTGCTTAATTATCTATTACAATTGTGAAGTATCTATCATTAATTTTTCGTTATTTTTCCACAGTTTTTTTGTTGTTGTTGGTTAAGTCATTGCCTGTGGAACTCTAGGCTTTTCAATTATCCTCCAGGTGAGGCCTGGAGAGATAGCCTCTTTGCAAAGTTCTTGTTCCAATCTAGGAAGCTTTAATTCAATGAATTCATTCCCAGTAGGCCGCCGAAGCAACAGAACGAAGCAGTAGACAAGTGCACCTTTAAGACCAGCTAAGTTTTATTCCGAATGTCAGCTTTCGTATGCTCTTAAGCAGACTTCATCGGACAAAATGGGAATGGCAAGCAGCCGTTCTTAATATAAGTGGGCAGTGAGTTGGTACGTGGAATCATGGGGATGTTTTTAGCAGATTAAAAGAATCACCAATCGGGAGTCTGTGTTTGTTAGCGTTAGGACAAAGCAGGGCTGAAACAACACAGGAGGGTGCTAAAACGCAGACTGCTGTGGTAGGTGCGAAGTGCCATAAATCTAGGTAACATTCCGGCTTTGTTAGTTTAGGGCATGGTTTCTCGAGAGATTATAACATCCATGAAGGTTTGCCATTAGAAAAAAAGGAAGACATTAAAATACAGTGGAGGGATGGGTTGGTATATGCAGTGACCAAACAGCCAATATCCCGCATTGAGTATACCAAAAAAACAACAGCAAAAATCCCCAAATATTCTGATACACTGTTCTAAAAGAGAAATAATGTAAGTTAGCCATTAGAAAAACAGGGTGCATTAAAGTATAGTGGAAGGTAGGTTAGTATAGTTAGTATAGTGTAGTATAGGTTAGAGAGCCACTTTGGTGTAGTGGTTAAGTGCGCGGACTCTTATCTGGGAGAACCGGGTTTGATTCCCCACTCCTCCACTTGCAGCTGCTGGAATGGCTTTGGGTCAGCCATAGCTCTAATAGAGAGCCAGTTGGGTGTAGTGGTTAAGTGCGCGGACTCTTATCTGGGAGAACCGGGTTTGATTCCCCACTCCTCCACTTGCACCTGCTGAGATGGCCTTGGGTCAGCCATACCTCTAATAGAGAGCCAGTTTGGTGTAGTGTTTAAGTGCGCGGACTCTTATCTGGGAGAACCAGGTTTGATTCCCCACTCCTCCACTTGCACCTGCTGAGATGGCCTTGGGTCAGCCATAGCTTTCATAGAAGCTGTCCTTGAAAGGGCAGCTGCTGTAAAAGCACTCTCAGCCCCACCTACCTCACAGGGTGTTTGTTGGGGTGGGGTGGGGGAAGGTAGAGGAGATTGTGACCGCTCTGAGACTCTGAGATTCAGAGTATAGGGCGGGATATAAATCCAAAATCTTCTTCTATATGTAATGAGACAAACAGCCCATGTCCCTCATTTGAGCATGTCAACACAAAAAACCCCACATTATTCTGATACACTGTTAATACATTGGAACACTGTGGATGCACAGCTATACTCAGTGAGAGTTGGTTTAGGATATGTAATGAGATAAAAAAAAAAAAACCCAATATCCCTGTTCAGTCCCGGGGAGGTGTTTGTTCCAAGTTTCACGATAATTTGTAATTCAGCAATTTCTTTCTCCATTCTGTTCTTGAAGTTCCTTTGCAGTAAAACAGCTACAACACCCTCCAGTGCTTTTTCAGCCCTGCTTTGTCCTAACACTAACAAACACAGATCCCTATTTGTGATTCTTTTAATCTGATAAAAACATTCCCATGATTCTACGTACCAACTCACTGCCCACTTATATTAAGATTTGCTGCTTGCCATTCCCATTTTGCCCAACGAAGTCTGCTGAAGAGCATACGAAAGCTCGCATTCTTAATACAACTTAGTTGGTCTTAAAGGTGCGTTTGTCTCCTGCTTTGTTCTAAATGAATTAGTTGCATTCGTAACGAGCTGTTCCTCTTTAGGCCTCGGTGAATTCCCTTGATGGTTTCCAATCGAGGTGAAAAAGCCGCCTGAAGGGCTCTGCATGCCTCTCTCCTCTTGTGAGGCAAAGCACATTGGGACAAAAAAAAAATCCCCAGCGTCAAGTACAGGCTAATGGAGTCTGAACTTGTCGAGACGGAGAGGGGGAAAGAGAATGAAGGAGTCAGCCTTCATGCGAATGAAGAGAATGAAGGAGTGCTGCAGCGGTGAAGAAGGCAAACCGTGCTGTTGGGGGTTTTAGGAAAGGGACCGAGAATAAAATGGCTGATAATGCCATGCCCCTGGATAGATCTATGGCAGGGGAGTTGTACTCGTTTGTTACGAGGGACGCATCTGACATAAATGAGACCTTGTTGGGTCGAGCCGAGCCATGTGTGTACCTATTTAAGATTAGGTACCAGAAACAGCCATGGCAAACCTGGGCAGTATAATACAAAGTAGAGACATCACCCGGCCAACAAAAGTCCGTATAGTCAAAGCGATGGAATTCCCAGTAGTAATGTATGGCCGTGAGAGCTGGACCATAAGGAAGGCCGAGTGCAGAAGAATAGATGCTTTCGAGCTGTGGTGCTGGAGAAGACTCTTGAGAGTCCCTTGGACTGCAAGAAGATCCAATCTGTCAGTCCTAAGGGAAATCAACCCTGACTGTTCCCTGGAAGGTCAGATGCTGAAGCTGAAGCTCCAATACTTTGGCCACCAAATGAGAAGGGAGCACTCCCTTGAGAAGACCCTGATGCTGGGAAAGACAGAAGGCAAAAGAAGAAAGGGACGGCAAAAGATGACATGGCTGGACAGCGTTACTGATGTAACAACCACGAATTTGAGCAGACTTCGGAGGATGGTGGAAGACAGGAGGGCCTGGCGTGACTTTGTCCATGGGGTCGCAAAGAGTCAGATTCAACTGTGCGACTGAACAACAACACAACTAGAGTCCCTTGGACTGCAAGAAGATCCAATCAGTCAGTCCTAAGGGAAATCAACCCAGACTGTTCCCTGGAAGGTCAGATGCTGAAGCTGAAATACTTTGGCCACCCTATGAGAAGGGAGCACTCCCTGGAGAAGACCCTGATGCTGAGAAAGACAGTAGGCCAAAGAAGGGGCCGGCAAAAGATGAAATGGCTGGGCAGCGTTCCTGATGTAACAAACACGAATTTAAGCAGACTTCGGGGGGGGGGGTGGAAGACAGGAGGGCCTGGCGTGACTTGGTCCACGGGGTCGCAAAGAGTCGGACTCAACTGCGACTGAACAACACCACCAGAGATATAAACTTTTAAAAGGACACAGACAAACACTACTAAAGCTTTAAAAAAAATAACTTAAAACATGCTTAAGAACATAAGAGAAGCCATGTTGGATCAGGCCAATGGCCCATCCGGTCCAACACTCTGTGTCACACAGTGGCCAAAAAATTTATATATATGCACACACACACACACACACACACTGTGGCTAATAGCCACTGATGGACCTCTGCTCCATATTTTTATATAAACCCCTCTTGAAGGTGGCCATGCTTGTAGCCGCCACCACCTCCTGTGGCAGTGAATTCCACCTATTAATCACCCTTTGGGTGAAGAAGTACTTCCTTTTATCCGTTTTAACCTGTCTGCTCAGCAATTTCATCGAATGCCCACGAGTTCTTGTATTGTGAGAAAGGGAGAAAAGTACCTCTTTCTCTACTTTCTCCATCCCATGCATTGTCTTGCAAACCTCTATCATGTCACCCCGCAGTCGGCGTTTCTCCAAGCTAAAGAGTCCCAAGCGCTTAAAACGTTTGCACTTGTGATCTTAAAAGTGCTTTCTTTGTATTTCTCCCATGGGATCCAAGGAACTCGGCAAAGGGAGCTCTGGCTCTTTCCTTCCTTCCCCAGGGGACCAGGAGGGGGAGGAGCCTCAGCCAATGGAAAGAAGAGAGGCTCGGCTCAGTAGCTCTGCTGTGCAATTGAGCGAGCCTGGCAAAGCAAGCTATTCCTCTCCTCCTTCCTCCCCAAGGGAGGAGCCTCTTCCAATGGAGAAAATCAGGGTTTTGCTCTGTAGCTCCTGTGCGATTGAGCAAGCCTTGCAAAGCAAGCTGTGATGCAGAAGGAAACGAGAGAGGGAGAAGGAAACAGATGACAGCCAGTTGCTTGGGGGCCTGATAGGAGCCCTCCAAGGGCCTGATTCGGCCCCCAGGCCGCATGTTTGACACCCCAGATCTATGGTATTGGCCTCATTGGGAATGGTGTGTACAGTTCTGGTCATCGTGTCTCCAAAAGGACATTGCAGAGTTGGAGAAAGTGCAGAGGAGGGCAACTCAGATTATTGGGGTGGGGGGAGGTTGGAATGTCTTGCGTAGGAGGAAAGGCTGAAGAGTTCTGGACTTTTCAGTTTAGAAAAGAGATGACTTGGGGGTGGGAGGATATGACAGAGGTTTATAAAATTATGTACGGGGTGCAGAGAGTTGACAAAGAGGGCGTTTTGGACCCCTCTCTATGAAAAGTTAAGAGCCCCGTGGCGCAGTGTTAAAGCTGCAGTACTGCAGTCCTAAGCTCTGCTCACGACCTGAGTTCGAGGAACTGGCTGGCCACTGTGTGAAGACAGGAGGCTGGACTAGATGGACCCTCACTGGTCTGATCCAGCAGGGCTCTTCTGATGTTCTTCTCAGAGGAAAGTCTCAGCCTCTCTGCCCTGTTGTTGGACCTCCAGAGGAACTGGTTGGCTACTGTGTGAGACAAGATGCTGGACTAAATGGACCCTCCCTGGTCTGATCCAGCTGGGCTCTTCTGATGATCTTCTTCGTGGTCTCTGTGCAGTCCCACACATGGGTTTTCCCTCTGGAACGAACCCGACCTCGGAGAATTCAAAGCTAGCCTTAAGCGTTGAGGCTGGACTAGATGGACCCTCACTGGTGTGATTCAGCAGGGCTCTTCTGGTGTTCTTCTCAGGGGAAGGCCTCAGCCTCTCTGCCCTGTTGTTGGCCCTCCAGAGGAACTGACTAGCCACTGTGAGACAGGAGGCTAGACTAGATGGACCCTCCCTGGTCTGATCCAGCAGGGCTCTTCTGGTGTTCTTCTCAGGGGAAGTCCTCAGCCTCTCTGCCCTGTTGTTAGCCCTCCAGAGGAACTGGCTGACCACTGTGTGAGACAGAATGCTGGACTAGATGGAGCCTCCCTGGTCTGACCCAGCAAGGCTCTTCTGAGGTTCTCCTCAGGGGAAGACCTCGGCCTCTCTGCCCTGTTGTTAGCCCTCCAGAGGAACTGGGTGGGCACTGTGTGAGACAAGACGCTGGACTAAATGGACCCTCCCTGGTCTGATCCAGCTGGGCTCTTCTGATGTTCTTCTCAGAGGAAGGCCTCGGCCTCTCTGCCCTGTTGTTGGCCCTCCAGAGGAACTGGCTGGCCCCTGTGTGAGGCTGGACTAGATGGACCCTCCCTGGTCTGACCCAGCAGGGCTCTTCTGATGTTCTTCTCAGGGGAAGGTCTCAGCCTCTCCGCTTTGTTGTTGGCCCTCCAGAGGAACTGGCTGGCCACTGTGTGAGACAGAATGCTGAACTAGATGGACCCTCCCTGGTCTGATCCAGCAGGGCTCTTCTGATGTTCTCCTAACAGGTCCAGAGTGAGATGCCACCCACCTCTTCCCTTGAAGTACCCCCCCCCCCAGTTAAGAGGCCATAAACGCAGATCTCTGGCCCGCCTTTATTGCCTCTGCCCGCAGATTATAGAGGGCCTGGCTTCCTGAGCCACTTTCTGAGGGGGTGGGCAGAGATGATGATTCCGTGCCCCCCACCCGCCTTCAGGTGAGTTTGCTTTCCTTTGAAGCTGCCTGTTCAAAGCTCTTAGCAGGGTGCAGCTGGCGTTTTTAGCGGCATCCGTCCCTCTCTCCACATTACTGGGATGCCTTCCCCTTCCTGTCCCCTCCCCGCTCTTACAAAGCCAGACCCCCGGTTCACACCCAGGAGCAAAAGAGCCGGGGAGGGCTCGAGCTGGACTGCAAAGGAAAGAGGGGGGGGGCGGGTTGCAACCAGCTCCAGAAGTTCCCAGGACTGTCTGGGCTGGTTATGATTAATTGTAAAAGCATAAACGCTTCCCTAAAAAAAAAAAATTCTCTCTCCCTCCAGCCCTGGGGGAATCACTCCCAGCTTTCCGCAGCGTCTTTTGTTTCCCATCAGGGAAATTGGGAAGGGAGGGAGAGAGAGAGTCTTTTGTGTTTTTGCAGACCCCAAAACACATCGCTCGGGAAGATCTTGCCATAAAGTCTTCCTGGCCTCCACTTACCCAAATGGATTCGATTGGCAGGAAATCCAGGATTTTCACATTTGGGTTTTTTTTTTTTTAACTTCGTTCAAATCCTGCTTTTTCGCTCCAGCGGCTCACACCCTTCTCCTCTGTTTTATCCTCACAAGAACCCTGTGAGGTAGGCTAAGTAGAGAGTGTGGGCCAGACTCCGGGCTGTCTGGCAGATTTTCATGGCGTGGAAACCGGAATTTGAACCTGGATCTCCCGGATCCTTATCCAACACTGCACCGGCTGTCTCACATTCGAGAGCCAGTTTGATGTAGTGGTCAAGTGTGCAGACTCTTATCTGGGAGAACCGGGCTTGATTTCCACTGCTCCATAATCACCTTCTGGTGTGAGCTTGGCTTAGTCACAAGTTCTAGCAGAGCTGTTCCTCTCAAGAGCAGTTTCTGTTAGAGCTCGGTTAGTGAACATACAAACATATGAAGCTGCCTTATACTGAATCAGACCACCACCACACCCCCCCCCCCGGTGTCCATCAAAGTCAGTATTGTCTACTCAGACTGGCAGCTGCTCTCCAGGGTCTCAAGCTGAGGTTTTTCACGCCTACTTGCCTGGACCCTTTTGAGTTGGAGATGCCGGGGATTGAACCTGGGACCTTCTGCTTCCCAAGCAGATGCTCTACCACTGAGCCACCGTCCCTTCCTTAAAGTTGCCTTCATTCCTTGTGAACATCTGAAGCTGCCTTCTACTGAATCAAACCCCCTCGGTTCATCAAAGTCAGTATTGTCTACTCAGACTGGCAGCTGCTCTCCAGGGTCTCAAGCTGAGATTTTTCACGCCTACATGCCTGGACCCTTTTGAGTTGGAGATGCTGGGGATTGAACCTGGGACCTTCTGCTTCCCAAGCAGATGCTCTACCACTGAGCCACCATCCCTCCCTAATGCTTATGAGGCTCTCCAGGGTCTCAAGCTGAGGTTTTTCACGCCTACTTGCCTGGACCCTTTTGAGTTGGAGATGCCGGGGATTGAACCTGGGACCTTCTGCTTCCCAAGCAGATGCTCTACCACTGAGCCACCGTCCCTTCCTTAAAGTTGCCTTCATTCCTTGTGAACATCTGAAGCTGCCTTCTACTGAATCAAACCCCCTCGGTTCATCAAAGTCAGTATTGTCTACTCAGACTGGCAGCTGCTCTCCAGGGTCTCAAGCTGAGATTTTTCACGCCTACATGCCTGGACCCTTTTGAGTTGGAGATGCTGGGGATTGAACCTGGGACCTTCTGCTTCCCAAGCAGATGCTCTACCACTGAGCCACCATCCCTCCCTAATGCTTATGAGGCTCTCCAGGGTCTCAAGCTGAGGTTTTTCACGCCTACTTGCCTGGACCCTTTTTAGTTGGAGATGCCGGGGATTGAACCTGGGACCTTCTGCTTCCCAAGCAGATGCTCTACCACTGAGCCACCATTTAACTCCACTCTTCTTCTCTACCACCCTGGCTCTTTATTTAACACAACAGTTATATTCTGTCTTTCCTTGTGGCTTAAGGCAGCTTCCAATAACAGCCTGAAAACTTCCTCGGCTAAAAATGAAACTCAAATAGCAAGAATGCATCCTTTGATGTGCGATTAGCTTACGGAACTCACCGACACAAGATGAAGCGCTGACCTCCCTTCTAGATGGTGACTGATAAGGGACTGGTACAGGATGGGTCTGAATTTATTTTCACTTGATTTATGTACTTGATTTGCATCCTGCCTTTCTCCCCAGTGGCGTACATGGTTGTCCTGCACTTCATTTTATCCTCACAACCACCCTGTGAGGTAGGCTAGGCTGAGGGGTGTATGATTGGCCCAAGGACACCCAGCAGACTTCAATGGCAGGTTAGGGATTTGAACCTGGGTGTCCCAGATCATAGGCTGACAGTCTAACCACTACACCTGGAGTGCATGGGGTGTCAAACATGCAGCCCGGGGGCCAAATCAGCCCGCTGGAGGGCTCCTATCAGGCCCTGGAGCAACTGGCTCTTGTCTGCTTTCTTCTCCCTCTCTCTTGCTTCCTTCTGCATCTCAGCTTGCTTTGCAAAGCTTGCTCAATCGCACAGGAACTACAGAGCAAAACCTCAGTTTTCTCCATTGGCTGAGGCTCCTCCCTCTCCTGGTCCCCTGGGGAGGGAGGGAAAGAACCAGAGCTTCCTTTGCCCAGTTCCCTGGATCCCACGGGAGAAACGTAGAAAGCACCTTTAAGACTTAACAAGTGCTAATGTTTTAAGCATGTTTTATTTTAAAGGTTTAAAAAAAAAAAAAAAATCTTTAGTGGTGTTTGTCTGTGCTCTTTTAAAAGTTTCTATCTCTGCTACCTAATCTTAACACATGGCCTGGCCAGACATGGCTCAGCCCGACAAGGTCTCATTTAGGACAGATCCAGCCCTCATAACAAATGAGTCAAGACAGGGTGCGATTGCAATAAAAAAGGCCAACGCCTTGCTGGGAATTATTAGGAAGGGAATTGAAAACAAATCAGCCAGTGTCATAATGCCCCTGTATAAATCGATGGTGCGGTCTCATTTGGAGTACTGTGTGCAGTTCTGGTCGCCACACCTCAAAAAGAATGTTCAAGCATTGGGGAAAAGCGCAGAAAAGGGCAACCAGAATGTGTAAAGGTTTGGAACACTTTCCCTATGAAGAAAGGTTAAAACGCTGGGGGCTCTTTAGCTTGGAGAAGTGTTGACTGCGGGGTGGCATGATAGAGGTTGACAAGATTATGCATGGGATGGAGAAAGTAGAGGAAGAAGTCCTTTTCTCCCTTTCTCGCGATACAAGAACTCGTGGGCATTCAATGAAATTGCTGTGTAGTCAGGTTAAAACGGATAAAAGGAAGTCCTTCTTCACGCAAAGGGTGATTAACATGCGGAATTCACTGCCACAGGAGGTGGTGGTGGCTACAAGCATAGCCAGCTTTAAGAGGGGATTGGATACAAATATGCAGCAGAGGTCCATCAGTGGCTATTAGCCACAGTATATATATATATATGTGTGTGTGTGTGTGTACACAAACACATATTGGCCACTGTGTGACACAGAGTGTTGGGAGAAGAAGAAGAAGATATTGGATTTATATCCCGCCCTCCACTCCGAAGAGTCTCAGAGCGGCTCACAATCTCCTTTACCTTCCTCCCCCACAACAAACACCCTGTGAGGTGGGTGGGGCTGGAGAGGGCTCTCACAGCTGCTGCCCTTTCAAGGACAACCTCTGCCAGAGCTATGGCTGATCCAAGGCCATTCCAGCAGGTGCAAGTGGAGGAGTGGGGAATCAAACCCGGTTCTCCCAGATAAGAGTCTGCACACTTAACCACTACACCAAACTGGACTGGATAGGCCATTGGGCTGATCCAACATGGCTTCTCTTATGTGACACAGAGTGTTGGATTGGATGGGCCACTGGCCTGATCCAACAGGGCTTCTCTTATGTGACACAGAGTGTTGGACTGGATGGGCCACTGGCCTGATCCAACATGGCTTCTCTTATGTTCTTATGTGACTCAGAGTGTTGGACTGGAGGGGCCACTGGCCTGATCCAACAGGGCTTCTCTTATGTGACACAGAGTGTTGGACTGGATAGGCCTGATCCAACATGGCTTCTCTTAAGTTCTTATGAGTTGGACACCCCTGATGGAACCTCGCAGTTCAAACGCACATTATCTGAATCATAGATGCTGTGGCCCAACAGCCAGGAAAGGAGGAATTACCTTTGTGAAATTCCTGAAAACCTCTGGCTGATCTCTGCTGGGGCTCGACCCGTTTTTGAGGGCTCTGAGAGCAAGGGGGGGGCATGCCAACCTTAATCCCCTCCCATCTTTTATTCCCTTGACAATCCCGGGGGGTGGGTCAGGCCATGGTCCTTGCATGGCCAAGTAGGGTCTTCCAGTCTGGCGCTCTGACCATTGCACTGCACTGCCTGTATGATTCAGGTACGTGGTCCTGATGTCCCTCTCACGTTGTGCGCAGGAGTTGGCAACCGTGTCATTGAGCTGGGCACCCTGTTCTGGATCTTTGATGAGGTCCGGGCCACACAGCACCTATGGAATTAGTAGAAGAGATGAGGTCTAGACTAGGGTAAAAAGGTCAAGGTAGTCCCTCATGAAGGTTCTTTTTTTTATATATGTGGTGGACTTGTGAAAAAGCAAAAAAGTTTTGGCAGATGATACAACAAGAAAAGTCTAAAATTTTGGGATACGACTTTAAGAAAGTTGCAGAGACCTTTCTGTTGGGATTACAAATGGGAAAAATTTCCAAAAGAAGATAGAACTCTAATTTGGTATTTGCTCTCAGCTGCTAGGACATTGTATGCGCAGTTGTGGAAGCAAGAAAAAATACCAGAGAAATGGGATTGGATTGTGAAAGTTTTATCGTGGAGCGAGATGGACAAATTAACAAGAACTTTAAGAGGCCATGATTTGGATGTGTTTAAAAAGGAGTGGAAGAAAATTAGAGGATATGTAGAGAAAGAGTGGAATGTAAAAAGACATTGGACAATTTTTTAATATGAATATGAGAAAAGAAAGATATTGAACTTTGATTGGTTAAGGGTACCTTTATAACTGATCTTAAGTATATAACCTCGGTGGGAGTCTAGTAAGGGAGGGAGGGGAGATTGGAAAATATCATATGGGTTAGAGATAGTAATGATATAATTATATTTTGTTACCATATGTTATCAGTAAAATTGTTTAAAACGAAAAGGTAAAGGTAGTCCCCTGTGCAAGCACCAGTCGTTTTCAACTCTGAGGTAACGTCACATCACAACATTTCCATGGCAGACTTTTTACAGGGTGGTTTTGCCATTGCCTTCCCCAGTCATCTATGCTTCCCCCCCCCCCCCCAGCAAGCTGGGGACTCCTTTGACCAACCTCGGAAGGCTGAGTCAACCTCAAGCCAGCGACCTGAACCCAGCTTCCGTTTGGATCGAACTCTGGTCGTGAACAGAGCTTAGGACTGCAGTACTGCAGCTTTACCACTCTGCCCCACGGGGCTCTTACTAGGCTAGGGGCCTCCCTGCCAAAAAACAACAATCCGGAGACAAAAACGTTGGCCCATCCAGCCCGGACGCTTCAGGTTTTGTTTTTTTCCAAATACAGAAAGGAGGTTAGTAGAAAGGATGGGGTTTTTTTAACATTCTGGGAATTGGGGAGGGCTTTCTCCAGGGGAGATGTCTGGTTGCACTTCCAACCCCTCCCACCGCGCTTTTATTGCAAACTTTTAAAGAGCCCTTTTCCTAGTCACTCACCCTAGTGAGAAGAATCGCCCGCAGGTGAGCCATCTTGACAAGAAGCAGGCTTTTGTTTGCACCAAATATTTGCCAGCAGGAGAGCAAATTAAACTCTTTGTGGGCTAATAACTTGGTTGGGCGTATTTACAAGGGCTCTTTATTGGACGCAACACCATCGCCCCTGTCCGGGGGAGGTGGGCGCTTAAAACCCCTTGAAACCAACGAAACAAGCGAGATGCAACAGGGCTTCCTTTAGACTGGAATGTCCATCCTGCCCGTCGCTGACTTTCTGCTGACATTTCAGCGAGACGGCTTTGTCATCCCTGAACTTTGCATTTTTAAAAGTATAAAGTTGAGGCTTTCTGCTCAGATTCTGCATTTGGTGCCAATGTTCCCTCTCGACTGAGATGAGTGTGGCCTAGCTCACAGTTTTTTAGCCTCCGGCTCACACATAGAATCATAGAGTTGGAAGGGACCTCCAGAGTCATCTAGTCCAACCCCCTGCACAATGCAGGAACTTCACAAACACCTCCTCCTAAATTCACAGGATCCTCATTACTGTCAGTTGGCCATCCAGCCTCTGTTTCAAAATCTCCAAGGAAGGAGAGCCCACCACCTCCCGAGGAAGACTGTTCCACTGAGGAACCGCTCTGATGGTCAGGACGTTCTTCCTAACGTTGAGCCGGAAACGCTTTTGATTTAATTTCAACACATTGGTTCTGGTCGTACTTTCTGGGTCCACAGAAAACAATTCCACACCATCCTCTATAGGACAGCCCTTCAGGTACTTGAAGATGGTGATCCTATCACCTCTCAACTGCCTCCTCTCCAGGCTAAATGTCCCCAGCTCCTTCAACCTTTCCTCATAGGACTTGGTCTCCAGACCCCTCACCACCTTTGTCGCCCTCCTCTGGACCCGTTCCAGCTTTTTGTCTTAGCTCAGGAAAAATGGACCCAGAGCAAACTAATATGTGCAGTAGCTCTCAACTTACATGCCCGTAGCTCGCAAAGTAGAATTTTTGCTCACAAGGCTCCACAGCTGTGAGGGAATATTTGGCACGGTATTCTATTGTACCAGCTCTCATTCACCTTTTGGGGGATTTTGGCCCACAGTGTTGTGGCATAAGGGGATGGGACACTGGCCTGATCCATCATGGCTTCTCTTATGTTCTTATATGACACAGATTGTTGGACTGGATGGGCCATTGGCCTGATCCAACAGGGCTTCTCTTATGTTCTTATGTGACACAGAGTGTTGGACTGGATGGGCCATTGGCCTGATCCAACATGGCTTCTCTCATGTTCTTATGTGACACAGAGTGTTGGACTGGATGGGCCATTGGCCTGATCCAACAGGTCTTCTCTTATGTTCTTATGTGACACAGAGTGTTGGACTGGATGGGCCATTGGCCTGATCCAACAGGGCTTCTCTTATGTTCTTACATTGCCGTTCAGAGGCAGGCAATGGCAAGCAGAGAAGAATGGCAGATTAGCTTCCTAGCTAAGCTGGTGAGCTGTGACTTAGTCAGCTGTGACTTGATGGCCTGACCAGTGGTGACCCCATAGGGTTTTCAAGGCAAGAGACATTCATAGGTGGCTTGTCCTTGCCTGCCTCTGCGTCGCAACCCTGGACTTCCTTGGTGGTCTCCCATCTTGGGTATTAACCAGGAGCCCGACCCTGCTCGGCTTCTGAGATCTGACAAGATCGGGCCAGCTGGGTTCAGCCGCCACTTCACTTTAATCAGGAAGCAAAGTAAGAAAAAGCATATTGAAACCATGCCCTTGCTTGATACGATTTGTCTCTTGTCCAAGAGGAGCGGGGAGGGGATGGGGAGTCTGGCTTCTTTCCAGAGCTCTCTGGGCGTTCCTACCCACCATTCCGATCCTTGTGTTATTTATGGACCCTCTCCTGCCGTTGACGCTCTCCAGGCCCTGAGCTGCGTCTTCTCCGAGAGGCCGAGCCATTCCCCGCAACTAGGCAGCTACTCTGCCAGAGTTTTGTACAACTGATCTTCTGCAAAACTCACCTTTTTCGCTCTCTACTTGTGCCCCACAAACAGAGTGGGCCTCCTGATGGCACCTGGTTTTGGCCACTGTGCGACGCACAGTGTTGGACTGGATGGGCCACTGGCCTGATTCAGTGTGGCTCCTCTTATGGTCTGATGGTGTCTCTGTTTTTGGTGTTTTGGGGGGTGGGGGACAGTGAGAGGGCTTCTGGAGTTCTGGCACTGCTAGTGGATCTCCTGGTGGACCCTGGGATTTGGCCACTGTGTGACAGAATGTTGGTCTGGATGGGCCATTGGCCTGATCCAGCAGGGCTTCTCTTATGTTCTTATGTGACTCAGAGTATTGGACTGGATGGGCCATTGGCCTGATCCAACATGGCTTCTCTTCTGTTCTTATGTGACACAGAGTGTTGGACTGGATGGGCCACTGGCCTGATCCAACATGGCTTCTCTTATGTGACACAGAGTGTTGGACTGGATGGGCCATTGGCCTGATCCAACATGGCTTCTCTTCTGTTCTTATGTGACACAGAGTGTTGGACTGGATGGGCCACTGGCCTGATCCAACATGGCTTCTCTTATGTGACACAGAGTGTTGGACTGGATGGGCCATTGGCCTGATACAACATGGCTTCTCTTCTGTTCTTATGTGACACAGAGTGTTGGACTGGAGGGGCCACTGGCCTGATCCAACATGGCTTCTCTTATGTGAAACAGAGTGTTGGACTGCATGGGCCATTGGCCTGATACAACATGGCTTCTCTTATGTTCTTATGTGACACATAGTGTTGGACTGGATGGGCCACTGGCCTGATCCAACATGGCTTCTCTTATGTGAAACAGAGTGTTGGACTGCATGGGCCATTGGCCTGATCCAACATGGCTTCTCTTCTGTTCTTATGTGACACAGAGTGTTGGACTGGATGGGCCACTGGCCTGATCCAACATGGCTTCTCTTATGTGAAACAGAGTGTTGGACTGCATGGGCCATTGGCCTGATCCAACATGGCTTCTCTTCTGTTCTTATGTGACACAGAGTGTTGGACTGGAGGGGCCACTGGCCTGATCCAACATGGCTTCTCTTATGTGAAACAGAGTGTTGGACTGCATGGGCCATTGGCCTGATCCAACATGGCTTCTCTTCTGTTCTTATGTGACACAGAGTGTTGGACTGGATGGGCCACTGGCCTGATCCAACATGGCTTCTCTTATGTGAAACAGAGTGTTGGACTGCATGGGCCATTGGCCTGATACAACATGGCTTCTCTTCTGTTCTTATGTGACACAGAGTGTTGGACTGGAGGGGCCACTGGCCTGATCCAACATGGCTTCTCTTATGTGAAACAGAGTGTTGGACTGCATGGGCCATTGGCCTGATACAACATGGCTTCTCTTCTGTTCTTATGTGACACAGAGTGTTGGACTGGAGGGGCCACTGGCCTGATCCAACATGGCTTCTCTTATGTGACACAGAGTGTTGGACTGGAGGGGCCACTGGCCTGATCCAACATGGCTTCTCTTATGTGAAACAGAGTGTTGGACTGCATGGGCCATTGGCCTGATACAACATGGCTTCTCTTATGTTCTTATGTGACACATAGTGTTGGACTGGATGGGCCACTGGCCTGATCCAACATGGCTTCTCTTATGTGAAACAGAGTGTTGGACTGCATGGGCCATTGGCCTGATCCAACATGGCTTCTCTTCTGTTCTTATGTGACACAGAGTGTTGGACTGGATGGGCCACTGGCCTGATCCAACATGGCTTCTCTTATGTGAAACAGAGTGTTGGACTGCATGGGCCATTGGCCTGATCCAACATGGCTTCTCTTCTGTTCTTATGTGACACAGAGTGTTGGACTGGAGGGGCCACTGGCCTGATCCAACATGGCTTCTCTTATGTGAAACAGAGTGTTGGACTGCATGGGCCATTGGCCTGATCCAACATGGCTTCTCTTCTGTTCTTATGTGACACAGAGTGTTGGACTGGATGGGCCACTGGCCTGATCCAACATGGCTTCTTTTATGTGAAACAGAGTGTTGGACTGCATGGGCCATTGGCCTGATACAACATGGCTTCTCTTCTGTTCTTATGTGACACAGAGTGTTGGACTGGAGGGGCCACTGGCCTGATCCAACATGGCTTCTCTTATGTGAAACAGAGTGTTGGACTGCATGGGCCATTGGCCTGATCCAACATGGCTTCTCTTCTGTTCTTATGTGACACAGAGTGTTGGACTGGATGGGCCACTGGCCTGATCCAACATGGCTTCTCTTATGTGAAACAGAGTGTTGGACTGCATGGGCCATTGGCCTGATCCAACATGGCTTCTCTTCTGTTCTTATGTGACACAGAGTGTTGGACTGGATGGGCCACTGGCCTGATCCAACATGGCTTCTCTTATGTGAAACAGAGTGTTGGACTGCATGGGCCATTGGCCTGATACAACATGGCTTCTCTTATGTTCTTATGTGACACAGAGTGTTGGACTGAATGGGCCATTGGCCTGATCCAACATGGCTTCTCTTATGTTCTTAACCAGCCCTTTGAATCATGCCCAGAAATGGACGAGCAATTGCAGCAGATCTCTAGGTGCACAGAATCGCTACCATCCCAGGACCAGACCCTGACAGTGTCCGGGCTACACACGTTTTGGCCTATCGGGAGTCTTTGTTGCAAGGCTGTTGGGTGAAGAGCCAGTCTGGTGTAGTGGTTAAGTGCATGGACTCTTATCTGGGAGAACCGGGTTTGATTCCCCACTCCTCCACTCGCAGCTGCTGGAATGGCTTTGGGTCAGCCATAGCTCTCGGAGTTGTCCTTGAAAGGGCAGCTGCTGTAAGAGCCCTCTCAGCCCCACCCACCTCTCAGGGCATCTGTTGTGGGGGAGGAAGGGAAAGGAGATCGTGAGCTGCTCTGAGATTCAGAGTGGAGGGCGGGATATAAGTCCAATATCTTCATCTACCTAACAGGCTGTCTTTTGTGGGGGAGGAAGGGAAAGGAGATAGTGAGCCGCTCTGAGACTCTTCGGAGTGGAGGGCGGGCTATAAATCCAATGTTGTCTTCTTCTCTATTCCAATGCCGCTTTCTCTGACCTCTCCTGCAGGCTGCGGGAAGAAGGGGTGCCCTGCCCAGTGGCCAGCATCGGTTCCACTCCATCCTGTAGCCACCCCGTGACCGAGATGGCCGAACTTCAGGAAGTCCACCCCGGGAATTACATCTTTTACGGTAAGCCGAATGTGCCGTGACATTTTCCTAAATCACAAATGTAGCTTCTGGCCACCTATGGCTGTGTATGTCTGTGCGTAACTTTGCATCTCTGGGTCCTTCCTGTCCTGCCCTCCCGCAAAAGTGGAGAGGGGGCATTGGATCCTCACAACAATATGCTAGGCTAAGCGATACAACTCTCATGAGTCTCTGTGTTCTGCATTCTGTGTAGTTGTCATGGGTGGGAAGAAGACGACGACTGTAGATTTATACCCCGCCTTTCTCTCTGAATCAGAGTCTCAGAGCAACTTAAAAAGGTCAAGGTCATCCCCTGTGCAAGCGCCGGTCGTTTCCGACTCTGGGGTGAAGTCGCATCGCAACGTTTTCACGGCAGACTTTTTACGGGGTGGTTTGCCATTGCCTTCCCCAGTCATCTACACCTCCCCCCCAGCAAGCTGGGGATTCATGTGACCGACCTCGGAAGGATGGAAGGCTGAGTCAACCTCGAGCCGGGAACCTGAACCAACTTCCGTTGGGATCAAACTCAGGTCGTGAGCAGAGGGCTCCGACTGCAGTACTGCAGCTTTACCACTCTGCGCCACGGGGCTCTTCGCACCTAGTATGGAAAGGAAAGGTCCGCTGTGCAAGCACCAGTCGTTTCCGACTCTGGGGTGACGTTGCTTTCACAAAGTTTTCACGGCAGACTTTTTACGGGGTGATTTGCCCTTGCCTTCCCCTGTCCAATACATTTACAGTCAGTGTTCCCTCTAAACTGCAGAGTCTTGTGAGCAAAAACTCTACTTTGTGAGCTACTGGCCTTAAAGTTGTGAGCTCCTGCAGAAATTATTGTGCTGTGGGACTCTTTTTTCCTGAGCGAAGACAAAAGTGTGTGAGCTGGAGGCTAAAAATCTGTGAGCTGGCTCACGCTAACTCAGCTTAGAGGGAACACTGCTTACTATCGCCTTTATCTTCTCCCCCCCACAACAGGCACCCTGTGAGGTGGGTGGGGCTGAGAGAGCTCTGACAGCAGCTGCCCTTTCAAGGACAACCTCTGCCAGAGCTCTGGCTGACCCAAGGCCATTCTTCCAGCAGGTGCAAGTGGAGGAGTGGGGAATCAAACCCGGTTCTCCCAGATAAGAGAGCTCTGGCTGACCCGAGGCCATTCCAGCAGGTGCAAGTGGAGGAGTGGGGAATCCAACCCGGTTCTCCCAGATAAGAGAGCTCTGGCTGACCCGAGGCCATTCCAGCAGGTGCAAGTGGAGGAGCTGGGATCAAGCCCGGTTCTCCCAGATAAGAGAGCTCTGGCTGACCGAAGGCCATTCCAGCAGGTGCAAGTGGAGGAGTGGGGAATCCAACCCGGTTCTCCCAGATAAGAGAGCTATGGCTGACCCGAGGCCATTCCAGCAGGTGCAAGTGGAGGAGCTGGGATCAAACCCGGTTCTCCCAGATAAGAGAGCTCTGGCTGACCCAAGGCCATTCCAGCAGCTGCCAGTAGAGTAGTGGGGAATCAAACCCGGTTCTCCCAGATAAGAGAGCTCTGGCTGACCCGAGGCCATTCCAGCAGGTGCAAGTGGAGGAGCTGGGATCAAACCCGGTTCTCCCAGATAAGAGAGCTCTGGCTGACCCAAGGCCATTCCAGCAGCTGCAAGTGGAGGAGCTGGGATCAAGCCCGGTTCTCCCAGATAAGACCCCGCGCACTTAACTCTGCACAAAACTAGCTCTTCGTATCAAAATCATCATGAACACTACAACATGCAGCTCAGAAATTTAAAATAAAGGAACTGCGGCTCACTGGCAGAGCGTCGGGTTGGCATACAGAAGCTCCACTGTCTCCCTGAAGGTTCCCACGGCAGGAGCAGAGATTCGAACCCGGGTCTCCCAGACATTAGTCCAACACTCTGAACCCACCAGGGGTGGCCAACGGTAGCTCTCCAGATGTTTTTTTTTGCCTACAACTCCCATCAGCCCCAGTCATTGGCCATGCTGGCTGGGGCTGATGGGAGTTGTTGGCAAAAAAAACATCTGGAGAGCTACCGTTGGCCACCCATGGTATAAGCAATAAAGACGCCCGCTTGCCTCAACCAAACACCTACATCACCTGCACTACATCACCCTCCCCTCTCTCTCCCTCCCACCCTGCAGACGTCCAGCAGATGATGATCGGCTCTTGCCAGCTGAAGGACATCGCGGTCCGGGTGCTGACCCGAGTAATCGGCCATTACCCGCATCGGAACCAGCTGCTGGTCGACTGCGGATGGACCGGGCTCAGCCTCCACAGTCTGGGCCAGCTAACCACCGGCTACGCCCTTGTGGAGGGCCACCCCAACCTCAAGTACGTGATGCTAGCGTGGGGCTACCAGCTTCCTGCCGGGGGTTGGGGGTCCCCCAGTTTGGTGGGCCCTAACCCAATGACCGGGTCATGCCAGGGAGTTTTCAATCCCGGTGAATGCGCAGCAGGGATGGGAGCGCACGAACGCGGCCGCCACCTGGGTTTGCGCCCGGTCTCAATTAAATTGCAGCTTCTCGGGATGTCTGAAAACACGAGGCTCTGAAAACACAAACCTCCATCTTCCACGAGTGGCCAGATGTGGCTATTAGGAATGTCACCCCATCCTCCTGCAGCTCTCATGGGGGGGGGGGGTTGCATCCCAGATGTAGAAGAAGATTGTAGATTTATACCCCGCCCTTCTCTCTGAATCAGAGACTCAGAGCAGCTCACAATCTCCTATATCTTCTCTCCCCGCAACAGACACCCTGTGAGGTGGGTGGGGCTGAGAGGGCTCTCACAGCAGCTGCTCTTTCAAGGACAACTCCTGCGATAGCTATGGCTAAACCAAGGCCATTCCAGCAGGTGCAAGTGGAGAAGTGGGGAATCATATGTGGTTCTCCCAGATAAGTGTCCACGCACTTAACCACTACACCCAACTGGCTCTCTATTAGAGCTATGGCTGACCCCAGGACATTCCAGCTGCTGCAAGTGGAGGAGTGGGGAATCAAACCCGGTTCTCCCAGATAAGAGTCCACACACTTAACCACTACACCCAACTGGCTCTCTATTAGAGCTATGGCTGACCCAAGGCCATTCCAGCAGGTGCAAGGGGAGGAGTGGGGAATCAAACCCGATTCTCCCAGAAAAGAGCCAACACACTTAACCACTTGAAGAATATGACTGCAGATTTATACCCCGTCCTCCTCTCTGAATCAGAGACTCAAGAGCTGCTCACAATCTCCTATAACTTCTAACCCCACAACTGACACCCTGTGAGGTGGGTGGGGCTGAGAGAGCTCTTACAGCAGCTGCCCTTTCACGGACCACTCCTGCGAGAGCTATGGCTGACCCCAGGACCTTCCAGCAGCTGCGAGTGGAGGAGGGGAGAATCAAACCCGGTTCTCCCAGATAAGAGTCCGCACACTTAACCACTACACCAAACTGGCTCTCTATTAGAGCTCTGGCTGACGCAAGGCCATTCCAGCAGGTGCAAGGGGAGGAGTGGGGAATCAAACCGGGTTCAGCCAGATAAGAGTCCGCGCACTTAACCACTACACCCAACTGGCTCTCCCTCCCCACCTTGTCTCACCTGTATCCTCATTGCAAAAGCTTCTTCGAGGCTGTAAATTGAGCAGGGGAAGTTATTGCAGCAGGACCCCTGATGAGCAAAAGGGGCGCTGATAAGGGGGAGCAGTGGGATTCTCTGGCTTGCATGGGAAGGAAACCCACAAGTAGGTTCCATAGGGCATGCCCAGTTCCTTCTCTTCCTCCTTCGCAGGCTGGTGGGGATGACACAGGAGCATGGAAGGATTGAGCCGGTCACCGGGAAGCTGGATTGGGCCCAGTTCCCCTTGGGAAGCCTCCTGGCTTTGATCCCTTACCACGTAAGTATTGTTCTTGTGGTTGCTGGCCTCCGGGTGGGCCCAGATATCTCGCACTATTATAGTTGATCTCCAGACAACCAAGATCGGTTGCCCTGGAGAAAAGGGCTGCTTTGGAGGGTGGGCATCCAAAGAACATCAGAAGAGCCCTGCTGGGTCAGACCGGTGAGGGTTCCTCTAGTCCACCATCCTGCTTCACACAGTGGCCGCCCACAACAACAGGGCAGAGAGGCTGAGGCCTTCCCCTGAGAAGAACATCAGAAGAGCCCTGCTGGGTCAGACCACGGAGGGTCCATCTAGTCCAGTATCCCATCTCACACAGTGGCCAGCCAGTTCCTCTGGAGGGCCAACAACAGGGCAGAGAGGCTGAGGCCTTCCCCTGAGGAGAACACCAGAAGAGCCCTGCTGAATCAGACCAGTGAGGGTCCATCTAGTCCAGCCTCTTGTCTCACACAGTGGCTAGTCAGTTCCTCTGGAGGGCCAACAACAGGGCAGAGAGGCTGAGGCCTTCCCCTGAGAAGAACACCAGAAGAGCCCTGCTGAATCAGACCAGTGAGGGTCCATCTTGTCCAGCCTCCTGTCTCACACAGTGGCCAACCAGTTCCCACCTCAAACAGTGGCCAACCAGTTCTTCTGGAGGTCCAACAACAGGGCAGAGAGGCCGAGGCCTTTCCCTGAGAAGAACCTCAGAGGAGCCCTGCTGGATCAGACCAGTGAGGGTCCATCTAGTCCAGCCTCCTGTCTCACACAGTGGCCAACCAGTTCTTCTGGAGGTCCAACAACAGGGCAGAGAGGCCGAGGCCTTCGCCTGAGGAGAACATCAGAAGAGCCCTTCTGGATCAGACCAGTGAGGGTCCATCTACTCCAGCCTCATGTCTCACAGAGAGGCAAATGAGTTCCTCTGGAGGGCCAACAACAGGGCAGAGAGGCCGAGGCCTTCCCCTGAGAAGAACATCATTTGAGCCCTGCTGGGTCAGACCTGTGAGGGTCTACCTAGTCCAGCCTCCTGTCTCACACAGTGGCCACCCAGTTCCTCTGGAGGTCCAACAACAGGGCAAAGAGGCCAATCCTCCAGGAGCTTACGAGGCTCTTTTTTGAAAGCTCTTGGAGGATTGGCTCCATCAGGGAGGTGTGGCCTAATATGCAAAGGAGCTCCTGCTAGAATTCCACCCCTGCCCGTAATCACCTTTCCCTCGCCCCTGGGCGCCACCAGCTGTGCTCACTCCTGCCTCGAGCAGCCCTTATCGTCTCCCCTTGCCAGCCATTTTGCAGCTATTTTTAATGTTGCGTTTCCTCTCTGTCCCCAACAGGCCTGTGCCACAGCGGCTATGCACCCCACTTACTACGTCCACGTCAAAGGCCAGGTGGTGGCCACGTGGACGCCGGTCCGAGGATGGTAGGAAGGCTTGAAGGAGAGCGCTTTTGACTGGGCCACAAGGAGGCGGTTTCCGAAGAAAGGTGGACGTGGCCTCCAGGCGCAGCCTTGTCGGGGGGCTGGTGGCCAGGCTGATGGGAACCAGCAAAAATTCTATTAGCGTCAAATCTTTGATTCGTAAGAATGGCGAGGTTGTCCCTTGCTTTTGCATCCGGGCGGTCTAGGAACCCATCCTGTGCTGCTCTAGCACACCGCCTCCGAACAGGAAGTAGATTAATGTTCTCGGATACAAAGTTAATAACATGATGATTCAAAAGACGTCTTAATGAATGGGCCCTGGGTAGCCCAGCAAGCCCAGTCTCATCACATCCCAGAAGCTATGCAGGGCCGACCCTGGAAAGTACTTGGAAAGATGTTCCCCAAGGAATACCAGGTCTGGGATGCAGAGGCAGGCAATAATAATAATAAGAAGAAGATATTGGATTTATATCCCGTTTGGATTTATATCCCGGAGTTCAAGTGGGGTGGAAGTTTCTGGGGATGGGGAGTTTCAGGGGTCACTGGGCATGTGGGGGTGGGGAAGATATTTTTGAAGTTCCTGCATTGTGCAGGGGGTTGGACTGGATGACCCTGGAGGTCCCTTAAAATTCTGTGATTTTATGATTCTGTGAAACTGAAATTGTAAATCATGATTGAATAGCATTGAAGTGGCAAAAATTAAATGCTTTCCGCTCTCTCTTTGTTTTCTTTTATTCCTAAATTTAATCAAAATTGGGAGCTGTGTGGTGGCGGAATAATAAGCTGACAATAAAATGAGAGGTACATGAAGTGCATTCTTTAAAACCCTCTGTGGCTTGGGACCGGGATATCTGAAGGAACTTCATCTCTTCCTGACTGTCCCACCAATCAAAGACACTCGTCTGGTGAGCCCATGAGACAGGGCCTTTTTGTTGGCAGCCGCATGGTTATGGAACAAGCTCCCCCAGGGAGGTGCACCTGACTTCCAGTTTTCAGGAATAAATGAGGAAGAAACAGTTGAGAAATTGGCAAAAATAGACAAAAAATGGGCACAATGCAAAATTATAATTACAGTGACAACAAATTAATACATTAATAAAGTCTCTCCTAAATGCTGATAGCAAAAATATCTCTTCAAGCCTTTATAATTGGTATCCAAAACATAGTCTTCCAACTCTTTCTTTTCTCTGCAAGAAGCCAAACAGCAAGCCTATAATCCCTGGGGACCAATTTCAATGTTACACATCTTCCCCAGCCACGGGCTTCCCCGCACCTTTTCCGTTTGCAGGCAGCTTTTCCCACCAATATCCAGAAAACAATTTCCAAAAGAGAATGATTATTTCTGAAGCGGAACACCAGTCCAATAATTTCCCTCGACTATCCTTCCTACAACTTCCGCATTGGATTAATTTACGAGCGGTCCCAAATCGTTAGTTTTAATATCGTATTTTGTGTATTCTTTTTTTTTTTACACATTTTATTGTGTTTACTGTTTAATTCCTTTGGAGCCCTCCCTTTTAGCCCAAAGGGGATCCACAGCAGTTTACATCATTCCCTTCTCTTCCAGTTTTGCCCTCGACGACAACCCTGTGGGGTAGGTTAGGCTGAGAGGATGGGACTGGTCCAGGGTCCCCTAGCGAGCTTCAGTGGCACAGGTGGAGATTTTGTTGCACATAGACGAAGTCCCCTTCTTCCCAAAAAAGGACTTCCCCTAACAACAGATGTGCAGAGGAGCTGATGTGCAGATCTCTTTATTAAGAACTGAAGTCCTTTCCGCGGCCTCACATTATCATACCCGCCTGAACAGAGAAGCTATTGAGATTTACAAACACCAGCACAACTTTAACAGAAAGGAAGAAGGCATTTCCATCCACCAGTCTTGGTATCCAGCTCTGCAAAACACCCTACAGATTATAAATTGCAGAAATTCACAGAACAACCAGTACATTCCACAGAACAATCAGCACAGTCAACAACCATCTTCCTTTTCTTCACACCCCTTCCAACCCTCCCAGCAATCAACACAGAACAATGGTCACATTCAACAGCCAGTTTCCTTATCACTACCTTTCCAGGAAGCCCCACCAAACAATGGGCACATCCGCAAACCTATTGCCCTTTCACCACACCCCCTCCAGCCTAGAAATAGCAGCTCTCCAGCAGCCCTGGCCTCACTCAATGCACAGCAGCCAAGAAGGGCAGAGCGCCTGCTCCGGCTGCAACGCCACTGAGGATGTTCTCCGCAGCCGAGAACGAAACGCCTGGAAGAAAAACTTTCTCCAGTAGAACACGGCACTTGAGCCCGAAAGATTCTACAAACCCTGAAGGGAATTCAGTTGATCGGCTACAGAGTTCTCGCTTCCAGCAATTTGTGGTATCCCATTGACTTAGAAGAAGCCCATCTCTCTCAGAATGGGGCAATCCCTTAGGGAGTTCTTTGTTCTCTACTCCCAGTCTCCCGTCTTCCTGGCATCTAGAATCTGCACGGAACTTTGTGGTCAGGTGTCCCTTTAAAATTGTGCAGATGGCTTGGTTCCAGAGAACGTGTAAGTAAGTACAATCTCTACTTTGCGGGCGTGAGGGCTTCTTCAGGCTAGGGGTCCTTCCTGAGGTAGGGAGAAAAGGGCAACTAGAATGATTCAAGGTTTGGAATACTTTCCCTATGAAGAAAGGCTAAAACGCTTGGGGCTCTTTAGCTTGGAGAAACGTCGACTGCGGGGTGACATAGAGGTTTACAAGATGATACATGGGATGGAATAAGGAGAGAAAGAAATCCTTTTCTCCCTTTCTCACAATACAAGAACTCGTGGGCATTCAATGAAATTGCTGAGCAGTCAGGTTAAAATGGATAGAAGGAAGTACTTCTTCACCCAAAGCATGATTAACATGTGGAATTCACTGCCACAGGAGATGGCAGTGGCTATAAGCATAGCCAGCTTCAAGAGGGGATTGGATAAAAATATGGAGCTGAGGTCCATCAGTGGCTATTAGCCACAGTGTATATATATATATATATATTGGCCACTGTGTGACACAGAGTGTTGGACTGGATGGGCCATTGGCCTGATCCAACATGGCTTCTCTTATGTGACACAGAGTGTTGGACTGGATGGGCCATTGGCCTGATCCAACATGGCTTCTCTTATGTTCTTATGTGACACAGAGTGTTGGACTGGATGGGCCATTGGCCTGATCCAACAGGGCTTCTCTTATGTTCTTATGTGACACAGAGTGTTGGACTGGATGGGCCACTGGCCTGATCCAACAGGGCTTCTCTTATGTTCTTATGTGACACAGAGTGTTGGACTGGATGGGCCATTGGCCTGATCCAACAGGGCTTCTCTTATGTTCTTATGTGACACAGGGTGTTGGACTGGATGGGCCACTGGCCTGATCCAACGGCTTCTCTTATGTTCTTATGTGACACAGAGTGTTGGACTGGATGGCCCATTGGTAAGGTAAGGTAAGGTAAAATTTTATTTGTATCCCGCCCTCCCCGCCTAGGCAGGCTCAGGGCGGCTAATCCAACATTGGCCTGATCCAACAGGGCTTCTCTTATGTCCTTATGTTCTTTCCTTATCAGAGGATGCTAACAGAACTCTGATAACTCCATTTTGCTAGAGAAGAGGCTTCCTTTTGGTGCTTACCAAAAACTCTTTGTCCCCAGACCACTAGGCTTAGAATCCATAGGAAAAGGTACTAAATACTTCAAAGCAAACCCTGCAAATGTACAAAGCAGGAGTCAAGTGTCACCTTTAAGACCAACCCATTTTTGTTTAGAACGTAAGCTTTTGAGTGCTCGTAAGCCCACTTCATCAGACCAGGAATCCAGCACAGTGAGCAAAGCCATACAGAGCTGAGCAGAGCCATACAGAGCTGGTAAGCAGTGGCCCAGAATGCAACATGGTGCAGATTTCGGAACCAATGACGGCGAGTATTGACATACTCAAAATAGGGATATTGGCTGTATAGCTCATTACATATGCTTTACCCATTTTCACTATATTTTATTGTATTCCTTTTTCTTGTGGCAAACTAGAATTATGTTTTCATGTTAAAAAGTAAATTAGGTGGACAAGAACATCACTGTCCGATGTATTTCTCTTTTAGCTGTATTGACACACTCAAAGAGGGACTTTGGTTGCTTATCCCATTACATATATTGAACCCATCTCCCATTGTCATTGACAGACAGTCTCACATTTTGACATAGTACTGTTTTGTTGCTTTCGCATGCTCCTGCTACTCCGATCAAAGGTTTGCTCAATTGGTTAATTTTACTATTCTGTCATTGTACCCTTTCACATTCTAAACCACTGCCTACCAGGTAATTCTACTTCACTGTCATTGGTTCTGAAATCTGCACCATGTTGCATTCTGGGCCACTGCCTACCAGCTCTGTACGGCTCTGCTCAGCTCTGTATGGCTTTGCTCCCTGTGCTGGATTCCTCGCCTGATGAAGTGTGCTTAAGAGCGCACGAAAGCTGACGTTCTAAATAAAAACAGGTTGGTCTTAAAGGTGACACTTGACTCCTGCTTTGTACATTTGCAGGGTTTGCTTTGAAGTATTTAGTACCTTTTCCTATGGATTCTAAGCCTAGTGGTCTGGGGACAAAGAGTTTTTGGTAAGCACCCCTTGACTCCTGCTTTGTTCAACTGCTTCAGACCGACACGGCTGCCCGCTTGGATCTACCTGCAAATATAATACTTTGAATATAATGTTAAGACAGGTTGGTACAAATTTGAATTGACATTCTACGGTTTGAACCCGGGTCCCCCAGATCCTAGTCCTACGCCACACTGGCTCTCAGAGTGAGCCACCTGGAACTCCATAAGGAAGAAAAGCAGCTTAATAAATGAATGACTCTACAAGTCGAAGTCAAGGAAAGGGGTAACCAATCTCTTTCTTCCAAACGTCCATTCTCTTTTAAGGGCCCTGCAGAGAGCCAGTTTAGTGTACTGATTAGGTGTGCAGCCTCTTATCTGCGAGAACTTGAGTTTGATTCCCACTCCTCCACTTGCAGCTGCTGGAATGGCCTTTGATCAGCCATAGTTCTCACAGGAGTTGTCCTTGAAAGGGCAGCTTCTGGGAGAGAAGAAGAAGACTGCAGATTTATACCCCGCCCTTCTCTCTGAATCAAAGACTCAGAGCGGCTTACGATCTCCTATATCTTCTCCCCCCACAACAGACACCCTGTGAGGTGGGTGGGACTGAGAGGACTCTCACAGCAGCTGCCCTTTCAAGGACAACCTCTGCCAGAGCTATGGCTGACCCAAGGCCATTCCAGCAGGTGCAAGTGGAGGAGTGGGAAATCAAACCCAGTTCTCCCAGATAAGAGTCCATGCACTTAACCACTACACCCAACTGGCTCTCTATTAGAGCTATGGCTGACCCAAGGCCATTCCAGCAGGTGCAAGTGGAGGAGTGGGAAATCAAACCTGGTCCTCCCAGATAAGAGTCCGCACACTTAACCACTACACCAAACTGGCTCTTTTAGCCCCACCTACCTCACAGGGTGTCTCTTGTGGGGGGAGAAGATATAGGGGATTGTAAGCCGCTCTGAGTCTCTGATTCAGAGAGAAGGGCAGGGTATAAATCTACAGTCATCTTCCAGGTCTTGTGATCCAGAGAGTGCTCTCTGTTGGACCCAGCGTTCCCTCCAAGCTGAGTTAGCGTGAGCTAGCTCACACACATTTAGCCTCCAGCTCACACATTTTTGTCTTCACTCTGGAAAAATGACCCCCAGGGCACAATCGTTTATGCAGGAGCTCACGATATTAATGCCAGGAGCTCATAAAGTAGAATTTTTGCTCACAAGACTCTGCAGCTTAGAGGGAACATTGTTCAGGACATGGAAGCAAATCCTCCTCAGGTAACAGCCCTTACCTCTGAGTAAGCCTGGGCAGATGTGGGCCAAGGTGTCACCCAATGGCACCTTCATTCCACACCCTCTCCTGGGGCATCAAAGGAACCATCCTTGTGAGAAAGTTGTTGTTGAAAGCATCTGGCATTCTGAAAAGCCGTGGATGAGTCAGAAACATTGTGGAATTTTGCGTGCCAGAGCGGATCGAAGGTGCCGTGAACCAGGAGCCCGTCATTTCTTTGGAGACAGATCGAGACGGGCAGCCATGTTTGTCTGTCTGTAGCAGCAGAAAACTGGAGAGGACTCTCGAGAGTCCTTTGGACTGCAAGAAGTTCCAATCAGTCAGTCCTAAAGGAAATCAAGACCAGCTATGCGTGCGTTCTCAAAGGAAGAGACAGCCTGGTGGATGGTGTGCCTCCATGCTTTGCGATCTGAGGCTAGGTCAGACCACTGGTGATGGTTGATGCGACAGGTGCCCAGGGATTTCTTCAAGGAGTCCTTGTACCTCTTCTTTGGTGCCCCTCTATTTTTCTTTTTGTCTTGAGGACAAAAGGAGATTGAGGAAGAATCGCACTGCTACAGCACCAACCCCAAATCAGACTTTTCCCTGCAGCCACTGTGGCCGGATCTGCCTGTCCCGCATTGGTCTTGTCAGCCACCAGCGAGCCTGCAGCAGACGTGGACTACTGCACCCTTCTTAAATCTTCATTCGCGAAGTCAAGCCGAGAGAGAGAGAGAGAAAGGAAATCAGCCCGGGCTGTTCCCTGAAAGGTCAGATACTGCGAAGCTGAAGCTCAAATACTTTTGGCCACCAAATGAGAAGGGAGCACTCGCTGGAGAATATAATAATAATAATAATAATAATAATAATAATAATAATAATAATAATAATAATAATAATAATAATAATAATAATAATAATAATAATAAGTTTTATTTATTCCCCGCCCTCCCCGCCGGGGCAGGCTCAGGGCGGCTTACAATCTGTCATGATATAGTATCATGATATGACAATACAGGTAAAATCAATACACAATATAAATACAAATACAGATACAAATATAAATTAATGTTAAAAAGCTAAAACTATATGGTGGTGCTACAGTCTCTATTTATACAGGCAGCGTAATATGCAGTCTGGTCACGTCTTGAAGGCTTCTTGGAAGAGGACGGTTTTGCAGGCCCTGCGGAACTGGTTGAGGTCCCGCAGGGCCCGCACCTCCTCCGGTAGCTGATTCCACCATTGGGGCGCTTCTATGGAGAAGGCCAGCTCCCTAGTTGTTTTAAGTTTGGCCTCCTTAGGCCCAGGGATTTCCAAAAGATTTTGTGAACTGGAACGCAGTGCCCTCTGGGGAACATATGGAGAGAGGCGGTCCCTGAGGTAGGCAGGTCCTTGGCCAGAAGCCCCTGATGCTGGGAAAGATTGAAGGGAAATGAAGAAGGGAAAGAATGAGATGGTTAGAAAGTGTTATGGATGCAACGGGCATGAATTTGAGCCAACTTAGAAGAGCCCCGTGGCGCAGAGTGCTAAGCTGCAGCCCAAGCTCTGAGTTCGATCCCAGCAGAAGCTGGGTTCTGGTAGCCGGCTCAAGGTTGACTCAGCCTTCCATCCTTCCAAGGTCAGTCAACTGAGTACCGAGCTTGCTGGGGGGAAAGTGTAAAAGACTGGGGAAGGCAATGGCAACCCACCCTGTGAAAAGTCGGCCATGAAAACATTGTGCAACATCACCCCAGAGTTGGGAACGACTGGTGCTTGCACAGGGGACTACGTTTTTTTAGGAGGACGGTGGAAGACAGGAGGGCCTGGTGTGATGTGGTCCACGGGGTTGCAAAGAGTTGGACTCGACTGTGCGACTGAACAACAATAAATGCAGTAGAAAAGAGGCAGATTCCAGGAGAAGAACTTCCAAGACTTAACGTCGTTTGTGACAAGTAGGAACTTTCATGAAGAAGCGAGCAGTTGCTCAGGAAAGTTTGTCCCTTGCCATCAATTTTGTTAGTCTTTAAGGCATGGATGTCCAACATGTGGTCTGGGGGCCCCCAGAGAGCTCATAAGAACATAAGAGAAGCCATGTTGGATCAGGCCAATGGCCCATCCAGTCCAACACTCTGTCACACAGTGGCCAAAAAAATTATATATACACACATATATATACACACTGCGACTAATAGCCACTGATGGACCTCTGCTCCATATTTTTATCTAACCCCCTCTTGAAGCTGGCCATGCTTGTAGCCGCCACCACCTCCTGTGGCAGTGAATTCCACATGTTAATCACCCTTTGGGTGAAGAAGGACTTCCTTTTATCTGTTCTAACCTGACTGCTCAGCAATTTCATCGAATGCCCACGAGTTCTCCTATTGTGAGAAAGGGAGAAAAGGACTTCTTTCTCTACTTTCTCCATCCCATGCATAATCTTGTCAACCTCTATCATGTCACCCTGCAGTCAACATTTCTCCAAGCTAAAGAGCCCCAAGCGTTTTAACCTTTCTTCATAGGGAAAGTGTTCCAACCCTTTAATCAGGCCCCTGAGCAACTGGCTGTCATCTGCTTCTTTGTCCCTCTCTCTTGCTTCCTTCTGCATAACAATTTGCTTTGCCAGGCTTGCTCAGTCGCACTGGAGTTACAGAGCAAAACCTCTGTTTTCTCCATTGGCTGAGGCTCCTCCCTTGGGAAGGAAGTGCGGGGGAGGCAGAGCTTGTTTTTCCAGACTCTCTCAATCTCACAACAGAGCTACTGAGCCAAGCCTCTCTTCTGTTGGCTGAGGCTCCTCCCAACACCCCAGTCCCCTGGGGAAGGGAGAAAAGAGCCAGAGCTTCCTTTGCCCAGTTCCCTGGATAGCACAGGAGAGATACAAAGAAGCACCTTTTAAGACCAACAAGTGCTAATGTTTTAAGCATGTTTTAAGTTTTAAAAAAAATATCTTTAATAGTGTTTGTCTATGTCCTTGATATCTCTGCCACCTAATCTTAAGAAATAAGAGCCGGATGGCGCAGAGTGGTAAAGCTGCAGTACTGCAGTCCTAAGCTCTGCTCATGACTTGAGTTCAATCCCGGCAGAAGCCGGTTCAGGTAGCTGGCTCCAGGTTGACTCAGCCTTCCAGCCTTCCGAGGTCGGTAAAATGAGTCCCCAGCTTGCTGGGGGGGAAGTGTAAAAAGACTGGAGAAGGCAATGGCAAAACACCCCGTAAAAAGTCTGCTGTGAAAACGTTGTGAAAGCAACGTCACCCCAGAGTCGGAAACGACTGGTGCTTGCACAGGGGACCTTTCCTTTTCCAATCGTAAGTACACACACAGCCCGGCTTAACGTGACATGGCCCGGCCCAACAAGTTCTCGTGTATGTGAGTCCCGGTCCTCACAATAGATGAGTTCAACACCCCTACTGGACTCTTGCTCTTTTGGACCGTTATTTCTAAGAACATAAGAACAAAAGAGAAGCCATGTTAGATCAGGCCAATGGCCCATCCAGTCTAACACTCTGTGTCACACAGTGGCAATTTTACACACACACACACACACTGGCTAATAGCCACTGATGGACCTCTGCTCCATATTTTTATCTAAACCCCTCTTGAAGGTGGCCATGCTTGTGACCACCGCCACCTCCTGTGGCAGTGAATTCCACATGTTAATCACCCTTTGGGTGAAGAAGTACTTCCTTTTATCCGTTTTAACCCGTCTGCTCAGCAATTTCATCGAATGCCCACGAGTCCTTGTATTGTGAGAAAGGGAGAAAATGACTTCTTTCTCTGCTTTCTCCATCCCATGCATTATCTTGTAAACCTCTATCACGTCACCCCGCAGTCGACGTTTCTCCAAGCTAAAGAGCCCCAAGCGTTTCAACCTTTCTTCATAGGGAAAGTGTTCCAGCCCTTTAATCATTCTAGTTGCCCTTTCTGTGTGATTGTGAGGCAGGGTGATTGGAAGGCAACCGGAAGCAGAAGAACAGACCCTTAGTCTGATCCAGCAGGACTCTTTTTTTTTTTTTTTAATGCTGGCCCATCCTTTGGTTCACAGGGAGTGGAGAGAGAGATTAGGAGGCAGAGAGCAATCTGTTAAAAGGAACTGCAATCCCAATAAGAAAGGGATCTGTGGACTTGAAAGGGATCCAGTCCTAGGATCGTAAAATTCTATTGCCCCGTCCGGCTAGGTGGGGGGAGGCAGATAAGACGGAGCCCTCCTTTGATCTTCCTCCCTGACCCCTTTGAAGTTCCTCCCCGCCCTCCCACCACCGAAGCAGGAAGACAGAAAGCTGTTGGTTGTTTCAACACCTGGAGCTAAATGGGAGGGGGATGCAGGTAAATGGGACATCAGGTTGAAGGAGAGGAGGGAAAAGGGATTGTGGAAGCACATGTTGCTAGGGGTTTTTTTTTTCAAATTCCAAGTATTTTTTTAATCTGCTGTGTGGAATTCCTAAAGAAATACCGTTTTTTTTTTAATCTTATGGAATCAGGTTATAAACAAGCATAAATACTTACATACGTACAATAAAATAGCTAGTAAGAATTTTAAGTTATATAGATGTGTCTAGATATGTAGACCATTTTCTATCCAAGGTGAAGACAGGATTAAAGTTAAGGCAATAATTCCTGCATCAAAATACAGTCAATCTAATTGAACCCCTATTGTCACTGAACTATTAAGGAAGCATTGCTAAGAATTCTTAACTGCCTCAATGATTTTTATGCTAACTATTACAGATTATTCCAAAAATTACTATCGAGTAATTACTATTAGGTGTGATCCACGACTAACACAGCAAAAGAAAAGGAAGGTAGAAAAAGAGAGAGATAAAAAAGTACTAGTAAAAGGAAAAGAAACAAAAAACAAAACTGAAGACAAATATTAAAAAAGTATAAGAGTTGGGAGTGAGCAGTGAAGTGAAGTTTGCGGATGACACTCAATTGTTCATGGTGGTGAGAACCAGAGAGGATTGTGAGGAACTCCAAAGGGATCTGTTGAGGCTGGGTGAGTGGGCGTCAACGTGGCAGATGCGGTTCAATGTGGCCAAGTGCAAAGTAATGCACATTGGGGCCAAGAATCCCAGCTACAAATACAAGTTGATGGGGTGAGAACTGACAGAGACTGACCAAGAGAGTGATCTTGGGGTCGTGGTAGATAACTCACTGAAAATGTCAAGACAGGGTGCGTTTGCAATAAAAAAGGCCAACGCCATGCTGGGAATTATTAGGAAGGGAATTGAAAACAAATCAGCCAGTATCATAATGCCCCTGTATAAATCGTTGGTGTGGTCTAATTTGGAGTACTGTGTGCAGTTCTGATCGCCACACCTCAAAAAGGATATTATAGCATTGGAGAAAGTCCAGAAAAGGGCAACTAGAATGATTAAAGGGCTGGAACACTTTCCCTATGAAGAAAGGTTGAAACGCTTGGGACTCTTTAGCTTGGAGAAACGTCGACTGCGGGGTGACATGATATAGGTTTACAAGATAATGCATGGTATGGAGAAAGTAGAGAAAGAAGTCCTTTTCTCCCTTTCTCACAATACAAGAACACGTGGGCATTTGATGAAATTGCTGAGCAGACAGGTTAAAACGGATAAAAGGAAGTACTTCTTCACCCAAAGGGTGATTAACATGTGGAATTCACTGCCACAGGAGGTGCTGGTGGCCACAAGCATAGCCACCTTCAAGAGGGGTTTAGATAAAAATATGGAGCAGAGGTCCGTCAGTGGCTATTAGCCACAGTGTGTGTATATATATAAAAAATTTTGCCACTGTGTGACACAGAGTGTTGGACTGGAGGGGCCATTGGCCTGATCCAACAGGGCTTCTCTTATGTTCTTATATGACACAGAGTGTTGGACTGGATGGGCCATTGGCCTGATCCAACAGGGCTTCTCTTATGTTCTTCTGTGACACAGAGTGTTGGACTGGATGGGCCACTGGCCTGATCCAACATGGCTTCTCTTATGTGACAAAGAGTGTTGGATTAGATGGGCCATTGGCCTGATCCAACATGGTTTCTCTTATGTGACACAGAGTGTTGGACTGGAGGGGCCACTGGCCTGATCCAACATGGCTTCTCTTATGTTCTTCTGTGACACAGAGTGTTGGACTGGAGGGGCCATTGGCCTGATCCAACAGGGCTTCTCTTATGTTGTTATGTGACACAGAGTGTTGGACTGGATGGGCCACTGGCCTGATCCAACAGGGCTTCTCTTATGTGACACAGAGTGTTGGACTGGATGGGTCACTGGCCTGATCCAACATGGTTTCTCTTATGTTCTTATGTGACACAGAGTGTTGGACTGGATGGGCCATTGGCCTGATCCAACAGGGCTTCTCTTATGTTCTTCTGTGACACGGAGTGTTGGACTGGATGGGTCATTGGCCTGACCAAACATGGCTTCTCTTATGTTCTTATGTGACACAGAGTTTTGGACTGGATGGGCCACTGGCCTGATCCAACATGGTTTCTCTTATGTTCTTATGTGACACAGAGTGTTGGACTGGAGGGGCCACTGGCCTGATCCAACATGGCTTCTCTTATGTTCTTATGTGACACAGAGTGTTGGACTGGATGGGCCACTGGCCTGATCCAACATGGTTTCTCTTATGTTCTTATGTGACACAGAGTGTTGGACTGGAGGGGCCACTGGCCTGATCCAACATGGTTTCTCTTATGTTCTTATGTGACACAGAGTGTTGGACTGGAGGGGCCACTGGCCTGATCCAACATGGCTTCTCTTATGTTCTTCTGTGACACAGAGTGTTGGACTGGATGGGCCACTGGCCTGATCCAACATGGTTTCTCTTATGTTCTTCTGTGACACAGAGTGTTGGACTGGATGGGCCACTGGCCTGATCCAACATGGTTTCTCTTATGTTCTTATGTGACACAGAGTGTTGGACTGGAGGGGCCACTGGCCTGATCCAACATGGCTTCTCTTATGTTCTTATGTGACACAGAGTGTTGGACTGGAGGGGCCACTGGCCTGATTCAACATGGCTTCTCTTATGTTCTTCTGTGACACAGAGTGTTGGACTGGAGGGGCCACTGGCCTGATCCAACAGGGCTTCTCTTATGTTCTTCTGTGACACAGAGTGTTGGACTGGAGGGGCCACTGGCCTGATCCAACAGGGCTTCTCTTATGTTCTTCTGTGACACAGAGTGTTGGACTGGAGGGGCCACTGGCCTGATCCAACATGGCTTCTCTTATGTTCTTCTGTGACACAGAGTGTTGGACTGGATGGGCCACTGGCCTGATCCAACATGGTTTCTCTTATGTTCTTATGTGACACAGAGTGTTGGACTGGAGGGGCCACTGGCCTGATCCAACATGGCTTCTCTTATGTTCTTATGTGACACAGAGTGTTGGACTGGAGGGGCCACTGGCCTGATTCAACATGGCTTCTCTTATGTTCTTCTGTGACACAGAGTGTTGGACTGGAGGGGCCACTGGCCTGATCCAACAGGGCTTCTCTTATGTTCTTCTGTGACACAGAGTGTTGGACTGGAGGGGCCACTGGCCTGATCCAACAGGGCTTCTCTTATGTTCTTCTGTGACACAGAGTGTTGGACTGGAGGGGCCACTGGCCTGATCCAACATGGCTTCTCTTATGTTCTTCTGTGACACAGAGTATTGGACTGGAGAGGCCACTGGCCTGATCCAACAGGGCTTCTCTTATGTTCTTATGTGACACAGAGTATTGGACTGGAGGGGCCATCGGCCTGATCCAACATGGCTTCTCTTATGTTCTTATGTGACACAGAGTGTTGGACTGGATGGGCCATTGGCCTGATCCAACATGGCTTCTCTTATGTTCTTATGTGACACAGAGTATTGGACTGGAGGGGCCATTGGCCTGATCCAACATGGCTTCTCTTATGTTCTTCTGTGACACAGAGTATTGGACTGGAGAGGCCACTGGCCTGATCCAACAGGGCTTCTCTTATGTTCTTATGTGACACAGAGTATTGGACTGGAGGGGCCATCGGCCTGATCCAACATGGCTTCTCTTATGTTCTTATGTGACACAGAGTGTTGGACTGGATGGGCCATTGGCCTGATCCAACATGGCTTCTCTTATGTTCTTATGTGACACAGAGTATTGGACTGGAGGGGCCATTGGCCTGATCCAACATGGCTTCTCTTATGTTCTTATGTGACACAGAGTGTTGGACTGGAGGGGCCATTGGCCTGATCCAACATGGCTTCTCTTATGTTCTTATAGAAGGTCAAGATATTCTGGTTTGTGTGGCGTCGTCTTGCTAGTGTTGATGCATTTTAAATTCAATTCCTTTGTAATCTTCACCATATTTTTAATTACTCCAGTGTTTGTTTGTTTTTACAGGTATGTAGCCGTGTTGGTCTGAAGCAGTGGAACGAAGTTTGAACCCGGTGGCACCCTTAAGGCCAACAAATGTTTATTATTCCCTGAATAAAACTTGGGATATCTGAAAGGTGCCACTGGTCTCGAATTTTGGCCTTTAAAAAAAAAAATGCACTGCCCTCTGGAACCTGATTGGGTGGCACAGAAATGTTTTAAATAACACATATTTAATGTATTTAATTCATGTGCGCCCTGCCTTTCTGCCCAATGGAGACCTAAAGCAACTTACATTGTTCTCCTCTAGCTTTCCTCACAACAGCCATGGCCTTCCTCTGCAGAGCCTTCCTTGGTGGTCTCCCATCCAAGACTTAAGGCGTCCCCAGCAAGGGACCTTCAAGGCAAGGGAGAAGCAGAGGTGGTTGGCCATGGCCTTCCTCTGCAGAGCCTTCCTTGGTGGTCTCCCATCCAAGACTTAAGGTGTCCCCAGCAAGGGACCTTCAAGACAAGGGAGAAGTAGAGGTGGTTGGCCATGGCCTTCCTCTGCAGAGCCTTCCTTGGTGGTCTCCCATCCAAGACTCAGGATGACCCCAGCAAGGGACCTTCAAGGCAAGGGAGAAGTAGAGGTGGTTGGCCAGGGCCTTCCTCTGCAGAGCCTTCCTTGGTGGTCTCCCATCCAAGACTTAAGGTGTCCCCAGCAAGGGACCTTCAAGGCAAGGGAGAAGCAGAGGTGGTTGGCCATGGCCTTCCTCTGCAGAGCCTTCCTTGGTGGTCTCCCATCCAAGACTCAGGATGACCCCAGCAAGGGACCTTCAAGGCAAGGGAGAAGCAGAGGTGGTTGGCCATTGCCTTCCTTGGTGGTCTCCAATCCAGGTACCAACCTACTTAGCTTCTGAGATCTGAAAATTAGGCTACACCACGCTGCCTTCCCATCCCACACTAAAATCAATGAAATTAAACAAGGGCACGAAACTGCAACCAGACAGCTGCAATTAGGCTTTTAAAAAAAATCACTGAATCAGATTCTCCGACAAAGACACAACATTACAGGAGAAAGAGCCGGTCGCTGAAGGTGGAAGTAAAAAAGGCGTGGCTCATACCAGAAAGAGGATTAAGCCTTTCTGGTTTGTGTGGCGTCGTCTTGCTAGTGTTGATGCATTTTAAATTCAATTCCTTTGTAATCTTCACCATATTTTTAATTACTCCAGTGTTTGTTTGTTTTTACAGGTATGTAGCCGTGTTGGTCTGAAGCAGTGGAACGAAGTTTGAACCCGGTGGCACCCTTAAGGCCAACAAATGTTTATTATTCCCTGAATAAAACTTGGGATATCTGAAAGGTGCCACTGGTCTCGAATTTTGGCCTTTAAAAAAAAAAATGCACTGCCCTCTGGAACCTGATTGGGTGGCACAGAAATGTTTTAAATAACACATATTTAATGTATTTAATTCATGTGCGCCCTGCCTTTCTGCCCAATGGAGACCTAAAGCAACTTACATTGTTCTCCTCTAGCTTTCCTCACAACAGCCATGGCCTTCCTCTGCAGAGCCTTCCTTGGTGGTCTCCCATCCAAGACTTAAGGCGTCCCCAGCAAGGGACCTTCAAGGCAAGGGAGAAGCAGAGGTGGTTGGCCATGGCCTTCCTCTGCAGAGCCTTCCTTGGTGGTCTCCCATCCAAGACTTAAGGTGTCCCCAGCAAGGGACCTTCAAGACAAGGGAGAAGTAGAGGTGGTTGGCCATGGCCTTCCTCTGCAGAGCCTTCCTTGGTGGTCTCCCATCCAAGACTCAGGATGACCCCAGCAAGGGACCTTCAAGGCAAGGGAGAAGTAGAGGTGGTTGGCCAGGGCCTTCCTCTGCAGAGCCTTCCTTGGTGGTCTCCCATCCAAGACTTAAGGTGTCCCCAGCAAGGGACCTTCAAGGCAAGGGAGAAGCAGAGGTGGTTGGCCATGGCCTTCCTCTGCAGAGCCTTCCTTGGTGGTCTCCCATCCAAGACTCAGGATGACCCCAGCAAGGGACCTTCAAGGCAAGGGAGAAGCAGAGGTGGTTGGCCATTGCCTTCCTTGGTGGTCTCCAATCCAGGTACCAACCTACTTAGCTTCTGAGATCTGAAAATTAGGCTACACCACGCTGCCTTCCCATCCCACACTAAAATCAATGAAATTAAACAAGGGCACGAAACTGCAACCAGACAGCTGCAATTAGGCTTTTAAAAAAAATCACTGAATCAGATTCTCCGACAAAGACACAACATTACAGGAGAAAGAGCCGGTCGCTGAAGGTGGAAGTAAAAAAGGCGTGGCTCATACCAGAAAGAGGATTAAGCCTTGCAATTAAGTTTCAATTATTTTTTGGGGGGGGGGGAGGACTGTTGACAGGGAACCCCAGCAGCTACAGATGTGAATAGGTGCCTTTTCCCCCCCAATTAACATTTTTATTAAACTTTCTTTAGCCTTGATACAACAGTCCTTTAAACCTTGAACGTTACAGAACAGAAGATTTAGTATAGTAACAGGTATGCCTGTCTAATGTATCGAATTTAACCATTCACATTTGCAGTATTTTGTGAAAACAGTAGGGTGAAAATAATTTTGAATTGCTTAACTTAGCTTAAGATCTACCTAGAAAATAGTAAAGTAACGAAAAAGATACATATTTCCTAAAAGTATATTGAAGATATTGGATTTATATCCCGCCCTCCACTCCGAAGAGTCTCAGAGCGGCTCACAATCTCCTTTACCTTCCTCCCCCACAACAGACACCCTGTGAGGTAGATGAAGATATTGGATTTATATCCCGCCCTCCACTCCGAAGAGTCTCAGAGCGGCTCACAATCTCCTTTACCTTCCTCCCCCCCACAACAGACACCCTGTGAGGTAGATGAAGATATTGGATTTATATCCCGCCCTCCACTCCGAAGAGTCTCAGAGCGGCTCACAATCTCCTTTACCTTCCTCCCCCACAACAGACACCCTGTGAGGTAGATGAAGATATTGGATTTATATCCCGCCCTCCACTCCGAAGAGTCTCAGAGCGGCTCACAATCTCCTTTACCTTCCTCCCCCCCACAACAGACACCCTGTGAGGTAGATGAAGATATTGGATTTATATCCCGCCCTCCACTCTGAAGAGTCTCAGAGGGGCTCACAATATCCTTTACCTTCCTCCCCCCACAGCAGACACCCTGTGAGGTAGATGAAGATATTGGATTTATATCCTGCCCTCCACTCCGAAGAGTCTCACAGCGGCTCACAATCTCCTTTACCTTCCTCCCCCACAACAGACACCCTGTGAGGTGGGTAGGGCTGGAGAGGGCTCTCACAGCAGCTGCCCTTTCAAGACAACCTCTGCCAGAGCTATGGCTGACCCAAGGCCATGCTAGCAGGTACAAGTGGAGGAGTGGGGAATCAAACCGGTTCTCCCAGATAAGAGTCCGCACACTTAACCACTACACCAAACTGGCTGAATGATTGGTACATAAAATGACTTGGTATAATCTCCTGTTGAGTTAAAAAGGTAACTATTGTGACCGGAGGGATTACAATCTTTTTCTCATAAGATGACAAAGCAGAGGTGTTATAACAACCAAAGGCAATTTTACTATAAGTGAAATGTTCCCAAATTTTGTCATACCAGTTGTTGGGTATAGGTATGCATTCTTCCTTCCATTTTTTCGCAATTGAAGTCTTCGCTATTGAGAACAACAGAACAACCACTTATTTGTTGTTTCTGTCAATATTTTTAGTATGCCATAAGTGTCTTAAGGAGCTGTGCTTTGCAGAAGTTCAAGGAGACCTTGAGAAAGAAATTGAATAAAGCGGGAGTCAAGTCCACCTTTTAGACCAACCGAGTTTTATTCAGAACGAAAGCTTTCGTGTGCTCTCTAAGCACGCTTCACCAGACGAAGGGATCAGGTATTGTGGGCTGAAATGCACGCAGTCTGTTGAAATAAAAATCAACAAACTGTATGCATTTCAGCCCACAAGGCCCGATTCCCTTGTCTGATGACGCGTGCTTAGAGAGCACACGACAGCCTACGTGCTGAATAAAACTTGGTTGGTCTTAAATGTGCAGCTTGACTCCTGCTTTGTTCTACTCCTTCAGACCAACATGGCTGCTGCCCGCTTGGATCTCTCTTGAAAAGAAAGGTGGTGAAGGCAGCATTTTCCTGCACGGAGAAACAGCCCAACATATCCTGGGGCAGGAGTCTAAAAATTCCACATGGCACACTTGCCTGCTAAGGTTGCCAGTTCTGGGTGGGGAGTTTCCTGGAGACGTTGGGGGTGGATCCAGGGGAGGGTGGCACCTGGGCCTAAATGCTTCTTCAATTATAATTGGAGAGCCAGTTTGGTGTCGTGGTTAAGTGCGCGGACTCTTATCTGGGAGAACCGGGTTTGATTCCCCACTCCTCCCCTTGCAGCTGCTAGCATGGCCTTGGGTCAGCCATAGCTCTAATAGAGAGCCAGTCTGGTGTAGTGGTTAAGTGCATGGACTCTTATCTGGGAGAACCGTGTTCGATTCCCCACTCCTCCACTTGCAGCAGCTGGAATGGCCTTGGGTCAGCCAGAGCTCTAATAGAGAGCCAGTTTGCTGTAGAGGTTAAGTGTGCGGACTCTTATCTGGGAGAACTGGGTTTGATTCCCCACTCCTCCACTTTCACCTGCTAGCATGGCCTTGGGTCAGCCATAGCTCTAATAGAGAGCCAGTCTGGTGTAGTGGTTAAGTGCACGGACTCTTATCTGGGAGAACCCGGTTCGATTCCCCACTCCTCCACTTGCAGCAGTTGGAATGGCCTTGGGTCAGCCATAGCTCTAATAGAGAGCCAGTTTGGTGTAGTGGTTAAGTGCACGGACTCTTATCTGGAAGAACCGGGTTTGATTCCCCACTCCTCCACTTGCAGCTGCTGGAATGGCCTTGGGTCAGCCATAGTTCTAATAGAGAGCCAGTTTGGTGTAGTGGTTAAGTGCATGGACTCTTATCTGGGAGAACCGGGTTTGATTCCCCACTCCTCCACTTGCAGCTGCTGGAATGGCCTTGGGTCAGCCATAGCTCTAATAGAGAGCCAGTTTGATGTAGTGGTTAAGTGCATGGACTCTTAGCTGGGAGAAACGGGTTTGATTCCCCACTCCTCCACTTGCAGTAGCTGGAATGGCCTTGGGTCAGCCATAGTTCTAATAGAGAGCCAGTTTGGTGTAGTGGTTAAGTGCATGGACTCTTATCTGGGAGAACCGGGTTTGATTCCCCACTCCTCCACTTGCACCTGCTGGAATGGCCTTGGGTTAGCCATAGCTCTCGCAGACTTGTCCTTGTCCTTGAAAGGGCAGCTTCTGGGAAAGGTCTCTCACCCCCACCCACCTCACAGGGTGACTGTTGTGGGGGAGGAAGATAAAAGGAGATTGTAAGCCACTCTGAGTCTCTGATTCAGAGAGAAGGGCGGGGTATAAATCTGCAGTCCTCTTCGATAATAAAACCTTACTCCCATCGTACTTTTAAAAATGACTTCCTCCTCTGTGGCCACAGAGGCGGGATGAAGATTTCCATCTGTCTGCTTGATATGTTTGGGTTATTTTCCCATATATTAGAATATTCGAAAGTTTGTCAAATCTTAAGAGTTCAGCAAAAATCTAACTGGGGGTTTGAATAATGGAGCCCAGAAGTGAGGTTTCTTTGTTTGTTTGTTTTTTTTGGGGGGGGGAGTGTTTCAGAAAGAAAGAGCACAATAAAATGTAGAGGTCCCAGAGCTCTGTTCCTGTAAGCTCCTGCCCCAAATGAGACCTGGAAGTTGTACATCTCCCATTCCTTCCTTTGCGCCACGCACTGGGTAACTTCTCTAGCCGGCTGGGCAAACCACTTCGCTTTTTCTCTTTGCAGACAGATCCCAGTGGGCAGCCCTGTTGGTCAGAAGCGGTTGAACAAAGCAGGAGTCAAGTCTCACCTTTAAGACCAACCCAGTTTTATTTAGAAGGTAAGCTTTCGCATGCTCTCTAAGCAGTCGTCATCTGACGAGGTGACCAGGTATTGTGCTTAGTGAACATAAGAACATAAGAGAAGCCGTGCTGGATCAGGCCAATAGTCCATCCAGTCCAACACTCTGTGTCACAGAAGAACATAAGAGAAGCCATGATGGATCAGGCCAATAGTCCATCCAGTCCAACACTCTGTGTCACAGAAGAACATAAGAGAAGCCCTATTGGATCAGGCCAATGGCCCATCCAGTCCAACACTCTGTGTCACTTAAGAACTTAAGAGAAGCCCTGTTGGATCAGGCCAGTGGCCCATACAGTCCAACACTCTGTGTCACATAAGAACATAAGAGAAGCCATGTTGGATCAGGCCAATGGCCCATACAGTCCAACACTCTGTGTCACATAAGAACATAAGAGAAGCCATGTTGGATCAGGCCAATGGCCCATCCAGTCCAACACTCTGTGTCACAGAAGAACATTAGAGAAGCCATGATGGATCAGGCCAATGGCCCATCCAGTCCAACACTCTGTGTCACAGAAGAACATAAGAGAAGCCATGATGGATCAGGCCAATGTCCCATCCAGTCCAACACTCTGTGTCACAGAAGAACATAAGAGAAGCCATATTGGATCAGGCCAATGGCCCATCCAGTCCAACACTCTGCGTCACATAAGAACAAAAGAGAAGCCATGTTGGATCAGGCCAATGGCCCCTCCAGTCCAACACTCTGCGTCACATAAGAACATAAAAGAAGCCATGTTGGATCAGGCCATTGGCCCCTCCAGTCCAACACTCTGTGTCACATAAGAACATAAGAGAGGCCATGTTGGATCAGGCCAATGGCCCATCCAGTCCAACACTCTGTGTCACATAAGAACATAAGGGAAGCCATGTTGGATCAGGCCAATGGCCCATCCAGTCCAGCACTCTGTGTCACATAAGAACATAAGAGAAGGCCTGTTGGATCAGGCCAATGGCCCCTCCAGTCCAACACTCTGTGTCACATAAGAACATAAGAGGAGCCATGTTGGATCAGGCCAATGGCCCATCCAGTCCAACACTGTGTCACACAGTGGCCTATACACCCACACACACACAGTGGCTAATAGCCACTGATGGACCTGTGCTCCATATTTATAAGATATTGCTTGGAGAGCACACGAAAACTGACGTTCGAAATAAAACTTGGTTGGTCTTAAAGGTGCCCCTTGACTCCTGCTTTGTTCAGCTTTTTCTCTTTGTCCCTCCAAAGCCCCACAGAGCCTCCTCCGCCCCCCCATCTCCGGCAGCCTGTTTTGCCTGAATGTCAGGGTTGCCAGCGCATAAGGTTATCTTTGCAAAATTGCCTTGGGAGGAGAGGGGTGGGGTGGGGGGGAGGAATTGCAGGCTTCCTGCTCTTTTCAGGCCCAGCTGGGATGTCAAGGAGATCAAAGGCGTCTGCCTGCTGCTACTGTTCATCTGGCGGGGTTAATATACCCCCTTGGCCTGTGTGGATTCTAGGATGGGGTGGAGGGGGAGGGGGATCAGAGAGGAGCAGGCATGACAGAACAAGGGAACGGAAGGGGGAGGGAAACCCCTCTTTATCGAGAGGAGTGCTATTTACGCAACAGAGCTGTTGTACAACCGGCTTGGCTGGTATCCACACACTTCTCCCCCAAACGCGGCTCTTTCTTCTGGCCTGCTCCCAAAACCCCTCTGGCCTTAAAGAAACCTGCCTCTTCTCTTGCCTTCTTTGGCTTATGGTGTTTTCCTAGAGCGGGGGTGGACAAACTGCGGCTGGGGAGCCAGATGTGGCTCTTTCACACATAGTGTGGCTCTTGAAACCCCCACCGCCCCGTCGGCTGCCTTGGAAGGAGGCGTTTGTCTCTTTAAATAGCTTCTCGAAGCCAGCCAGCGGCTTGGAAAATACATTTAAGGATAAAGTTGCTTTCTTTCCACCTCTCCCTCCCCTCATCCATCTTCCTGTGGGGGAAGGAGATAAAGGAGATTGTAAGCCACTCTGAGACTCTGATTCAGGGAGAAGGGCGAGGTATAAATCTGCTGTCTTCTTCCCCTTCCTTCCTTCCTTCCTTCCTTCCTTCCTTCCTTCCTTCCTTCCTTCCTTCCTTCCAAGAGAAGCCATGTTGGATCAGGCCAATGGCCCATCCAGTCCAGCACTCTGTTTCACATAAGAACATATGAGAAGCCATATTTGATCAGGCCAATGGCCCCTCCAGTCCAACGCTCCATGTCACATAAGAACATAAGAGAAGCCATATTGGATCAGGCCAATGGCCCCTCCAGTCCAACACTCTGCGTCACATAAGAACATAAAAGAAGCCATGTTGGATCAGGCCAATGGCCCCTCCAGTCCAACACTCTGTGTCACATAAGAACATAAGAGAAGCCATGTTGGATCAGGGCAATGGCCCCTCCAGTCCAACACTCTGTGTCACATAAGAACATAAGAAAAGCCATATTGGATCAGGCCAATGGCCCCTCCAGTCCAACACTCTGTGTCACATAAGAACAAAAGAGAAGCCATGTTGGATCAGGCCAATGGCCCCTCCAGTCCAACACTCTGTGTCACATAAGAACATAAGAAAAGCCATATTGGATCAGGCCAATGGCCCCTCCAGTCCAACACTCTGTGTCACATAAGAACAAAAGAGAAGCCATGTTGGAATCAGGCCAATGGCCCCTCCAGTCCAACACTCTGTGTCACACAGTGGCCAATATATGTGCGTGTGTACACACACACGTACATATACACAAATATACACAAATATATATATATATATATATATATATATATATATATATATATATATATATATATATATATATATATATATACACTGTGGCTAATAGCCACTGATGGACCTCTGCTCCATATTTTTATCCAATCCCCTCCTAAAGCTAGCTATGCTTGTAGCCACCACCACCTCCTGTGGGGCAGTGAATTCCACATGTTAATCACCCTTCCTTCCTTGCAGCTCTCAAACAGCTGTCGTTCATGTCTTGTGGCTCTCAAACATCTGACATTTACTCTGTGTGGCTCTTCTGCTAAGCAAGTTTGGTCACCCCTGTCCTAGAGGGACAAGCAAGACCAGGAGTCTCTGTTCCAAGGAGCTTACAGTCACAGAGGCAATGTGGAACAGAGAGAATAGAGGAAGAAGGAGACCAAGAAGAAAAGAAAATAGAAGAAGACATTGGATATATATCCCAGCCTATACTCTGAATCTCAGAGTCAGAGAGCGGTCACAATCTCATCTACCTCCCCCACCCCATAACAGACACCCTGTGAGGTGGGTGGAGCTGAGAGAGCTCTCCCAGAAGCTGCCCTTTCAAGGACAACCTCTGCCAGAGCTATGGTTGACCCAAGGCCATTCCAGCAGCTGCAAGTGGAGGAGTGGGGAATCGAACCCAGTTCTCCCAGATAAAGAGTCCACACACTTAACCACTACACCAAACTGGAGTTGTCAACTCCAGCTTGGAAAATCCCTGGAATTTGGGGGTGGAGTCTGAGAGAGAGCAGGCTTCTTCAAGGGGAGGAATCTCGGCAGCATATAGCAGCATATAGAGTCCTCGAGTCCACCCAGCAAAGCCGTCAGTTTCTCCAGGGAAATTGACCTTGGTCATCTGGAGATAATTTTGGGAGGTCTTCCAACCCCATCTGGAGCTTGGCAACCCAGTGTGCCTGGGAATTAAAGAAAGGCCCAGAAGAGCACAACCCGCACGGTTCAGCCAAAAGCAGGTGAAGAGGCCTTGAGCGGCTGGTGTGTGCCGATTTCTGACACACCATCTAAGTGTGCACATTTGGAAGACAGATTGCTGGCATTCGAAATCTGGCAATCTAAGAAGAGGGTTGCTGGAGTGTTGATACGACAAAAATTGTGGCAGGGAGGTGAAGCTTCCTTTTAAAACACCCTGTAGGGCCATATAGCTAGTTTCCACCTTTCCCTTCATTTCAATGCAACTGCCATAGAACAGGGGTGGCCAATGGTAGCTCTCCAGATGTTTTTTGCCTATAACTCCCATCAGCCCCAGCCAGCATGGCCAATGGCTGGGGCTGATGGGAGTTGTAGGCAAAAAAACATCTGGAGAGCTACCGTTGGCCACCCATGCCATAGAAGATCCTCCTGCCAGTTTTGACCCGTGTTCCCTAGTGTTCCCTAGCTCCCTGTTTTTTAGCCTCTAGCTCATACATCTTTGGCTTGGCTCATGAAAGATGGCCCCGGATCAGACAAATTTACGCACTAGCGAAATCACTGACAACTTTAACGCCAGTAACTCATGAAGTAGAATTTTTTTGCTCCAAGACTCCACACAGCTTACAGGCAATATTCGTTATGACATAGCCAGGCCCGGCACATAAGAACCTCAGGCCCAGAACATAAGAACCAGCCCTGCTGGATCAGACTGATGGTCCATTTAGTCCAGCCTCCTGTCTCACACGGGGGCCAGCCAGTTCCTCTGGAGGTCAACAATAGGGCACAGAGGCTGAGGCCTTCCCCCGAGAAGAACATCAGAAGAGCCCTGCTGGATCAGACGAGTGAAGGTCCATCTAGTCCAACATCCCATCTCACACAGTGGCCAACCAGTTCCTCTGGAGGGCCAACAACAGGGCACAAAGGCTGAGGCCTTCCCCTTAGAAGAACATCAGAAGAGCCCTGCTGGATCAGACCAGTGAAGGTCCATCTAGTCCAGCATCCCATCTCCTACAGTAGCCAACCAGTTCCTCTGGAGGGCCAACAACAGGGCACAGAGGCTGAGGCCTTCACCTGAGAAGAACATCAGAAGAGCCCTGCTGGATCAGACCAGTGAAGGTCCATCTAGTCCAGCATCCCATCTCCTACAGTGGCCAACCAGTTCCTCTGGAGGGCCAACAACAGGGCAGAGAGGCCGAGGCCTTCCCCTGAGAAGAACATGAGAAGAGCCCTGCTGGATCAGACCAGTGAAGGTCCATCTAGTCCAGCATCCCATCTCCTACAGTGGCCAACCAGTTCCTCTGGAGGGCCAACAACAGGGCAGAGAGGCCGAGGCCTTCCCCTGAGAAGAACATCAGAAGAGCCCTGCTGGATCAGACCAGTGAAGGTCCATCTAGTCCAGCATCCCATCTCCTACAGTGGCCAACCAGTTCCTCTGGAGGGCCAACAACAGGGCAGAGAGGCTGAGGCCTTCCCCTGAGAAGAACATCAGAAGAGCCCTGCTGGATCAGACCAGTGAAGGTCCATCTAGTCCAGCATCCCATCTCCTACAGTGGCCAACCAGTTCCTCTGGAGGGCCAACAACAGGGCAGAGAGGCTGAGGCCTTCCCCTGAGAAGAACATCAGAAGAGCCCTGCTTGATCAGACCAGTGAAGGTCCATCTAGTCCAGCATCCCATCTCCTACAGTGGCCAACCAGTTCCTCTGGAGGGCCAACAACAGGGCACAGAGGCTGAGGCCTTCACCTGAGAAGAACATCAGAAGAGCCCTGCTGGATCAGACCAGTGAAGGTCCATCTAGTCCAGCATCCTGTGTCACACAGTGGCCAGCCAGTTCTTCTGGAGGGCCAACAACAAGGTGTAGAGGCCAAGATATTCCCTGATGTTGCTTCCTGGCCCAGGGATTCAGCGATTGACTACCTCTGAACATGGAGGTTCCCTTTAGTCACCATAGTGAGTAGCCACAGATAGACTTCTCCTTCCTTAATCTATCTAGTTCCCTTTCAAAGCTCTTCATAATTTAGAGATGCCATGACATCATATCCAGATGGAGAGCCAGTTTGGTGGAGTGGTTAAGTGTGCTGACTCTTATCTGGGAGAACCGGGTTTGATTCCCCACTCCTCCACTTGCATCTGCTGGAATGGCCTTGGGCCAGCCATAACTCTGGCAGAGGCTGTCCTTGAAAGGGTAGCTTCTGGGAGAGCTCTCTCAGCCCCACCTACCTCACAGGGTGTCTGTTATGGGGGGTGGAGGTAGATGTCCTTGAAAGGGCAGTTGTCCTTGATAGGAGTTGTCCTTGAAAGGGCAGCTTCTGGGAGAGTTCTCTCAGCCCTACCCACCTCACAGGGTGTCTGTTGTGGGGGAGGAAGGTAAAGGAGATTGTAAGCCACTCTGAGAGTCAGGGTGAAGGGCAGGGTATAAATCCAATTTCTTCTTCTTCCTCTTCTCTTTCTGGCTGTGGAGCTGGTTTCTGTTTTGACCTCCCCCAAAGTCACACTTTCAGGTAGGTCTCCACCCCCCCTTTGTTTCCCAGCATCAGCTCCTCCCCCCAAGATCTCGACATTCAATGACAGCTTGTAAAAAATGTTTATGGAGGGTTCTGTCTCCTGCCCCCCCACAGCTCCATCCCTTTGTCCCCCTGTTACAAGAAGGGGGCTATGAAAACCAGCCCTTCCTGGATTGGGGGGGTGGGGGAGAAATCGGAGGCTGGGAGAGATCAAGGGAAGGGGAAGAAAGACCTGTGAGATCAGATCCCTGGGGCTAGGGGATGCCCTGTAATGCTCCCTCCCCAGCCCATAACCAAAGACACTGGGGTATCTAGTATCTACCTCTGCTCTGGATTTCTCTGTTGAAAACTCTACTGCTGGGACTATCGGTTATGGTCCCACTCCTTGCCTGTGGGGCAAAAAGTCCAGTCTGCGCTGGATTCCTCGTCTGATGAAGTGTGCTTAAGAGCACACGAGGGAAAGGATAGGTCCCCTGTGCAAGCACCAGTCATTTCCGACTCTTTTTTGTGGGGTGGTTTGCCATTGCCTTCCCCAGTCATCTACGCTTTCCCCCCAGCAAGCTGGGGACTCCTTTGACCGACCTCGGAAGGATGGAAGGCTGAGTCAACCTGGAGCAGGCTACCTGAATCCAGCTTCCGCCGGGATCGAACTCAGGTCGTGAGCAGAGAGTTCAGACCACAGCACTGCAGTACTGCTGCTTTACCACTCTGCGCCACGGGGCCGCTGAAGAGCACACGAAAGCTTGTTCTAAATAAAAATTGGTTGGTCTTAACGGTGCAACCTGACTCCTGCTTTGTTCAAGCACTCCCTCGGACGGCAACATCCAGATGGGTAAAGGGAGAGAGGTCACTTGTAGACTAAACACAGCACAGGACCGCATTCCTGTGATTACTGTATAGTTTTAATGCTAAAATTTTTTAAGGTTTTTAGGTTTTTAAATGCTTGATTTTAAATGTAATTACGTTGTTCTGATTTTATTGTTTTACTGTTTATTGTAAGCCGCCCTGAGCCACTCGTGGGAAGGGCGGGATATAAATCCCGGAATGAATGAATGAATGAATGAATGAATGAATGAATGAATGAATGAATAAATAAATAAATAAATTCCTGCGAGTTCCTGCTTTTAAAAAAGCCCTGAAAATGACCGAAGAACTAAGAATGCATTGAAACAAAATCATACAAATATGTTCAACAGAAGACTAAATAGCAATAGGAAAAGGAGAGGTCCCCTGTGCAAGCACCAGTCGTTTCCGACTCTGGGGTGACGTTGCTTTCACAATGTTTTCATGGCAGACTTTTTACCATTGCCTCCCCCAGTCTTTTACACTTCCCCCCCAGCAAGCTGGGGACTCATTTGACCGACCTCGGAAGGATGGAAGGCTGAGTCAACCTCGAGCCGGCTACCTGAAGACTCAGCTTCCGCCGGGGATCGAACTCAGGTCGTGAGCAGAGCTTAGGACTGCAGGACTGCAGCTTTAACACTCTGCGCCACGGGGCTCATTCAAATAGCAGTACCAATTCCCCAAGTTTCACCGTTCCATCAAGGGAACCCCAATGAACAGGCGGTCGACTTGATTATTCCTGCTTCGGATCCCCTTCTAGCATCGGGGGCTCCAACCACATCTCTCAACCGAAGGCAAAAGCTCAGGAAAAAATATCGAAGTGTTTCTGGTGCATCAATAACTTGCAAAAAGCTGCAAAACCCACAAGATTCTTTTTCGGTGCATCCAAAGACTGCACATAGAATTCCCAATGGACAAATGGGACAGAAAAGTCTCCAGTAAGATTTCAAAATGGCCCTAAACTCCAAAAGACTCAAAACTCCAAAAGGCTCAAGTCTGAGATAACTTCTCTTGAGAGAACAGGTCTGAGAGAATTGTGACAGACACAAGAACATAAGAGAAGCCATGTTGGATCAGGCCAATGGCCCATCCAGTCCAACACTCTGTGTCACACAGTGGCCAAAAGAATTATATATATATACACACTGTGGCTAATAGCCACTGATGGACCTGTGCTCCATATTTTTATCTAAACCCCTCTTGAAGGTGGCTATGCTTGTGGCCGCCACCACCTCCTGTGGCAGTGAATTCCACATGTCAATCACCCTTTGGGTGAAGAAGTTCTTCCTTTTATCTGTTTTAACCCGATTGCTCAGCAATTTCATTGAATGCCCACGAGTTCTTGTATTGTGAGAAAGGGAGAAAAGTACTTCTTCCTCTGCTTTCTCCATCCCATGCATTATCTTGTAAACCTCTATCATGTCACCCCTCAGTTGACGTTTCTCCAAGCTAAAGAGCCCCAAGCGTTTTAACCTTTCTTCATAGGGAAAGTGTTCCAAACCTTTAATCATTCTAGTTGCCCTTTTCTGCACCTTTTCCAATGCTATAATATCCTTTTTTGAGGTGTGGTGACAAGAATTGCACACAGTACTCCAAATGAGACCGCACCATCGATTTATACAGGGGCATTATGAAACTGGCTGATTTGTTTTCAATTCCCTTCCTAATAATTCCCAGCATGGCGTTGGCCTTTTTTATTGCAATCGCACAATGTCTTGATATTTTCAATGAGTTATCTACCATGACTCCAAGATCTCTCTCTTGGTCAGTTTCTGCCAGTTCACAACCCATCAACTTGTATTTGTAGCTGGGATTCTTGGCCCCAATGTGCATTACTTTGCACTTGGCCACATTGAACTTCATCTGCCACGTTGACGCCCACTCACCCAGCCTCAACAGATCCCTTTGGAGTGCCTCACAATCCTCTCTGGTTCTCACCACCCTGAACAATTGAGTGTCATCTGCAAACTCAGCCGGCTGCACGCGTCATCCAAGCCTGATTCTTTGGCAAGGCCGAAAATGCCCTGCAAGATTTAAAAACTTTTTCCCCCCTGGCTATTCTCAAGATCCTGTTGCCAAGAAAGCACCGTTGTTTAAGCGCCTTTGCTTTGGTTACCTTTTTTACACTTGGCGTAAAACAGCAGCGATAGGATCGGTCTCCTTCAAACAGTTGCCCTGTCAGCAGCAAAGGGGGTTGTGCTTTTGGCATGCACACCTCATCAGGGAATCGTCAGCAGCCGCCACGATTCAATGCAGGGAGCCAGAGACAGGCTCAACGTCACACTCAAAACCCAACTGCATCAGGGACCTGCCAGTCCAGGGTTGCATCCGGAGATCGCCCAGTATCTATACTTTGGAAAAAGTGCAGAAAAGGGCAACTAGTATTATTCAAGGGTTGGAACACTTCCCCTGTGAGGAAAGGCTGAAATGCTTGGGGCTCTTTAGCTTGGAGAAACGTCGACTGCGGGGTGACATGATAGAGGTTTACAAGATAATGCATGGGATGGAGAAAGTAGAGGAAGAAGTCCTTTTCTCCCTTTCTCACAATACAAGAACTCGTGGGCATTCAATGAAATTGCTGAGCAGTCAGGTTAGAACGGATAAAAGGAAGTCCTTCTTCACCCACAGAGCGATCGACACGTGGAATTCACTGCCACAGGAGGTGGTGGTGGCTGCAAGCACCTAACAAACCACCAAAGAGGCAAACCACCTAACAGGTGTGTCAAACATGCAGTTCGGGGGCCAAATTAGGCCCCCTGAGGGCACCTATCAGTCCCCCGAGTAACTGGCTGTCATCTGCTTTCTTCTCCCTATATCTTGCTTCCTTCTGCATAACAGCTTGCCTTGCAAGGCTTGCTCAATTGCACAGGAGCTACAGAGCAAAACCTCTATTTTCTCTCTTGGCTGAGGATCCTCCCTTGGGAAGGAAGGGGGGGAGGAATAGCTTGTTTGCCAGGCTCTCTCAGTCGCACAGTAGAGCTACTGAGCCTAGCCTCTCTTCCTTCTATTGGCTGAGGCTCCACCCCCCAGTCGCCTGGAGAAGGAAGGAAAGAGCCAGAGTTTCCTTTGCCCAGTTCCCTGGATCCCAGGGGAGAAATACGAAGAAAGCATCTTGAAGTCCAATGAGCGCTAACGTTTTAAGCATGTTTTAAGTTTTTTTCAAAAAAAATATTTGTGTTTGTCTGCATTCTTTATAAAATTTGTATCTCTGCTACCTAATCTTAAACAGGTGCACACATGGCCCGGCTCAACCTGGCCTGGCCCAACAAGATCTCATTTATGTCAAATCCGACCCTCATAACTAATGAATTTGACACCCCTGCTAAGAACATAAGAGAAGCCCTGTTGGTTCAGGCCAGTGGCCCATCCAGTCCAACACTCTGAGTCACATAAGAACATAAGAGAAGCCATGTTGGTTCAGGCCAGTGGCCCATCCAGTCCAACACTCTGAGTCACATAAGAACATAAGAGAAGCCATGTTGGATCAGGCCAGTGGCCCATCCAGTCCAACACTCTGTGTCACATCAGAAGCCATGTTGGATCAGGTCAATGGCCCATCCAGTCCAACACTCTGTGTCACATAAGAACATAAGAGACGCCATGTTGGATCAGGCCAATGGCCCATCCAGTCCAACACTCTGTGTCACATAAGAACATAAGAGAAGCCATGTTGGTTCAGGCCAGTAGTCCATCCAGTCCAACACTCTGTGTCACACAGTGGCCAAAAAAGCAGGTGCCATCAGGAGGTCCGCCAGTGGGGCCAGGACACTAGAAGCCCTCCCACTGTTGCCCCCTCCCAAGCACCAAGAATACAGAGCATCCCTGCCCCAGACAAAGAGTTCCATCTATACCTTGTGGGTAAGAGCCACTGATGGCCCTCTGCTCCATATGTTTATCCAGTCCCCTCTTGAAGCCGTCTATCCTTGTAGCCGCCGCCACCTCCTGCGGCAGTGAATTCCACGTGTTAATCACCCTTCGGGTGAGGAAGGACTTCCTTATATCCATTCTAACTCGATCGCTCAGCAATTTCATTGAGTGCTCCTGGACTCTTGCTACAGTCCAGGGGTGGCCAAACATGCCTCACGTAAGAGCCGCATAGAATAAACGTAAGATGCTTGAGAGCCTCACGACACGGTGTTCGAGAGTCACAAGACAGGAGAGAAGGCAAACAGATGTGGGGGAGAGATGAAAGGAAAGCAACTTTAACTAAATGCATTTTCCGAGCCGCTGGCTGGCTAGGAGAAATGATATAAGGAGAGAAATGCCTTCCCCAAGCTGGCCAACAGGGTGGTGGGGACTTTTGAGAGCTACACAACATGTGTGAAAGAATCACATGTGGCTCCCGAGCCGCAGTTTGGCCGCCACTGCTACAGACTCACAGTGCAACCCATCTTGGGTTTGGTGTAGTGGTGAAGTGTGCGGACTCTTATCTGGGAGAACCGGGTTGGATTCCCCACTCCTCAACTTTCACCTGCTGGAATGGCCTTGAGTCAGCCATAGCTATCTCAGGAGTTGTCCTTAAAAGGGCAGCTGCTGTGAGAGCCCTCTCAGCCCCACCCACCTCACAGGGTGTCGGTTGTGGGGAGAAAAGATATGGGAGATTGTAAGCCATTCTGAGTCTCTGAATCAGGGAGAAGGGCGGGGTATAAATCTGCAATTCTTCTTCTAAGGAGAGCCAGTTTGGTGTAGTGGTTAAGAGTGCAGTCTCTTATCAGGGAGAACCAGGTTTGATTCCCCACTCCTCCCCTTGCTCCTGCTAGCATGGCCTTGGGTCAGCCATAGCTCTGGCAGAGGTTGTCCTTGAAAGGGCAGCTGCTAGGAGAGCCCTCTCCAGCCCCACCCACCTCACAGGGTGTCTGTTGTTGGGGAGGAAGGGAAAGGAGATTGTGAGCCGCTCTGAGACTCTTCGGAGTGGAGGGTGGGATATAAATCCAATATCTTCTTCTTCTTCTTGATCTCTCTCTCTTTTTTTTTTTTTACCCAGGCTTATTAGCAATAGAATAATTAGCTGACATTCTCACATTCTGACATATTACTGTTTTATTGGTTTCCCACGCCAATGCAACCCAGATCAAAGGTTTTTCTGCATTTGTTGATTTTACTATTCTGCTATCAGGATTTTGACTTTGCACCACTTTGCATTCTAAACCCTACCAGCTACATGGTGCTCTGCGTACTGTACCTCATTCCTCGTCTCGAGAAGTGTGCTTCTTGCGCACGGAAGCTTACGTTCTGAATAAAACCCTGTTGGTCTTAAAGGTGGCGTTTGACTCCCTCTTTGTCCTACTGCTTCAGACCAACAAGGCTGCCCACTTGCATCTATTATGAATAAAAGTTTGTTGGTCTTAAAGGTGCCACTTTAAGACAGCCAGTTTGGTGTCGTGGTTAAGTGTGAGGACTCTTATCTGGGAGAACTGGGTTTGATTCCCCTCTCCTCCACTTGCAGCTGCTGAAATGGCCTTGGGTCACCCATAGCTCTAATAGAGAGCCAGTTTGGTGTAGTGGTTAAGTGCACGGACTCTTATCTTGGAGAACCGGGTTTGATTCCCCACTCCTCCACTTGCACCTGCTGGAATGGCCATGGGTCAGCCAGAGCTCTAATAGAGAGCGAGTTTGGTGTAGTGGTTAAGTGTGAGGACTCTTATCTGGGACAACTGGGTTTGATTCCCCACTCCTCCACTTGCAGCTGCTGAAATGGCCTTGGGTCAGCCATAGCTCTAATAGAGAGCCAGTTTGGTGTAGTGGTTAAGTGCACGGACTCTTATCTGGGAGAACCGGGTTTGATTCCCCAGTCCTCCACTTGCACCTGCTGGGATGGCCTTGGGTCAGCCATAGCTCTAATAGAGAGCCAGTTTGGTGTCATGGTTAAGTGTGAGGACTCTTATCTGGGAGAACTGGGTTTGATTCCCCACTCCTCCACTTGCACCTGCTAGAATGTCCTTGGGTCAGCCATAGCTCGATTAATAATAATAATAAACTTTTATTTATATCCCACCCTCCCCGCCAAGGCAGGCTCAGGGCGGCTAATAGAGAGCCAGTTGGGTGGAGTGGTTAATTGTGCGGACTCTTATTTGGGAGAACTGGGTTTGATTCCCCACTCCTCCACTTGCTGCTGCTGGAATGGTCTTGGGTCACGCATAGCTCTAATAGAGAGCCAGTTGGGTGTAGTGGTGAAGTGCGTGGACTCTTATCTGGGAGAACTGGGTTTGATTCCCCACTCCTCCACTTGCAGCAGCTGGAATGGCCTTGGGCAGGGCTTTTTCTAGCAGGAGCTATTCTGCATATTAGGCTATGTCCTCTGATGTAGCCAGTCCTCTTGGAGCTTACAAAGTAGGTCTGAAGCAGTAGAACAAAGCGGGAGTCAAGCGGCCCTGTAATGCCCCCGTATAAATCGATGTTGAGGCCTCATCTGGAATACTGTGTGCAATTCTGGTCACCGCACCTCAAAAAGGATATTATAGCATTGGGAAAAGGGCAACTAGAATGATTAAAGGGTTGGAACACTTTCCCTGTGAAGAAAGGTTCAACGGGTTGGGGCTCTTCAGCTTGGAGAAACGTCGACTGCGGGGTGACATGAGAGAGGTTGACAAGATTATGCTTGGGATGGAGAAAGTAGAGGAAGATGTCCTTTTCTCCCTTTCTCGCAATACAAGAACTTATGGGCATTCAATGAAATTGCTGAGCAGTCAGGTTAAAACGGATAAAAGGAAGTCCTTCTTCACCCAAAGGGTGATTGACATGTGGAATTCACTGCCACAGGAGGTGGTGGCGGCTACAAGCATAGCACAGGGTGCCTGTTGTGGGGGGAGAAGGCATAGGAGATTGTGAGCCGCTCTGAGTCTCTGCTTCAGGGAGAAGGAAAAGGAAAGGAAAGGTCCCCTGTGCAAGCACCAGTCGTTTCCGACTCTGGGGTGACGTGCAGACTTTTTACGGGGTGGTTTGCCATTGCCTTCCCCAGTCCTCTACGCTTTCCCCCCAGCAAGCTGGGGACTCCTTTGACCGACCTCGGCTACCTGAATCCAGCTTCCGCAGGAATCGAACTCAGGTGGTGAGCAGAGAGTTCAGACCCGCAGTACGGCTGCTTTACCACTCTGCGCCACGGGGCCGTTTCTTCAGGGAGAATGGCAGGGTATAGCTCTGCAGTTCTTCTCCTACTGGGCTCCCGCTTTGAGCTCTCCTGAGCCACCGTGGAGCCTCCACGGCCCAAGGCAGTACGGCTCAGGTCACTAAGGGGGCGCTTGGTGCCCCCTGCCGGTGGCGGGCAGCATCGCTTTGGCCGCTTGCGCCGGCGGGGGAGAGAAAGAGTCAGGGAGGATCGGCAGAGAGCCAACTCTGGTCTGATCCAGCCCGGCTGCCCAGTCAAGCAGCAGCCCCTCCCCGGTCCAAGCCTCCCTCCCGCGCCAGGCGAGAAGATCCAGCCCGGAGGAGGCGCGGGGAGGGCGAGGCCACCGCAGCCCCACGCCCCTGGGAGGAGGAGACGGGGGCGGAGAGAGGGAGCCCGGGGGCCGGCCGAGTGGAGGCGCTGCTTCGCTCTCCCCACTCCCCCCCCCCCCTCACACAGCGCCTCTTTCGCACCAGCGCCCCGCCGTCCGCGGGGGAAGCGTCGCGGGATCCAGCCCAGGCGTCTCCTTTTTCGCCTTCCCGGTTCCCGCCTGGGCTTTTTTCTTTCCCCCTCCCTCGTTTGCAGGCGACGAGAGCTCCACCCCCGCCGCGCCTCCGCCTCCCGCACATCTGGATCTTCTTGGCGCCCCCGGGCCGCCACATCTGGAGCTTCTTTTCCGACGCCCCAGCCGGCTCCGTGGAGCGCTGGGCGCTAGCAGACCCCGCAGAGGGACGTGGAGAAAGAAACCCCAGGAAACCCAAAGACTTGTGAATTGTTCGAGATCTTTTTGCAGCGCCTGCCCGATTTTGCTCTTCTTGGAGGGGGCGGGGAAAGAAGCCCCGTTTCGTCTTGCCGGGTGGCAGGAGGCCCGCCCGCCTCCCTTGCCCTTTCCTGCCCAAACGCCCGAGACCAGCGAGCTCGTCGGGGCGGAGACTTCCCCCCCACCCACCCCGGCGCCGCTTCTCGTTGCCCTTGCCCGAAGAGAGGCGCCCCGGGAATGGGCTGGCTGAGCCGCAGCCGCCGCGCCGGTGAAACTGACATGAAATTGACCAGGGCGCTCTGTTTCTGCCTGCTGCCCCTCTGGGCGGCCGAGGTGAGTCTCCGTTCGCCTAGGAGGAGAAAGACGCTTCTCCGCGCCAGCGTTGGGTAGATTTCGAGGACGGGGAAGGGAGGGAAGAGCCCAGAGACTGGGAGAGGAGCTATCGCGCTCTCTTAACGCCTGCGGATTTGAATGGAGCCGGGCCAGCCCGCGCCTCTCTCTTTGCGAGGAACTGGGGCGGGGGGGGGGAGGCTGTGGGGCCCTGGGAGTGCTTAATCCGGAGTCGAGGAGCCCGACGGGAGGGGGTGACTCCCGCTTGTGAATGTGGGTTCTGGGGGAGGGTCGGTCTCCTCCGAGCAAAGTTGAAGTTGTTCGACCTGAACGCTGGCTCTTTTCTAGTTTGAGACCAACGGAACACCCCAGACTCAAACTTTTTGTTAGGCTTAAAAAGTGGCCAAAGAGGCTCAAACTTTGTCGAATTTTAAGTGCTTCGTGGAGTCGGGGGCCTGCGATTTGAATCTTGGGGAGGCGTTTTGACCGGAGTCAGGGTTCCCCCGCCCCCAAATAGAGAGAGAGAGAGCTTCGCAAGATTTGCAGGGTGGAAGCAAGCCCGGAACCTGTTTTGGAGTTCCAGAGTTTTAAGTCTTCTGATTTAGTTAGGGGTTCTCTGTAGCGCGCCTTTCCCGCTGAGACTCCAGGCGGATGACAACAGAGTTCAGACAATCGACGGGAGGGGTGATTCAGTAAAAGAATGCAAGAAGGTTAGAGTTGTAGGGATCTGGAGACAGCCAGAAATCGACAAACAGAACAAAGCCCCGGTGTAAATACGACTCATTATGTGACGCAAAGACTCCACAGTAGGAGCAAACTATACACCGTAGTTGTGCGGGGTGGAGGTGTTAGAGCAAGAATGCAAAGGGACGCAGTTGTCACCAGGGGGTGTGGCCTAATATGCAAATGAGTTCCTTCACTGTAATATAGACCAGAGCTTAGTTTGGATGGGTGAGGTAGTGAGAAAAAGCCTCAGAATGCCTCTGAGCATGTACAGAGCACATGGTCTTATCTGCAAGCAACTTATTTGGGGTAAGACTCTGCCTTTCCAGCAGTGTTATTCCCCAGCTGGTATGTAGGTAAAAGTCAAATAATCAGGACTATTTTTGTAGAAAAAGCCCAGCAGGGACTCATTTGCATATTAGACCACACACCCCTGATGCCACCATTGTTCCGCACAGGGCTTTTTTGTTGGGGGATTGCAGCAGGAACTCATTTGCGTATTAGGCCACACCCCCTGACACAAAGCCAGCCGGAACTGTGTTCCTGTGCGTTCCTTCTCAAAAAAAAGCTCTGCAAATAATGGTTAAGGCGCCAAATCATGCTTTCTGCATCATACAATGTCCTCAATGGGGGCCCTGTGTGGAGCTTGGAGCTGAGTTCAAATCATGCGCATGTCCACGCAGTGGCCTTGGGCTTCACTTTTCAGATTAAGCTAATAGTAACCTAACTCTCAATTCCCCGTTGACCTGCTTAAAGTTTTTCATACTTCTACAATGTCCTGGATGTGACATTGGATAGAGAGCATATGAATATTCACAATATTATAAGAATAATATTTTAATTCCTCCTCCAACATCTTCCGAGCAGGTTGAAACTGCATGCATCTTTTGCCTCTGTTTTGCCCTCAGAACAATCCTGTGAGGTTGGCTGGTGAGAGCCAGTTTGGTGCAGTGGTGAAGTGCACAGATTCTTATCTGGGGGAACCGGGTTTGATTCCCCACTCCTCCACATGCACCTGCTGGAGTGACCTTGGCTCAGCCTCAAGTTCTCTCAAGGCCGTTCTGCTCAAGAGCAGTTCCGGGAGAGCTCTCACAGGGTGTCTGTTGTGGGGAAGAGAAGGGAAAGATGATTTGTAAGCCTCTCTGAGACCTCTTTGGCTAGCGAAGGGCAGGGTATAAGTCCAATGAGTTTCCTGCATTGTGCAGGGGGTTGGACTAGATGACCCTGGAGGTTCCTTCCAACTCTATGATTCTATTTCAGTGTGGCTTGGGCGGAAATATGTCTGGGGTCTCTGAAATCAGAATTCACCATTGCAGGAGATGGCGGTGGCTACAAGCATAGCCAGCTTCAAAAGGGGATTGGATAAACACCTGGAGCAGAGGTCCATCGGTGGTTATTAGCCACAGGGTATAGATGGAACTCTGTCTGGGGCAGTGATGCTTTGTATTCTTGGTGCTTGGGGGTGGCAACAGTGGGAGGGCTTCTAGTGTCCTGGCCCCACTGGTGGACCTCCTGATGGCACCTGGGTTTTTTTGGCCAGAGTGTGACACAGAGTGTTGGACTGGATGGGCCATTGGCCTGATTCAACACGGCTTCTCTTATGCTCAATCTCTTCTCTTCTTGGCCTAAGGCTGCCCAGTTTCAGGAGGGAGTGGCTATTTGGACCCCGCTGGCTTTCAAAACCTTAGGACACACAAAGAGCACCTTCTTACCCTCTACAATAGCCAGTTAGAACAAAATTTGAATCCAGTGGCACCTTTAAGACCAACAAAGTTTAATTCTGGGTGCCCCAAAAAGTTTAATTCTGCGTGTGCGCACAAAAGTTTATACCAGGAATACGAACATAAGAAAAGCCATGTTAGATCAGGCCAATGGCCCATCCAGTCCAACACTCTGTGTCACACAGTGGCAAAAAAAAAATTATATATATATATATACATACACACACTGTGGCTAATAGCCACTGATGGACCTCTGCTCCATATTTTTATCTAAACCCCTCTTGAAGGTGGCTATGCTTGCGGCCGTCACCACCTCCTGTGGCAGTGAATTCCACATGTTAATCACCCGTTGGGTGAAGAAGGACTTCCTTTTATCCGTTTTAACCTGGCTGCTCAGCAATTTCATCGAATGCCCAGGAGTTCTTGTATTGTGAGAAAGGGAGAAAAGGACTTCTTCCTCTACTTTCTCCATCCCATGCATTATCTTGTAAACCTCTTATCATGTCACCCCGCAGTCGACGTTTCTCCAAGCTGAAGAGTCCCAAGCGTTGTTGGAATGTTGGAACGTTGTTGACCTTAAAGGTCCCATCGGACTCCAGCTTTGTCCCATTACTTCAGACCAACACACCACCCACCTGAAATAGCTTGTTAGGTTTACAGTCATGGGGGTTTGTTTCAGAAAGTAGCCCTCTTGGTCTGCAGAAAAAGAACTGGATTCGAATCCAATAGCACAGGGGTGGCCAACGGTGGCTCTCCAGATGTTTTTTGCCTACAACTCCCATCAGCCCTAGCCATTGGCCATGCTGGCTGGGGCTGATGGGAATTGTAGGCAAAACATCTGGAGAGCTACCGTTGGCCACCCCTGCAATAGTACCTTAGAGACCAGGGGTTGCAAAGCTTGCTTAACTAAGAGCCACCCTTGGTCTCTAAGGTGCTATTGCAGGGGTGGCCAACGGTAGCTCTCCAGATGTTTCTTTGCCTACAACTCCCATCAGCCCCAGCCAGCATGGCCAATGGCTGGGGTTGATGGGAGTTGTAGGCAAACTAAGAACCAGATGTTTGAGAGCCGCAAGACATGAATATCAAGTATTTGAGAGTCAGAAGGAAGGAAGGAATAACTGAGAGAAAGATGGGGGGGGGGAGTAAATAGATGAAGGGAGAGGTAGAAAGAAAGCAACTTTAAATGAATTCTCCAAGCTGTCAGCTGGCTTAGCTTGGCAAAGTGATTTAAAGAGAGAAAGGCCTTCTCCAAGCCAGCTGACGGGGGGTGGGGGTTCGAGAGCCACACAATATGTGTGAAAGAGCCCCATGCGGCTCCCGAGCCACAGTTTGGCCACCCCTGTTAGAGCCCAATGTGATTTTCAAGGTAGGAACTTTCAAGAATCAAAGGTCACTTTTGTCCGAGATGGGTAGGAATCCAGATCTCCAAGATGCATGATTCCCCCCTCCCCTCCACACACACGCTTTCTTTCTTTTTCATTTCAAATGTTCTTCAGCAAAGGAAGGGGGTGAGTCACTGGGGATCCATCAGGACAAAACCCAGCTCAAAGATGTTCCCTTTGTGGTGGAGCAGTTGTTTATATCACTGCATGCTTCTTTGCAGGGTCATTTCCCGAAGATCTTGAAATCTTTATTTATTTATTTGTAAAATATGACATTGAGGAGCTGGGGGGGGGAGGTGAAGCAAAGAGTTTGTGCAGATGCACAAAGGCCCTCAAGTCCCTTCCAACTTCTAGAGACCCTCTGAACTAACCTTCCCTCCAAATTGTCCTCTCATTAACAGCCTCGCTTGTGACTTGCAAACCAAAGAGGTCCATCAGGTGGCTATTAGCCACAGTGTATTGTTGGAACTCTCTGTGTGGGGCAGTGATGCTCTGTATTCTTGGTGCTTGGGAGGACTTCTGGTGTCCTGGCCCCACTGATGGACCTCCTGATGGCACTTGATTTATTTGGCCACTGTGTGACACAGAGTGTTGGACTGGATGGGCCACTGGCCTGATCCAACATGGATTCTCTTATGTTCTTATGTGACACAGAGTTTTGGACTGAATGGGCTATTGGCCTGATCCAACATGGCTTCTCTTATGTCCTTATGTTCTGTCTGGGGCAGTGATGCTCTGTATTCTTGGTGCTTGAGGGGCACAGTGGGAGGGATTCTGGTGTCCTGGCCTCACTGATGGACCTCCTGATGGCACTTGGTTTATTTGGCCACTGTGTGACACAGAGTGTTGGACTGGATGGGCCACTGACCTGATCCAACATGGCTTCTCTTATGTCCTTATGTTCTGTCGGGGGCAGTGATGCTCTGTATTCTTGGTGCTTGAGGGGCACAGTGGGAGGGCTTCTAGTGTCCTGGCCCCACTGATGGACCTCCTGATGGTACCTGCTTTATTTGACCACTGTGACACAAAGTGTTGGACTGGATGGGACATTGGCCTGATCCAACATGGATTCTCTTATGTCCTTATGTTCTGTCTGGGGTGGTGATGCTCTGTATTCTTGGTGTTTGAAGGGCACAGTGGGAGAGCTTCTAGTGTCTTGGCCTCACTGGTGGACCTCCTGATGGCACCTGGCTTATTTGGCCACTTTGTGACAGAGAATGTTGAACTGGATGGGCTACTGGCCTGATCCAACATGGCTTCTCTTATGCTCTCTATATTCTTGGTGCTTGTGGGGGCAACAGTGGGAGGGCTTCTAGTGTCCTGGCCCCACTGATGGACCTCCTGATGGCACCTGGTTTATTTGGCCACTGTGTGACACAGAGTGTTGGACTGGATGGGCCACTGGCCTGATCCAACATGGATTCTCTTATGTTCTTATGTGACACAGAGTTTTGGACTGAATGGGCTATTGGCCTGATCCAACATGGCTTCTCTTATGTCCTTATGCTCAAAGACCTCCTTGACTGAGTTCATCCTTCTCCTGTTGGGTCTTTTTCCTCTTTTCCTGTTGCCTTCAACTTTTTCCTAGCATTATTGTCCTTTCCATTGACTGTAGTCTTCTTACATTGTGTCCCAAATATGATAAGCCTCAGACAGTTCAGTCATTTTTGCTTCTACAGAGAGCTCAGGCTTGAGTGGATCTTGAACCCACTGCTTGGTCTTTTTGGCAACCCACGTTGCAAAGGAAACAACTTTCTCTCTTCCTTGTCCAACTTTCACACCCATACTTAGCAATGGGGAAGACCACCGTGTGAATTGCAGAAATGCAATTTTGGGCTGCATCAACAGAATTCTAGTTTTCAGATCACGTGATGTGACGGTATCACTTTACTCTGCTCTGGTAAGACCTCACCTGGAGTATTGTGTTCCGTTTGGGGCACCACATTTTAAGAAGGATATGGACAAGCTGGAAGGGGACCAGAGAAGGGCGACAAAGATGGTGAGGGGTCTGGAGACCAAGTTCTATGAAGAGAGGTTGAAGGAGCTGGGGATGTTTAGCCTGGAGAGGAGGTGGCTGAGAGGTGATAGGATCACCATCTTTAAGTACTAGAAGGGCTATCATAGAGAGGATGGTGTGGAATTGTTCTCTGTGGCCCCAGAAGGCAGGACCAGAACCAATGGGTTGAGATTAAATCAAAAGAGTTTCTGGCTCAACGTTAGGAAGAACTTCCTGACCGTTAGACCAATTCCTCAGTGGAACAGGCTTTCTCGGGAGGTGGTGGGCTCTCCTTCCTTGGAGGTTTTTCAGCAGAGGCTAGATGGCCATCTGACAGCAATGAAGATCCTGTGAATTTAGGGGGAGGTGTTTGTGGGTTTCCTGCATTGTGCAGGGGGTTGGACTAGATGACCCTGGAGGTCCGGTCCAACTCTATGATTCTATGAATTAACTGGATCTTCCTGGCTGCCCTCCCCAGCCTCCATCTCCTGCTGGTTTCTTGCTTGCCATCTCTCCTTCTGTTGATGATGGACACAAGGAATAGAAAATCTTGAGCAATTTCAGTTTCCCCATTGTCAGCCTGGAAGTTGTATGTTACTTTTGTCTTCTCGACATTCAGCTGTAATCATTATGGTTGCCAAGTCTGTGCTGGAAAATACCTGGAGACTTTGGGGGGGGGGGGGTTGGAACCAGGAGAGGAGCCTCAACATGATAGAATGCCATAGATAGATCCAGGTGGGCAGCCCTGTTGGGCTGAAGCAGTAGAACAAAGTAGGAGTCAAGTGGCACCTTTAAGACCAACCAAGTTTTATTCAGAATGTAAGCTTCTGTAGGCATGCAGACTTCATCAGACAATGGAATTGGGGTACAGTGAGCAGAGCTACATGTTAAAAAGTGGACAGGAACATCTCTGAGAAAGCTATGCCCTCTGTTTAACCCAAACAGGGCTCCAACTTTGTTCTGTTTAGGAGAGCTGGATTCGAGTCCAGCGACACTTTAGAGACCAACAAGATTTTGGGGGTACAAGCCTTCCAGGGCCAAAGTTCCTTCCCTTAAACTCATACCCACCCCCCAAAAAATCTGTTGCTCTCTAAGAAGGTTACTGGGTTTGAATCTAGCTGTAGACCACTGTGTAACACAGTGTTGGACTGGATGGGCCATTGGCCTGATCCAACATGGCTTCTCTTATGTTCTTATGTGACTCAGAGTGTTGGACTGATCCAACATGGCTTCTCTTATGTTCTTATGGGACACAGAGCGTTGGACTGGATGGGACATTGGCCTGATCCAACATGGCTTCTCTTATGTTCTTATGTGACTCAGAGTGTTGGACTGATCCAACATGGCTTCTCTTATGTTCTTATGTGACACAGAGTGTTGGACTGATCCAACATGGCTTCTCTTATGTTCTTATGTGACTCAGAGTGTTGGACTGATCCAACATGGCTTCTCTTATGTTCTTATGTGACACAGAGTGTTGGACTGGATGGGACATTGGCCTGATCCAACATGGCTTCTCTTATGTTCTTATGTGACTCAGAGTGTTGGACTGATCCAACATGGCTTCTCTTATGTTCTTATGTGACACAGAGTGTTGGACTGATCCAACATGGCTTCTCTTATGTTCTTATGTGACTCAGAGTGTTGGACTGATCCAACATGGCTTCTCTTATGTTCTTATGTGACACAGAGTGTTGGACTGATCCAACATGGCTTCTCTTATGTTCTTATGTGACACAGAGTGTTGGACTGGATGGGCCATTGGACTGATCCAACATGGCTTCTCTTATGTTCTTATGTGACACAGAGTGTTGGACTGGATGGGCCATTGGACTGATCCAACATGGCTTCTCTTATGTTCTTATGTGACACAGAGTGTTGGACTGGATGGGCCATTGGACTGATCCAACATGGCTTCTCTTATGTTCTTATGTGACACAGAGTGTTGGACTGGAGGGGCCATTGGCCTGATCCAGCATGGCTTCTCTTATGTTCTTAAGAAGCAAACGTCTTCTTGGAAAGGTGGGACACAAGCCGTTTTAAAAAGCAAAAAAGTTACGTTTTGCTCCTTTGAATTCCTCCCTGGTTTCTCTGAACATGCTCTTGCTTTGAGAGGGGCAGGGTGTGTCTGTATATGTGTTGAAGTATGAAGGGGAGGGAGGGGAATGCAATTTTAAAAAGCATTTTGCATGTCTAGTTTGAAAACAAAAGACAGATCGCTGTGAGCAAGACCGAAACCCGTGGACCATAGGGTTGGTTTCCCTTGGGCAGCGGGGATGGGAGGTTGGGTTGCCAAATCCAGACTGAGACATTCCTGGAGATTAAGGACGCAGTCTGGGGAGTTGAGGAACCTCAGTGGGACAATAGATCAGGGATGGCCAAACTTGCTTCACATAAGAGCCACCTAGAATAAACATCAGATGTTTGAGAGTCACAAAACATGAATTTCAGATGTCTGAGAGCCACACGATATGAAGGCAGGCAGGAAAACGAATGGGGGAAGAAGAGGTGGAAAGAAAGCAACTTTAACTTTAAATGCTTTCTCCAAGCCCCCAACTGGCTTGGCTTGGAGAAGTTATTTAAAGAGAGAAATGCCTTCTCCAAGCAGGCCAACAGGGCAGTGGGGTGGTTCAAGAGCCACGCAATTTATGTCGAAAAGCCACAGTTTGGCCACCCCTGCTATAGAGTCCAATATCCAAAACAGCCATTTCCTCCAGGCTGGAGATGAGCTGTAGTATCAGGAGATCCCCAGGTCCCACCTGGAGGCTGGCATCCCTAGACTCACAGACTTTGGTTAAGCCATGTTGGATCAGGTTAATGGCCCATCCAGCCTAACACTCTGTGTCACACAGCGGCCAAGAAAACCAGGGGCCATCAGGAGGTCCATCAGTGGGGCCAGGACACTAGAAGCCCTCCCACTGTCCCCTCCCCCAGCACCAAGAATACAGAGAAAATAAGAGAAGCCATGTTGGATCAGGCCAAGGGCCCATCCAGTCCAACACTCTGTGTCACACAGTGGTCCAAAAAAAACAGTGGCCATCAGGAGGTCCATCAGTGGGGCCAGAACACTAAAAGCCTCCCACTGCTGCCCCCTTCCCCCAAGCACCAAGAATAGAGAGCATCACTGCCGCAGACATGAGAACATAAGGGAAGCCATGTTGGATCGGGCCAATGGCCCATCCAGTCCAACACACTATGTCACACCGTGGCCAAAACCCCAGGTGCCATCAGGAGGTCCATCAGTGGGGCCAGGACACTAGAAGTCCTCACACTATTGCCCCTCCCAAGCACCAAGAATACAGAGAACTTAAGAGAAGCCATGTTGTATCAGGTTAATGGCCCATCCAGTCCAACACTCTGTGTCACGCAGTGGCCAAATAAACCAGGCCCAATCAGGAGGTCCATCAGTGGGGCCAGGACACTAGAAGCCCTCCCACTGTGCCCCTCAAGCACCAAGAATACAGAGCATCACTGCCCCAGAGTGTTAAAGCTGCAGTACTGCAGTCCTAAGCTCTGCTCACGACCTGAGTTTGATCCCCAGTGGAAGGTGGGTTTTCAGGTAGCCGACTCGAGGTTGACTCAGCCTTCCATCCTTCCAAGGTCAGTCAAATGAGTCCCCAGCTTGTGGGGGGGGGGAGTGTAGATGACTGGGGAAGGCAATGGCAAACCACCCCGTCAAAAGTCTGCCGTGAAAACGTTGTGGAAGCAACGTCACCCCAGAGTCGAAAACGATTGGTGCTTGCACAGGAGATTACCTTTACCTTTACACTCTTAACCCACCAGCTGTATGTATTCCAGCTCACTGAGCTGTACAAGAAGAGCATTAAAAGAGCACTGTGATATGCATATGGACATTGCTTCCTTCAGATTTCCAGTGTCAGATTTTTCTCAAGGATGTTTGCCTTGTAATTATAGCACGATTTGAATACAGGACTGCACAGATCACAGCTTAACACCTTCAGCCTTTCCCGGCATTTGTAGGGATCTCCCACAAGGACCACCAGCGAAGAGTTCTCCCTGCCCTCCTAGCTTCTTTTCCAGGCCATCTTAACCCTAGGGGGATACAAAAATAACTCTGTCGACAACTGTGTTAGCTGAATGCGGATATCAAGTGCTATGAAGCCAAGATAATTTCATGCCTAGAGACATAGAAAGGGTTTCAGTATCAGTTAGGAACACCCTTGCTCTTGGGAGTTTAGAATGGCGTGTATGTCATAGAATCATAGAGTTGGAAGGGACCTCCAGGATCGTGTAGTCCAACCCCTGCACAATGCACGAAACTCACAGATACCTGTCAGATGGCCATCTAGCCTCTGTTTGAAAACCTCCAAGGAAGGAGAGCCCAACACCTCCCAAGGAGGAAGCCTGTTCCACTGAGGAATCGCTCTCACCGTCAGGAAGTTCTTCCTAATGTTGAGCCGGAAACTCTTCTGATTTAATTTCAATCCATTCCTTCTGGTCCTTCCTTCTGGGGCCAAAGAAAAAAATTCTACACCATCCTCTAGAATCAGAATCATAGAGTTGGAAGTAACCTCCAGGGTCATCTAGTCCAACCCCCTGCACAATGCAGGAGACTCACAAACACCTCCCCCTAAATTCACAGGATCTTAGAATCATAGAGTTGGAAGGGACCACAAACACCTCCCCCTAAATTCACAGGATCCTCATTGCTGTCAGATGGCCATTTAGCCTCTGTTGAAAAACCTCCAAGGAAGGGGAGCTCACCAACTCCTGAGGAGGAAGCCTGTTCCACTGAGGAATCACTCTAACACACAGGAAGTTCTTCCTAATGTTGGGCCGGAAACTCTTTCGATTTAGTTTCAACCCGTTGGTTCTATTCCTACCTTCTGGGGCCACAGAAAACAATTCCACACCCTCCTCTAGAAGACAGCCCTTCAAGTCCTTGAAGATGGTGATCCTATCACCTCTCAGCCGCCTCCTCTCCAGGCTAAACATGCCCAGCTCCTTCAACCTTTCCTCATAGGACTTGGTCTCCAGACCCTTCACCATCTTCGTCGCCCTCCTCTGGACCCGTTCCAGCTTGTCCAGATCCTTCTTAAGGCCTCGTTCATTCTCCTATTCCTGCATTTTTTCTTCACAATAATCCTTTGAGGTGGCTTAGGCTACAAAGGACTGGGCATAGAATCACAGAGTAGGAAGGGCCCATGGAGGCCATCTAGTCCAACCCCCTTGCTCCTTGCAGGGACAGTGTTTTGTGTGAGAGAGATGGGCAGCCGCGTTGGTCTGAAGCAGTAGAACAAGGCAGGAGTCAAGGAAGAAGAAGATGAAGATGAAGAAGATATTGGATTTATATCCCGCCCTCCACTCCGAAGAGTCTCAGAGCGGCTCACAATCTCCTTTACCTTCCTCCCCCACAACAAACACCCTGTGAGGTGGGTGGGGCTGGAGAGGGCTCTCACAGCAGCTGCCCTTTCAAGGACAACCTCTGCCAGAGCTATGGCTGACCCAAGGCCATGCTAGTAGATGCAAGTGGAGGAGTGGGGAATCAAACCCGGTTCTCCCAGATAAGAGTCCACACACTTAACGACTACACCAAACCAGCTCTCCTACACCAAACCAGGAGCACCTTTAAGACCAACAGTGTTTTATCAGAACGTCAGATTCCTTGTCTGACGAAGTGTGCTTGGAGCATACGAAAGCTGACGTCCTGAATAAAACTTTGTTGGCCTTAAAGGTGCTCCTTGACTCCTGCTTTGTTCTAAGAGAATACATAAATTTGGCTCATTTGTTCTTTCTTTGTCTTAATTTGGAGGCTGGATGTCGCAGCAACCTTGGGTTTCTTTCTGCCGTGATTCTCTTCTTCGTTTCACAAACTCCCGCTGGGGGCAGGAGATCCCCCACCCGGGAGGGCCCCAACCCACTGGCAGGGAGCTGGCCACCGGGGGGGGGATCTCTGCCCCCAAAGAGGCCAGTCGGTGTGCGCCGTCCCCAGTGCGATGACATCACCTGGAAGGGACGTCATCGCACTGGGGGCGTTGCACTGGGAGACATTCTAGGACTCACACTAAAAATTCTATGGCACCATAGGTTTTTACCGTGAGCCCTAGAGCGTGTCTGGTGGGACACTCTAGGAGTTGTGGTAAAACTCTATGGTACCATAGAGTTTCATCGCGAGTCTTATCGAGCTGGTGCCGTAAGAGTTTCATCGCGAGTCCGAGAGTGCCCCAGGTGGAATGTCCCCGGCGCGATGATGTCACTTCCGGGTTTTGTAATCAGTGGAAGGACTTGGCACCCCTAAAGCATCTGTTTCCTCTAGGGGAACTTCTCTCTGTAGACTGTAATCCCCGGGGACCGCTCGGTCCCACCTGGAGGCTGGCAGCCCTAAGAAAAGACGGGCTCTGCAAATGTGGGAGCGGGAGAAAAACGATAATTAAACGGTGCAAAAAGTTCCGTCGGCCTTCTATTTTGCATATTTTCAGAGGTTAATTAATGCAGGGCCTAAGGCATGGTGGAATTCTCTGCTGCGTGGTGAATTTTACGCATTCGGCGCTTTGCCCTGAGCCAGCCTGATAAGTTTCCCCAAATAAACAGCTGCTAATGAAGTGCAAAAGAGCCTGTTTGTTTGTGCGGCTCTCCTGACACAACTGTGGCTTTCTCTTCCCAGAAAAACCTTTGCGTGGGCAGGACTCCAGGGCGTCCGGAGGTGCTGCTTTTGCATCTGAAAACTCCCTGGAAGAAGGGCAGGGCTAAGAGGGAGGCAGGGAGGGACCGGCCAATCACTACCAGATGTAGCAAGCAGGGCTGCCAATCTCCAGGTGGTAGCTGGAGATCTCAGGTCATTACAACTGATCTTCAGGCGACAGATCATCTCCTCTGGAGAAAGATGGCCTCTTTGGAAGGCAAACTATGTGTCATCATCAGGGCTTTTCTTGTAGCAGGAACTCCTTTGCATATTAGGCCACACCCCTTTGATGTAGCCAATCCTCCTGGAGCATGCAGACAGAATCTTAGCCTGCTTTGGGCCTTCTGTGAATGCAAAGTCGGGTTGCCAGCCTGCAGGTGGGACCTGTAGATCCAGCGTTATGTCACCTCTGGACGCCAGAGATCATTTCCCACTGGAGAAAAGGACAGCTTGAAAAGGTGGGCCCTAGGGTATTATGCCCTGTGCAATGACATCTCCGGGAAGTGACATCATTGTGCCGGGGACTCGCACTGGGGATGCTCTAGGAATTGCAGTAAAACTCTATGATACCATAGAGTTTTACCATGATTCCTAGAGTGTCGTAGCCGCCACAGGAGGTGGCGGCGGCTACAAGCATAGCCAGCTTCAAGAGGGGGTTAGATAAAAATATGGAGCAGAGGTCCATCAGTGGCTATTAGCCACAGTGTGTGTATATATATATCATTTTTTTGGCCACCGTGTGACACAGAGTGTTGGACTAGATGGGCCATTGGCCTGATCCAACAGGGCTTCTCTTATGTTCTTATGTGACACAGAGTGTTGGACTGGATGGGCCATTGGCCTGATCCAACATGGCTTCTCTTATGTTCTTATGTGACACAGAGTGTTGGACTGGATGGGCCATTGGCCTGATCCAACAGGGCTTCTCTTATGTTCTTATGTGACACAGAGTGTTGGACTGGATTGGCCATTGGCCTGATCCAACAGGGCTTCTCTTATGTTCTTATGTGACATAGAGTGTTGGACTGGAGGGGCCATTGGCCTGATCCAACGGGGCTTCTCTTATGTTCTCATGTGACACAGAGTGTTGGACTGGATGGGCCATTAGCCTGATCCAACGGGGCTTCTCTTATGTTCTTATGTCTGAGGCAATGATGCTCTGTCTTCTTGGTGCTTGGGGGGGGGCACAGTGGGAGGGCTTCTAGTGTCCTGTCCCCACAGATGGACCTCCTGATGGCACCTGGTTTCTTTGGCCACTGTGTGACACAGAGTGTTGGACTGGCTGAGCCATTGGCCTGATCCAATATGGCTTCCCTTATGTTCTTATGGATTGAACCGATGGAGCTTCCCTTTAGCCACCTTGATAAGTAACCCACCATAGACAGACCTGTCCTGAACCTGTGCAACCACCTCTTACTGTGTGGCCCCCATCCTGCCCTGAGTCCCTGAGTTTAGGACCGCCAAGCCCCCGGTTCAAACGGGGAACCCTCCCCCTGCTTTGCTGGCACGATGACATCACCCGGAAGTGACGTCATCAAAATGGTGGGTCCGCTCTAGGCATTGCCAGGAAAACTCTATGGTTTTCCTGGATGCTCTAGCTATTTGGGAGGTTAAAACTCTATAGTACTTATCGTACCTCCCAAATAACTAGAGCATCCAGAAAAACCATAGAGCAGGGGTGGCCAACGGTAGCTCTCCAGATGTTTTTTGCCTACAACTCCCATCAGCCGCAGCCATTGGCAATGCTGGCTAGGCTGATGGGAGTTGTAGGCAAAAAACATCTGGAGAGCTACCCGTTGGCCACCCCTGCTCTATGCCATAGAGTTTCCTCGGAAACGCCTTGAGTGGCCCCACACAGGCACCACCGTTTTGATGACATCACTTCCGCGTGTCGTCATTTTGTCGCGTGCGCGCATCACACACTCGAATGTCCCCCACCGGGGGATGAAGAGGACTTGACAACCCTACGTGGGGTGGAGGGGAGGAGATTTACCGGGGGGGGCGCTCTTTTGAGGGGTCTCCGGAGACGAGTTGCATATTCATCATCTGCAGAAGTTTCCAGAGTCATTTATTGGACATAAGCTCGACAGGATCCTAACCTTAAACATATGAAAACATATGAAGCTGCCTTATACTGAATCAGACCCTTGGTCCATCAAAGTCAGTATTGTCTTCTCAGACTGGCAGTGGCTCTCCAGGGTCTCAAGCTGAGGTTTTTCACACCTATTTGCCTGGACCCTTTTTTGGAGATGCCGGGGATTGAACCTGGGACCTTCTGCTTCCCAAGCAGATGCTCTACCACTGAGCCACCGTCCCTCCCCAACCTTCTTTGAGACTGCTAAACATCTAAAGCTATACAAGACCAGTGTTGGATCTGGATAACTGCAGAAAAAGGTACTGATGACTATCTTCATTCCGGGACTATTTAAAGTTAAACGAAATAAAATCAGAAGGTGGGAAATAGAGATTCAGAAAGCTTGGAAGAAGAAGGGGAGAAGGGGCGAAATTTGAACTTTGTAAATGTAAAGGACAGTGCTAAAAAGTGGAAAGGCGTCTATTGTTTTGTCTACTTTGGTTTTGGTGAAAAAGCCCCCATCGTCACAGATTTGCAGTCAACACAGGAAATACGTCAAACATCGCGAGATCTTTTTACCAGTGAAAACGGGATTTGGTGGCAAGAAAAGCAGGAAGTGTCGGGTGGAAGAGGGAAACCATTGAAGCAGCTAGCCTACTCTAGGACTATAGCATCATAGAAAAACATCGGCGGCCATTGGTAGGAAGTCAAAATTTAAACAAAGTTTATAACCCTGGCATTCCTGACGGCACACGCAATGCGCAATCATTCACACTCCTACATATTCCCGGAGAGCCGCTGCCAGAACTTCCTTCCTCCTGTGCGATTGCCACTCTCCCCTGAGCGTTCTTAAACAAGATCTTGTTTTCCTTTAGAAAGTTCACTCGGGAAAAGCTCCAAGGCTCTGATGCGGCTGCAAATCACAGTTGTGGGATGGAGAAGGAGGCCCAGAGAATTCAGCATTGCAGCTCACTGCTTATGTTTGTTAAAACCGCAGTAAGCAGATTTGAGAGCCAGTTTGGTGTAGCGGTTAAGTGCGTGGACAGGGCACTTGCAGTGGCTGGAATGGTGTTGGGTCAGCCGTGGCTCTCGCAGGAGTTGTCCTTGAAAGGGCAGCTTCTGGGAGAGCTCTCTTAGCCCCACCCACCTCAAAGGGTATCTGTTGTGGGGGAGGAAGGTAAAGGAAATAGTGAGCCTCCCTGAGACTCTGAGATTCAGAATATAGGGCGGGATATAAATCCAATATCATCATCATCAATTTCTAGCCCTCATGCAAAATTAATAGGGTTGCCGGGTCCAATTCAAGAAATATCTGGGGACTTTGGGGGTGGAGCCAAGAGACTTTGGGGGTGGAGCCAGGAGCAAGGGTGTGACAAGGTAGTTCTGGCCATTATATTTAAAGGAACCACACCCTTTTAAATGCTTTGCCTCTGTAGGAAATAATGAAGGACGGGGGCACATCCTTTGGGGGCTCATAGAATTGGCAAGCCGAGGGGAACATTCCCTGTCCGGTTGCTCTCGCTTTTGGTGTAGTGGTTAAGTGTGTGGTTTGGTACCAGTTTGGTGTAGTGGTGAAGTGCATGGACTCTTATCTGGAGAACCAGGTTTGATTCCCCCCTCCTCCATTTGGAGCTGCTGGGATGGCCTTGGGTCAGCCATAGCTCTAATAGAGAGCCAGTTTGGTGTAGTGGTTAAGTGCACAGACTCTTATCTGGGAGAACCTGGGGAGGGATGGTGGCTCAGTGGTAGAGCATCTGCTTGGAAAGCAGAAGGTCCCAGGTTCAATCCCTGGCATCTCCAAAAAAGGGTCCAGGCAAATAGGTGTGAAAAACCTCAGCTTGAGACCCTGGAGAGCCGCTGCCAGTCTGAGAAGACAATACTGACATTGATGGACCAAGGGTCTGATTCAGTATAAGGCAGCTTCATATGTTCATATGTTCAACCGGGTTTGATTCCCCACTCCTCCAATTGCACCTGCTGGAATGGCCTTGGGTCAGCCATAGCTCTCGTAGGAGTTGTCCTTGAAAGGGCAGCTGCTGTGAGAGCTCTCTCAGCCCCACCCACCTCAGCCCCACCTGGTTCTCCCAGATAAGAGTCCACGCATTTCACCACTACACCAAACTGGCACCAAACCACACACTTTTTTCTTTTCAAGAGATGGGAAGAGGAAAGCCACAGTTGTGTTAGGAGAGCCTTCTCTTCAAAAGAATGTCTAAAGAAATGGGTGAGTAAAAGTGATGCTTGGAGAGCAAATGGTAAAGATGTCAGGCTTGTCAAAAAGCTTTGTTCAAGCACAACGTGGATCATCTAGCCGGCAACTGCGTGAAGGAAAATTACCCTTTGGAGCCGAATTCTGGATATTGACTCTTTATGGATTGAACTTTGGATCTTTCATGACCTGAATTAAAAAAGAACACGCTGAGGAGTCATACAGAAAGAACTTTAAGAGACACTGGACCTTTGGAAGTATCGTTTTTAATCTTGTTGTGTATCTTTTGCCTTTGTAGTGTTAATTCTATAGAAATAAGTTACTTAATAGTTTCGTTTTCAGGGGCAGTTGTTTTTTTTCTATTTTGCTATCACTGTACCTCCACTGGTTTGCTGCCTTCTCTGTGCGGCAGGGGTGCGACGGTGTCAGGGGTGAGGGGCAATAGCCAGCCTGGGGCGCCCAAGGTCTTAGCACCGGACCCGTGGTCAGCCCTAAGATACACATCCAAAAACATAAAAAGAACAATAGCTATTAGCCACAGGGGTGGAATTCTAGCAGGAACTCCTTTGCATATTAGGCCACATCCCCCTGGATGTAGCCAATCCTCCAAGAGCTTACAAAAAAGAACCTTGTAAGCTCTTGGGGGATTGGCTACATCAGGGGTGTGTGGCCTAATATGCAAAGGAGCTCCTGCTAGAACTCTACCCCTGATTAGTCATGATAGCTAAATAAAAAAGGTAAAGGTAGTCCCCTGTGCAAGCACCAGTCGTTTCCGACTCTGGGGTGACGTTGCTTTCACAACGTTTTCACAGCAGACTTTTTACGGGGTCGTTTGCCTTTGCCTTCCCCAGTCATCTACGCTTTCCCCGCAGCAAACTGGGGACTCGTTTGACCAACCTCGGAAGGATGGAAGGCTGAGTCAACCTGAGCCAGCTACCTGAACCCAGCTTCCACCGGGATCGAACTCAGGTCATGAGCAGAGTTCAGACTGCAGTACTGCAGCTTTACCACTCTGCGCCACGGGGCTCTGATAGCTAAATAGAACCGGCTTATTCCCAAGCAGTATACCCCAGAATGCCTGATGCGGAGAAGAGATGACTAAGAACATTGCATCCATCAGCTGTCCAGAGGTCGTGAGAAACCACAAGGTTGTCGTCATCCAGCAGGGGGTATTTCTTCCATGATTCTACGGCATTTCTCCCGCATTCTCCTGCATTCTGCACAGCTCTTTGTTCCACCCCACGCCTCACCAGAAATGGGGAAATGTCCAAAAATAATGCAATCATGTGCAAATTTGGTGCACTTTATTTGGTCCAGAAATGTGATGTTTGGCACCTTTTTTTGTTTTGGCAAGTGCAAAGTACAGACAGTTTAGCACTCTGAGCACCGGACTTTGACAGGAAAAGTCAGGAGAATACAATATTAGATTCTGGAGTCCTTCCCTAGCAATTTTCCCCATGCGGTCAGCAATTTCCCTTGACATGTGTGTTGGATCTCTCCCTCCTGATAGCAGTTTGGACTTGAGGGTTCCAAAATTCTTTGCACATGTTTCCCCCCCTCTATCGTTGGCTGCGGCACCTACGCTTGATGATTTTCATCTGAGAACGAGGCACCCCAGTGGATTTATACCCCCTTCTTGTCGTTTGAAATAACTGCGAAGATACCAGCGATTGTTGGAGTAAATGTGATAAGAATTGAGTATCAGTGTGAAGAGTAAAGCAAAATAGCGGCACAAAACTCTTGCTTGGATAAAGCAGTAATGCGAAACAGGAACGCAGACCGGTTATGCCTGTAAGCTGATGTTGGTACTTGGAATTTGTGTTTACGTTTAAGAGGCCTGTGGGGCAGAGTGGTAAAGCTGCAGTACTGCAGTCCAAACTCTCTGCTCACGACCTGAGTTCGATCCCAGCGGAAGCTGGGTTCAGGTAGCTGGCTCCAGGTTGACTCAGCCTTTCATCCTTCCGAGGTCGGTAAAATGAGTGCCCAGCTTGCTGGGGGGGGGGGGAAGTGTCGATGAGTGGGGAAGGCAATGGCAAACCGCCCCGTAAAAAGTCTGCTGTGAAAACGTCTTAATGCGACGGTCACCCCAGAGTTGGAAACAACTGGTGCTTGCACAGGAGAATATCTTTACCTTTTTATCCTCTGCAGAAATTGTACAAATTCGGATGTTTCCATATATTTTTGCTACCAGTAAAAGAAATTGGATTTACAATATTTTTGGAGAAAGCATTCTTTATCGAATGGATCTACGTTGCTATCATGAGCTCTGATGAGGAGCTGGAAGGGTTAACAGACCTGGAAGAGTTGCCAGCCAGTTCCTCAGTTGAACAAACAGCAGCTGGCCCATCAATCACTCTCCAGGCACCAGAGTCATCTGTTGACGATCAATCTCCTCCAAGCTCTCCTCCTCCCATCTCAAGAGTTCGAAGCAGGCTCCGGAAAGAACTTTCAGAGTAAAGACATGAGGCACGCCGAGGCTTCAGGTCTCTCAGCCCTGAGTTCTAGCAGAGTCACTGCCACCCAGGGAGCAGGCTGATTGAGACTCTCATATAGCTCCCACCCAGGACCTGGTAACCTCGTGGAAGCAACAAGTCTATTCTCTGTCTTACATCCACGCTCCTTCCTGATTTCTGATCCTGACCTGCTTGATTTCCTTGGCACCCTGACCTTTTGGCGTTTGAACATTGACTTCTGATTCCGGTTTGTGATTCTGCATTGGTGACTTGTCTCGTGCTTGACATGCTGGACTTTGACCTTGGACTGGCTTTGGACTCCTGCCTGCCTGCCCCCGGAGAACGTGACAGTTGCCTGAGAGATGATATCCAATAGCAGGAGGTCTCCAGCTCCCACCTGGGCGTCGGCAACCCAAGAGGACCCAATTCCTCCATCTTAATTCTCCCAGCTGGCTTAGGCAGAGAGAGATGCTCTCCGAAGTTTTGGAACTGGCTCCGATTATACCCTGGCAAGGGCCCGTGTGCAAGAAAGAAGATGGCTGACACAATTCCTGCCTTCATTCATTCAGTATTTCCAAGGAGTTTCATGTCAGGATTAATGCAGAACACATTTTTTTCCCCCCGTCTAGCATTAACATTTTTGCTTTGCCAACTCCTGCAATTATGCGGTCAGGCGTATAAAAGCTGCCTTTATCCACCACCACCCCAATATTTCCTGGGGAGGGTAATTAACAGGGCATGGCTAAATATTTTCTATTCTTATTAGCTGTGACTTTGAGCTCAGGGGGATGTTTCTTTCGAAGGAATGGCGGAGGGGTCGGGGGAGGAAAGACTTAATGAATTTTGGGGGGAGAGGGGCTGCGTTTCTCCTTTTTTTTTTGATGCAAAAATGCTGGAGGCGGAACACAGATTGATGGGGAATGCTGGCACGGCCTCCCGGAGCATCCAGACAGAATCTTAGCCTCTTTCCGGCCTTCTGTGATTACAAAGGCTGGTTGCCAACCTGCAGGTGGGACCTGGAGATCTGGAATTATGTCACCTCTGGACATCAGAGATCAATTTCCCCTGGAGAAAAGGACCGCTTGGGAAGGCGGACCTTAGGGTATTCTACCCCCCACCTTCCCCAGAACTAGGGTTGCCAACCCCCAGGCGGGGGGTTTTTTTTGTAGCAGGAACTCCTTTGCCTATTAAGCCACACACCCCTGATGTAGCCTATCCTCCAAGAGCTTACAGGGCTCTTAGTACGGGGCGGATGAGGGAGGAAGGAAAGCTCCTTGAAAGGGCAGCTGCTGTGAGAGCCCTATCAGCCCCACCCACCCCACAGGGTGTCTGTTGTGGGGGAGAAAGGGAAAGGAGATTGTAGGCTGCTCTGAGACTCTGTCCTTGAAAGGGCAGCTTCTGTGAGAGCCCTCTTCAGCCCCACCCACCTCACAGGGTGTCTGTTGTGGGGGAGGAAGGTAAAGGAGATTGTGAGCCGCTCTGAGACTCTTCAGAGTGGAGGGTGGGATATAAATCCAATATCTTCATTTACCTCACTGGGTGTCTTTTGTGTGTGTGTGTGGGGGGAAGGTAAAGGAGATTGTGAGCCGCTCTGAGACTCTTTGGAGTGGAGGGCGGGATATAAATCCAATATCTTTATCTGCCTCACAGGGTGTCTGTTGTGGGGAAGGAAGGTAAAGGAGACTGTGAGCCCCTCTGAGACTCTTCGGAGTGGAAGGCGGGATATAAATCCAATATCTTCATCTACCTCACAGGGTATCTGTTGTGGGGGAGGAAGGTAAAGGAGATTGTGAGCCGCTCTGAGACTCTTCGGAGTGGAGGGTGGGATATAAATCCAATATCTTCTTCTTCTCCTGTAAGCTCCAGGAGGATTGGCTATATCAGGGGTGTGGCCTAATATGCAAAGGAGTTCCTGCTTCAAAAAAGCCATTGGGGCAGGGGATCCCCCAGTTTGGAGGCCCTCCTCCTGCTTCAGGGTTATCAGAAAGTGGGGAGAGGAGGAAAATGTCTTCTGGGTGCTCCGTTACTCCCTATGGAAATCTGATCCCAGGGGGTATAATGGAGAATCAATCCGTGGGTATCTAGGCTTATGGGGGGCTGTTTTTTTAAAGTAGAGGCACCAAATTTTCAGCATAGCATCCAGTGCCTCTCCTCAAAACAGCCTCCAAGTTTCAAGAAGATTGGACCAGGGAGTCCAATTCTCTGAGCCCCAAAAGAAGGTGCCCCTGTCTTTTATTATTTCCAATGGAGGGAAGGCATTTAGAAGTTGTGCAGTCCCTTTAAATGTGAGGGCCAGAATTCCCTTTGGAGTTCAATTGTGCTTGTCACAACCTAGCTCCTGGCTGCACCCCCAAAGTCCCCAGATATTTCTCGAGTTGGAACTGGCAACCCTACCAGGAAACGCTCCCCCCCTCCAAAAAAAACAACAAAACCAATCTCCAGAGTTTCCCAGCTTGGAGATGGCAACCCTTTGTGGCGTAGTGCTGAGAGAGCTACTACCAGTGATTGCGAGTCAATCATAATTTCTCTCAACATAACCTGCCTTAAAAAGCTGGACCATAAGGAAGGCCTGTGGTGCTGGAGCTGTGGTGCTGGAGAAGAATCTCGAGAGTCCCTTGGACTGCAAGAAGATCCAATCGGTCAGTCTGAAGGGAAATCAACCCAAACTGTTCCCAGAGATATACCAGAGATATAAACACCAGAGATATAAACTTTTTGCCTTTGGGGAGGGTTCTAGAAGATCAAATCAGTCAGTCCTAAGGGAAATCAACCCAGACTGTTCCCTGGAAAGTCAGATGCTGAAGCTGAATCTCAAATCCTTTGACCACCCAATGAGAAGGGAGCACTCCCTGGAGAAGACCCTGATGCTGGGAAAGACAGAAGGCAAAAGAAGAAGGGATGGCAAAAGAGGAGATGGCTGGACAGCGTTACTGATGTAACAAACACGAATTTGAGCAGACTTCAGAGGACGGTGGAAGACAGGAGGGCCTGGCGTGACTTGGTCCATGAGGTCACAAAGAGTCGGACTCGACTGCGCAACTGAACAACAACAACAACCTACCTTATAGGGTGGTTGCGAGAAGAAAACGGGTGGTGATGACTCCGTGTGCCTCTCTGACCTCCGAGAGAGAAAAGGAGGTTAAAAAGACAACCGACAAGGACTGAAACCCTGACTCCTTGTCAGGGCCAGATCTTGGGAGGGGCAGAGGGGGCGCTTGCGCCGGGTGCCACTGCAGGGGGTCCGCCAAATTGGGTATGGAGTCCATTCTATTCTATGGGCCCATAAGATAGAATGGACCCACAAGGGGGCATCATTTTTTAATCCCCTCCCCCTCAAAAAACATGTCGCTCTTGTCGTGTTCCTTGTGCAAAGCTCTTTTTTGTCTCGCATGGCATGGTGTGGTGGGCTAAATCTTGTGGAGTGAATGGACACCAGCGCAAATACAAGTTGATGGGGTGTGAACTGGCAGAGACTGACCAAGACAGAGATCTTGGGGTCGTGGTAGATTACTCACTGAAAATGTCAATAGAAAAGGCCAACGCCATGCTGGGAATTATTAGGAAGGGAACTGAAAACAAATCAGCCAGTATCATAATGCCCCTGTATAAATCGATGGTGCGGTCTCATTTGGAGTACTGTGTGCAGTTCTGGTCGCCGCACCTCAAAAAGGATATTATAGCATTGGAGAAAGTCCAGAAAAGGGCAACTAGAATGATTAAAGGGCTGGAACACTTTCCCTATGAAGAAAGGTTGAAACGCTTGGGGCTCTTTAGCTTGGAGAAACATCGACTGCGGAGTGACATGATAGAGGTTTACAAGATAATGCACGGGATGGAGAAAGTAGAGAAAGAAGCACTTGTCTCCCTTTCTCACAATACAAGAACTCGTGGGCATTCGATGAAATTGCTGAGCAGACAGGTTAAAATGGATAAAAGGAAGTCCTTCTTCACCCAAGGGGTGATTAACATGTGGAATTCACTGCCACAGGAGGTGGTGGCGGCCACAAGCATGGCCACCTTCAAGAGGGGTTTGGATAAAAATATGGAGCACAGGTCCATCAGTGGCTATTAGCCACAGTGTGTGTGTGTGTGTGTGTATATATATATATATATTTTTGGCCACTGTGTGACACAGAGTGTTGGACTGGATGGGACATTGGCCTGATCCAACAGGGCTTCTTTTATGTTCTTATGTGACACAGAGTGTTGGACTGGAGGGGCCACTGGCCTGATCCAACAGGGCTTCTCTTATGTTCTTATGTGACACGGAGTGTTGGACTGGATGGGCCACTGGCCTGATCCAACAGGGCTTCTCTTATGTTCTTATGTGACACAGAGTGTTGGACTGGATGGGACATTGGTCTGATCCAACAGGGCTTCTCTTATGTTCTTATGTGACACAGAGTGTTGGACTGGATGGGACATTGGTCTGATCCAACAGGGCTCCTCTTATGTTCTTATGTGACACAGAGTGTTGGACTGGAGGGGCCACTGGCCTGATCCAACAGGGCTTCTCTTATGTTCTTATGTGACACAGAGTGTTGGAGTGGAGGGGCCACTGGCCTGATCCAACAGGGCTTCTCTTATGTTCTTATGTGACACAGAGTGTTGGACTGGATGGGGCATTGGTCTGATCCAACAGGGCTTCTCTTATGTTCATATGTCAGCCTAGCCCTGGGGTGGCCAAACTGTGGCTCAGGAGCCGCATATGGTTCTTCCACACAAAATATGTGGCTCTTGGAGCCTCCACTGCCCTGTTGACCAGCTTAGAGAAGGTATTTGTCTCTTTAAATCACTTCCCCAAGCCAAGCTAGCTGGCAGCTTGGAGAATGCATTTAAAGTTAAAGTTGCTTTCTTTCCCCGTCTCCCTCCCTCCTCCCTCCTATTTGCTTTCCTCTCTCCCCTGTCTTGCATCACTCAGACATCTGCCGTTTATGCTGCGTGGCTCTTAAGTTAAGCAAGTTTGGCCTAGCCTACCTCACAGAGTTATTGCGAGAAATCATACGTTTTGCCTCGAGGACTTCCAGAGGAACTGTGGGAGAGAGATGAGATGAATCAATAGACATTAATTCCGGAATATTCGGCTCTCTGGGGCTTCTGTGATAACGGAGATGCTAGTAAACGAGCCGCAAGACTTTCCTTTTAAAAAACGCCACCGTTTTAAAAAAATACGCTCTTGAAGTGCGCTAGCAGGCCTCATTATCAAGGTTCCCAACTTCCAGGTGTGGCCTGGAGAGCTCCCAGAATTCCAACTGCTCTCCAGATTACAGAGATCCTTGGAAAAAATGACCACTTTGGAGGGTAGGCTTGATGGCGTTAGAGCCTACTGAGGTCCCTACTCCCCCCCCCCCCAAACCCCATCCTCACCAGGCTCCATCCCTCCAAATCCCCAGGAGCTTCCCAACCTGGAGTTGGCAAAAGCGTAGAAAAGTTTTAACTCCAAATACATTTTGTCATCTGGAAAGACGATTGGCCAGGGGAGGGGGGAGCTAGAAGGGAAGGCGGTTTGCCTGTGAGCATGAAACCTTTCATAGAATCAGGGGTTGTTTTGTAGAAAAATAGGTGGTGGAGCTCATCCAGGGATTGTTATGCAGCTGCACCTACTATTCAATGGACAGGGAGGTGGAGCTCTCAGGAGGAGGAGGAGGAACTCTCGGAAAGGTTCAAGAGCTGAGCTCCTGTGAGCTCCTGCTGAATCTGAGGCCTGCATAAAAACCTAGAATCATACAGTTGGAAGGGACCTCCAGGGTCATCTAGTCCAAGCCCCTGCACAATGCAGGAAACTCACAAATACCTCCCCCTAAATTCACAGGATCTTCATTGCTGTCAGATGGCCCTCTAGCCTCTGTAGAAAAACCTCCAAGGAAGGAGAGCCCACCACCTCCTGAGGTAGCCTGTTCCACTGAGGAACTGTTCTAATGGTCAGGAAGTTCTTCCTAATGTTGAGACAGAAACTCTTTTGATTTAATTTCAACCCATTGGTTCCGGTCCTGTTCAATGAAATTGCTGAGCAGTCGGGTTAGAACGGATAAAAGGAAGTCCTTCTTCACCCAAAGGGTGATTAACAGGTGGAATTCACTGCCACAGGAGGTGGCGGCATCTACAAGCATAGCCAACTTCAAGAGGGGATTGGATAAAAATATGGAGCAGAGGTCCATCAGTGGCTATTAGCCACAGCATATTGTTGGAACTCTCTGTCTGGGGCAGTGATGCTCTGTATTCTTGGTGCTTGGGAGGGGGTAACAGCGGGAGGGCTTCTAGTGTCCTGGCCCCACTGGTGGACCTCCTGATGGCTCCTGGTTTTTTTGTCCACTGTGTGACACAGAGTGTTAGACTGGATGGGCCATTGGCCTGATCCAACAGGGCTTCTCTTATGTTCTTATGTGACGCAGAGTGTTGGACTGGATGGGCCACTGGCCTGATCCAACATGGCTTCTCTTATGTTCTTATGTGACACAGAGTGTTGGACTGGATGGGCGATTGGCCTGAGCCAACAGGGCTTCTCTTATGTTCTTATGTGACACAGAGTGTTGGACTGGATGGGCGATTGGCCTGAGCCAACAGGGCTTCTCTTATGTTCTTATGTGTCACAGAGTGTTGGACTGGATGGGCCATTGGCCTGATCCAACAGGGCTTCTCTTATGTTCTTATCTCTCTGCCATCTGGAGTTGAGCTGCAATTCTGAGGGATCTCGAGATCCCACCTGGAGGCTGGCATCCCTACTCCAAAGGTGCCGTATTCCCCAGGCGAACGGATCTCTGCTGTCTGGAGCTCCCAGTTGCGATTCCAGGAGAACTGGGGCCCGCCCCTTCCATGTGAGAAGTGGGAATTAATCAGGGGTTGGAGGGTGACATCCCTTCCCTCCTGGGAACGGCTCTTTGATGAGTAGCAAGCGCATATTTGAGCAGAGGCTCCGCCTTTGATCAGCTGCAGAAATTGGCTTCAGTCCTTTGGCTGCTCTCTGGACTAGTCGTGGCTCGCCCGCTGCTGGAGAATCGCCCTCCTTGAGTCTGGAGAGGGACTGGAGGGGGGAGGGGGGGCGCGGGGCTGGGAGAAGAAGGCAGACCTTTTCGGCAGCACTGAGGATCCGGAGGAGAGAAAGGGCATGTGACAAGCAAAGTCCCCTCTCAGCTGTGGAGTCTTGTGAGCCAAAATTCTACTTTGTGAGAGACTGGCATTACAGTTGTGAGCTGCTGCATCGATGAGTGTGCTCTGGGGTCATCCTTCCTGAGTGCAGACAAAAGTGTGTGAGCTGGAGGCTAAAAATCTGTGAGCTAGCTCACACTAAGAAGAAGATGATATTGGATTTATATCCCGCCCTCCACTCCAAAGAGTCTCAGAGCGGCTCACAATCTCCTTTACCTTCCTCCCCCACAACAGACACCCTGTGAGGTACATGAAGATATTGGATTTATATCCCGCCATCCACTCCGAAGAGTCTCATAGTGGCTCACAATCTCCTTTATCTTCCTCCCCCACAACAGACACAATGTGAGGTAGATGAAGATATTGGTTTTATATCCCACCCTCCACTCCGAAGAGTCTCAGAGCGGCTCACAATCTCCTTTCCCTTCCTCCCCCACAACAGACACCCTGTGAGGTAGATAAAGACATTGGATTTATATCCCGCCCCCCACTCCGAAGAGTCTCAGAGCGGCACACAATCTCCTTTACCTTCCCCCCCACACACACACACACAACAGACACCCTGTGAGGTAGATGAAGATATTGGATTTATATCCCGCCCTCCACTCCGAAGAGTCTCAGAGCGGCTCACAATCTCCTTTACCTTCCTCCCCCACAACAGACACCCTGTGAGGTAGATGAAGATATTGGATTTATATTCCGCCCTCCACTCCGAAGAGTCTCAGAGCAGTTCACAATCTCCTTTCCCTTCATCCTCCACAACAGACACCCTGTGAGGTGGGTGGGGCTGGAGAGGGCTCTCACAGCAGCTGTCCTTTCAAGGACAACCTCTGCCAGAGCTATGGCTGACCCAAGGCCATGCTAGCAGGTGCAAGTGGAGGAGTGGGGAATCAAACCCGGTTCTCCCAGATAAGAGTCCATGGACTTAACCACTACACCAAACGGGCTCTCTATTAGAGCTATGGCTGACCCAAGGCCATTCCAGCAGCTGCAAGTGGAGGAGTAGGGAATCAAACCTGGTTTTCCCAGATAGGAGTCCGTGCACTTCACCACTACACCCAACTGGCTCTCCAACTCAGCTTAGCGAGGCCACTGGTGACCAGAGGTGCCCATTCTTGCCTTCTCTTGAGGTTTTGAAAGCAGAGGCCAGATGGCCTTCTGACAGCAATGCTGAGTCTATGACTCCCTATAAGCAGATCATGAGAAGGAGGGAAAGAAGGGCAGAGCCGGCACTCAATTCTTGTGACTCTCTCTTATAGGCCCAGGATAATGCCATTTAGGGAGCCCCGTGGCGCAGAGTGGTAAAGCTGCAGTCGGAGCCCTCTGCTCACAATCTTGAGTTCGATTCCAGCAGAAGTTGGTTCAAGTAGCCGGCCCGAGGTTGACTCAACCTTCCATCCTTCCGAGGTCGGTCAAAGGAGTCCCCAGCTTGCTGGGGGGAAAGTGTAGATGACTGGGGAAGGCAAGGGCAAACCACCCCATAAAAAGTCTGCTGTGAAAACGTTGTGAAAGCAGCGTCACCCCAGAGTGGTAAACGACTAGTGCTTGCAGAGGGCACCTTTCCTTTCCTTTCCTCAGTTTCTATGACCTGTTGTTGGACCTCCATAGCAGCCGGCTGGCCACAGTGTGAATCAAGATGCTGAGCCAGATGACTGCTAGATGGACCACTGCATGGATCCAATAGGGCTCTTCACTTCTTATTGGGGAAGGCCTTTGCTTCTATGCCGTCTTTCTTTGACCCACCCAGAGCAACTGGTTGGCCACTGTGTGAGATGGGATGCTGGACCCTCACTGGTCTGATCCAGCATGGCTCTTCTTTTAGGGGAAGGTCTCAGCTTCTAGCGGCCCCGTGGCGCAGAGTGGTGGAGCAGCAGTACTGCAGTACTGTGGTCTGAACTCTCTGCTCACGACCTGAGTTCGATCCCAGCGAAAGCTGGTTCAGGTAGCCGGCCCAAGGTAGACTCAGCCTTCCAGTCTTCTGAGGTGGGTCAAAGGAGTCCCCAGCTTGCTGGGGGGGGAAAGTGTAGATGACCGGGGAAGGCAAGGGTAAACCACCCTGTAAAAAGGTCTGCCGTGAAAACGTTGCGAAAGCAGCGTCACCCCAGAGTCAGAAATGACTGGTGCTTGCACAGGGACTACCTTTACCTTTTTAATGCTGATCGCTTTGGGGCCAGGAAAGAATTTTGCTCCAGATTAGGTTGGCCTGGGGATCCTAGAGATTTTTTTGCCTTCCCCTGGGCATGCAACAGGAGACATTGAGGGACGTCATCGGTGTGTAAAAAGGGGGTGGGATTTCCTGCATTGTGCAGGGGGTTGGCTTGGATGACGTCTGGGAGCCCTTACAGCTCTGTCTGTTTCAGTTCTTAATTATTTTTTTTTTAAAGCAACATTGAGGGCAAGAGGGCAAAGTAGATCTCCCTTTCTCACAATATGAGAACTTGTGGGCACTCCATGAGATTGCTGAGCAGCCGGGTTAGAATGGATAAAAGGAAGTCCTTCTTCACCCAAAGGGTGACTAACACATGGAACTCACTGCCACAGGAGGTGGTGACGGCTACAGGCATAGCCAACTTCAACAAGGGATTGGATAAACATCTGGAGCAGAGGTCCATCAGTGGCGATCAGCCATAGGGTATAGATGCAACTCTCTGTCTGGGGCAAGTGATATTCTGTATTCTTGGTGCTTGGGAGGGGGCACAGTGGGAGGGCTTCTAGTGTCCTGGCCCCACTGATGGACCTCCTGATGGCACCTGGATAGACTGGATGGGCCATTGGCCTGATCCAACATGGCTTCTCTTATGTTCTTATGTCCTGAGGGCACTGGGGTTTTTTTGGCCACTGTGTGACACAGTGTTGGACTGGATGGGCCATTGGCCTGATCCAACATGGCTTCTCTTATTTTCTTATGTCCTGAGGGCACTGGGTTTTCTTGGCCACTGTGTGACACAGAGTGTTGGACTGGATGGGCTATTGGCCTGATCCAACATGGCTTCTCTTATGTTCTTATGTCCTGAGGGCACTGGGTTTTTTTGGCCACTGTGTGACACAGTGTGTTGGACTGGATGGGACATTGGCCTGATCCAACATGGCTTTTCTTATGTTCTTATGTCCTGAGGGCACTGGGTTTTTTGGCCACTGTGTGACACAAAGTGTTGGACTGGATGGGCCATTGGCCCGATCCAACATGGCTTCTCTTATGTTCTTAGAGGCTGAGCCACCAGGATTTCCTGGCATGGCTGAGGGTGGTATTGAAGCAGTTCAACAAGGTCTCTTTTAAAGACTAAGAAAATATATTCCAGCGTCAGCTTCCCTGAACCAGAGCTCATTCCTGAAGATCTTCTGGCTGCCCTCTGATGATTCAGGCTCTGACTCACAAAAGGTTCCGCTGAAATACGCTTTGCTATTCTTCAAGGTACCGCTGGATTCCTTTTTCATGTTGCTACAACACAGGAACACAGCTGCCCTTCTGGAATGAGGCCGGACTTTGGGAAATGCCTGGAAATTTGAGGGGTGGAGTCTGAAGAGGGGGGGATTGGGGAGGGTCCTCAGCAGGGCATAGTGGCAGTTTGGTGTCATGGTTAAAGCGCATGAACTCTTACCTGCGAGAACTTGGTTTGATCCTCCACTTCTCTTCCACATGCAGCCAGCTGATGTGACCATGGGTCCATCACAATTCTCTCTGAGCTGTTCTCTTAAAAGCAGTTCTCAAAGAACTCTCTCAGCCCCACTTACCTCACAGAGTGTCTGTTGTGGGGAGGGGAAGGGAACGGATTTTGTAAACCGCTCAAAGATTCCTTCAGGTAGTGAAGAGCAGAGTATAAATCCAATCTCCTCCTCTTCCTCCTCCTCCTCCTCCTCCTCTTCACATAAGAACATAAGAGAAGCCATGTTGGATCAGGCCAAGGGCCCATCCAGTCCAACACTCTGTGTCACATAAGAACATAAGAGAAGCCCTGTTGGATCAGGTCAATGGCCCCTCCAGTCCAACACTCTGTGTCAGATAAGAACATAAGAGAAGCCATGTTGGATCAGGCCAAGGGCCCATCCAGTCCAACACTCTGTGTCACATAAGAACATAAGAGAAGCCCTGTTGGATCAGGTCAATGGCCCCTCCAGTCCAACACTCTGTGTCAGATAAGAACATAAGAGAAGCCATGTTGGATCAGGCCAAGGGCCCATCCAGTCCAACACTCTGTGTCACATAAGAACATAAGAGAAGCCCTGTTGGATCAGGCCAAGGGCCCCTCCAGTCCAACACTCTGTGTTACATAAGAACATAAGAGAAACCATGTTGGATCAGGCCAATGGCCCATCCAGTCCAACACTCTGTGTCACAGAGTGGCCAAATAAACCAGGCACCATCAGGAGGTCCACCAGTGGGGCTAGGACACTAGAAGCCCTCACACTGTTGCCCCCCACCCCCCCCGCCAAGCACCAAGAATACAGAGCATCACTGCCCCCAGACATAAAAACATAAGAGAAGCCATGTTGGATCAGGCCAATGGTCCATCCAGTCCAGCACTCTGTGCCACACAGTGGCCAAAAAACCCAGGTGCCATCAGAAGGTCCATCAGTGGGGCCAGAACTCCAGAAGCCCTTTTACTGTGCCCCACCCCAAGCACCAAGAATACAGAGCATCACTTGCCCCAGACAGAGAGTTCCAACAATACCCTTCAGCTAAGAGCCACTGATGGACCTCTGCTCCTGATGTTTATCCAACCCCCTCTTTCAGCATAGCATCCAGTGCCTCTCCTCAAAACACCCTCCAAGTTGCCAAAGGATTGTACTAGGACAGGGGTGGCCAACGGTAGCTCTCCAGATGTTTTTTGCCTGCAACTCCCATCAGCCCCGGCCATCGGCCATGCTGGCTGGGGCTGATGGGAGTTGTAGGCAAAACACATCTGGAGAGCCAACATTCCCTACCCCTGGACTAGGGGGTCCAGTCCTTTGAGCCCCCAAAGAAGGTGCTCCTATCCTTGCATTTTCCAATGGAAGGAAGGCATTGAAAAGGTGTGCCGTCCCTTTAAATGTGACGGCCAGAACTCCCTTTGGAGTTCAGTTATGCCTGTCACAACCTTTGTCCTAGCTCCACCCCCCAAATCCCCTGATATTTCTTAAAGTGGACCTGGCCACCCTGCCTCCCCCATTTCTTTCTTGCATCCCAAGTGTCCAAGGCACCATCCCTGCTTCTGTCTTCCCTTCGGTCATCACTGCAGCCCTACAAGGGAGATGACGGCGAGTGCACGGGAGTGGCCCAAGGTCACCCAGCAAGCTTCAATGGCAGAGTGGGGGATTCGAACCCGGGTCTCCTCGACCCTGCAGAAAAGCCATTGAGCTGAGTGTGGGACGAGCATGCAACATGTGACTCACACAATTCAGGTGCTGCTTAACTCCCGACCTGCAGAAAAGGAAAGGTCCCCTGTGCGAGCGCCGGTCGTTTCCGACTCTGGGGTGATGTTGCTTTCACGACGTTTTCACAGCAGACTTTTTATGGGGTGATTTGCCATTGCCTTCCCCAGTCATCTACGCTTTCCCCCCAGCAAGCTGGGGACTCATTTGACCGACCTCGGAAGGATGGAAGGCTGAGTCAACCTTGGGCTGGCTACCTGAAATCCAGCTTCTGCCGGAATCAAACTCAGGTCGTGAACAGCCCCACAGTATTGCAGTACTGCGGCTTTACCACTCCGCGCCATGGGGCCGACCTGCGAGCCATTCATAAATTCTGCCTTCTCATCACTGCCTCCCATAAACGCCTTGGGAGACCACCCTCCGTCTCACCTACGGGACCAGAGCAGGATTAATCATTATGCTAAATATATCCTCGCCGACGGCCCTCAGACGGGAAGGGTGGCGGGAAGGGCCAACCGGTCGCAGCCAATTTAAGGCAACCCAGGAGGCATTTCGAGGGGAGGGAAGTTCAGAGGTGGTTTGCCGCTGCCTGCTTCTGCATTAACGACGCTGGACTTCCTTGGTGGTCTCCCCTCCAAGAACCATCCCAGGGGCACCCTGTGGTTAGCTTTAGAGACCTGGTGAGATTGGGTTAGCCTGAGCCAGCCAAGTCAGGGCAAGAGAGAAGTCCTTTTCTCCCTTTCTTACTACAAGAACTCGCGGGCACTGAGCAGTCAGGTTAAAACAGATAAAAGGAAGTCCTTCTTCACCCAAGGGGTGATCCACAGGTGAATTCACTGCCACAGGAGGTGGTGGCGGCTACAAGCATGGCCAGCTTCAAGAGGGGATTGGAGATACACTGAATCTAAAAACCTCTTACCTGTCAAGCATCGCTATTTCTCAATAGTCAAGCTTTTGTTCTTCAATCAAAAGTTGCTTTATTGTAAAAACTCCGTAGCTTGCCCAAGGACGGACTTCTAGGAAGTAATGACATACACAACGTTGAATAGTAACTTATATGCACGCTTCAAAAGGATAGGTTACAGATAACTTCAAAAGAATAACATAAAGATGCAAATTGAGTTGAGGGTTCAAAGGCTACCCACTAGTATCTCTTTTATGGCTAAGGAATGTCAGCTAATAAAAACATCTCCCTTTCTCACACATTCTCTGAGAACCGATAAGACCTGGCTGTGTGAATCTGGGGGAGAGGCACTCTACACCTTTAATACAAGGTTACTCTAAACATCCTGGGTCCCGATGAATTTATTATGCACCCTTAGGTTAGAAGGAGAAGAAGGGGGAGGGGAGCAAGAGGGGTGTTCTGCTTTGTATCTGGCTTGTCTGCTAAACACCTTTAGAAACAGCATGCTTGATATTACCTATTAAAACAACTTACCTTCAATTTTTCTCACTATAATCTTTCTAACTTACGCTATCCCCTCTTTCTCTTTTTATTTAAATATTCTCTTTCATTTGGCTTGGGATGGAGCAAGCTATTATTCTTACCTTAAGAGTAAAAAATTCTAGCCCAATTATCAGTTAATTTAGCCGTAATGATATTTATTTATTTGTCTATTGATTGATTGGCGAACTGGACATTATCTTAAATGCTAAATAAGACGTTTTACAATGTTATATATATCAGGGGTGGCCAACAGTAGCTTTCCAGATGTTTTTTTGCCTACAACTCCCATTAGCCCCAGCCATTGACCATGCTGGCTGGAGCTGATGGGAGTTGTAAGCAAAAAACATCTGGAGAGCTATAGTTGGCCACCCCTGATACATATCATAGTACGTTATGCATAGTAGAATTTTGTTATATATGGAATTAATCTATTTGATACTCCTTCACCCAACAAAGTTCTGTATAGCATGGAATTTTTAAAATACACTTATCATATTTCTAAAAAAAAAAAGAGGGGACTGGATCAGCCTATGGATCAGAGGTCTATCAGTGACTATTAGCCACTGCATATTGATGGAACTCTCTGTCTGGGGCAAGTGATGCTCTGTATTCTTTGTGCTTGGGAGGGGCAACAGTGGGAGGACTTCTAGTGTCCTGGCCCCACTGATAGACCTCCTGATGGCACCTGGGTATTTTGGCCACTGTGTGACACAGAGTGTTGGTCTGGAGGGGCCATTGGCCTGATCCAACATGGCTTCTCTTATGTGTGTTCTTGTGTCTAGGGCGGTGATGCTCTGTATTCTTGGTGCTTGGGAGGGACAACGGAGTGAGGACTTCTAGTGTCCTGGCCCCACTGATGGACTTCCTGATGGTGCCACTGTGTGACACAGAGTGTTGGACTGGATGGGCCGTTGGCCTGATCCAACATGGTTTCTCTTATGTTCTCTCAAGAGAGGAACAGAGGTCGTTTGCCCTTGCCTGCCTCTGCGTAGCAACTCGGGAATTCCTTGGTGGTCTCTCACCCATGTACTCAGCGGGGCTGACTCTGTTTGGCAACTGACAAGACTGGGGAAGCCTAAGCAATCCAGGTCAAGGCAAAAGATTCGCAGAGGCCTCTGCGTAGCACCCTTAGACTTCCTTGGGTGGTTTCCCATCTGTGTTTTAACCAGGGCTGATTCTGCTTAGCTTCTGAGATCTGACATAGTCAGGCTAGCCTGGGCCATCTTAGCTTTAATAACAGACAATAACGATCTAAATGACAATAGATAAATAGACTTCACATTATCTCAATTTACTCTTTTCGGTTTTTTATGGTATCAGCAGCCTAGATGTGCTTGTTTCCTAGAGAGCCAGTTTGGTGTAGTGGTGAAGTGTGCGGACTCTTATCTGGGAGAACCGGGTTTGATTCCCCACTCCTCCACTTGCACCTGCTGGAATGGCCTTGGGTCAGCCATAGCTCTGGCAGAGGTTGTCCTTGAAAGGGCAGCTGCTGGGAGAGCCCTTTCCAGCCCCACCCGCCTCACAGGGGTTTTGTTGTGAGGGAGGAAGGTAAAGGAGATTGTGAGCTGCTCTGAGACTCTTCAGAGTGGAGGATGGGATATAAATACAATATCTTCATCTACCTCACAGGATGTCTGTTGTGGGGGGGGGGGAAGGTAAAGGAGATTGTGAGCCCCTTTGAGATTCTTGGGAGTGGAGGGCAGGATACAAATCCAATATCTTCATCTACCTCACAGGGTGTCTGTTCTGGGGGAGGAAGGTAAAGGAGATTGTGAGCCCCTCTGAGATTCATGGGAGTGGAGGGCGGGATACAAATCCTATATCTTCATCTACCTCACAGGATGTCTGTTCTGGGGGAGGAAGGTAAAGGAGATTGTGAGCCCCTCTGAGATTCATGGGAGTGGAGGGCGGGATATAAATCCTATATCTTCATCTACCTCACAGGATGTCTGTTGTGGGGGAGGAAGGTAAAGGAGATTGTGAGCCCCTTTGAGATTCTTGGGAGTGGAGGGCGGGATACAAATCCAATATCTTCATCTACCTCACAGGGTGTCTGTTGTGGGGGAGGAAAGTAAAGGAGATTGTGAGCTGCTCTGAGACTCTTCGGAGAGGAAGGCAGGATATAAATCCAATATCTTCTTCTTCCTCCTCCATCAATCTGTCTCATCCCTTTTGAAAGTCATCTATTAGGGTCGCCAGCCTCCAGGTGGGCCGTGGGGATCTCCCGCTCTTACAACTGATCTCCGGCTAGCAGAGATCAGCTTCCCTGGAGAAAATGGCTGATTTAAAGGGTGGACTTTGTGGCAACTCTCCCAAACCCTACCCTGGCATACATGAGACCTTGTTGGGCCATATATATATATACACAGTATATATATTTTAGAACTTAAAACATGCTTAAAACGTTAGCACTCATTGGTCTTAAAGATGCTCTCTTTGTATTTCTTCCGTGGGCTCCAGGGAACTGGGCAAAGGAAGCTCTGGCTCTTTCTTTCCTTCTCCAGGGACCAGGAGGGGGAGGAGTTTCAGCCAATAGAAGGAAGACAGGCTTGGCTCAGTGGCTCTGCTGTGCGATTGAGAGAGCCTGGAAAAAGAAGCTCTGCCTTCCTCCCCAAGGGAGGAGCCTCAGCCAATAGAGAAAACAGAGTTTTTGCTCTGTAACTCCTGTGCAATTGAGCAAGCCTGGCAAAGCAAGCTATTCCTTCCTCCTCAAGGCAGGAGCCTCTGCCAACGGAGAAAATCAGGGTTTTGCTCTGTAGCTCCTGTGCGATTGAGCAAGCCTGGCAAAGCAAGCTGTGATGCAGAAGGAAGCCAGAGAGAGGGAGAAGGCAGCAGATAACAGCCAGCTGCTCGGGGGCCTGACAGGAGTTCTCTGGGGGCCTGATTCGGCCCCCAAACTGCATGTCTGACACCCCTGATCTACAGTCACGAGTCACCATGACTACATTCTCTGGCAGTGAATTCCACATTGGAATCCCTCTTCGCATAAAGAAGTCTTCTCTTTTTTGTCCCGACTCGACTCTTGAAAAGCAAATGCCTGGTTTGGCCTGGGGTTTCATGGTAAAGAGATTCGAACCCAGGATTGCCAGACCCTGTGCGAATCCTCCAACGGCTCCCTTACATCAATATCACACAGCATAATCATCTACAAAGGGGGGGCAGACAGCTGTGATCTCCAGGCCAGAGACTGGAAACACGAGAAGATGCTGTAGAAGAAGAAGAAGATAGAAGATATTGGATTTATATCCCGCCCTCCACTCCGAAGAGTCTCAGAGCGGCTCACAATCTCCTTTACCTTCCTCCCCCACAACAGACACCCTGTGAGGTGGGTGGGGCTGGAGAGGGCTCTCACAGCAGCTGCCCTTTCAAGGACAACCTCTGCCAGAGCTATGGCTGACCCAAGGCCATTCCGGCAGCTGCAAGTGGAGGAATGGGGAATCAAACCCGGTTCTCCCAGATAAGAGTCTGTGCACTTCACCACTACACCAAACTGGCTCTCTAGTGGAGCTATGGCTGACCCAAGGCCATTCCAGCAGCTGCAAGGGGAGGAGTGGGGAATCAAACCCGGTTCTCCCAGATAAGAGTCCGCACACTTAACCACTACACCAAACTGGCTCTCCATCTGGGGATTAGACCGGGTGGGTATTTCCAGCTTCCCTTCCCAGCTCTCCTACCCTGACTCCCATTTCTCCCTGCCCCGATTTCCTGTCGGAGTCCAGGAGATGAGTGCTGAGTTTTGCAAAATCCCAAGGGAGAGGGCGCGGCCTCATCAAAGTCCCTTTGTGTGTGGTGCGGAGGCAGGCAAGAGTTCCCCCTGAGGGTGAGAAAGCCACACACCACGCTGCTAACAATGCGCCAGCCCTTTTATCTGCACCTCGCAGAGAGGAGGTACAAGTCTGGTCACCATAGCAGAGGGAGGAAAAATTCCTATATTGTAGGGCCAGATAAGGTGCAGAGAATCCAAGAGATCCGGAGCTGGCCACTTCCCTACGAAGAAAGGCGAAGGGTTTTTCAATGTAGAAAGATGGCCAGCAGGGTGTTATGGAGAGATCCAAGAGGGCAGCCGTGTTGGTCTGAAGCAGTAGAACAAAGTAAGAGTCAAGTTGCACCTTTAAGACCAACAAAGTTATATTCGGAATGTAAGCTATTGTATGCATGCACACTTCTTCAGACGAGGGGATGGGATACAGTGAGCTGGAATACATATAGCTGGTGGGTTAAGAGTGTAAAGGTAAAGGTAATCTCCTGTGCAAGCACCAATCATTTCCGACTCTGGGGTGACGTTGCTTTCACGTTTTCACGGCAGACTTTTGACGGGGTGGTTTGCCCTTGCCTTCCCCAGTCATCTACGCTTTCCCCCTCAGCAATCTGGGGACTCACTATACCGACCTCGGAAAGATGGAAGGCTGAGTCAACCTGGAGCCGGCTACCTGAACCCAGCTTCTGCTGGGATTGAACTCAGGTTGTGAGCAGACGGCTCCGACTGCAGTACTGCAGCTTTACCACTCTGCGCCACGGGGCTCTTAAGAGTGTAAACCGATACAAAAGCTAGGATCAAACGGCAACACAGTGTAATAAATTGGAAGACCATTTGGTCTGGATAGCACTTGCGTGGGAAACCAATAAAAGGTAGTATATGTTGCCTGTCAATTGCTTTTACTAAGAGTCTAGGCTAAACAAAAGGACATGTATTTCCTAGTGTTATGGAATGTTGTGTGGGGGGAGGAAGAGAGAGAGAGGGAGAGAGAGAGAGAGAAGCTCTCTTTCTCTTTCCCAGAATGCCAGGGGCACGCAATGAACCTGACTATATTGTACTCAGTAATTAGAACATGGATCTCACCACCACAAGGTGTAGTAATGGCCGCAAGCATAGATAGCTTTGAAAGGAGATTAGACACCTGATCTGGGTGGCCCAGGCAAACCCCAGCTCGTCAGATCTCAGGAGCTAAGCAGGGTCAACTGGTTGCTACTTGGGTGGGAGAGTTCCTTGAAATACCCAGTCGGAAGGCAGGGGCGGGCTCTATTTAGCCACCTTTCTGAACGTCCTCCGATGGAGCCCCGCGGCACAGAGCGGTAAGCTCCGGTACTGCAGTCCTAAGCTCTGCTCACGACCTGAGTTCGATCCCGTTGAAAGCTGGGTTCAGGTCGTCGGCTCAAGGTCGACTCAGCCTTCCATCCTTCCGAGGTGGGTAAAATGAGTACCCAGCTATCTGGGGGGGGGGGGAGCGTAGATGACTGGGAAAGGCGATGGCAAACCACCCCGTCAAAAGTCTGCCGTGAAAACGTTGTGATGCGACATCACCCCAGAGTTGGAAATGGCTAGTGCTTGCACAGGGGTCTACCTTTACCTTTTACCTTTTTTTGCTGAATATCCTCCAGGCCCCCATTAGGGGTCAGTCACCAGAGGCCCAGTTGACTTCCAGATGCAAACACACACACACAAATATACAAAATACCAAAAAAGGGGGTGGGGAATGGACAGATTCTTGGAGGTGAGGTCCACCAATTACTGTTGTGTGTGTGTGTGTGTGTGTGTGTGTGAAGTGACATCAAGTTTTCCAACTCGTGGTGATCCTATGAATTAATATCCTTCAGAGTGTCCTCTCATTAACAGCCTTGCTCAGGTCTTGCAGATTGAAGGCCACTGTTGCTTCCCTGGCTGAGTCAATCAATTTGGTGTTGAGTCTTCTCCCTCTTTTCCTGCTACCTTCCACTATTCCTCCCATCATTGTCTTTTCCAGTGATTCTGGTCTTCTCATAGTGTAAGAACATCAGAGAAGCCATGTTAGATCAGGCCAATGGCTCATCCAGTCCAACACTCTGTGTCACAGAAGAACATCAGAGAAGCCATGTTAGATCAGGCCAGTGGCCCATCCAGTCCAACACTCTGTGACACATAAGAACATAAGAGAAGCCATGTTGGATCAGGCCAGTGGCCCATCCAGTCCAACACTCTGTGTCACAGAAGAACATCAGAGAAGCCATGTTAGATCAGGCCAGTGGCCCATCCAGTCCAACACTCTGTGACACATAAGAGAAGCCATGTTGGATCAGGCCAGTGGCCCATCCAGTCCAACACTCTGTGACACATAAGAACATCAGAGAAGCCATGTTAGATCAGGCCAATGGCCCATCCAGTCCAACACTCTGTGTCACATAAGAACATCAGAGAAGCCATGTTAGATCAGGCCAATGGCCCATCCAGTCCAACACTCTGTGTCACATAAGAACATCAGAGAAGCCATGTTAGATCAGGCCAATGGCTCATCCAGTCCAACACTCACAGGAGGTGGTGGCGGCCACAAGTATAGCCACCTTCAAGAGGGGTTTAGATAAAAATATGGAGCAGAGGTCCATCAGTGGCTATTAGCCACAGTGTATGTGTGTAAATAACATTTTTTGCCACTGTGTGACACAGAGTGTTGGACTTGATGGGCCGTTGGCCTGATCCAGCATGGCTTCTCTTATGTTCTTACTCTGTGTCTCAGAAGAACATCAGAGAAGCCATGTTAGATCAGGCCAGTGGCCCATCCAGTCCAACACTCTGTGACACATAAGAACATAAGAGAAGCCATGTTGGATCAGGCCAGTGGCCCATCCAGTCCAACACTCTGTGTCACAGAAGAACATCAGAGAAGCCATGTTAGATCAGGCCAATGGCTCATCCAATCCAACACTCTGTGTCACAGAAGAACATCAGAGAAGCCATGTTAGATCAGGCCAGTGGCCCATCCAGTCCAACACTCTGCGACACATAAGAACATAAGAGAAGCCATGTTGGATCAGGCCAGTGGCCCATCCAGTCCAACACTCTGTGTCACAGAAGAACATCAGAGAAGCCATGTTAGATCAGGCCAATGGCTCATCCAGTCCAACACTCTGTGTCACATAAGAACATCAGAGAAGCCATGTTAGATCAGGCCAGTGGCCCATCCAGTCCAACACTCTGTGACACATAAGAACTTAAGAGAAGCCATGTTAGATCAGGCCAATGATCCATCCAGTCCAACACTCTGTGTCACATAAGAACATCAGAGAAGCCATGTTAGATCAGGCCAGTGGCCCATCTAGTCCAACACTCTGTGACACATAAGAACATAAGAGAAGCCATGTTAGATCAGGCCAGTGGCCCATCCAGTCCAACACTCTGTGACACATAAGAACATAAGAGAAGCCATGTTAGATCAGGCCAATGATCCATCCAGTCCAACACTCTGTGTCACATAAGAACATAAGAGAAGCCATGTTAGATCAGGGCAATGGCCCATCCAGTCCAACACTCTGTGTCACATAAGAACATAAGAGAAGCCACGTTGGATCAGGCCAATGGCCCATCCAGTCCAACATTCCGGGTCACACAGTGGCCAAAACCAAAAAAAACTAAGAAGGTATGATAGCCTCAGTTTTAGGGTTCCTGTGCCCAACTCCAGAAATATCTGGGGACTTTGTGGGTGGAGCCTGGAGACTTTGGGGGTGGAGTCAGGAGCAACGGTGTGACAAGTATGACTGAACTCCAACAGGAGCTGTGGCCGTCAGATTTAAAGGGACCTCATTCCTTTTAAATCCCTTCCCTCCATTTGGAAATACTTGAGGAGGGGGGCAGCTTCTTTTTTGGGGGGGGGGGGGCTCATAGAATTGGACCCGCTAGTCCAACCTTTTTGAAACTTGGAAGGGGGTCTAAGGAGAGACGCCAGATGCTTTGCTGAAAATTTGGTGCCCCTTCCTTATAAAACAGCCCCCTCCAGCCCCAAATACCTACAGATTAATTCTCCACTATATCCTATGAGAAGCATTCTCCATAGGGCATAATGGAACCCACTGGTTGGTCTTTTTGACAGTCCACAGCTTTTGTAAAAAAATCTCCTCTGACACCACATTGCAGAGGAACCAACTTTCTCTCTTCACTGTCCAACTTTCACACCCATACGTAGTAATGGGGAACACCACAGCATGGATTAACTTGATTTTTGTTGCCAGCAACACGCCCTTACACTGAAGGATCTTCTCTCACTCCTTCATGGCTGCCCTCCCCATAGGGTTGCCAAGTCCAATTCAAGAAATATCTGGGGACTTTGGGGGTGGAGCCAGGAGACATTGGGGCGGAGCCAGGAACAAGAGTGTGACAAGCATAATTGAACTCCAAGAGAGTTCTGGCCATCACATTTAAAGGGACAGCACACCTTTTTAAATGTCTTCCTTCCATAGGAAATAATGAAGGATAAGGGCACCTTCTTTTGGGGCTCATAGAATTGGACCCCCTGGTCCAATCGTTTTGAAATTTGGGGGATACTTTGGGGACAGGCACTAGATACTATATTGAAAATTTGGTGCCTCTACCTCAAAAAACAGCTCCCCCAGAGCCCCCGAAACCTCCAGATCAATTCCCCATTATACCCTATGAGAAGACGTTTCCCTCTCCACTCCCCCCTCCACCCCGCCCCCCCCACCCCCACCCCCCGTTTCTGGCAAATCTGATGCAGGGGACTCTGTACTCACGAGTTGCTGCAGCTTCTCACAGCAACACAGGCACACCAGCTGGGCACTTTATGGCATGGAATAGGAAGCCGGCAGAACTCACTCACCTCCGGAGGTGCAAAGGCACATGGTCCTTTGGGGGCGTGGCTGGGCTCCCCTCCCTTCACCGGCCAGCTGACTGGGGGGGGAAGCAGCCTGAGAAAACGGAAGAGCTCTGGCTGCTGCGGGGGCTGGGTGGGAAGGGCTGCCGTTCTCCCCCTCCCCTCCCCCCGCTTTCCCTTTTATGGCCAGCGGGGGGAGGAGGCTCCAAATCGGGGGTCTCCAGGCCTAGCGGGGGATTTGGGAACCCTACCTCCCCAGCTCTCCATCTTCTCCTGATTTCGGGCTGCCAAGTTCCCATGGTTGCAGGGATTCCCCCAGTTTGGAGGGCCCCAACCCACCGGCAGGAAGCAAGCCACCAGCGGGATCCCCACCCAGAAGTCGTACTAGGACTCATGGTAAACTCTATGGTACCATAGAGTTTACTGAAATTCCTAGAGAGTCCCCAGTGTGATGCTCTAGGACTCATGGTTAAAAAAAACCCTCTATGGTACCATAGAGGGTTTTTCCCCCCCACGAGTCCTAGAGCGTCCCCGGCATGACATCCCTGGAGCTATGACATCACTTAGGGGAGGGACGGTGGCTCAGTGGTAGAGCATCTGCTTGGAAGCAGAAGGTCCCAGGTTCAATCCCTGGCATCTCCAACTAAAAAGGGTCCAGGCAAGAAGGCGTGAAAAACCTCAGCTTGAGACCCTGGAGAGCCTCATAAGTGTTAGGGAGGGACGGTGGCTCAGTGGTAGACCATCTGCTTGGGAAGCAGGAGGTCCCAGGTTCAATCCCTGGCATCTCCAAAAAAGGGTCCAGGCAAATAGGTGTGAAAAACCTCAGCTTGAGACCCTGGAGAGCCGCTGCCAGTCTGAGAAGACAAGACTGATTTTGATGGACCAAGGGTCTGATTCAGTATAAGGCGACTTCATATGTTCATATGTTCACTTCTGGGTGACATCATCAAGCTGTGCATGCAAAGAGAGAGAGAGAACAGTCCCCCACCGCAGCAGCAATGGGACTTGGCAACCCAATCCTGATTTCTTGATTGCAGTCTCTCATCTTAGTTGATGATGGTAATTCGCCCCACAGTCATTACTTCGGTCTTCTTGATGTTTAGCTGTAATCCTTCACTGATGCTTTCTGCTTTAGCCTTTATCATCAGCCGCTTCAAATCATAATCTCCTGTCAGCAATGTGGCATCATCTGCATATCTCAAATCCTTCAGTATTCCTCCCACCAGTTTTCACACCTCTTTCATCTAAATCTAATTCGGCTTATGATATCTTTTGCATATAGATTGGACAGATAAGGGAGATGAAATGCACCTTTGTCTGACACCTTTCCCAACTGGGCACCCTTCTGTTTCTCTGTATTCTGTACTACCGGTAGCCTCTGATCCGGAATACATGTTGCACATCAAAGCAATCTGATGTTGTGGCACACCCACTTCTTTTAAAACCACTTTCTTATTAGCCATGATTATAAAATGAAACTGCAAAAAAGGATCTAGGAATCTTAGTGGTCCATACACTGAACATGAGCCAGCAGTATGAGCTAAAAAGGCCAATGTGATTTTGGGCTGTATGAACGGAAGTATAGTGTCCAGATCATGTGATGTAATAATATCACATTACTCTGCTCTGGTTAGACCTCACCTAAAGTCTTGTGTTCAGTTTTGGGTACCCCAATTTAAGAAGGATCTAGACAAGCTGGAACGGGTCCAGAGGAGGGCGATGAAGATGGTGAGGGGTCTGGAGACCAAGTTCTATGAAGAAAGGTTGAAGGAGCTGGGGATGTTTAGCCTGGAGAGGAGGTGGCTGAGGTGATAGGGTCACCATCTTTAAGTACTGGAAGGGCTGCCATATAGAAGATGATGTGGAATTGTTTTCTGTTGCGCCAAAAGGTTGGACCAGAACCAATGGGTTGAGATTAAATCAGAAGAGTTTCCGGCTCAACATGAGGAAGAACCTCTTGACAGTGAGAGCGGTTCCTCAGTGGAACAGGCTTCCCTGGGAGGTGGTGGGCTCTCCTTCCTTTGAGGTTTTGAAACAGAGGCTAGGTGGCCATCTGAAAACAATGCTGACATTATCAGTGGACATTAGCCACAACATATTGATGGAACACTCTCTGGGGCAGTGATGCTCTGGGTTTTTTTTGTGTGTTTGGGGGGGCGAGAGTGGGAGTGCTTCTGGAATTCTGGCCCCGCTGGTGGACCTCCTGGTGGCCCTCTGGGGTTTGGCCACTACAGGACAGAGTGATGGACAGGCCATCGGGCTGACCCTACAAGGCTTCTCTTGTGTTCTTATGAATTCTGAACACCTGGTTGTCAGTTTTTCTTTTTAGAAAAAAAAAACTGCAAACGGGACGGGCAGTTTCGAGAGGCGTGGCAAGCCTGTCTGAGCCTCCTTTCCTCTAACAGAGCTGCCTTCTGTCTTCAGGGTTCTCGGAAGGGTGGAGAAAGATCGTGTCTCTGGAGCAGCCCCCACCCGTCTTGCTTTTTTTCCTGCTCTGCCTTTGGGATGGCTCGGTAATAATTAACCATCTCCAGATGAAGGAGATGCAGCACAGCTTGGGGGGTGGGCGGGCAGAGGGGAAAGGACATTACAGCAGGACCGTCTTCTAGGGAAACACAACTGGAGTGAGGGATTGGGATTTTTTTTAAAAAAAAATTGTGGTTTTTCTTGCAATCTTGGTTTTAATTGCAAGGATTCTACGATTCCTTGTAAATTGATCACCCATCTCCCAAAGCGCTGGGAGTGACAGAACAAACTGGAAGGGTTTAATCAAAACAGGGCTTTGGGCTTTGAATAGGGGGGGGGGGGAAGTAGGAGAGGGGTCTGAAGGGCAGGCAGGGTTGCCAATCCCCAGGTGGGGGCAGGGGATCGCCCGCTTTGGAGGCCCTCCGCCCACTTCAGGGTTATCAAGAAGCAAGGGGAGGAGGGAAATGTCTGCTGGGCACGCCATTATTCCCTATGGAGACCGGTTTGGTGTAGTGTAGTGGTGAAGTGTGCGGACTCTTATCTGGGAGAACCTGGTTTGATTCTCCTCTCCTCCACTTGCAGCAGCTGGAATGGCCTTGGGACAGCCATAGCTCTAATAGAGAGCCAGTTTGGTGTAGTGATTAAGTGCGTGGACTCTTATCTGGGAGAACCAGATTTGATTCCCCACTCCTCCACTTGCAGCTGCTGGAATGGCCTTGGGTCAGCCATAGCTCTAATGGAGAGCCAGTTTGTTGTTGTGGTTAAGTGTGCAGGCTCTTATCTGGGAGAACCGGGTTTGAGTCCCCACTCCTCCACTTGCAGCGGCTGGAATGGCCTTGGGTCAGCCATAGCTCCCGTAGGAATTGTCCTTGAAAGGGCAGCTGCTGTGAGAGCCCTCTCAGCCCCACCTACCTGTCTGTTGTGGGGGGAAGGTAAAGGAGAGTATGACCACTCTGAGACTCTGAGATTCAGAGTATAGGGAAGGATATAAATCCAATATCATCATCTTCTTCCCATAGAGTATGATGGAGAATTCATCTGTGAGTATCTGGGGCTCTGAGGGGGGGCTGTTTTGAAGTACGGGCACCAAATTTTTCGCATAACATCCAGTGCCTCTCCTCAAAATACCCCCCAAGTTTCAAAAGGATTGGGCCGGGGGGGACAATTCTATGAGCCCCCAAAGAAGGTGCCTCTATCTTTCATTATTTCCAAAAGAAGGGAAAGCATTTAAAAGGCATCCCTTTAGATGGGAAGGCCAGAACATCGTGCTTGCGACACCCTTGCTCCTGGCTCCACCCCCAAAGTCCCCAGATATTTCTTGAGTTGGACTTGGCAACCGTAAGTGCAAGGGATACAGGGCCGGTGTTTTTCCATTTGCCCCGGATCTAACAGCTGGAATGGAGGAGGAGGATCCTGAAGACTGGGCAGAGGGGGGGCTGGGGAGGGACTCTAGCAGGGTGTAATGCCCTTGAGTTTACCATCCAGAGCAGATGTTTTCTCCAAGGGAATGGAAAACCATTGCCTGGAGATCCATTGGAATTCCAGGAGATCTCTGGGTCCCACTGTCAAGAATGCCCTTGACATTTAGCAATTGCTTTCATGTTGAGGGAGATGGGACGACGCGTCTGCCGGGAACTTTTGTTGTGCCCGAGAGTAAACCAGAATTTGGAGAAGAAACCCACTCCTCTGATTTATTTAGTATTCATTTTTCGAGTGGCTACCAGAGATTCAAGATTTTTTTGGTCCGTCCACGACTGTGATCTGAACTCTCTGCTCATGACCAGAGTTCGATCCCAGCGGGGTTCAGGTAGCCGGCCCGAGGTTGACTCAGCCTTCCATCCTTCCGAGGTCGGTCAAAGGAGTCCCCAGCTTGCTGGGAGGAAAGTGTAAAAGACTGGGGAAGGCAAAGGCAAATCACCCCGTAAAAAAGTCTGCCGTGAAAACGTTGTGAAAGCAACGTCGCCCCAGAGTCTGAAACGACTGGTGCTTGCACAGGGGACCTTTCCTTTCCTTTCCCATAAGGGAAGAAATAAACTTTGGGGGTGGAGCCAGAAGACTTTGGGAGTGGAGCCAGGAGACGTTATGGGTGGAGCCAGGAGCAAGGGTGTGACAAGCATAATTGAACTCCAAAGGGAGTTCTGGCCATCACATTTAAAGGGATTGCATGCTTTTTAAATGCCTTCCCTGCATTGGAAAGAATGAAGGATAGGGGCACCTTCTTTGGGGGCCCTTAGAATTGGACTCCCTGGTCCAATCTTTTTTTAAACTTGGAGGGTATTTTGGGGAGAAGCACGGAATGCTATACTGCAAATCTGGTGCCTCTACCTCAAAAAAACAGCCCCCCCCCCAGCCCCAGATACCTGCATAATGCCCCTGTATAAATTGATGGTGCGGTGTCATTTCGAGTACTGTGTGTAATTCTGGTCACCGCACCTCAAAAAGGATATTATAGCATTGGAGAAAGTCCAGAAAAGGGCAACTAGAATGATTAAAGGTTTGGAACACTTTCCCTATGAAGAAAGGTTAAAACGCTTGGGGCTCTTTAGCTTGGAGAAACGTCACCTGCCGGGTGACATGATAGAGGTTTACAAGATGATGCATGGGATGGAGAAAGTAGAGAAAGAAGTCCTTTTCTCCCTTTCTCACAATACAAGAACTCGTGGGCATTCGATGAAATTGCTGAGCAGTCAGGTTAAAACGGATAAAAGGAAGCACTTCTTCACCCAAAGGGTGATTAACATGTGGAATTCACTGCCACAGAAGATGGTGGCGGCTACAAGCATAGCCAGCTTCAAGAGGGACTGGATAAAAATATAGAGCAGAGGTCCATAAGTGGCTATTAGCCACAGTTAGTGTGTGTATACACACACACATATATTGGCCACTGTATGACACAGAGTGTTGGACTGGATGGGCCATTGGCCTGATCCAACATGGCTTCTCTTATGTTCTTATGATCAATTCTTCATTATACCTTATGGCAGGGGTGACCAGCGGTAGCTCTCCAGATGTTTTTTGCCTACAACTCCCATCAGCTCCAACCATTGGCCATGCTGGCTGGGGCTGATGGGAGTTGTAGGCAAAAAAACATCTGGAGAGCTACCGTTGGCCCCCTCTGCCTTATGGGAATCAGTCTCCGTAAGGGATAATGGAGTGCCCAGCAGACATTTCATCCCCCCACACTTTCTGATGACCCTGAAGCGGGGAGAGGGCCTCCGAACTGGGGGATCCCCTGCCCCCGCCTGAGGATTGGCAACCCTACTTCCAGCTGTGGGCCTGCTCATGATGTGCATTTTCCTCGAGGTGATTTCAACATGGATTCCTCAGTGGAGGGAGAGAGGGGGGGGCACGGAGAGGGGGGGCTTTTTGTGCAAGGGGGTTTTTTGGTGTGTGACATGCCTGCATTCCAAAGGTTATTAATAGAGACCCTCTGGATGGCGGCTGGGAAGAAAGGCTCAGCCTCCCCGCAGGGTGGGGCGGGTGGGGAGTGCGAGTCTCTTCAAAGGCCACGCTGCAGGGCCGAGGGCTGGGAGCCGTTCTTGGGTTCCCACCTCCAGGCTGAGAAATTGCTGCTGGTTTGGGGGTGGAATGTGGGCGGGGGGTGGACCTCGGCAGGGTATAATGCCACAGAATCCGCCACCCAAAGCTGCCATTTCTTCCAGGAAAACTGATCTCTCTTGCAGGGGTGGCCAACGATAGCTCTCCAGATGCTTTTTTTGCCTTCAGCTCCCATCAGCCCCAGCCATTGGCCATGCTGGCTGGGGCTGATGAGAGTTGTAGGCGGAAAAAAAAAACATCTGGAGAGCTACCGTTGGCCACCCCTGCTCTATTGTATGGAGATCAGTTGCGATCCCAGGGGAGCTCCAGGCCCCATCCGGAGGCTGAGAAAAACGTAGGAGGCTGTGAAAAATGTCTGTGCAAAGAACAATTGCAACTCATGTAACGCAGCTTAATACAAGAATTGCACACCCTCCGCAAACATTATATCCGTGCTTAATCGCACTCGGCAATATATATTTCAATTCAAATGTTTTAAATTGTTGTTTGAAGAAGACTGCAGATGTATACCCCGCCCTTCTCTCTGAATCAGAGACTCATAGGGAGGCTTACAATCTCCTTTATCTTCTTCCCCCACAACAGACACCCTGTGAGGTGGATGGGGCTGAGAGGGCTCTCACAGCAGCTGCCCTTTCAAGGACAACTTCTGGGTGAACTATGGCTGACCCTAAGGCCATCCCAGCAGGTGCAAGTGGAGGAGTGGGGAATCAAACCTGGTTCTCCCAGATAAGAGTTAATAGCCACTAATGGACCTCTGCTCCATATGTTTATCTAATCTGCTCTTGAAGGTGTCTATGCTTGTAGCCACCAGCACCTCCTGCGGTAGTGAATTCCATGAATCACCCGTTGGGTGAAGATGTCCTGTAAGATGGTCCTTAACCAGAACCAGTCTCCCGGATCCATATTACAGCGATATTCAGACTAGACTACTGTAATGCATTGTGCATTGGTGTTCCCTAAACTGGACCCAGAGAAGAACATAAGAGAACATAAGAGAAGCCATGTTGGATCAGGCCAATGGCCTACCCAGTTCAATACTCTGTGTCACACAGTGGCCAAAAAACCCCAGGTGCCATCAGGAGGTCCATCAGTGGGGCCAGAACACTAGAAGCCCTCCCACTCTTGCCCCCCCCCCCAGTACCAAGAATACAGAGCATCACTAGCATCACTTCCAAGTAGATCCTCTTAGGACTGTGCCCAGCGTGCCTTACTGTTTGCATGAGTACCTGTGAGACCCAGGTTCGATTCCCGACTCATGTCCTAGAGCTTGCTGGGTGATCTTCAGCCACTCACTCACACTCTTTCAGCCTCACCAACTGTTGTGTGTGTGATCTAAAGTGTATATATTAAAAGGTGTCCAAAGCCAGTCCAAGGTCAAAGTTCAGGAAGTCAAGCACGGGCCAAGTCACCAATGCAGAATCACAAACCGGAATCAGAAGTCAATGTCCAAAAGCCAAAAGGTCAGGGTGCCAAGGAAATCAAGCAGGTCAGGATCAGGAATCAGGAAGGAGCGTGGATGCAAGACAGAGAATAGACTTGTTGCTTCCACAAGGTTACCAGGTCCTGGATGGGAGCTATATGGGTGTCTCAATCAGCCTGCTCCCTGGGTGGCAGTGACTCTGCTAGAACTCAGGGCTGAGAGATCGGAAGCCTCGACGTGCCTCATGTCTTCACTCTGAAAGTTTTTTCCGGAGCCTGCTTCGAACTCTTGAGATGGGAGGAGGAGAGCTTGGAGGAGATTGATCCTCAACAGCTGACACTGGTGCCTGGAGAGTGATTGATGGGCCAGCTGCTGTTTGTTTAGCTGAGGAACTGGCTGGCAACTCTTCCAGGTCTGTTAACCCTTCCAGCTCCTCCTCATCAGGGCTCATGACACACTGCTTCCTCCATGCTTTGAACCCACTATATTATACCAACCTCGAGTCGCAGGTTGTGAAAAGAAAATGCAGGAGAATAGAGTGATGTAAGCGGAGGGGGATTGAATGTAGAATCTGCTGCCAGTGGATGTAGTGATGGTCACAGGAATAAACAGCTTTCGAAGGGGGATTCGATAGATTCATGGAGGAGAAGTCTATGAATCGCTGCTAGCTACAGTGACTGAGGGGAACCTCCACATTCAGAGGCACTAAGCCTCTGAATCCCAGAGCCAGGAGACAACATCAGGGGAAGGCCTTGGCCTCCACGCCTTGATGTTGGCCCCTGTGTGAGGCAAGATGCTGGACTAGATGGACCCTCCCTGCTCTGATCCAGCAGGGCTCTTCTGATGTTCTTCTCAGGGGAAGGCCTCAGCCTCTCTGCCCTGTTGCTGTCCCTCCAGAGGAACTGGTTGGCCACTGTGTGAGGCAAGATGCTGGACTAGATGGACTCTCCCTGCTCTGATCCAGCAGGGCTCTTCTGATGTTCTTCTCAGGGGAAGGCCTCAGCCTCTCTGCCCTGTTGTTGGCCCTGCAGAGGAACTGGCTGGCCGCTGTGTGAGAGAATGCTGGACTAGATGGACCCTCACTGGTCTGATCCAGCAGGGCTCTTCTGATGTCCTTCTCAGGGGAAGGCCTCAGCCTCTCTGCCCTGTTGTTGGCCCTCCAGAGGAACTGGGTGGCCACTGTGTGAGACAGGAGGCTGGACGAGATGGACCCTCCCTGGTCTGATCCAGCAGGGCTCTTCTGAAGTTCTTCTCAGGGGAAGGCCTCAGCCTCTCTGCCCTGTTGCTGTCCCTCCAGAGGAACTGGTTGGCCACTGTGTGAGGCAAGATGCTGGACTAGATGGACCCTCCCTGGTCTGATCCAGCAGGGCTCTTCTGATGTTCTTCTCAGGGAAAGGCCTCAGCCTCTCTGCCCTGTTGTTGGCCCTGCAGAGGAACTGGCTGGCCGCTGTGTGAGAGAATGCTGGACTAGATGGACCCTCACTGGTCTGATCCAGCAGGGCTCTTCTGATGTCCTTCTCAGGGGAAGACCTTGGCCTCTCTGCCCTGTTGTTGGCCCTCCTGAGGAACTGAGCGGCCACTGTGTGAGGCAGGATGCTGGACTAGATGGACCCTCACTGGTCTGATCCAGCAGGGCTCTCCTTATGTTCTTCTCAAGGGAAGGCCTCGGCCTCTCTGCCCTGTTGTTGGCCCTGCAGAGGAACTGGCTGGCCCCTGTGTGAGACAGGAGGCTGGACTAGATGGACCCTCCCTGGTCTGATCCAGCAGGGCTCTTCTGATGTTCTTCTCAGGGGAAGACCTTGGCCTCTCTGCCCTGTTGTTGGCCCTCCTGAGGAACTGAGCGGCCACTATGTGAGGGAGGATGCTGGACTAGATGGACCCTCCCTGGTCTGATCCAGCAGGGCTCTTCTGAGGTTCTTCTCAGGGGAAGGCCTTGGCCTCTCTGCCCTAGTGTTGGCCCTTCACAGCCAGTTTGGTGTAGTGGTTAAGTGCATGGACTCTTATCTGGGGGAACTGGGTTTGATTCCCCACTCCTCCACTTGCAGCTACCGGAATGACCTTGGGTCAGCCATAGTTCTTGTACAAGTTGTCCTTGAAAGGGCAGCTTGTGGGAAAGCTCTCTCAGCCCCACCTACCTCTGTTGTGGGGGGAGAAGATATAGGAGCTTGTAAGCCACACTGAGTCTCTGATTCAGAGAGAAGGGCGGGGTATAAATCTGCAGTCGTCTTCTTCTCCCCAGAGGAACCGGTTGGCCGCTCTGTGAGACAGGGCACTTAACTAGATGGGCTACTGGTCTGATCCAGCAGGGCTCTTCAATCACCTATTCAGTGTCCAGTTACCCCTCACCTATGTGGAGAGCAACGTGTTTGAGGCACGTTCCCCCCGTTATACAACCGGCCTCATTTTCCTGCTCTCTCACGATGACCCGGATGCTATTTTTGCCCTGCCCATATCCTGCCTCCATTTCCTGATTCAAACAGTTGGCAGCTGTTGCGTCTTGGCATCTGCTGGCATAGCAATGTTCCCTGGCTCGGGAAGACTGGCTCACTGGCCTTTCATGCCATGCCCGAGGCAAACATTTACCAAGGTTGACAATCTCCGGGTCAGGTGTGGAGATCCCCCAGAATTACAACAGATCTCCAGATCCCAGAGATCTGTTCCCTTGGAGGAAAGGGCAGCTTTGGACTGTCGACTCTGCTCTATTATACCCTGCTGAGGTCCCTTCGCACCGACCCCAGGCAACACCCCCCAAACCTCCAGGAATTTCCCAACCTGGAGCTGGCAACCACAGATTGGGAAAGAAGTAGCAGAACTGCTGGCACTCCTGCCTAATCCAGTTTTAAATCGCTTTATTAGGTTTTCAGGTAAAATGGGAATGGGGGAGAAAGGGATGGGGTACATGGGGTCTCCTTCCTTGGAGGTTTTTGAACAGAGGCTAGATGGCCCTCTGACAGCAATGAAGATCCTGTGAATTTAGGGGGAGGCGTTTGTGAGTTTCCTGCATTGTGCAGGGGGTTGGACTAGATGACCCTGGAGGTCCCCTCCAACTCTAGGATTCTATGTATTTAAAAATACAGTGGAACAGGCTTCCTCCTCGGGAGGTGGTGGGCTCTCCTTCCTTGGAGGTTTTTCAACAGAGGCTAGATGGCCATCTGACAGCAATGAAGATCCTGTGAATTTAGGGGGAGGCGTTTGTGAGTTTCCTGCATTGTGCAGGGGGTTGGACTAGATGACCCTGGAGGTCCCCTCCAACTCTAGGATTCTATTTATTTAAAAATACAGTGGAACAGGCTTCCTCCTCGGGAGGTGGTGGGCTCTCCTTCCTTGGAGGTTTTTCAACAGAGGCTAGATGGCCCTCTGACAGCAATGAAGATCCTGTGGATTTAGGGGGAGGCGTTTGTGAGTTTCCTGCATTGTGCAGGGGGTTGGACTAGATGACCCTGGAGGTCCCTTCCAACTCTAGGATTCTATGTATTTAAAAATACAGTGGAACAGGCTTCCTCCTCGGGAGGTGGTGGGCTCTCCTTCCTTGGAGGTTTTTCAACAGAGGCTAGATGGCCATCTGACAGCAATGAAGATCCTGTGAATTTAAGGGGAGGCGTTTGTGAGTTTCCTGCATTGTGTAGGGGGTTGGACTAGATGACCCTGGAGGTCCCTTCCAACTCTATGATTCTATGTATTCAAAAATACAGTGGAACAGGCTTCCTCCTCGGGAGGTGGTGGGCTCTCCTTCCTTGGAGGTTTTTCAACAGAGGCTAGGTGGCCATCTGACAGCAATGAAGATCCTGTGAATTTAGGGGGAGGCGTTTGTGAGTTTCCTGCATTGTGTAGGGGGTTGGACTAGATGACCCTGGAGGTCCCTTCCAACTCTATGATTCTATGTATTTAAAAAAATGTAATGTATGGCTTTGAGAGCTGGACCATAAGGAAGGCCAAGCGCAGAAGAATAGATGCTTTTGAGATGTGGTGCTGGAGAAGACTCTTGAGAGTCTCTTGGACTGCAAGAAGATCCAGTCAGTCCTAAGGGAAATCAACCCAGACTGTTCCCTGGAAGGTCAGATGCTGAAGCTGAAGCTCCAATACTTTGGTCACCAAATGAGAAGGGAGCACTCCCTGGAGAAGTGTGACTGAACAACAACAAAAATGTTTCTACTTATACATTATTTATTCTATGTGTTCATCATCAGTATCAGTCTTCTCGTAGCATTTTCTGCAATTGCATCTTATAATGCATTAATTCATTAATCCTTAATATCTCTTAAAACTCCTACTAAGTCAAAGATATGTTTTTACACGGCAATGTTTATCATAAATCACATTTTTATATCTTATTTTGGAATATATACTGTATTATTATACTGTGGCCAGCTATATAATGGTTTCCATATTTTCTTAGTTTTACACAGATTAACTTCTTTCATTCTGGCTGATAACGTATCTGTTTCTGCGAGGTCTAAAAGCTTAGCTAACAGTTCCTCTTTTCTCAGTATTGCGTTTATTTTTCAATATTTAGCAAAAAAATTATTAAAGCTGCAGACACTGCATGTATTAGAAACACTTTGGTCTTTCTGGAATAATCATCTGGTAATCTTCCTGCCCAAGGAAGAGCACCGTGGCACAGAGTGGTAAAGCTGCAGTACTGCAGTCCTAAGCTCTGCTCACGACCTGAGTTCGATCCCGGCGGAAGCTGGGTTCAGGTAGCCGGCTCCAGGTTGACTCAGCCTTCCATCCTTCCGAGATCGGTCTAATGAGTACCTGGCTTGCTGGGGGGGAAGTGTAGATGACTGGGGAAGGCAATGGCAAACCACCCCATAAAAACAAAATAGGGGTCAATTGCACCTTTAAGACCAACTTAGTTTTATTCCGAATGTCAGCTTTCGTGTGCTCTAAGCACACTTCATCAGACGAGGAATCCGGCACAGTGAGCAGAGTCATGCATAGCTAGTGGGCAATGGCTCAGAATGTAAAATGGTACAGATTTAAGATCCAACGACAGAAAAGTAAAATTATCTGGTAGGCAGTGGTTTAGAATGTAAAATGGTACAAATATAAGATCCAATGACAGAATAGTAAAATTAACAAATTGAGCAAACCTTTGATCTGAGTAGTATGAGCATGCGAAAGCAACAAAACAGTAGTATGTCAAAATGTGAGAGTGTCTGTTAATGACACTATTGTTATAAACCTGGGCCAAAAGGTCTCTGACCTTCTGTCTCCAGCCCCCCTCCCCAGCAGCCTCCACCTAGGAAAACTATGGTCCAGTTAAGAACATGAGAAGCCATGTTGGATCAGGCCAATGGCCCCTCCAGTCCAACACTCTGTGTCACACAGTGGCAAAAAATATATATATTCGATGAAATTGTATTTATATATATACATACACATATACACACTGTGGCTAATAGCCACTGATGGACCTCTGCTCCATATTTTTATCTAACCCCCTCCTGAAGCTGGCTATGCTTGTAGCCGCCACCACCTCCTGTGGCAGTGAATTCCACGCGTTAATCACCCTTTGGGTGAAGAAGTACCTCCTTTTATCCGTTCTAACCCAACTGCTCAGCAGTTTCATCGAATGCCCACGAGTTCTTGTATTGTGAGAAAGGGGGGAAAGGACTTCTTTCTCTACCTTCTCCATCCCATGCATAATCTTGTAAACCTCTATCATGTCACCCCGCAGTCGACGTTTCTCCAAGCTAAAGAGCCCCAAGCGTTTTAACCTCTCTTCATAAGGAAAGTGTTCCAAACCTTTAATCATTCTAGTTGCCCTTTTCTGCACTTTTCCCAATGCTAAAATGTCCTTTTTGAGGTGCGGTGACCAGAATTGCACACAGTATTCCAAAACGAGACCGCACAGTTGTGAGGTGCCAGCCACTGGTCTAGGCCCCTTGCATGGTAGGGAACCTTTAAGGACTTGTGGGTGGCACCTCACTTTCCCCTTTGTCTGCCGTGAAAACGTCGTGATGTGACGTCACCCCAGAGTCGGAAACGACCGGTGCTTGCACAGGGGACGACCTTGACCTTTTACTCCTGCCCAATCCTATGCCATCTGACAAAGAAACACATTTTGGTAAGACCCCAGTGGGGTGGAGTTAGTGGGCTTAGAACAGGAAGTACCAAAGCCACAGTTGGCCTGCATAGCTCCTTCCACGGCCTCCCCACTCTTCGTTTTAAATAGCTGCCTTGGTGGCCCTGAGAAGGACAGAAACACGGGGACAAATTTTATAAATAAATATATATAAGGACTCGGGGATTTCCATTCCTCCTTTTATCTGACGAAGGGAGCTCTGTGTCTCAAAGGTTTACACTTCGATGGTCCTCAAGGTGTTCCTAGACTCAGGTCTTGCTCATTTAGTGTTACCCTGTGGCACTTCTGAATATAAAGGGAAAGCCTTTCTCTTATTTGAGCTTCTGACAAAAAAAAAAGAAACCTCAAGCAGAGACTGTAGCTCAAGGGCAGAGCATCTGCTTTGTATGCAGAAGGTTCCCGGTTCAATCCCCGGCATCTCCAGTTCAAAGGAGCAGGCAGGAAGTGATAGGAAAGACCTCTGCCTGAAACCCTGGAGAGCCACTGTCCGTCTGAATAGACAAGACTGATCTTGATGGAATCCTAGAATCCTAGAGTTGGAAGGGACCTCCAGGGTCCTCTAGTCCAACCCCCTGCACAATGCAGGAAACTCAAAAACTTTTGTTGTTGTTCAGTCGCACAGTCGAGTCCGACTCTTTTCGACCCCATGGACAAAGTCACGCCAGGCTCTCCTGTCTTCCACCAGCCTCTGAAATCTGCTCAAATTCGTGTTTGTTCTTTGCAGCATCGAACTTTCCTTTCACCATGAGACACGTTTGTTACATCAGTAACGCTGTCCAGCCATCTCCCTTCTTCTTTGGCCTTCTGTCTTTCCCAGCATCAGGGTCTTCTCCAGGGAGTGCTCCCTTCTCATTCGGTGGCCAAAGTATCTGAGCTTCAGCATCTGACCTTCCAGTGAACAGTCTTGGGTTGATTTCCCTTCGGACTGACTGATTTGATCTTCTCGCAGTCCAAGGGACTCTCGAGAGTCTTCTCCAGCACCACAGCTCAAAAGCATCTATTCTTCTGCGCTCGGCCTTCCTTATGGTCCAGCTCTCACAGTAATATATTGGGCACCTTCAGAACTGAGGGGCTCATCCTCCAGCACCGTATCTTTTAGCTATCAGAATCGGATCATAGAAACCAAGCCCAAGGCTCTGATTCAATAGAAGGCAGCTTTGTGTCTGTATGTGTGTGTGTACATGGCGGGGCTGCTCTTTCTGGCATTTTGCTGTCCTGCGTGGTATTCTCTTGGCACACCTCATTTCCTTCCTTTTTTGTGTGTTCAGGTTCTGGCCAATCAAGGCTGCGAAAATGGGCATGTCGCCTCTACGGGGGAGTGCTGCAATCTCTGCCCACCAGGCTACGGAGTGACGGCTCCCTGCGGGAACGCCAATACCAAGTGTGAGCCGTGCGTCGAAAGTGAGTATAAGATACCCGGGAAAGACCTCTTGGCTTGTAGGAACAAAACCCTCCCTACCGACCTGTGCGGACAGCGAAAAGGCAGGGTAGAGCTACATCGACGGCTGCCAAAGTTGACCTGCAGTCAAGGAAGCTTTTTGTGGGGCGGGGGCCGCTTTTGCTGAAGCAGTGCCGTGAAAATCCTGCACCGCCGATCACATCTCCGGTGGCCAATCGGAAGCATCAATGAGTAAAAGCCCCACCCAGCTAGAGTTCCCAGGTCCAACTCTAGAAGTATCTGGGGACTTTGAGGGTGGAGCCAGGAGACTTTGAGGGTGGAGCCACGAGCAAGAGTGTGACAAGCATAACGGAACTCCAAGAGTCCTGGCCGTCACGTTTAAAGGGACCACATTCCTTTTAAACACCTTCCCTCCATTTGGAATAAGGAAGGATAGGGGCAGCTTCTTCCGGGGCTCATGGAACTGAACCCCCTGGTCCAATCTTTTTGAAACTTGGAGGGTGTTTTGGAGAGAGGCACAGGATGCTATGCTGGAAATCTGGTGCATCTACATCAAGAAAACAGCCCCCTAAGAACCCCAGATGCCCACTGATCAGTTCTCCATTATACTCTATGGAATTGATCCCCATAGGGTATAATGGAGTGCCCAACAAACATTCCCCCCCCCCCACACACACTGCTTTCTGATGACCTCGAAGTGGGGAGGACCTCCAGACCGGGGGATCCCCTGCTCCACCTGGGGATTGGAAACCCTACACTCAGCCCTCCCACTTTCTGAAAACACTTGGTGGGTACCCCAAAAGATGTCAGGGGCCCTTACAGAGCCCTCAGGTATCATGTTGGTGACACCTGCTGCAGCAAAGCTTCCAGGGCTGTGGGTAAGAAGTGGAGACTGGTCCTCTTCACTTACCAGGACATTTCCAGTTGGGGGCCTGCCCCTGAGGCCTGAGACAAGCGGAGCTCCGTGGCCCCTGCAGTTCATACCGGGACTGTGGCAACAGTTAACTCTGGCCCAGGTTTGAATCCAGCTGGCCCTGCAGCTCCACTCCAGGGCAGCTTGAATGCCCCAGTCCGCCCTGGGGGGGAATCATCCCTCTGCATATGCTTCCCAACCTAAGGCAGCTTACAAGCAGTATAGTCATTCAATAACCGCCAGTCATGTCCCAAAGCCTTTTCATTCAGGCTGAGTTGTCCCTGGTTGTCTACATTTGTGTAGGCTTGTCGATCCCCAGCTGGGCAGAGAAATCCAAAGCACAAGGCTTTCCGTGAGGGACCATGGCTCAGTGGTAGAGCATCTGCTTGGGAAGCAGAAGGTCCCAGGTTCAGTCCCCAGCATCTCCAACTAAAAAGGGTCCAGGCAAGTAGGCATGAAAGACCTTCGCTTGAGACCCTGGAGAGCCACTGCCAGTCTGAGTAGACTTTAGAGAGGGATGGTAGCTCAGTGGTAGAGCATCTGCTTGGTAAGCAGAAGGTCCCAGGTTCAATCCCCGGCATCTCCAACTAAAAAGGATCCAGGCAAATAGGCGTGAAAAATCTCAACTGGAGACCCTGGAGAGCCTCATAAGTGTTAGGGAGGGATGGTGGCTCAGTGGTAGAGCATCTGCTTGGCAAGCAGAAGGTCCCAGGTTCAATCCCCGGCATCTCCAACTAAAAAGGGTCCAGGCAAATAGGTGTGAAAAACCTCAGCTTGAGACCCTGGAGAGTTGCTGCCAGTCTGAGTAGACAAGACTGACTTTGATGGACCGAGGGAAGGGGGTCTGGTTCTGTATAAGGCAGCTTCATATGTTCACAAGGAATGAAGGCAACTTTAAGAGAGGGATGGTAGTTCAGTGGTAGAGCATCTGCTTGGGAAGCAGAAGGTCCAAGGTTCAATCCCTGGCATCTCCAACTAAAAAGGGTCCAGGCAAATAGGCGTGAAAAACCTCCGCTTGAGACCCTGGAGAGCTGCTGCCAGTCTTAGTAGACAAGACTGACTTTAGGGTTTGTAGAATCTTTCAGGATCAAGTGCCGTGTTCTACTGGAGAAAGTTTTCTTTCCAGACGTTTCGTTCTCAGCTGCGGAGAACATCCTCAGTGGCGTTGCAGCCGGAGCAGGCGCTCAGACCTTCTTGGCTGCTGTGCATTGAGTGGGGCCAGGGCTGCTGGAGAGCTGCTATTTGTAGGCTGGAGGGGGTGCGGTGAAAGGGCAATTGGTTTGTGGATGTGCCCATTGTTTGGTGGGGCTTCCTTGCCCTGCTTAATCCATTTTTTAAATGGCGGGGAGGCGATTTTCTGAATGCTTTTTCATTTGAACATGCTTTTTAAGCCTCATAGCGGGGGTGTCAAACATGCAGTTCGGGGGCCAAGTCAAGCCTCCAGAGGGCTCCTATCAGGCCCCCGAGCAACTGGCCGTCATCTGCTTCTTCTCCCTCTCTCTTGCTTCCTTCTGTATAATAGCTCGCTTTGCAAGATTTGCTCAATTGCACAGCAGAGCAACTGAGCCAAACCTCTCTTCCTTCTATTGACTGAGGCTCCCCCACCACCAGTCCCTGGGGAAGAAGGGAAAGAGGCAGAGCTTCCTTTGCCCAGTTCCTTGGATCCCATGGGAGAGATACAAAGAAAGCACCTTTAAGAACAACAAGTGCTCATGTTTTTAGCATGGTCTAAGTTTTTAACAAAATATATATTTGTGTTGGTGTTCTTTGTAAAATTTATATCTTTGCTACCTAATCTTAAATAGGTACACACAAGGCCTGGCCTGATATGGTTCGGCCCAAAGCAACAAAGTCTCATTTGTGTTAGATCTGGCCCTCAAAACAAATGAGTTTGACACCCCTGCCTTAGAGGGCCGAGGGATCAGTTACATGGGAAGCACCAAAGCACTGGGGGGACATTCTGGGGGACACGCATCTACTCCTGTAAACTGAAACTCACCTGGAGAGCCAGTTTGGTGTAGTGGTTAAGTGAGAGGACTCTTATCTGGGAGAACCAGGTTTGATTCCCCACTCCTCCCCTTGCAGCAGCTGGAATGCCTTGGGTCAGCCAGAGCTCTAATAGAGAGCCAGTTTGGTGTATTGGTTAAGTGTGTGGACTCTTATCTGGGAGAACTGGGTTTGATTCCCCACTCCTCCACTTGCAGCTGCTGGAATGGCCTTGGGTCAGCCATAGCTCTAACAGAGAGCCAGTTTGGTGTAGTGGTTAAGTGTGTGGACTCTTATCTGGGAGAACTGGGTTTGATTCCCCACTCCTCCACTTGCAGCTGCTGGAATGGCCTTGGGTCAGCCATAGCTCTAACAGAGAGCCAGTTTGGTGTAGTGGTTAAGTGTGTGGACTCTTATCTGGGAGAACTGGGTTTGATTCCCCACTCCTCCACTTGCAGCTGCTGGAATGGCCTTGGGTCAGCCATAGCTCTAATAGAGAGCCAGTTCGGTGTAGTGGTTAAGTGTGCGGACTCTTATCTGGGAGAACTGGGTTTGATTCCCCACTCCTCCACTTGCAGCTGCTAGCATGGCCTTGGGTCAGTCATAGCTCTGGCAGAGCTGTCCTTGAAAGGGCAGCTGCTGTGAGAGTCCTCTCAGCCCCACCCACCTCACAGGGTGTCTGTTGTGGGGTGGGGGAAAGGGAAAGGAGATTGTGAGCCGCTCTGAGACCCTTCGGAGTGGAGGGCGGGATATAAATCCAATATCTTCATCTACCTCAAAGGGTGTCTGTTGTGGGGGGAGGAAGGTAAAGGAGATTGTGAGCCCCTCTGAGACTCTTCGGAGTGGAGGGCGGGATATAAGTCCAATATCTTCATCTACCTCACAGGGTGTCTGTTGTGGGGGGGGGGGGAGGTAAAGAAGATTGTGAGCTGCTCTGAGAGTCTTTGGAGTGGAGGGCAGGATATAAATCCAATATCTTCATCTACCTCACAGGGTGTCTGTTGTGGGGGAAGAAGGGAAAGGAGATTGTGAGCTGCTCTGAGACTCTTAGGAGTGGAGGGCAGGATATAAATCCAATATCTTCATCTACCTCACAGGGTGTCTGTTGTGGGGGAGGAACATAAAGGAGATTGTGAGCCCATCTGAGACTCTTAGGAGTGGAGGGCAGGATATAAATCTAATATCTTCATGTACCTCACAGGGTGTCTGTTGTGGGGGAGGAAGGGAAAGGACATTGTGAGCCGCTCTGAGACTCTTCGGAGTGGAGGGCAGGATATAAATCCAATATCTTCATCTACTTCACAGGGTGTCTGTTGTGGGGGAGGAAGGGAAAGGAGATTGTGAGCCCCTCTGAGACTCTTCGGTGAGGAGGGCGGGATATAAATCCAATTCTTCATCTTCTTCTGTGCGTCTCTCTCCACAACAGACGTGACCTTCTCCTCCATCGCCAGTGCCACAAAACCATGCCAGCCATGTTCGTCATGCCCGGGCCATGTGCCCAGAGTGGAGGCATGCACTCCTACCCGCGACACCGTGTGTGCCCTCAGCTGCCCTCAGGGACAATACCTCCATGCGAAAAACGGGAGCCACGGTGCCAGGCAGTGCCGTCCCTGCCAGGTTTGCCCAGAAGGCTATGGAGCAGTCCAGCCATGTGGACCCAACACCAACGCCATGTGCCAGAAATGCCCGGAGGGTTACTACTCAGAGGAGAAGAGCTCTTCGGAGCCGTGCCTCCGCTGCCGTCTGGAGTGCCACGAGAATGAGGTTATGATCCAGGAGTGCACCCCATCTTCAGACACTCTTTGCATGGGTACGTACCAGGGGGATGCCCAATGGAGAGCCAGTCTGGTGTCATGCTTAAGTTTGTGGACTCTTATCTGGGAGAGCTGGGTTTGATTCCCCACTCCTCCACTTGCACCTATTGGAATGGCCTTGGATCAGCCATAGCTCTAATAGAGAGCCAGTATGGTGTAGTGTTTAAGTGCATGGACTCTTACCTGGGAGAACCGGGTTTGATTCCCCACTCCTCCACTTGCACCTGCTGAAATGGCCTTGGGTCAGCCATAGCTCTAATAGAGAGCCAGTATGGTGTAGTGTTTATGTGCATGGACTCTTATTTGGGAAAACCGGGTTTGATTCCCCACTCCTCCACTTGCAGCAACTGGAATGGCCTTTGGTCAGCCATAGCTCTAATAGAGAGCAAGTCTGGTGTAGTGGTTAAGTGCATGAACTCTTATCTGGGAGAACCAGGTTTGATTCCCCACTCCTCCACTTGCACCTGCTGGAACGGCCTTGGGTCAGCCATAGCTCTAATAGAGAGCCAATTTGGTGTAGTGGTTAAATGCGCAGACTCTTATCTGGGAGAACAGGGTTTGATTCCCTACTCCTCCACTTGCAGCAGCTGGAATGGCCTTGGATCAGCCATAGCTCTAATAGAGAGCCAGTATGGTGTAGTGTTTAAGTGCATGGACTCTTACCTGGGAGAACCGGGTTTGATTCCCCCTCTCCTCTGCTTGCACCTGCTGGAATGGCCTTGGGTCAGGCATAGCTCTGGCAGAGGTTGTCCTTGAAAGGGCAGCTGCTTTGAGAGCCCTCTCAGCCCCACCCACCTCACAGGGTGTCTGTTGTGGGGGGAGAAGATACGGGAGATGGTAAGCTGCTCTGAGTCTCTGATTCAGAGAGAAGGGCGGGGTATAAATCTGCAGTCTTCTTCTTCTATGTGCAAGGCCAGTGTAGGAGGGCTATGTGCGGAGTAAGGTAGCTATCCCCTAGGGTGGAATACAACGAATAGAAAGAGAGAGGTCACCCAAAGTTGAGACAAACCCTGACCTGAAAAAAGGCTACTGTGAGCAGTGTTCCCTCTTAGCTGAGTTAGTGTGAGCCAGCTCACGGCTTTTTAGCCTCTGGCTCACTCATTTTTTGTCTCGGCCCAGGAAAAACGGCCCCGGAGCAAAGTCATTTACACAGCAGCTCCCCACTTTCATGCCAGCAGCTCACAAAGTAGAATTTTTGCTCACAAGACTCCACAGTTTCGAGGGAGCCTTGACTGTGACCCAGAATTACTACGAATAAAAAGTTTTCTTATTGTATCAATGCTTCAAAATAGAACAGGCACGCAATTGAAAACATACATCCCTCCGTTCCAAATGCCTAGAACCTTCAGAGCAGATGCCTTTTTAGTAAGTAACATGGAGATGTCTCCGTCCCATGGGAATATTGTAAACGGATGTCTTCATTGATTTTCGGAGACTTTTGTTAATCCCGCACCTGAGGAAATTACTGAAACAGGAAGTAAAAATTAACAATCCTGTCACTATTCACGGGATTAACGAGAATGGACGATCTACTGTGATCCCTTTGGTGTGCCTCACAAGCCTCTCTGGTTCTCATCATCCAGAAAAGATGTTTAGAGGTGGTTTGCCATTGCCTGCTACTGCAGAAAGCAACTCCGGGCTTTCTTGGTGGTTAGCCGATTTTGCTTAGCTTCTGAGCTCTGATGAGATCAAGCTTGCCTGGGCCACATCCGTTAGAGCTATGCAAATAAGACGGGTCAAAAAATAACTGGAAAGTCTTGTGGCACGGAGCTTTTCAAGATGAAAACACAGAGGATTTGGGTGTGGGATAAGAACATAAGAGAAGCCATGTTGGATCAGGCCAGTGGCCCATCCAGTCCAACACTCTGTGTCACACAGTGGCAAAAATTTTTATATATACACACACACTGTGGCTAATAGCCACTGATGGACCTCTGCTCCATATTTTTATCTAAACCCCTCTTGAAGGTGGCTATACTTGTGGCCACCAGCACCTCCTGTGGCAGTGAATTCCACATGTTAATCACCCTTTGGGTGAAGAAGTACTTCCTTTTATCCGTTTTAACCTTTCTGCTCAGCAGTTTCATCGAATGCCCACGAGTTCTTGTATTCTTCGGCAGCAATTGTGGTGGTCTTGAAGGTGTTCTTGGGCTCTTCCGTTATTTTTGGAAACAAGGGTAAGCACCTGGAATCTGTCCAGGGTATAGGGTAGGGTATTTTTGTTTTGTTTTATTAAGTCTCAGTGACATTTTTGTAGCTGATATTTAGCTTTATTTTTAGTAAATATATTCACAACCCTTCTGATCTACCCAGGCAAAATAACTACGTTTCAAACCACATAGTGTTAATGTGTTCTGAGTATGGGGAAATCCAAGTGGATGGGGAAAGAAGTGAATTTATTCTTTCAGCTGATCTTGGAGGGCCCTTGCTGCATTCCTATGTCTCAGGGTGATCACTATGGGTGGTTCCACAACAAAGACCACAGAGCTTTGGCTTGAGACAGAACCCTGCTGGATCAGACCAGTGAGGGTCCATCTAGTCCAGCATCCCGTCTCACCCAGTGGCCAGCCAGTTCCTCTGGAGAGCCAACAACGGGGCAGAGAGGCTGAGGCCTTCCCCTGAGAAGAACATCAGAAGAGCCCTGCTGATCAGACCAGTGAGGGTCCATCTAGTCCAGCATCCTGCCTCACACAGTGGCCGCCCAGTTCCTCAGGAGGGCCAACAACAGGGCAGAAAGGGTGAGGCCTTTCCCTGAGAAGAACATCAGAAGAGCCCTGCTGGATCAGACCAGGGAGGGTCCATCTCGTCCAGCCTCCTGTCTCACACAGTGGCCAACCAGGTCCTCTGGAGGGCAACAACAGGGCACAGAGGTCAAGACCTCCCCCTGATGTTCCCTCCTGGCCCTGGGATTCAGAGGATGCAGCATCTGAATGTGGAGGTTCTTCTCAACCACCATGGCTAGCAGCAATATAGACTGGGGATAGTGCATACAGCGAATTTTTCTCCTTATCCCACAGTACCAGAACCAGGAAACTGTTGGCCATTTGCCATGTTCAGCTCTTGAACCTCCTTTTGGCTCCATCGCAACTGGCTGACCTCCCTCTCTGCAGAGCGAGGCAATGAGTTACTTTTTGGTTCTGTGTGCCAAAGTGCCACCTGGTAGCTTTCATACACTGCTGGTTTGGCGTCTCTCCTTTGGAAGGACACAATGGCAGGCAGCCATGAACACCTCTGTGTGGGGAAATTGGAGTCTCCTCTGAAGAGGGAATCGAAACCAAACTTCCTTTCCCTGAAGTGTGATCTCTATCTTCTCCGCCCTCTTTGGGGGCTTTGGTTTTTCAAGGAACAGTTGCTTTTTTGTCCACCGAGACGGTGTCTCCTGGGGTTGCCCCTAATCTCCCTTTTGTCCCTTGGGCCTGTCTCTAATCCCACTGGCTAAGGCAGGTTGCCTGGGTGGGTGGAAGGGGGCGGAGAAGGCCTGGGGGTCTCTTCTGAATGCTGCCTTCCACATTTCTCTCTTCTGTGTGGCGTAGTCAGGGCCTACGGTGGCCAGCATGGGCCAGAGAGGGCTAGGGTTCACAGACGTCTCACAGTCTCACTGTCTCACTCGTCAGCATCTTGGGGAGCCATTTTGGTGCAATTTCTCAATTTTTGCAGGGCCCTTTTTTTTTAAAAAAAAATTGGGCATTGGCTCTCTCTAGCAAGAGGCAGAAAGGCAGAAGTGGCAAACGAAGACGGCTTGTATAGAACAGCAAGGGGAAACAACCTCCCATCAGTGATATCATAGTTGCCAAAAGATTTATTCTTCTGGGTAACTCTGGCCAGGCCTAATTCGGACCTAGGGAGACACTTCAAGACGCCTTCGGCATCTAGTTAGTTGGCAAGAGAAACACCTTGACAAGATTTCCCCTTCATTATGTGCCTCTCATATACTAGAGAATCTTGCCTCCGTTTCCTAGAATCATGTCTCTACTGCTAGAGAACTTTTGCTCTCCATCTTCTTTTTATTAAAACACCGCTGTTTGCACTTTTCACATCCACTCGCTTAAAAGAAAACCACGCCACCTGTTGATATCACACAGAAAATTAAAGGAGAGCCATTACTTGAGCCCAAACATTATTTTGCCCTCACCTGGATCGCCCGAGCTAACCAGAACCTGTCGGATCTAGAGAAGCGAAGCCGAGAGTAGAAAAGAGGAAGCGTCCAGGAGCACTTTAAAGACCTAAGAAAATTCGTAGTAGGGGATGAGTTTTCGTGAGTCACTGTTCACTTCTTTAGACTTGCGAAGGCACCTCCCCTGCAGCTGCAAATGTTGTTAGTCTTGAAGGTGCTCCTGAACTCTGGCTCTTTTCTACTGCTACTGCTAGACTTTTTGTTTTTGGTTGTTGTTCAGTCACACAGTCGAGTCCGACTCTTTGTGACCCCCTGGACCAAGTCACGCTAGACCAGCCTGTCTTCTACCATCCTCCGAAGTCTGCTCAAATTCGTGTTTGTTACATCAGTAACAGTGTCCAGCCATCTCATTTTTTGCCGTCCCCTTCTTCTTTTGCCTTCTGTCTTTCCCAGCATCAGGGTCTTCTCCAGGGAGTGCTCCCTTCTCATTGGGTGGCCAAAGTATTGGAGCTTTAGCTTCAGGATCTGACCTTCCAGGGAACAGTCAGGGTTGATTTCCCTTAGGACTGACTGATTGGATCTTCTTGCAGTCCAAGGGACTCTAGTTGTGTTGTTGTTCAGTCGCACAGTCGAGTCCAACTCTTTGCGACCCCATGGACAAAGTCACGCCAGGCCCTCTTGTCTTCCATCATCCTCTGAAGTCTGCTCAAATTTGTGTTTGTTACATCAGTAACTCTGTCCAGCCATCTCATCTTTTGCCGTCCCCTTCTTCTGTCTTTCCCAGCATCAGGGTCTTCTCCAGGGAGTGCTCCCTTCTCATTGATTTTTAAAAATACAGCTGTGACAGATCTATAGCTTAGAGCTTTATTGCTAATCCAATTTCTTCTGGGCTTCCTAATTTTCAGTTTTCTCATTGGGTGGCCAAAGTGTTTGAGCTTCAGCTTCAGCATCTGATCTTCCAGGGAACAGTCTGGGTCGATTTCCCTTAGGACTGACTGATTGGATCTTCTTGCAGTCCAAGGGACTCTCAAGACTCTTCTCAACAGCTCAAAAGCATCTATTCTTCTGCGCTCAGCCTTCCTTATGGTCGAGCTCTCACAGCCATACATTACTACTGGGAATACCATCGCTTTGACTATACGGTCTTTTGTTGGCAGGGCGATGTCTCTGCTTTTTATTATACTGCCCAGGTTCGCTGTCCTCCCAAGGAGCAAACATCTTTTAATTTCATGGCTACAGTCACCATCTGCAGTGATCTTGGATCCCAGAAATGTGAAGTCTAACACAAGCTAACTTCATCTGTGCAAGGAGTTCTCTCAGTCCGACCCACCTCACAGGGTGTCTGTTGCACGGAGGCGAAGGAAAAGGAGATTGTAAGCCCCTCTGAGGCTCTGAGTGAAGGGTAGAATATCAATCCAATCTCTCCTCCTCCTCTTCACTGAGTTCCCTTCCCTCCCAAACTCCACCCTCCCTAGTCTCCCCCCCCCAAAAAAAAAACACCCACCTCCAGATATTTCTCAGCTTAGACCTGGCAAGCTTATACTATGTGGCTGCTTATTCCTGTACTTAGTAGCTGTGGTAACTTTCTGCAGGGGGGCTTACTACTCCCAAGTAAATATGCACCACACCTCAAAAACAGATATTGTTGCATTGGGAAAAGTGCAGAAAAGGGCAACTAGAATGATTCAAGGGTCAGAACACTTTCCCTATGAAGAAGGGTTAAAGCACTCGGGGCTCTTTAGCTTGGAGAAACATTGACCGAGGGGTGACATGATAGAGGTTGACAAGATTATGCATGGGATGGAGTAGGGAGAGAAAGAAGGATTTTTCTCCCTTTCTCACAATACAAGAACTTGTGGGCATTCAATGAAATTGCTGAGCGGTCCGGTTAGAATGGATAAAAAGAAGCCCTTCTTCACCCAAAGGGTGATTGACATGTGGAATTCACTGCCACAGGAGGTGGCGGCGGCTACAAGCATAGCCAGCTTCAAGAGGGGATTGAATAAGCATATGGAGCAGAGGTCCATCAGTGGCTATTAGCCACAATGTATTGTTGGAACTCTCTGTCTGGGGTAGTGATGCTCTTCATTCTTGGTGCTTGGTGGGACAACAGTGTGAGGACTTCTAGTTTCCTGGCCCCACTGGTGGACCTCCTGATGGCGCCTGGTTTTTTTGGCCAATGTGCGACACAGAGCATTGGACTGGATGGGCCATTGGCCTGATCCAACATGGCTTCTCATGTTCCTATTTGCGTCTCCTGTGCTTGTCATAGTTAATGACTTCATTTGGTTTGTCTTATAGACAAAGAGCTGCAGATCCTGAAGCGCACAGAAGGAGATTCCCACAAGGATTTCCCCAAAAGAACGTCCCTTCTGGATTCGGAGGGCAGCCCTCCCCCCAACTCCTCCTCCTCGGAGTTCGTGCCTCCCTTGGCCGAAGACCACAGCAAGAACATTATTCCTGTCTACTGCTCCATCCTCGCGGCGGTGGTGGTGGGACTCCTCGCTTACGTTGCTTTCAAGTGGTACGTGCAACACATTCCGGCTGGGACTGGATGGGCGGGGGGGAGACCTGAGGTGTATCCCATAATAATCCCACACATGGAACTATGCATGGTCTATAAGGAATAGGGTTGTCTGGCAACTGCTGGGAGGAGATATAGGAGGGCGTGACACAGGCTGTAATGTAATGTCAATACTGATAACAACTGGAAGTAACATACGTAACTTGAGGAACTGCCAGAAATTCAATGGTTTTTGCTGGTTCCTAGAAATACCCAATGTCACTCTGTGGTTTTCACTGATTCCTAGAACTACCCAAATGGAAGTAACATAGATAGCTCGAAGAACTGCCAGGAAAATGACTGTTTTCACTGATTCTTAGAACTACTCATTGTCATTCTAGGGTTTTCACTGATTCATAGAACTACTCAAATGAAAGTAGCATAGGTAGTTTGAGGAATGGCCAGAAAATCTATGGTTTTTGCTTATTTCTAGAACTACTCGATGTCACTCTATGGTTTTTGCTGATTCCTAGAACTACCCAAATGGAAGTAACATAGATAGCTCGAAGTACTGCCAGGAAAATCATTGTTTTCAATGATTCTTAGAACTACTCATTGTCATTCTAGGGTTTTCACTGATTTGTAGAACTATTCAAATGAAAGTAGCATAGGTAGTTTGAGGAATGGCCAGAAAATCTATGATTTTTGCTTATTTCTAGAACTGCTCGATATCACTCTATGGTTTTCGCTGATTCCTAGAACTACCCAAATGGAAATAACTTAGGTAGCTTGACAAACTACTGGAAACTCTATGGGTTTTGCTGATTCCTAGAACTAACCAGTGTATGGTTTTCTCTGATCCCTAGAACTACCCAAATGGACGTAACATAGGTAGCTCAAGGAACTGCCAGAAACTCTTGAGTTTCTGCTAATACTTAGAAATACCCAATGCCGCTTCTTTTTTTAACTGGAAGTGAGTTGATGCTGCAGCCGTGTCCCCTGGAGGCAGTAATTTTTCCACTGCCAGCGTTCTGAATGGGGGTGGGCAACAGGAGCAGAGGCAGGAATGCCTGAATAAGTAAGCCCATTGGCTGATTCCCCAATGAAGTGGCCAGTCAGACTGCTTCTGCCCCAAAGCAAGTGCCAGTCAGAAAAGCCTTGGATGGACTGAAGGAAATCAATCCCTCAACCTATCTTGCATTAGGAGGTGGTTGCAAGGATACAAAAGGTGTGGGTATACCATGAGATACGGGAAGAAGATATTGGATTTATATCCTGCCCTATACGCTGAATCTCAGAGCGGCTCACAATCTCCTTTACCTTCCTCCCCCACAACAGACACCCTGTGAGATAGATGAAGATATTAGATTTATATCCCGCCCTCCACTCCAAAGAGTCTCAGAGCGGCTCGCAATCTCCTTTATCTTCCTCCCCCACAACAGACACCCTGTGAGGTAGATGAGGATATTGGATTTATTTCCCGCCCTCTACTCCGAAGAATCTCAGAGTGGTTCACAGTCTCCTTTACCTTCCCTCCCCGCCCCCCCCAACAACAGACACCCTGTGAGGTAGAAGAAGATATTGGATTTATGTTCCGCTCTCCACTCAGAAGAGTCTCAGAGCGGCTCACAATCTCCTATACCTTCCCCCCCACCACAACAGACACCCTGTGAGGTAGATGAAGATATTGGATTTATATCCCGCCCTCCACTATGAAGAGTCTGAGAGGAGCTCACAATCTCCTTTACCTCCCCCCCACAACAGACACCCTGTGAGGTAGAAGATGATATTGGATTTATATCCTGCCCTCCACTCCGAAGAGTCTCAGAGTGGCTCACAATCTCCTTTACCTTCCCCCCCCCCCACAACAGAAACCCTGTGAGGTAGATGAAGATTTTAGATTTATATCCTGCCCTCCACTCCGAAGAGTCTCAGAACGGCTCACTATCTCCTTTACCTTCCTTCCCCACAACAGACACCCTGTGAGGTAGATGAAGATATTGGATTTATATCCCGCCCTCCACTCCAAAGAGTCTCAGAGGGGCTCACAATCTCCTTTACCTTCCCCCCTCCACAACAGACACCCTGTGAGGTAGAAGAAGATATTGGATTTATATCCTGTCCTCCACTCCGAAGAGTCTCAGAGTGGTTCACAATCTTCTTTACCTCCCCCCCCCCACAACAGACACCCTGTGAGGTTGATGAAGATATTGGATTTATATCCTGCCCTCCACTCTGAAGAGTCTCCGAGCGGCTCACAATCTCCTTTCCCTTCCTCCGCCACAACAGACACCTTGTGAGGTAGATGAAGTTATTGGATTTATATCCCGCCCTCCACTCTGAAGAGTCTCAGAGCGGCTCACAATCTTCTTTACTTTCCTCCCCCACAACAGACACCCTGTGAGGTAGATGAAGTTATTGGATTTATATTCTGCCCTCCACTCCGAAGGGTCTCAGAGCAGCTCACAATCCTAACTGCGTACAGAAGGATTGAGGCCAGGAGGACTTGTGTCTAAGGCTGTCAAGCTCCGGCCAGGGGCAGGGGACTCCAGGACCAGAGAATTCGATTGTTCTGACACCAACAACCTTGCCAAAGTGAGGGCCTGCACAAGAAACAGCAGGGACGAGCGCAACTCCCTGTGATGGCCCTTCGGAAGCAATGGAAGGAAGCAAGTACAGTTTCCAACCTGCCAAACCAATACCGATGAGAAAAGGCCGAGTCCATCCCGAAGAAAAAAGATGCCGACTGACTGAAGGCCAAAGGGACTCTCTTGGGGAGGGACGGTGGCTCAGTGGTAGAGCATCTGTTTGGGAAGCAGAAGGTCCCAGGTTCCATCCCCGGCATCTCCAAAAAAGGGTCCAGGCAAATAGGTGTGAAAAACCTCAGCTGGAGACCCTGGAGAGCCGCTGCCAGTCTGAGTAGACAAGACTAACTTTGATGGACCAAAGGTCTGATTCAGTATAAGGCAGCTTCATATGTTCATATATGTTAAAGACTTTTGGCCCAAGAGACTTGTGAACTCGATGCTGCCCAGGCCTCCCAACCTGCTGGCATGGAGCTGGCCACCAGGGAGATCCTTTCCCCCAAAGAGGCGCACCATCGCTCAACATGCCTTAAGCAATGATGTCACTCAGAAGTGACGCCATCACGCTGGGCATGTCCCATGGCGGACACTCTAGCGCTTGCAGTTAAACTCCATGGCACCATAGAGTTTTTACCATGAATCCTAGAGCGTCACACCAGGGACGCAGCAGTGGAGGGACTTGGTAACCCTATGTGCCTCAAAGCGGAAGTGCCTAGAAAGTGCCTCTCACGGTTTCATTGACTTACAAAACCAGTGACCCTCACCTCATCATGTGTCATAAACTCCACACAGACCCTAGCAGGGCCCTAGGCTCAGAAACTGGGACAGAAATTTAGGAAATGGGTCAGGTCTGTTACTGGAGGTTCTGGAGGCCAACCAGCCTCCCCCTCCAACAGAGGCCTTCTGTCACCCCTGCAGCAATGTGCTTGACAGAAAGAGGCAGAGAGAGAAGAGGGAGCAATATCAGTAACAGCAGAAAAACTGGCTTAATATCAAGGTGCGGCTGGCGAGCAGGGTTGCCAATTCCAATTCAAGAAATATCTGGGGACTTTGGGGGTGGAGCCAGGAGACTTTGGGGGTGGAGCCAAGATCAAGTCTGTGACAAGCATCATTGAACTCCAAAGGGAGTGCTGGCCATCACATTTAAAGGGACGGCACACCTTTTTCATTCCTTCCTTCCATAGGAAATAATGGATAGGGGCACCTTCTTTTGGGGCTCATAGAATTGGACCCCCTGGTCCAATCCTTTTGAAACTTGGTGGGTATTTTGGGGAGAGGCACTAGATGCTATACTGAAAATTTGGTGCCTCTACCCCAAAAAACAGCCCCCCCCAGAGCCCCAGATACCTGCAGATCAATTCTCCATAGGGAATAACAGAGTTCCCAGCAGACATTTCCCTCCCCTCCCCCCGCTTTCTGACGACCCTGAAGCGGGGGGAGGGCCTCCAAACCGGGGGATCCCCTGCCCCCACCTGGGGATTGGCAACCCTACTGGCGAGACCAATAATTTTCCGCACATGAGCTAGCGCATGCACAGCGTCTGATTTAAACTGGGCCTTTGGCCACTACGTCTGCATGCCAGAGGTAGGTAACTTGAGCAGGCAATGTTTGGTGCAGCGGTTTGGTGTAGAGCCGGTTTGGTGTAGTGGTAAAGTGTGTGGACTCTTATCTGGGAGAACCAGGTTTGATTCCCCACTCCTCCACTTGCACCTGCTGGAATGGCCTTGGGTCAGCCATAGCTCTGGCAGAGGCTGTCCTTGAAAGGGCAGCTGCTGTGAGAGCTCTCTCAGCCCCACCCACCTCACAGGGTGTCTGTTGTGGGGGGAGAAGGTGAAGGAGATTGTAACCCGTTCTGAGTCTCTGTCCTTAAAAGGACAGCTGCTGTGAGAGCCCTCAGCCCCACTCACCTCACAGGGTGTCTGTTGTGGGGGGAGAAGATATAGGAGATTGTAAGCCGCTCTGAGTCTCTGATTCAGGGAGAAGGGCGGGGTATAAATCTGCAGTCTTCTTCCGTTGTGATAATGTTATACACGCAGTTAGGATTGTGTACAGAGTGGCCCAGTTTTGATCCTTTTGATCGTGAAATGATACAAAACCCTTCTTTGACTCTTCCCCGCCCCCCCCCCAACAACATGATCTTTATTGCAGAAAATTGATTGATCCAACATTAAAAAAAAAAAAGCAAAATGCAAATTGCAGAATTATATCATACCATTACAGAATTTAAAATACTCAAAAAGATACACAGCAAATAAGGCTACGGGGAAGAAGAGGCATATCTGTATATAAGTCTACTGCACGTAAATCTCAGAGATGGGCTTTTCAGGTTCTATATAGATTAGAAAAGTAACCAAGAGAGTTAGGAAATGTTAGAGGGGAGGAAGAAGAAGATATTGGATTTATATCCCGCCCTCCACTCCGAAGAGTCTCAGAGCGGCTCACAATCTCCTTTACCTTCCTCCCCCACAACAGACACCCTGTGAGGTAGATGAAGACATTGGATTTATATCCCGCCCTCCACTCCGAAGAGTCTCAGAGGGGCTCCCCCCCACACAACAAACACCCTGTGAGGTGGGTGGGGCCGGAGAGGGCTCTCACAGCAGCTGCCCTTTCAAGGACAGCCTCTGCCAGATTATGTTCCAACATGAAATTTTGTACAGGGGCTCAAATAGAGATAAATTTATTGTAAAATCTCTCCGAATCGATGGACATTATGGTTCCCGAATGCTGAAGTGTTATGCGTAATAAATTGATTCCAAATTTTATCATGCCAGACTTGTACGGAGGGAGATGAAGGAGTATAATGATCCAATCCTTATGCAAGAGGTTTGTTGGCGAGTGTCATCGCAGAGATTCCAGATTGTTAATTCTTTGAGTCTTGATCCCTCCATTTCCTTGAAGAGGCCTTCTAGCAAAACTCCTCGCCCGATTCAGGGAGTTCCAGGCGCGAGTGTCAGCCCGTCTCACGCACACAAACATACACACAGCACCGTGTGAGAAAAACAGCAGGCCCTTCTCACTTTCTCCCACCCTTCAGGCCAGCCGCACAGGTGTTTGGCCCAGCGAGCAAGTCCCTGCGCAAAAGCCGGCTCCAGAGATGGCGTCAATGGAGCTATAGAAAAACGCACTCACACAAACCAGATGCTCTTAGCAGGAAGCGGGGGGCATTATTTGACGCAGGCCGAGGCCGGGCCAACCCCTTGCGTCTCCCGCTGCGTTGGGTTCGCTGCTGGGGCCCAGCCCCTGAATAGGATTAAGCTTCCCTCCAGGCTCCACAGGCTGAGATTAGACCGGCCTCTTCTCTGTGCCAGTGAGGGAGGCGTAGATTAATGGAGCTTTGCGCTGAAAGGATTCCCAGCCACTTGCTGTTCTATTGGAAAGAGCAAAGCCCCTTCTTTGTGCCTGCCTTCGGGACGGATTTATTTCCCTCCATTCCGGCTTCCCCCTGCTCGAGTACGCTCTTTATATTCCGCTCACACGGAGGGACCCCGATCGAGAAGCCTTCCCTGCAGCTCCCCAAACCCTCCCTTTTGTGGGCTGCATCTGCCGCCTTCCCTCCTGCCAACTGAGGAGAATGAGGTTCTCTAGAGCTCCAGCCCATTTCTGACCCCAACTCAACCTGCGGAGCAGGTAACCGGGTCCATTTCAAGGTGTTGGTCATGACTTTTAAAGCCTTGCACCACCTGGGACCAGCATATCTGCAGGGCCGTCTCTCCCCATACGTGCCCCGGAGGTCGCTTTGTTTGGCCTCCCAAGATCTTCTGACCATCCCTGGCTCAAGACATGGGCCAGGACCTTTTCGGTCCTGGCCCCTGACCTGGTCGAATCAGCTCCCTATGGAGATCCGGGCCCTACCTGGCTTGTTAGCCTTTCGTAGGGCCTGTAAAACTGAGCTGTTTCACCAGACTTTTGGATGAGGCTGCGGGCAGCTACTTGTTACATCGGCTGGCCTCCCCTGCGGTACTGCACTACTGTACCATACTGTACGACTAGCTAGTTATTGTAATTGATTCGATTGTGATTTGATTGTAATTGATTGTGATTTTGTTAAGAACATAAGAGAAGCCATGTTGGATCAGGCCAATGGCCCATCCAGTCCAACACTCTGTGTCACATAAGAACATAAGAGAAGCCATGTTGGATCAGGCCAATGGCCCCTCCAGTCCAACACTCTGTGTCACATAAGAGAAGCCATGTTGGATCAGGCCAATGGCCCATCCAGTCCAACACTCTGTGTCACATAAGAGCAGCCATGTTGGATCAGGCCAATGGCCCATCCAGTCCAACACTCTGTGTCACATAAGAACATAAGAGCAGCCATGTTGGATCAGGCCAATGGCCCATCCAGTCCAACACTCTGTGTCACATAAGAACATAAGAGGAGCCATGTTGGATCAGGCCAATGGCCCATCCAGTCCAGCACTCTGTGTCACATAAGAACATAAGAGAAGCCATGTTGGATCAGGCCAATGGGCCATCCCGTCCAACTCTCTGTTTCACATAAGAACATAAGAGAAGCCATGTTGGATCAGGCCAGTGGCCCATCCAGTCCAGCATTCTGTGTCACATAAGAACAGAAGAGAAGCCCTGTTGGATCAGGCCAATGGCCCATCCAGTCCAACGCTCTGTGTCACATAAGAACATAAGAAAAGCCCTGTTGGATCAGGCCAGTGGCCCATCCAGTCCAACACTCTGTGTCACATAAGAACATAAGAGAAGCCATGTTGGATCAGGTCAATGGCCCATCCAGTCCAACACTCTGTGTCACATAAGAACATAAGAGAAGCCCTGTTGGATCAGGCCAATGGCCCATCCAGTCCAACACTCTGTGTCACATAAGAACATAAGAGGAGCCATGTTGGATCAGGCCAATGGCCCATTCAGTCCAGCACTCTGTGTCACATAAGAACAGAAGAGAAGCCCTGTTGGATCAGGCCAATGGCCCATCCAGTCCAACGCTCTGTGTCACATAAGAACATAAGAAAAGCCCTGTTGGATCAGGCCAATGGCCCATCCAGACCAACATTCTGTGACACATAAGAGAAGCCATGTTGGATCAGGCCAGTGGCCCCTCCAGTCCAACATTCTGTGTCATATAAGAATATAAGAGAAGCCATGTTGGATCAGGCCAATAGCCCGTCCAGTCCAACACTCTGTGTCACAGAAGAACATAAGAGAAGCCATGTTGGATCAGTTCAATGGCCCATCCAGTCCAACACTCTGTGTCACATAAGAACATAAGAGAAGCCATGTTGGATCAGGCCAGTGGCCCATCCAGTCCAACACTCTGTGTCACATAAGAACATAAGAGAAGCCATGTTGGATCAGGCCAGTGGCCCATCCAGTCCAACACTCTGTGTCACATAAGAACATAAGAGAAGCCATGTTGGATCAGGCCAATGGGCCATCCCGTCCAACTCTCTGTTTCACATAAGAACATAAGAGAAGCCATGTTGGATCAGGCCAGTGGCCCATCCAGTCCAACACTCTGTGTCACATAAGATCATAAGAGAAGCCATGTTGGATCAGGCCAATGGCCCCTCCAGTCCAACACTCTGTGTCACACAGTGGCCAATATATATGTGTGTGTATACACACACACATACATACATATGTATACACACACACATATACACACACACACACACACACACACACACACACACACACACACACACACACACACATATATATATATATATATATATATATATATATATATATATATATATATATATATATATATATATATATATACATATACATACACTGTGGCTAATAGCCACTGATGGACCTGTGCTCCATATTTTTATCTAAACCCCTCTTGAAGGTGGCTATACTCGTGGCCGCCACCACCTCCTGTGGCAGTGAATTCCACATGTTAATCACCCTTTGGGTGAAGAAGGACCTCCTTTTATCCGTTTTAACCTGGCTGCTCAGCAATTTCATCGAATGCCCACGAGTTCTTGTATTGTGAGAAAGGGAGAAAAGGACTTCTTTCTGTACTTTCTCCATCCCTCTCTCCATATTATTATCTGTATTGATGTACTCTGCCCTGAGCCCCCATGGGGGAATGGGCGGAATATAAATAAACTAATAATAATAATTAATGATAATAATAATAAAGAAGGACCCAAACGGGAAACAGATTCTTGTCTCAAGGGCTAGCCCACAAAGAAATGGCAGCGTTGGGGAAGGACCCCAGCCGCTCCTGTCTTGTTCGGGGGGGCAGGGGGCAAATCAGCAGCCTAAAGCTCAAGATGGGTTGCTGTGTTAGTTTGCTGTAGCAGACGGTGGCACCTTAACAACTAACAACATTTGTGGCAGGGGACAGGGTCAGCCCTAGACTGACACCATAGGCAAGGCTAGCTCCTGGTGCCCCCCACTACTGATAACGTCACCAAGTGACTTGGGGGGCACCCAGTTCTGCACCCCCAAAAGACTGGTGCCCCTTGTTTGCCTAACCCTGGCAGGCGAGGAGCTTTCTTCTGCTCACTTCTTCCGATGCAGCTAGAATGTGAGTCCATCTGCCCTCCATTTTGAACAGCGGAGTGATTTCAGATGTCGAATGACATTAGCAGGCAAATGACAATAGCAGGCACGGTATGCTGAAAAGGCAGTGGGTGTCAGGAAATCGGCGTTGGTAACGAGACAGGAAACCCAGGTCTCGATTCAGTCCAGGAGGATGCCTTGTCTTGAGCTTCATTATCAGTTGCAATTCAGCAGACTCTCTTCCTGATCTCCCTTTGACATTCCTTTGTAAGAGAGGTCAGCAACTTAATGTCCTGGAAGGTTAAAATGTTCCCCCACTGCTTTTTGAATGTTGTGGATTCTAACGTCAGACGTCTATTTATTTATTATTTATTTTGATCTCCTGAATGTAAATCTCTTTGAGGGGCATACTGGGAGAGGCAGTCCTGTAGGTATGTTGGTCCTTGATTGTTTAAGAAGAAGATTATGATATTGGATTTATATCCCACCCTCCACTCCGAAGAGTCTCAGAGTGGAGGGCGGGATATAAATCCTCCCCAACAACAGACACCCTGTGAGGTGGGTGCGGCTGGAGAGGGATCTCACAGCAGCTGCCCTTTCAAGGACATCTCCTGCAAGAGCTATGGCTGACGCAAGGCCATTCCAGCTGCTGCAAGTGGAGGAGTGGGGAATCAAACCCGGTCCTCCCAGATAAAAGTCCACGCACTTAACCACTACACCCAACTGGCTCTCTATTAGAGCTATGGCTGACCCAAGGCCATGCTAGCAGGTGCAAGTGGAGGAGTGGGGAATCAAACCTGGCTCTCCCAGATACGAGTCTGCACACTTAACCACTACACCCAACTGGCTCTCTATTAGAACTATGGCTGACCCAAGGCCATCTCAGCAGCTGCAAGTGGAGGAGTGGGGAATCAAACCCGGCTCTCCCAGATAAGAGTCCATGCACTTAACCACTACACCAAACTGGCTCTCCCTTTAAAGACTTTAAAGGTCGAAACCAGAACCTTAAAGCAGATCCGGTACTCAACGAGAAGCCAGCACAGCTGGCAAAACACAAGTCATAGTCTCATAGAACTGGAAGGGACTCCCAGGGTCATCTAGTCCAACCCCTTGCACAATTCCGGAAAGTCACAAATACCTCCCCCTAAGGTCAAATATGCACAGTCATTGGGGTACTCATAACCTGCTGCGTTCTAGACAAGCTGTAATTTCCAGATCAGCCTCAAGGGTAGCCTTAAATAGAGTGAGTTACGGTAATCCAATCTTGAGGTGACCATTGAACGGATCACTGCGGTAAGGTCAGAGCTGGACTACAGAGGTTGGGGGTAATTACCTGAAGCCCTGGCTTTTTTTGAACAGGAATGCAGTTCTGGCTGGTTTGGTGTCAGGGGTGTGGCCTAACATGCAAAAGAGTTCCTGCTGAGCTTTCCCCACAAAAATACCCTATGTGTAACAATGGTGACATCCAGGGGTGTGGCCTAATATGCAAATGAGTTTCTGCTGGGCTTTTCCTACCAATCTTGAGGTGACCATTGCACGGATCACTGTGGCAAGGTCAGGGATAGACAAGAAGAAGAAGATGATGATGAAGAAGAAGAAGAAGATATTGGATTTATATCCCTCCGAAGAGTCTCAGAGCGGCTCACAATCTCCTTTAACTTCCTCCCCCCCCCCACAACAGACACCCTGTGAGGTAGATGAAGATATTGGATTTATATCCCGCCCTCCACTCCGAAGAGTCTCAGAGTGGCTCACAATCTCCTTCACCTCCCCCCCCCACAACAGACACCCTATGAGGTAGATGGAAGATACTGGATTTATATCCCGCCCTCCACTCCGAAGAGTATCAGAGGGGCTCAAAATCTCCTTTACCTTCCTCCCCCACCCCACAACAGACACCCTGTGAGGTAGATGAAGATATTGGATTTATATGCTGCCCTCCACTCCGAAGAGTCTCAGAGTGGCTCACAATCTCCTTTCCCTTCCTCCCCCCCACAACAGACACCCTGTGAGGTGGGTGGGGCTGTAGAGGGCTCTCACAGCAGCTGCCCTTTCAAGGACAACGTCTGCCAGGGCTATGGCTGACCCAAGGTCATGCTAGCAGGTGCAAGTGGAGGAGTGGGGAATCAAACCCGGTTCTCCCAGATAAGAGTCTACACACTTAACCACTGCACCAAACTGGCTCCCCAGAGGTTGGGGGCAATTACAAGAGAGGTTGGGGGCAATTACGTGATGCCCGGGACTTTTTTTGAACAGGAACGCAGTTCCGGCTGCTTTGGTCTCAGGGGTGTGGCCTAATACGCAAATGAGTTCCTGCTGGGCTTTCCCCACAAAATTACTCCATGTGTAACAATGGTGCCATCCAGGGGGTGTGGCCTAATATGCAAATAAGTTCCTGCTGGGCGTTCCCTCCTGATGCCCATTAATTCTCCATCGAAGAGACCAGCCCATTTCTCCAGTGTAGAGGGTGGAAGGGCATGAGTGACACAAGGCAATAGACAAAACTCAGTTTCCAGCCTCTGGCAGTTGGTGCCATCAAATTTTAATCCATGCCTGGGAAACCTCCTGGGCCGGGGTTTCCTTTTATGCTCCAGCTTAACTTGCTCTGGCAATGAAATATCTCCTAGCGGGAGGACTGTGACCTCCGCCTTGGCTCTTTACCTCCCTCCCCCATCATCGCTTCCTCAGCTCCCTCCCCAGCCCAGCTGCTTCCCACTCCTCTGTGACTCCTCCCCACGGCTGGAATTTCAGAGCCATCTGTCTTCAGATGCCAGCAGGGGAGGGAATCGATGCGGCCTCATTATCCTGGCCTTTGAGAGCCTGCAGAGAAAAGAGGCTCCGCTTCTCCTTGGTTCCCCCTTTTTTTCCCCTTCCAAGGCAATTGCTGAAGGACGGATGAGCTCCGAACCCCCTTCAGCAACACCCACCCACACTAGAATCTACGGTTGCCAAGTCCAACTCAAGACATATCTGAGGACTTTGGGGGTGGAGTCAGGAGACTTTTGGGGTGGAGCCAGGAGCAAGGGTGTGGCAAGCATCATTGAACTCCAAAGGGAGTGCTGGCCATCCCATTTAAAGAGACCGCACATCTTTTCAATGTCTTCCCTCCGTTGGAAATCATGAAGGATAGGGGCACCTTCTTTGGGGGCTCCTAGAATTAGACCCCCTGGTCCAATCTCATTGAAACTTGGAGGGTGTTTTGGGAAGAGGCACTGGATGCTGTGCTGCAAATTTGGTGCCTCTATCTCAAAAAGCAACCCCTCCAGAGCCCCAGATACCTGTGGATCAATTCTCCATTATACCCTACGGGAATTGGTCTCCATAGGGAATAATGGAGCATTCAGCAGACATTTCCCTCCCCCCCTTCTGATGACCCTGAAGTGGGGGGAGGGTCTCCAACTGGGGGATTCCCTGCCACCACTTGGGGATTGGCAACCCGACTAGAATCCCTGTATTGGGCGGTGTGTGTGTGAAGTTCAGAGAGAGGGCCAGGCTATTTACTCTAATGGAGGTCTTACTGAACTTCAGTCTTCATCCATGAAGGTGGGGAGCGCTGTCCATCTGCAGCTAATTCATGGCGACCTTGTAGAACAGGGATGTTAAACTCATTGATTATGAGGGCCAAATCTGACATAAATGAGACTTTGTCAATCCGGACTGTGTGCGTCATAAATTGTATTGCCAGGTTGCAGTCGCACACGTTTAAAGATTTAATTAAAAACTTTTGGAACATGCTTAAAACTTTTGGAGGTTTTGAAACAGAGGCTAGATGGCCATCTGACAGCAATGAGGATCCAGTGAATTTACGGGGAGGTGTTTGTGAGTTTCCTGCATTGAGCAGGGGGTCAGACTCGATGACCCTAGAGGTCCCTTCCAACTCTAGGATTCTATGATTCCTGGCCATTAGAGTAGTTCCTCAGTGGAACAGGCTTCCTCGGGAGGTGGTGGGCTCTCCTCTGGAGGTTTTTAAACAGAGGCTAGATGAACATCTGACAACGATGAAGATCCTGTGAATTTAAGGGGAGGTGTTTGTGAGTTTCCTGCATTGTGCAGGGGGTCGGACTTGATGACCCTAGAGGTCCCTTCCAACTCTAGGATTCTATGATTCCTGACCATTAGAGTAGTTCCTCAGTGGAACAGGCTTCCTCGGGAAGTGGTAGGCTCTCCTTACTTGGAAGTTTTTAAATAGAGGCTAGATGGCCATCTGACGGCGATGAAGATCCTGTGAATTTAGGGAGAGGTGTTTGTGGGTTTCCTGCATTGTGCAGGGGGTCGGACTCGATGACCCCGGAGGTCCCTCCCAACTCTATGATTCTGTAATTCCAAAAACGTTAGCGTTCTTGCAATATTTCATTTATTGAACAGTCTCTGATAACTCTTCTTCTGAATTACTGCATCAAACACCGGCGACAATGTCTGTGCTATAGCAATTTTGAGTATGCTGTTCAGGTGTGGTTCAAGTGTGTATCTGTAAGTTGTAAACCTGCTTTTGATTTGCTTGCAGGCCCAATAGGATCCCTGTGGGGGCCTGATCCAGCCCCCCGGCTGCATGTTTTATATCCCTGCTAGTGTAGAGATTTTGAGGCAAGAGAGGAACAGAGTTATTCGCCATTGTCCACCATGAGACAGCAACCTGGGACTTGCTTGGTAGACTCCCATCCATGTGCTAAACCTGCTTAGATCAGGACACTCTGGGCTACCCCGGTCAAGGCAAGACACATTCCGAGGTGCTTTGCCATTCCTTGCCTCTGCAGAGGAAGCCTGGATTCCCTTCGTTGTCTCCCATCCAAGTAATAACCAAGGCTAACCCTGCTTAGTTCTGAGATCTGATGAGCCCTGGCTCAAGGCAAGAGAAGAACAGAGGTGGTCTGCCATTGGCTACGTCTGCATAGCAACCCTGGACTTCTTTGGCGGTCTCCCATCCAAGTACTGATGATGGACAGCCTTGCTTAGCTTTCGAATCTTAACCAGACCCAACCACAACTGGTTTCTGTTGTTGTTCAGTCGCACAGTTGAGTCCGACTCTTTGCGACCCCGTGGACAAAGCCACGCCAGGCCCTCCCGTCTTCTATCGTCCTCCGAAGTCTGCTCAAATCCGTGTTAGCGACAACAGCTCAAAAGCATCTGTTCTTTCTCACGATACAAGAACTCGTGGGCATTCGATGAAATTGCTGAGCAGTCGGGTTAGAACGGAAAAAAGGAAGTAGGAGAGGGACGGTGGCTCAGTGGCAGAGCATCTGCTTGGGAAGCGGGAGGTCCCAGGTTCAATCCCCGGCATCTCCAAAAAAAGGGTCCAGGCAAATAGGTGTGGAAAACCTCCGCTTGAGACCCTGGAGAGCTGCTGCCAGTCTGAGAAGACAAAACTGACTTTGATGGACCAAGGGTCTGATTCAGTAGAAGGCAGCTTCATATGTTCATGTTCAAAAACCCAAAGGGTGATGAACACGTGGAATTCACTGCCACAGGAGGCGGTGGCGGCTACAAGCATGGCCAGCTTCAAGAGGGGATTGGATAAAAATATGGAGCAGAGGTCCATCAGTGGCTATTAGCCACAGTGTGTGTGTGTGAGCATGTGTATATTTTGGCCACTGTGTGTGTGATACAGAATGTTGGACTGAATGGGCCATTGGCCTGATCCAACATGGCTTCTCTTATGTTCTTCTGCGCTCGGCCTTCCTTATGGTCCAGCTCTCACAGTCATACATTACTACTGGGAATACCATCGCTTTGACTATACGGACTTTTGTTGGCAGGGTGATGTCTCTACTTTTTATTATACTGCCCAGGTTCACCATAGCTGTCCTCCCGAGGAGCAAACGTCTTTTAATTTCATGGCTGCAGTCACCATCTGCAGTGATCTTGGATCCCAGAAATGTGAAGTCTGTCGCTACTTCTGCGTCTTCCCCTTCTATTTGCCAAGGTGTGATGGGACCAGATGCCACGATCTTAGTTTTTTTGATGTTGAGTTTCAGGCCTACTTTTGTGCTCTCCTCTTTCACCCTCAACAAGAGGTTTTTTAGGTCCTCCTCACTTTCTGCCATTAGAGCAATTAGCTTCTGAGATCTGATGAAATCAGGCCAGACCACGTCATCCAGGTTGGGGCCTTTATCCCTTGCTCCCAGGTAATAACTGTACTCCCCCTCTTTTCTGCAGCTGGAGCACCTGTAAGCAGAAGAAGCAGCTGGCAAAGGCTCGGGCTGGGGAGCTGGGCACTTCCCCAGAAGGCGAGAAACTCCACAGCGACAGCGGGGTCTTCCTAGACACCCACAGCCTCCAAGAACACCACCCGCTCAACAAGGGTAAGAGCTCAACCTGGGCAAGGCAACTGTGTCAGACAGGATCCTGGACTAGATGGACCATTTATTTATTTAATGGGCTTATAGTCCGCCTTTCCCCGCAAACGGGCTCAGCGCGGATCGCAACATATAAAAATAACAATAAAAACCTCCGTATCCAAGTCAAAACACCCATTTGAAATTAACAGTGTAAGCAATAAATAAAACGTGCCACCGGCAGACAGGGCACAGCGTCTCGATCACCGGTTGTAGGCCCACCTTAAACGAGGGTAACGACAATAGGACAGCACTGTAATAAAGCACGACGTCACCACAAGGGAGGCCAAAGGGTGGAATAATAGGACGCTCGCTGCCTCAACCATAGGCCCGGCGGAACAACTCCGTCTTGCAGGTCCTACGAAATGGCAGTGATTCAGGTAGGGCCCGAATCTCCGCAGGGAGCTGATTCCACCAGGCAGGGGCCAGAGCTGAAAAGGCCCCGGCTCTGGTCAAGGCAACTCGGTCGTCCTTAGGGCCAGGGGTGGTCAGGAGGTGTTGCGAAGCCGATCGCAACGACCTCTGGGGCGTATATGGGCGTATATTGCTCTGATCCAACTAGGCTGTTCTAATATTCTTCTTGGAGGAAGGCTTCAGCCTCTCTACCCTGTAGTTTGATCTCCTGAGGAACTAGTTGGCCAGTGGGTGAGACAGGAGCCTGGGTTAGATGGACAACTGGTCTGATCCTGCAGGGCTCTCCCGGTGTTCTTGGGACCATCCCTGTTTCCTCCACAATCGCAGCCACATGGGGAGATGCACGGGTACTCTCTGACTCGAGCACCACATTCTAAGAAGGATCTAGACAAGCTGGAACGGGTCCAGAGGAAGGCGATGAAGATGGTGAGGGGTCTGGAGACCAAGTCCTATGAGGAAAGGTTGAAGATGGTGAGGGGTCTGGAGACCAAGTCCTATGAGGAAAGGTTGAAGGAGCTGGGCATGTTTAGCCTGGAGAGGAGGCGGCTGAGAGGTAAAATGATCACCATCTTCAAGTGCTTGAAGGGCTGTCCTAGAGAGGATGGGGTGGAATTGTTTTCTGTTGCCCCAGAAGGTAGGACCAGAACCAATGGGTTTAAATTAAATCAAAAGAGTTTCCAGCTCAACATTAGGAAGAACTTCCTGACCGTAGGAGCGATTCCTCAGTGGAACAGGCTTCCTCCTTGGGAGGTGGTGTGCTCTCCTTCCTTGGAGGTTTTTAAACAGAGGCTAGATGGCCCTCTGGCAGTGATGAAGATCCTGTGAATTGAGGGGGAGGTGTTTGTGAGTTTCCTGTATTGTGCAGGGGGTTGGACTAGATGACCCTGGAGGTCCCTTCCAACTCTAGGATTCTATGATATGATCACCATCTTCAAGTACTTGAAGGGCTGTCATATAGAGGAGGACGTGGAATTGTTTTCTGTGGCCCCAGAAGGTAGGACCACAACCAGTGGGTTGAAATTAAATCAAAAGAGTTTCCGGCTCAACATTAGGAAGAACTTCCTGACCGTTAGAGCGGTTCTTCAGTGGAACAGGCTTCCTCCTTGGAGGTGGTGGGCTCTCCTTCCTTGGAGGTTTTGAAACAGAGGCTGGATGGCCATCTGACAGCAATGAAGATCCTGTGAATTTAGGGGGAGGTGTTTGTGAGTTTAGAGCAGTTCCTCAGTGGAACAGGTTTCCTCGGGAGCTGGTGGGCTCTCCTTCCTTGGAGGTTTTTAAACAGAGGCTAGATGGCCACCTGACAGCAGCGAAGATCCTGTGAATTTAGGGGGAGGGGTTTGTGAGTTTCCTGCTTTGTGCAGCGGGTTGGACTAGATGACCCTGGAGGTCCCTTCCAACTCTAGGATTCTAGGATTCTATGACTCTCCCTCTCTCTGCTTCCCCTCCGAACAGCGCAGAAGCCTGAGCCCCAGCTCTACGCCCACCTCCCACCCCACAAGCGAGAAGAGGCCGAGCAGCTGCTGGAGACGCCAGGCCACGGGAAAGACTGGCGCTGTCTGGCCGATCACCTGGGCTACAAGGAGGAAACCGTGGCTACCTTCGGCCGGGGGGAGGCCCCCGCGCACACCCTGCTCTCCGACTGGTCTACCAAGGAGGGGGCCACCCTGGAGGTTCTGTGCACAGCCCTGGCGGCCATCGAGCGGGAGGACGTGGTGGAGAACTTGAATGCCCCCGCGGAGGTCAGCTCGGTGGTGTGATGGGCGGGTCGGCTTGCCCGCTGCGCCGCAGGTGGACTCGTATCGGGGGTTGGGTGGGTGGGGGTTCTTCAAAAGGGGGAAGGGGTCACTAAAGGGGAAAGTCCAGGAAGAGGACATCTTGTTACCTTTTTTGTTTTAACGCGGACACTTGAACGGTGATTCCCGTGGACAATGCGGGGATGTACGGACGCTGCTGCCCCCTGCTGGATGGAGGACTTGCGGGGACTACGAAGAGATGAAAGCGCAGTCGTGGTTCATTGGGAAGTGTTGGAAACCCAGCCTGGTGGCACTCGGGAGTCTGGCGTGGGGCGGGGGCTGGTGGAAGCCGGCAGAGGGTTGTTCCTCGACAGTCCGGGTTGGGAAATGCCGGGAGATTTGGGGGATGGAGCCAAAAGAGGGGGGATTAGAGGGGAAAGGACCTCCGCATGGTACCATGTCATAGAGTCCACCCTCCACTGCAGCCATCTTCTTCGGGGGGTACGGTGCTTGGCCATCTGAAGAGATCGGCTGTAATAACGGGAGGTCTCCAGGCAGCCCCTGGAAGCTGGGAACCCTGATTGGTCTTTGGTATTCACTCATAGAATCCTAGAGTTGGAAGGGACCTCAAGGGTCATCTAGGCCAACCCCCTGCACAATGCAGGAAACTCACAAACACCTCCCCCTAAATTCTCAGGATCCTCATTGCTGTCAGATGGCCATCTAGCCTCTGTTTCAAAACCTCCAAGGAAGGAGAGCCCACCACCTCCCGAGGAAGCCTGTTCCACTGAGGAACCGCTCTAACAGTCAGGAAGTCCTTCCTACTGTTGAGCCAGAAACTCTTCTGATCTAATTTCAACCCACTGGTTCTGGTCCTACCTTCCAGGGCCACAGAAAACAATTCCACCCCATCCTCTATAGGACAGCCCTTCAAGTACTTGAAGATGGTGATCATATCATAGAATCCTAGAGTTGGAAGGCACCTCCAGGGTCATCTAGGCCAACCCCCTGCACAATGCAGGAAACTCACAAACACCTCCCCCTAAATTTACAGGATCCTTATTGCTGTCAGATGGCCATCTAGCCTCTGCTTAAAAACCTACAAGGAAGGAGAGCCCACATCACCTCCTAAGGAAGCCTGTTCCACTGAGGAACCGCTCTAAACTCACAAACACCTCCCCCTAAATTCACAAGATCCTTATTGCTGTCAGATATCCATCTAGCCTCTGCTTAAAAACCTCCAAGGAAGGAGAGCCCACCACCTCCCAAGGAGGAAGCCTGTTCCACTGAGGAACCGCTCTAACAGTCAGGAAGTTCTTCCTAATGTTGAGCCGGAGACTCTTCTGATTTAATTTCAACCCATTTATTCTGGTCCTACCATCCGGGGCCACAGAAAACAATTCCACACCCTCCTCTATAAGACAGCCCTTCAAGTACTTGAAGATGGTGATCCTATCACCTCTCAGCCGCCTCCTCACCAGGCTAAACATTCCCAGCTTTGTCTGGACCACATTTGAGCCCCAGATCCGCCGGTGGCTGGAGGCAAGTGTGCCAATTTGGCTTCCCGAAAACCTTGGCTTTAAGCCTTGGCTTGACGTACTGTTTTTCTTCTGCCCAAGATGAGCAAAAAGCCTCAGCAAACAGGATGGGTTCCCTGGACCTTGCAGAGGGACTTTGCAGCAGCCTGCCGGAATGCGGCGCTATCCTTCCACCCCCAGCAAGGTCACCTATCAAAGTGGGAGTGGCCGTGGCTCAGTGGCAGAGCCTCAGCTTGGCGTGCAGAAGGTCCCAGGTTCAATCCCCGGCATCTCCAGTGAAAAGGGCCAGGTGGCAGGTGACGGGAAAGACCTCAGCCTGAGAACCTGGCTGAGTGGAAGAGCCTCTGCTTGGCATGCAGAAGGTCCCAGGTTCAGCCCTCAGCATCTCCGGTTAAAAGGACCAGGCGGGAGGGGATGGGAAGGACCTCTGCCTGAGACCCTGGAGAACTTTTGCCAGCCTCAGGGAGGGGTGGTGGCTGAGCGGAAGAGCCTCTGCTTGGCAGGCAGAAGGTCCCAGGTTCAACCCCCGGCACCTCCAGTGAAAAGGACCAGGGAGGAGGCGATGAGAAAGACCTCCGCCTGAGACCCTGGAGAGCAGCTGTCAGTCTGAGGACACGACTCACCTCAACGGACCAGGGGTGCAAGATCTTTTTTTAAATTTTCGGGGTGGGGTGGGGAGTCAGTCATTTGAACCAAAGTTTGCCAGCTCTTGGTTAGCGGTGCTGGGGTAGGGGGTTGGGGGAAGGGATGGACGACGTTGGGGTATAATGCCTGAGAGCTGATCTCTCTTGTCCCGTTGTAGTTCCAGGAGATCTCCAGCTCCCACCCGGAGGTTGGCAACCCCACCTGAACCCTTGGGGGGGGGGGGAACTACCTCCGGGTGCCTCGTCGCCTGACTCTTCGGCTCTCTTGTTTTTCCGGAAAGCTTTTGTGGCCTGCAGTTTTGACTTTTCCTCTGTAAACTGTAAATTGTAATATACCCTTCCTCCCCCCCCCCCTTGGCATCCTTTTATAAGGAAGAGGAGTTTGGGGGCTGTTTTTTGTGTGTCACTGAGTTTGCCGTTTCCCCCCTCCCCCTTTCCCTTCTTTGGATGATCAGTCAGTTGATTTGATGTTAGCAGCCTCTGCTGTGTTTTAATTAACAGGGGAAAGGGTGTAACTTTAACATTAAAAGCCATTTTGGTTAAGAAGCATCTTTGGTTGTTGGAGGGAGGGGAACGCTTGTAATTGGTGGGTGACTGGAAGAAGGTGATATTGGATTTATATCCCGCCCTATACTCTGAATCTTAGAGTGTCAGAGCAGCCACAATCCCTTTTACCTTCCTCGCCCACAACAGACACCCTGTGAGGTGGGTGGGGCTGAGAGAGCTCTCGCAGAAGCCGCCCTTTCAAGGACAGAGTCTCAGAGTAGCTCACAATCTCCTTTCCCTTCCTCCCCCGCAACAGACACCCTGTGAGGTGGGTGGGGCTGAGAGAGCTCTTGAAGAAGCTGCCCTTTCAAGGACAGAGTCTCAGGGCGTTTTCGCACTGACCTTAATTGGCAGCGACGTCCCTCTTCACCGCACAGGATCTGTGCGGATTTCGCACCAATTGCTGCGGAGCACCCGGAAGAGCCGCAAAGTCCCACGGCTTTTGCGGCGCAAATGGAAACCGCCAAAAACCAGTTTCCATTTGCACCGCAAAAGCCGCGGGACTTTGCGGCTCTTCCAGGTGCTCCGCAGCAATTGGTGCGAAATCCGCACAGATCCTGCGCGGTGAAGAGGGACGTCGCTGCCAATTAAGGTCAGTGCGAAAACACCCTCAGAGTAGCTCACAATCTCCTTTCCCTTCCTCCCCCACAACAGACACCCTGTGAGGTGGGTGGGGCTGAGAGAGCTCTCCCAGCAGCTGCCCTTTCAAGGACAGAGTCTCAGAGTAGCTCACAATCTCCTTTCCCTTCCTCCCCCACAACAGACACCCTGTGAAGTGGGTGGGGCTGGGAGTGCTCTTACAGCAGCTGCCCTTTCAAGGAGAACTCCTGCGAGAGCTATGGCTGACCCAAGGCCATTCCAAGCAGGTGCAAGTGGAGGAGTGGGGAAAACAAACCCCGTTCTTCCGGATAAGAGTCCATGCACTACACCAAACTTTACTTTACTTTATTTATGATTTATATCCCACCCTTCCCACCAAGTGGCTCTCTACCTGCAAAGGACGGCTCTGTTTTCACACAGGAGCAGTTGGTCTTTATAATTCCTTCAAGGTGGCTTTATTTTATTTCAAACGGAGAAGACTCCCTAGAACGATGTGTTGGGAAGGGCCACTAGAGGTCATCTAGTCCAACCCCCCCCTTGATGCAGGATCCGCCTAAAGTAGGCGTGGCCAAACTGCAGCTCATGTGGCTCTCGAAGCCCCCACCCCCCTGTCAGCTTGAAGAAGGCATTTCTCTCTTTAAATCATTTCTTCAGGCCAAGGCAGCCAGCGACTTAGGGAATGCATTTTAAAGCTGCTTTCGTTCCACCTCTCTCTCCCCATCTTGCAGCTCTCATCTCAGAAATTTCTGAAGAGATAACCGTTCTCACTGCAAAAATCCCAATTCCTCCTCCTCGTCTCGCAAAGCCCTTGCCAAAAGCGGATGTGAGTCCAGGCTGTAGGGGGTCTCCTTGGAAGTAGCACCAGCAGCGGGTGGAAGGAAGGGATCCACAGCGTGGCCTGATCCACCCCCTCTCTTGGCAAAGCCCATCAGACGCTCAGTTTCCCTTCGGCTCTTTCTGTCATAATAAACAGCTGCAGATGGCCCTGATCCCCCGGTTTGGAGGCCTTCCCCCCCCCCCCGCCGCTTCAAGGTCATGAGAAAACGGGGTGGGGGGGGAGGGGAGGGAAATGTCTGCTGGAAACTATTGTTCCTTAGGGAGATTTATTCCCATAGAAAATCATGGAGAATTGATCTGCGGGTATCTGGGGCTCTTTGGGGGCTGTTTTTTGGGGTAGAGGCACCTAATTTTCAGTATAGCATCTAGTGCCTCTCCCCAAAATATCCCCCAAGTTTCAAAAAGATTGGACCAGGGGGTCCAATTCTATGAGCCCCAAAAGAAGGTGCCCCTATCCTTCATTATTTCCTATGGAAGGAAGGCAATGAAAAGGTGTGCCGTCCCTTTAAATGTGATGGCCAGAACTCCCTTTGGAGTTCAATGATGCTTGTCACAGCCTTGATCTTGGCTCCACCCCTAATGTCTCCTGGCTCCACCCCCAAAGTCCCCAGAAATTTCTTGAATTGGACTTGGCAACCCTAGTACGGCGACAGCTCTCAGTCTTTCAGCAATTCTTGCACTGCGTTCCAGGAAATGTAGCTGTTCCTCTGGAGTTGGTCCCTGAGAAGATGATCGGTGATAGAGAAGCAACTTGGATTTGCAAGCTATTTCATGTAGCCTAAAAGCTACCCTGGCGGGGGGGGGGGGGGATGGTCTGTGTTAAGGATACCAATAGAGTAAATTTGCACAAGAAAGGTGGTGGTGGTGGTGATGATATTGGATTTATATACCACCCTATACTCTGAGTCTCAGAGCAGCCAACAATCTCCTTTATCTTCCTCCCCCACAACAGACACCCTGTGAGGCAGGTGGGGCTGAGAGAGCTCTGACGGAAGCTGCCCTTTCAAAGACAGAGTCTCAGAGTGGCCTACAATCTCCTTTCCCTTCCTCCCCCACAAAAGACACCCTGTGAGGCAGGTGGGGCTGAGAGGGCTCTCACAGCAGCTGCCCTTTCAAAGACAGAGTCGCAGAGCAGCTGACAATCTCCTTTCCCTTCATCCTCCACAACAGACACCCTGTGAGGCAGGTGGGGCTGAGAGAGCTCTGACAGAAGCTGCCCTTTCAAGGACAGAGTCTCAGAGTGGCCTACAATCTCCTTTCCCTTCCTCCCCCACAACAGACATCCTGTGTGGTAAGTGGTGCTGAGAGAGCTCTCACAGCAGCTGCCCTTTCAAGGACAACCTCTGTCAGAGCTATGGCTGACCCGGCCATTCCAGCAGGTGCGAGGGGAGGAGTGGGCAATCAAACCCGCTTCTCCCAGATAAGAGTCCATGCACTTAACCACTACACCAACTGGCTCAGTGTAGTGGCTGAGTGCGGAGTCTCTAATCTGGGAGAACTACTGAACCCTGAAATCCAGAGAAGGGTTGTGAACTCTGGGTTGAGAAATTCCAGGAAATTTAGGGGTTGGCCCCGACAACAACAACAATTTTTATTTGTATCCCGCCCTCCCCGCCGGAGCAGGCTCAGGGAGGGACCCCACCGAGGAGGGTGGGGTTTGGGGAGGGACTTCAGCGGGGTATAAAGCTACAGAGTCCCAACTTCCTAAACAACCATGTTCTCCAGGTGAACTGGTTTCTGTTGCCTAGAGATCTGTTGAGAGCCAGTTTGGTGTAGTGGTTAAGTGTGCAGACTCTTATCTGGGAGAACTGGGTTTGATTCCCCACTCCTCCACTTGCAGCAGCTGGAATGGCCTTGGGTCAGCCAGAGCTCTAATGGAGAGCTAGTTTGGTGTAGTAGTTAAGCGTGCGGACTCTTATCTGGGAGAACAGGGTTTGATTCCCCACTCCTCCACTTGCAGAAGTTGGAATGGCCTTGGGTCAGCCATAGCTCTTTTATCTGGGAGAACCAGGTTTGATTCCCCACTCCTGCACTTGCAGCTGCTGGGATGACCTTGGGTCAGCCATAGTTCTCTTATCTTGGAGAACCCGGTTTGATTCCCCACTCCTGCACTTGCAGCAGCTGGAATGGCCTTGGGTCAGCCATAGCTCTGGCAGAGGTCGTCCTTGAAAGGGCAGCTGCTGTGAGAGCTCTCTCAGCCCCACCCGCCTCACAGGGTATCTGTTGTGGGGGGGGGGGAGATATAGGAGATTGTAAGCCGCTCTGAGTCTCTGATTCAGAGAGAAGGGCGGGGTATAAATCTGCAATTCTTCTTCTTCAGTTGCAATCAAAGAAGAGCTCCAGCCGCCGCCTGGAGGTTGGCAACTCCTGATGGAGCATTGGGAGGCATGGTTTGGTGAGGGAAGAGACCTCATCTAGACAGTCTCTCCTCCAAAGAAGCCATTCCCTCCCCACCCCCCCCACCCCCAGGAAACAGATCCTTGTAGTCTAGGGATGAGTTATAATCTTGGGAGTTCTTCAGGCCCCACCTGGAGGCTGCCAAGTTGTAATTCTGGGAGATCTCCAGTTTCTCCTCTGTCGGTTGGCAACCCAAACCGGGACACAAAGGCAAGAGGATTTGGGACCCAAACATTCCTAAAGCAGCCCTAGTCCTGCCCCCTTCCCCTCCCGGGCCTCTTGTGCAAGACGGTCACATCTCCCCCTGCCAGCATTTCCCAGATGTCCGACAGATGTTGCCCATTTTCTTTTCTTTTTTTAAAGAAGACTGCATCCCAGAGCCCTTCTCTGAAGTCAGGTCGGTTTAATCATTTGCAGAAAAGCTGTATGAATCACACCGAGAAATATCCTGAAAAGTCAAGAGAGGCGGCTCAGGCACCAAAACGCTCCGGGGGGCCAGCGGCTGGTACCCGGCCCTCGCCGGAAGTGCCCAGAGGTGGCATCTGCTGTAAAGGAGATCAGGCAAAAAGAGACATGCAGCAGATGGAAGGGTATCGCCAGATTCCCTCTCTTGGATTCAGAATAGTGTCTGGCCCGTGGCACTTTAAGTTGCCATCTCCAGTTAAGGAACATCCTGGAGATTTAGGGTCACTGCCTGGGAAGAGTGGCATTTGAGAAGGGGATGTGATGCCATCTTGTCCAGGGGTATCAAACATGCAATTCAGGGGCCGAATCAAAGCCTCTATTTTCTCCATTGGCTGCGGCTCCTCCCTTGGGGAGGAAAGGGAGAGGGAGAGTTTGTTTTGCCAGGCCCTCTCAATCACACGGCAAACAAGCCGGGACCACGGAGGCTCCGCTGCGAAATAAACCACGGCAAAAAACCTCCCCGTGCAACGTGAAAATTAATGATACACCATTCTTAACTAATCCAGCGTTTGCTAATGAATAGTTATAGCGGTATCTCACAGCGATAGACAAACCACAATCTTCTACAACACAAAATCCCTCCGGTACGAAAAGCACACGCCGTTCCTGCTGTACTGTGGAACAATGTCCAAAAGAATCTGAGCTGTAATGAAAGTCCAACGATATACAAAAAACCAGTCCGCTATCGCTTTGAGTCGGAAGACTCTTCTTCCTGCGACCGTCTTCTTAGTTGATGATTCAGAAGGTAAGTGGTGCCCTTTTTAAAATAGTGGCTATAGTTTCGTTGTATAGCAAAACATAGCGGTTGGTCAATGGTGCGGTCCCATTTGGAGTACTGTGTGCAATTCTGGTCACCGCACCTCAAAAAGGATATTATAGCATTGGAGAAAGTCCAGAAAAGGGCAACTAGAATGATTAAAGGGCTGGAACACCTTCCCTATGAAGAAAGGTTGAAACGCTTGGGGCTCTTTAGCTTGGAGAAACGTCGACTGCGGGGTGACGTGATAGAGGTTTACAAGATAATGCATGGGATGGAGAAAGAAGATTTTAAGAAGTCTTTTTTCTCCTTTTCTCCCCTTTTCATAATACAAGAACTCGTGGGCATTCAATGAAATTGCTGAGCAGTCAGGTTAAAACAGATCAAAGGAAGTCCTTCACCCAAAGGGTGATTAACATGTGGAATTCACTGCCACAGGAGGTGGCGGCGGCTACAATCATAGCCAGTTTCAAGAGGGGATTGGATAAAAATACGGAGCAGAGGTCCATCAATGGCTATTAGCCACAGTGTATGTGTGTGTGTGTGTGTATATATATTGGCCACTGTGTGATACAGAGTGTTGGACTGGAGGGGCCACTGGCCTGATCCAACATGGCTTCTCTTATGTTCTTATAGCATTTCTTCTCGCTTTCATGGCTCTATGTCTGTTACTCCGTTGAACGCCTTACAAATGGTCTCCGCGGCCTTCAGAAATGGCATCGAAAGGCCATGGAGACAATTTGCAAGGCGCTCCTTTGCATATTAGGCCACACCCCTCTGATGTAGCCAATCCTCCAAGAGCTGACAGGGCTCTTAGTCCAGGGCCTACTGTAAGCTCCAGGAGGATTGGCTACATCAGGGGTGTATGGAACTCTTGTGGAACTCAGCGGGAAATCCTTTGCATATTAGGCCACACCCCTCTGATGTAGCCAATCCTCCAAGAGCTGACAGGGCTCTTAGTCCAGGGCCTGCTGTAAGTTCCAGGAGGATTGGCTACATCAGGGGGGCGTGGCCTAATAGGCAAAGAAGGTGCTGCTACCGGAAAAAGCCCCACCCCTGCCAAATCTTCCCTTTCAGGGATCCTTCCCTGCCTGTTATAAAAACCAGCAAATAAATATAGAACACTCTATGAAGGTTTTTACTAATGCATGTAATACCAAAACAATTTTTTTATACTAAACAATATTCAGTAGTATTCCAAAAATTCTCTCTTCCCTCGGCTTCTTTGTCTGGCCCTTTCAAGAGAAACCCAGGGAACAAAGCCAACCAAAAAAACACCAACACATCATTAAAAACAATGTGAAATAGAACTAGAATACATATGAAGGCATAAAACCAACAATCAAGCTTTCATGAGTCAGAGGTCGCTTTCTCAGAGGTCCATGACTGGTTCTTAGCTGCAAGGTAGGGATGGAAAGCTCCTGTCTGTGTCTACGATGCTCTGTCTTCTTGGTGCTTGGGGGGCAACAGTGGGAGGGCTTCTGGTGTTCTGGTCCCACTGGTGGGCCTCCTGATGGCCCCTGGGTTTTGGCCACTGTATGACACAAAATGTTGGATTGGATAGGCCATTGGCCTGATCCAACATGGCTTCTCTTATGTTCTTATGTCTGGGGCAGTGATGCTCTGTCTTCTTGGTGCTTGGGGGGAGCACAGTGGGAAGGCTTCTTGCCCCACTGGTGAACCCCCTGATGGCACTTGGGTTTTTTGGCCACTGTGTGACACAGAGTGTTGGACTGGATGGGCCACTGGCCTGATCCAACATGGCTTCTCTTATGTTCTAAAGGGACAGCACACCTTTTAAAATGCCTTCTTTCCATAGGAAATAATGAAGGATAGGGGCACCTTCTTTTGGGGCTCATAGAATTAGACCCCCTGGATCAATCATTTCAAAACTTGGGGGGTATTTTGGGAAGAGGCGCTAGATGCTATACTGCAAATTTGGTGCTTCTACCTCAAAAAACAGCCTCCACAGAGCCCCCGATACCCGCAAATCAATTCCCTGTTATTCCCTATGGGAATCATTCTCCATAGGGAATAATAGTGCCCAGTAGACATTTCCCTCCCCACCCCTGCTTTCTGATGACCTTAAAGTGGGGGGAAGGCCTCCAAATCTGGGGACTGGCAACCCTCTCTCTCTCTCCCTCTCTCACACACACACACACACACACTTACTGTGTCTGGTTCCTCCGCAAGGGCATCTGAAAAGAACAGGATTAGGGTTACACTGCTCTCTCTCTGCTCTGAAACGAAAGCAAAACAGATGGAGAGACTGTGCTGCTGACCCTTCCCCATGAAGTACTTCCTACTTAACTTTAAAGGCACACACACACATTTAGAAATGGACCCGTTCACAGGTCTCGAAACCTGCCGGAGATCTAGAGGTGCATGGTGGCTGTGAGGGAGGGGGAAGGGGAAGCCTGTAAATCCAGGGGATCCCCTGCTGGGACCTGGGGATTGGGAAGCCTAATTGTGTCCCAGGCCACCTTCATGTGTGGAGATGGGAAGTGAAATCTTTTCATGGCGCAGAGAGAAATAAGATCACTTGCCAAATGACATCCCATCTAGTCTCTAAGGTAGCCCAAACCTGGTTGGCAAATTCTTGGAGATGGGGGGGGGATGGGGCCTAGGGAGGCAGGGTTTGGGGGGAGGGACCTCAGCAGGGTATAAGGTCATAGAGCTGACCCCGCCCCCCCCCCCCCCCACACACAGCCATTTTCTCCAGGGGAACTCATCTCAGTAGGCTGGCATATCACCAAGGGAGCATTAACTCTTGTAGGGTTGCCAATCCCCAGGTGAGGGCAGGGGATCCTCAATTTGGAGGCCCTCCCCCCGCTTCAGGGTCATCAGTAAACTGGGTGGGGAGGGAAATGTCTGCTGGGCACTCCATTATTCCCTATGGAGACCAACTGATCCGTGGGTATCTGGGGCTCTGGGAGGCTATTGTTTGAGACAGAGACATCAAATTTGCAGCTTAGCATCCGGTGTCTCTCCTCAAAACACCCTCCTAGTGGAGGGGGGGGGAATGTCTGCTGGGCACTCCATTATTCCCTATGGAGACTGATTCCCACAGAGTATAATGGAGAATTGATCTGCAGGTATCTGAGGCTCTAAGGAGGCAGTTTTTTGAGGCAGGGACACCAAATTTGCAGCATAGCATCTAGTGCCTCTCCCCAAAATTTTCTCCAAGTTTAAAAAGGATTAGACCAGGGGGACCAATTCTATGAGCCCCAATAGACGATGCCCCTATCCACTATTTCCAAAGGAGGGAAGGCATTTAAAAAGTGTGCGATCCCTTTAAATGCGATGGCCAGAACTCCCTTTGGAGTTCAATTATGCTTGTCACACCCTTGCTCCTGGGCTCCACCCCCAAAGTCCCTAGATATTTCGTGAATTGGACTTGGCAAGCCTAAACCCTTGGAAGTTCATTCCCTAGAAGTTGTGTTGGTCCCTAATTTATTTTTATTTATTTATTTTTATTTATTTATTATTTGTATCCCTCCCTTCCCACCAAGGTGGCTCAGGGCGGCTCACAACACATGAAATACGACATAACAATATTAAGTTTAGGCATTTACACAATTAAAAACATTTAAAATATAAAAACATTAAAACAAAGCAGAAGTCTAATAGAGCTACACTTAGTTTCCTATGCCGGTTAGTTATAGGCCAGCCGGAAGAGGGTTGTCTTACAGGCCCTGCGGAACTGAGCAAGGTCCCGCAGGGCCCTCACCTCTTCCGGCAGCTGGTTCCACCAGGAAGGGGCCATTACAGAGAAAGCCCTATCCCTGGTAGATTGCAGGCGGGCTTCCTTTGGCCCGGGGATAACGAGAAGATTTTGGGTTCCCGATCTCAGCACTCTCTGGGGAACAAGTGGGGAGAGACGGTCCTTCAGGTAGGCAGGTCCTAGGCCATATAGGGCTTTAAAGGTGATAACCAGCACCTTGTACCGGACTCGGTATATTATTGGCAGCCAGTGCAGAACCCGGAGCCCTGGCCAAATGTGCTCCCATCTTGGGAGCCCCAATAACAGCCGGGCCGCGGCATTCTGCACTAACTACAACTTCCGGGTTCGGCACAAGGGCAGCCCCTAAGGTAGTATTGGACTCAAATCTAACAGGACATCAGCGGTAACTCTTTGAGATCTCCAGGCCCCACCTGGAGACTGGCAACCATGTTTATTAAAAGGATAAGACATTTCCCCCCAGGCTGTCAGCAACCTTAAATGAAAGACCAAGAGCTGCAAACACAAAATCTGTATTAAGGACTGAAACGGTGCCCGTTCCAAGGTTCCTTGCATTGAATTGAAACCCACCCAGAGGATAATCGACAATTCAGAAAATGCAAACATCTGGAATCCGGCTTTCATCTGAGACTGAGGAAGGAAGGCGTTTCCCGGAGTCGACAACCCTTTGGTACCTCTGAGTGCTCAAAGGAGGACTTAGAAGATTAGATGGCTATAATGTGACATATTCACTTTGGCTTTCAGATTTGATCAATTTGGGCCACGGTGGAGTTTTTGCATCTTTGTTCTGAAGGGGAAACGACAGGTGGATTTAATTTTGGCATTAAAAAGGTTAACCTTTTTTTTGTCCTCTGTAAGAACCAGGATTCAATTCTTACCCTAAATTTCTGAGTTGGGATTTTTGTCTTGACAGTGTCTTGTTGGACGTCACTTCAACAATCTAGTTTATAAATAATATCTAGGCTTTCGAAGGGCTTTTTCTAGCTGTTCTATGAAGAAGTTTCCCCACTTTCCTTTTGGTAATTCTGAAGACCCTTCTGGAGAGCCAGTTTGGTGTAGTGGTTAAGTGTGCTGACTCTTATCTGGGAGAACCAAGGTTGATTCCCCACTCCTCCACTTGCAGCAGCTGGAATGGCCTTGGGTCAGCCAGAGCTTTAATAGAGAGTCAGTTTGGAGTAGTGGTTAAGTGTGAGGACTCTTATCTGGGAGAACCACGTATGATTCCCCACTCCTCTACTTGCAGCCCCTGGAATGGCCTTGGGTCAGCCATAGCTCTAATAGAGAGCCAGTTGGGTGTAGTTGTGAAGTGCACGGACTCTTTTCTGGGAGAACCGGGTTTGATTCCTCCCTCCTCCACTTGCACCTGCTGGAATGGCCTTGGGTCAGCCAAAGCTCTAATAGAGAGCCAGTTTGGTGTAGTGGTTAAGTGTGCGGACTCTTATCTGGGAGAACCGGGTTTGATTCCCCACTCCTCCACTTGCAGCAGCTGGAATGGCCTTGGGTCAGCCAGAGCTCTAATAGAGAGCCAGTTTGGAGTAGTGGTTAAGTGCGTGGACTCTTATCTGGGAGAACAGGGTTTGATTCCCCACTCCTCTACTTGCAGCCCCTGGAATGGCCTTGGGTCAGCCATAGCTCTAATAGAGAGCCAGTTGGGTGTAGTTGTGAAGTGCACGGACTCTTTTCTGGGAGAACCGGGTTTGATTCCTCCCTCCTCCACTTGCACCTGCTGGAATGGCCTTGGGTCAGCCAAAGCTCTAATAGAGAGCCAGTTGGGTGTAGTGGTTAAGTGCATGGACTCTTATCTGGGAGAACCGGGTTTGATTCCCCACTCCTCCACTTGGAGCAGCTGGAATGGCCCTTAGAGGCACGGGGGCCCATCGGCTAGTGCCTACTCTGCCTATTTGTTAATCCGGCCTTGGTTCAAGCCAGAGAGCTCATGGGTATGAGTATGACTTTTGAACACTGCGTTAGGGTTTTAACGAAGACATATGTTGAAAAACAAAATATTAACCACAGTGTTTTTCACATACCAATTTAGAACTATTTTGCCGTCCATTTTACAAAGACAAGGTGCCATGTTCTTTCTTTCTTTTTCTTTCTCTTTCTTTCTTTCTTTCTTTCTTTCTTTCTTTCTTTCTTTCTTTCTTTCTTTCTTTCTTTCTTTCTTTCTTTCTTTCTTTCTTTCTTTCTTTCTTTCTTTCTTTCTTTCTTTCTTTCTTTCTTTCTTTCTTTCTTTCTCTCTCTCTCTCTTTCTTTCTTTGGCTTCCTGAAGTCCAGTAATTCCCAAACAGGTGTGGCTGCAATTCCTAAATGGGTGTGGCTGCAACCGGATGGCTGCTTCCATCCACTTTTGGAGTTAATCCTTCCTCAGGCAGCTCACCAAGGGATACAATATTTCAATCGGCACAGCTCTGTATCTCCAGTGGATCTAGCAGGGCTCCGCACTTCTATTGTCCTGGGCTTCTCGAAAGAAGATGAAGATATTGGATTTATATCCTGCCCTATACTTTGAAACTCAGAGTTTCAGAGCGGTCACAATCTTGTTTACCTCCCCCGCCTCCCCCCACGCAACAAACACCCTGTGAGGTAGGTGGGGCTGAGAGAGCTCTCCCAGAAGCTGCCCTTTCAAGGACAGCTCTGCCAGAGCTACGGCTGACCCAAGGCCCTGCTAGCAGGTGCAAGTGGAGGAGTGGGGAATCAAACCCAGTTCTCCCAGATAAGAGTCCACGCACTTAACCACTACACAAAACTGGCTCTCTATTACAGCTGTGGCTGACCCAAGGCCATTCCAGCAGGTGCAAGTGGAGGAGTGGGGAATCAAACCCAGTTCTCCCAGATAACAGTCCACTCACTTAACTGCTATGGCTGACCCAAGGCCTTTCCAGCAGGTGCAAGTGGAGGAGTGGGGAATCAAACCCGGTTCTCCCAGATAACAGTCCACTCACTTAACCACTATGGCTGCCCCAAGGCCCTTCCAGCAGGTGCAAGTGGAGGAGTCCATACACTACACCAAACTGGGCCCTTTCTCTTTCTCTCGAAAGAAACACCCTCATAGAGTATTCAAGAGTCATATATCCACCTGGAGGTTGGCAACCCAAGCTGAGGTCAGAGTCTGAGTGGATGAGAGCGCCCTCTGCTGTGGTTTGGCCCCTCGGAAACACCTGCTGGAACAGCATCGCTTCTTGAAAGAAGCCCAAGTCTGCTCTCCATTCCAGCCTAAGCCCGGAAGACTGATGGGTGTCAGGTGGGAGAGACCCAGCTGTCTCTTGCTTCCCCTCCCCCCCCCCAAAAAAAACCCCTCACATTGGAGACAAAACCTGGGACCTGAAGGCACACATGTTGTATGTGAGTGGTCGCCCAGGGGTCTTCTCCCCCCCTTGCTTGCTTGGTGCAGCACCCACGCACGAACTTGGGGTGTTGGTGTCTTGAAAACTTGGCTGCCCCAGCCTTCGTTATCAAAGCCCCCCCCCCCGAGAGGAACAGCTGGAAGAGCAGCTGTTGTTAATAGAAGCCAGGCTGGGAAATTGAGAGGGGATGAAATGCCAGCTAAAGGAGGAGCGTAGAGAGAAAGCGGCGCTCTCTTTCTCTCTCCTCTCTGCAGCAAAGCCCTTTGGAGAAACAGCAGGGACCAAGAGGCTGGGCCTGGTAAATCCACCGCATGGAATTCCTCAGACGAAAACTCTGCGGAACTGGAAGGTCCCTAAGAGGCCATCTAGTCCAACTCCCTGCTCAGCCAGTACAGGAAATATTGAAGTCAGAGTATCCCTGGAAGACAGCTTGTTCAGCCTCAGCTTGTAAGGCAGCTACAACGGGAGGACCTTTGCCCAGTAACTGCTTCAGTTCCCTCAAAGTTCAGTGGAAATCAACCCTTCTGCCACTTAAGCTCAGGAGATGTGGTCTTGCCCTCCCTCCCTCCCCATCCTTTTCTTCGAATGACGTTTGCAGGTTCCTTTCTTCCTAGACAGGGCTTTTTTTGTAGCAGGAACTCCTTTGCCTATTAGGCCACACCTCCCTGATGTAGCCAATCCCCCAAGAGCTAACAGGGCTCTTCTTCCAGGGCCTACTCCAAGCTTCAGGAGGATTGGATACAGCAGGGGTGTGTGGCCTAATAGGCAAAGGAGTTCCTGCTACAAAAAAAGGCCTGCTATTAGGCCACACCTCCTGATGTAGCCAATCCCTCAAGAGCTTACAGGGCTCTTCTTCCAGGGCCTACTGCAAACTCCAGGAGGATTGGCTACAGCAGGGGTGTGTGGCCTAATAGTCAAAGGAGTTCCTGCTCTTAGGATTTTTCTTCCAGACCTCTGGCGATCTCTATCGCCATTCCAATTTGCCTGCCTCCTGCCAGGGCCGGCTCTTCCGCTGGGCAAATTAGGTCTCCAGGTGCCATCAGGAGAGCAGAAAGCCCTGAGAGAGTCTTCGTCTCATGCAAAGCAGCACTTGTTGCCCTCGCAGCTAGAAAAGTGAGGCCCAAGGGGGCTCCTACTAATGCATCACAGTGAGCTCTATAGATTAGTGTAGCTGTTTTGATTTTAAATATATCAATTCTCGTGAAATTTTAGAAGTGCACGGTTCTAACCGGAAGATTTGCTTTTTAAGAATGGTATTTCTGAATGCAAATTTTTATACTGTGATTTTATATTGTAATGGCCAATGGCCACATACAATAAAACCTATCTATCTATCTATCTATCTATCCATCCATCCATCCATCCATCCATCCATCCATCCATCCATCCACCCACCCTTCCATCCATCCACCCACCCTTCCATCCATCCACCCACCCGTCCATCCACCCACCCTTCCGTCCATCCATCCACCCACTCTTCCTTCCATCCATCCATCCACCCACCCTTCCATCCATCCATCCACCCATCCTTCCATCCATCCACCCACCTTTCCTTCCATCCATCCACCCTTCCTTCCATCCATCCACCCACCCTTCCATCCACCCATCCTTCCATCCATCCACCCACCCTTCCATCCACCCACCCATCCTTCCATCCATCCACCCATCCTTCCATCCATCCATCCACCCACCCATCCTTCCATCCATCCACCCATCCTTCCATCCATCCATCCACCCACCCATCCTTCCATCCATCCACCCACCCATCCTTCCATCCATCCACCCACCCTTCCATCCATCCACCCATCCTTCCATCCATCATAGCAAGTCAGATCCAAAAGCTAACTATTAGCCTACTCTGCAATGTTCCCTCTAAGCTGCAGAGTCTTGTGAGCAAAAATTCTACTTAGTGAGCTACTGGCCTTAAAGTTGTGAGCCGCTGCATAAATTAGTTTCCTCAGGGGTCGTATTTCCTGAGCTAAGACAAAAATGTGTGAGCCAAAGGCTAAAAAATTGTGAGCTAGCACACACTCCCTCAGCTTGGAGGGACCACTGCTACTCTGTGGTTTTCAGGAGCCAGAGACCAGGAGCCCCTGAAAGACATGCAGAATTTGTGGCGGGGGAGGAGGAGCTGTTGTGGTGTGAGCTGAAGAGGTGAGCCCCGACTCACAAAAGCGCCTGTCCTGCAGCCACAAATTCCGCTGGTCTTCCTGGACTCCGGCTCTTTTCTACCGCTGCAGACAGACCAACGTGGTTGCCCATCTCAATCTATAGAACAAAGCAGGAGACAAGTGCACCTTAAAGACCAACTAAACTTTATTCAGAATGTAAGCCAGGGGTGTCAAACATGCGGCCCGGGGGTCGAACCAGGCCCCTGGAGGGCTCCTATCAGGCTCCCGAGCAACTGGCTGTCATCTGCTTCCTTCTCCTTCTCTCTTGCTTTCAGTGTTGTTGGCCGCCCTGAGCCTGCTTCGGCGGGGAGGGCGGGATATAAATACGAAAAATAAATAAATAAAAAATCTGCATCGCCACTTGCTTTGCAAGGCTTGCTCAATCGTACAGCAGAGCTACAGAGCAAAAAATTAATTTTCTCCACTGGCCAAGGGTCCTCCCTTGAAAGAAGAGAGGATGCAGAGCTCGCTTTGCCGTGCTCTCTCAGTCGCACAGCAGAGCTACTCAGCCAAGCCTCTCTTCCTTCTATTGGCTGAGGCTCCTCCCCCTCCTGGTCCCCTGAGGAAGGAAGGAAAGAGCCAGAGCTTCCTTTGCTCAGTTCCCTGGATCCCACGGGAGAAATACAAAGAAAGCACCTTTAAGAACAATGAATAGTAATGTTTTAAGCATGTTTTTTTTTAAAAAAAATTGTGTTTGTTTCCTTTATAAACTCTGTATCTCTGCTACCTGATCTTAAAAAGGAACAAACACGGCCTGACACAACAAGGCTTGGCCCGACAAGGCCTCATTAATGTCAGATCTGGCCCTCATAACAAATGAGTTTGACACACCGGATGTAAGCTTTCATATGCTCTTAAGCAGACTTCATCGGACAAAATGGGAATGGAAAGCAGCATAAGAACATAAGAGAAGAAATGTTGGATCAGGACAGTGGCCCCTCCAGTCCAACACTCTGTGTCACATAAGAACATAAGAGAAGCCCTGTTGGATCAGGCCAGTGGCCCATGCAGTCCAACACTCTGTGTCACATAAGAACATAAGAGAAACCATGTTGGATCAGGCCAATGGCCCATTCAGTCCAACACTCTGTGTCACATAAGAACATAGGAGAAGCCCTGTTGGATCAGGCCAATGGCCCATCCAGTCCAACACTCTGTGTCACATAAGAACATAAGAGAAGCCATGTTGGATCAGGCCAATGGTCCCTCCAGTCTAACACTCTGTGTCACATAAGAGAAGCCCTGCTAGATCAGGCCAGTGGCCCATCGAGTCCAACACTCTGTGTCACATAAGAACAGAAGAGAAGCCCTGTTGGATCAGGCCAGTGGCCATCGAGTCCAACACTCTGTGTCACATAAGAACATAAGAGAAGCCATGTTGGATCAGGCCAATGGCCCCTCCAGTCTAACACTCTGTGTCACATAAGAGAAGCCCTGCTGGATCAGGCCAATGGCCCATCGAGTCCAACACTCTGTGTCACATAAGAACATAAGAGAAGCCCTGTTGGATCAGGCCAGTGGCCCATCGAGTCCAACACTCTGTGTCACATAAGAACATAAGAGAAGCCCTGTTGGATCAGGCCAATGGCCCATCCAGTCCAACACTCTGTGTCACTTAAGAACATAGGAGAAGCCCTGTTGGATCAGGCCAATGGCCCCTCCAGTCCAACACTCTGTGTCACATAAGAACATAAGAGAAGCCATGTTGGATCAGGCCAATGGCACATCCAGTATAACACTCTGTGTCACATAAGAACATAAGAGAAGCCCTGTTGGATCAGGCCAGTGGCCCCTCCAGTCCAACACTCTGTGTCACACAGTGGCAGTTCTTAATATAAGTGGACAGTGAGTTGGTGCGTAGAATCATGGGAATGTTTTTAGCAGATTAAAAGAATCACAAATAGGGATCTGTGTTTGTTAGTGTTAGGACAAAGCAGGGCTGAAACAACACTGGAGGGTGCTAAAAAGCAGACTGCTGTCGTAGGTGCGAAGTGCCATAAATCTAAGTAACGTTCTGTTAGTTTAAATAGAGGGCACGGTTTCTCAAGAGGTTATGACATCTATTATAGCTTGCCATTAGGAAAAAAAGGAAGACATTAAAATACAGTGCAGGATGGGTTGGTATATGGTATAAAGGTGTCACTTGCCTACTGATTTGTTCTATTGCTTCAGACCAACACGGCTGCCTACTGGGATCTATCTCAATCTATGTCATCTTCAGCAAACTAGCAGGGAGGGGGGAAAGGGCTTTGCAGGTTGTAGGTGTATTCTCTGCAGACAGCAGGGTGCAACGTCACACATCCCAAAATAGAGGGACCTTCAGCATGGCAAGTGACCAGGCAAAGTTACTCCCACCCCACTCCAAGACTTCCATATGGGAACTGGAGCCCAAGGCAGTGTGACTCTGGAGTGCCCTCTGGTGCCCACAAAGCAGAGATGCTAAGTGGCCAAAACTAACGGCCAGTAACGCAATCAACGCATGCTACTCAAGGTTCCTGTTTCCCGCTGAAAACATGCGTTGTTCCATGTTTGATGTAGGGAAACTGACTCCAGAAAAAAAGCATCTTCGAGAGAAAAGGCTGAGGAAGGACAGAAGCATGAAACCGTGGGAGATTCTGGTGATACAGTTCCTTATTTGCTCAGTTTGATTTTTATAGCTGAACAAAGACTCCACCCAAATTGCAGACTTATGAACTGAAAAAGGCGGTGGCTGCCTGATAGTTGAAGCTTATTACAAGGACGCTTGGGGGAGAAAAGGACACTTGGTGTTTTGGTCTTGTATTTCAGCTCTGAGTAGCTGCATTGTTCATGCTGGTTTATGAACTTATACTTTCTTATAAATTGCACTAAATAGAACACATGTACACACTGTAAGTGTGAAAGTGGCATTTTTCACTGGTGATTTATCTTGCAGTATATTATCACCACATTGGTACCTGGGATATGTAGTTTTCTCCAGGGGAACGGATCTCTCTAGAGAGAAGTCGTAATTCTGGAAGATGTCCAGGCTCCCACCTGGAGGTTGGCAACCCTAGTTGCTGCCGCACGTCCCCCAGAACAGACACAGTTCAAAGTTCCTTGGTTGGACTTGAGACTCGGCCGGGTTCAGCGCAGTGTCACCAACCCGCACCTTAGAGATCAGCTACTCCCAGTGGTAATGTATGGTTGTGAGAGCTGGACCATAAGGAAGGCCGAGCGCAGAAGAATAGATGCTTTTGAGATGTGGTGCTGGAGAAGACTCTCGAGAGTCCCTTGGACTGCAAGAAGATCCAATCATTCAGCCCTGAGGGAAGTCAACCCAGACTGTTCCCTGGAAGGCCAGATGCTGAAGCTGAAGCTCAAATACTTTGGCCACCCAATGAGAAGAGAGCACTCCCTGGAGAAGACCCTGTAGATAGATCCAAGAGGGCAGCCGTGTTGGTCTGAAGCAGTTGAACAAAGCAGGAGTCAAGTTGCACCTTTAAGACCAACAAAGTTTTACTCATAAGAACATAAGAGAAGCCATGGTAGATCAGGCCAATGGCCCATCCAGTCCAACACTCTGTGTCACACAGTGGCCAAAAAATTTATATATATATATATACACACACACACACAGACTCTCTCACACTGTGGCTAATAGCCACTGATGGACCTCTGCTCCATATTTTTATCTAAACCCCTCTTGAAGGTGGCTATGCTTGTGGCCGCCACCACCTCCTGTGGCAGTGAATTCCACATGTTAATCACCCTTTGGGTGAAGAAGGACTTCCTTTTATCCGTTTTAACCTGTCTGCTCAGCAATTTCATCGAATGCCCACAAGTTCTTGTATTGTGAGAAAGGGAGAAAAGTACTTCTTTCTCTACTTTCTCCATCCCATGCATAATCTTGTAAACTTCTATCCTGTCACCCCGCAGTCGACGTTTCTCCAAGCTAAAGAGTCCCAAGCGTTTCAACCTTTCTTCATAGGGAAAGTGTTCCAGCCCTTTAATCATTCTAGTTGCCCTTTTCTGGACTTTCTCCAATCCTATAATATCCAGAACTGCACACAGTACTCAATACCTGATCCCTTCGTCTGATGAGATCTGGGACTGAGTGGGCAGAACTACACGAGTGTTAAGTGATTTGTTCCTGAGAAGCCAGTGTCGGGTTGATTGTATCATATTGTACTGCTGTATACCGTCACTCCCCAAGTATTGTTTACTGTGTGCTTAGAGAGCACACGAAGGCTTACGTTCTGAATAAAACTTTGTTGGTCTTAAAGGTGCCACTTGACTCTTGCTTTGGAGGAGACCCCGATGCTGGGAAAGACAGAAGGCCAAAGAAGGGGACGGCAAAAGATGAGATGGCTGGACAGCGTTACTGATGGAACAAGCACGAATTCGAGCAGACTTCGGAGGATGGTGGAAGACAGGAGGGCCTGGTGTGACTTGGTCCATGAGGTCGCAAAGAGTCGGACTCGACTGTGCGACTGAACAACAACGTAACTAGAGTCCCTTGGACTGCAAGAAGATCTAATCAGTCAGTCCTAAGGGAAGTCAACCCAGACTGTTCCCTGGAAGGTCAGATGCTGAAGCTGAAGCTCAAATCCTCTGGCCACCCAATGAGAAGGGAGCACTCCCTGGAGAAGACCCTGATGCTAGGAAAGACAGAAAACCAAAGAAGGGGACGGCAAAAGATGAGACGGCTGGACAGCGTTACTGATGTAACTAATATGAATTTGGGCTGACTTCGGAGGATGGCGGAAGACAGGTGGGCCTGGCGTGACTTGGTCCATGAGGTCGCAAAGAGTCGGACTCAGCTGTGTGACTGAACAAAAACAAGCTCTTTCTCTGAGTCAAACGGAGCCAAGAAGTCAGTCATGAGAGCGGAGAGGTTTTCTGAGAGGCAGATCCGTGACTCACAAAGACAGGAGGAGCAGGGAGGATTAATGGCTCTCAGCTTGCCGGAGGCCAAAACATTTGCTCTCTAGCGTCACTCTGGCTACCACAAGCGTTAGATTTCCCCCTCCTCCCTCTCTCTCCAGCACAGGGTAAGAGACTAGCAATTTTGAAGCACCAGAACATTCCCAAACTCAGGGGGGGGGGGGCGGGAAGAGAACACAAGCCATTTTCAAGGGACGCTCTTTGAAAAGACTTTGCAACTCTCTGGAGTGTGCAAATCTAGACAGAGAAACAAGCAGGATTCAAATCTAGACAGAGAAAGAAGGCCTTGAATTCAGCAGCTCACAGGAGCGCAGCTCCCGAAGCTTTCTGAGGGTTCCCCCCCCCTTCCTCCCCACCTACCTTGTCCATTGAATAGGAGGTGCAGCTGCATAACAATCCCTGGATTAGGAGAGCGGGCAGCCAGCCAGCCACCAGGGGCTTTGCCATGCCCCCAACAGCCCTCACTAATCCCTGGAGCAGCCCACACCACCCGTTCTCCACTTCTGATGTGATTTTGGGCGGCAGGTGGCTCGCTGGCCTTTTGATTGGGTCAAGAGAACCTCAGCTGAGTGAGGCCTGCTCGGGCTGGCTGGTTCTCTAGCCAGCCCAAGCAGGCCTCGCTCACCCGGGGCTCTCCTTTCTTGCATCAGGTTGCTTTTGGCTGGTAGGGGGCGGCGGCATATGCTAATGAGTTATGCTTAATGAGCTCCACCACCTAGTTTTCTACAAAACGACCCCTGAAAACAAGCATACGGGGCGCGTTGCCCCCTTTATTGGGACTGTCATTACAGAGCGCCCCACTCCCTGCAAACCACTTGCAACATTCCAGCTCCTTGCACAAAGACGCAAGTGGTTTAAATCTCCCAGTTGTGGGTTTTGACTGGGTGGCCTTTAGTCCCAATATCTCAGCCAGGGAAAGGAAAGCAGCACGGAGACTCTGGAAAGTATGAGACTGGTTTTCTACCCAGGCAGCTTAGTCTCCTTCCCTTCCCCACAACAGACATCTTGTGAGGTAGTTGGGGCTGAGAGAGCTCGGGCAGAAACTGCTCTTGAGAGAACAGCTCTGAGAGAACTGTCCCAAGGTGGTGACCCAAGGCCATGCCAGCAGGTGCAAGTGGAGGAGTGGGAATCAAACCCGGTTCTCCCAGATAAGAGTCCACGAATTTTTTTTGCGGACAAGATCGCGTCGCTCCGCCTCGACCTCCCTGCCATATTAGAGACAGCTAGCGAAACCGAGGCTCTGTGCCTGTCTTCGGATTGTGTTCTGGATGGTTTCAGTTCTCTCGGCCTGGAGGAAGTTGACAGGATCCTCTTATCTGCACGCCCAACAACTTGCAAATTGGACCCATGTACCTCCTGGCTGGGTGGCTCAGGCTGAGGCTAAATCCGGCGAAGACAGAGGTCCTTTGCTTGGGTCGTCGGGGTCTGGGAAGGGAAATCCCCCTGCCAGCTTTTGACGGTGCGCCGTTGATAGCGACGCACGGGGTCAAAAGCTTGGGGGTACTATTGGAGCCTTCCTTAATGATGGAGGCTCAGATAACAGCCACTGCCAAGTCCGCATTCTTTCATCTTACGCGGGCGAGGCAGTTGGCTCCCTTCCTGGAGCGTGACAATCTACCAACGGTGATCCATGCAACGGTCACCTCGAGGTTGGACTACTGCAATGCCCTCTACATGGGGCTGCCCTTGTGCCGAACCCGGAAGTTGCAGTTAGTGCAGAATGCCGCCGCCCGGTTGTTATTGGGGCTCCCAAGATGGGAGCACATTCGGCCGGGGCTCCAGGTTCTGTACTGGCTGCCAATAATATACCGAGTTCGGTACAAGGTGCTGGTCATTACCTTTAAAGCCCTATATGGCCTAGGACCTGCCTACCTGAAGGACCGTCTCTCCCCACATGTTCCCCAGAGAGTACTGAGATTGGGAACCCAAAATCTTCTCGTTGTCCCCGGGCCAAAGGAAGCCCGCCTGAAATCTACCAGGGACAAGGCCTTCTCTGTTATGGCCCCTTCCTGGTGGAACCAGCTGTCGGAAGAGGTGAGGGCCCTGTGGGACCTTGCCCAGTTCCGCAGGGCCTGCAAGACAGCCCTCTTCCGGCTGGGCTTATAACTAACCGGCATTGGAAACTGAGTGTAGTTTTATTAGACTGCTGTTATGCTTTTTTAATGTTTTAACTGTGTAAAATATTTTTTATGTTAGATTTTATATGCTGTAAGCCGCCCTGAGCCACCTTGGTGGGAAGGGCGGGATATAAATCATAAATAAACTAAAAACTAAACTGTTGAATGGGAAACAGCAGGAAACAGCCAAAGACAAATGATATATAGATGGTTACAGGAACGTGGAAGTAGGAAACTACAGTGTAAGTGAAGGAAAAATGGGTCTGAAATGAAAGATAAACTGTAAATGATAAGTTATTGCTATAGAACTACCTTTGATCTTCGTTTTATATTTATGCTTTTGGTATTATTATTTTTTTTGTATAACTGTCTATAAAGTTAATAAACTATAAATATTTTTTTAAAAAAGAGTCTGCACACTTAACCACTACACCAAACTGGCTCTCGGGCATCGACCCCGTCTAGAGCACTGGTGACCAAACTCACATGTGGCTCTTTCACAAATACTGTATGGTTCTTGGAGCCCCTACCGCCCCATCAGGTGGCTTGGAGAATGCATTCAAAGTTAATGTTGCTTTCTTTCCCCATCTCCCTCCCTCCCCTGAAACATCTGACATTCATCTCTTGTGGCTCTCAAACATCTGATATTTATTCTGTGTGGCTCTTCCATTACGCAAGTTTGGCCACCCCTGATTGAGAGAATACACCGGAACCTAGCCGCCCTGAGCCTGCTTCAGATATAAATACGAAAAATAAAAAATAAAAAAATAAACAAACCTGGGAATAGAGAGACGGTATTCTCGTCCCCCTTCCCCCCTAAAATTCTGTGCCTTCAAAGAAATATTACCTGATGTGAGGTTCTTTGACACAATTGCAAGGAACAGAAACGGAGCTAGAAGCCTCTTCCTTCCCTCCTCGTTTTCAGCTTTCCCGGCTTTTCAGCCTTGCAGTTTTCATACGTGTTCCAGTAACGCCACAGCTGGCACTTTTCCAAAGTCCAGGGGCCATTTCCATACGATGGCATTCTTTCCATTGGCCATTTTATTTAATTTTTTAATTTTTTTTTCTCTTTTACATAAAAACTTCAGTAAAAATTGGATAAAGTAAAATGATTTTAAGCAGTAAAATCAATCTTATCAACATAGCACAGGGCCGGCCGGAAACCCCGAGGCAGCCAGTTTTGCCAATATTTACATGATAACAGATTCCAACCTTCCAGAGAACAAAACCAAAAAAAAAAGAAGAAGAAGAAGAAACCTTCAAAACTATTCTTACAAAGTGTTCCCATGATATCAACACATGGAGGGAGGGGGAGGGAACGAGAGAAAAACCTCCAGATATTCACATATACGTTCAAATATAATACAGATCTCGAACGGGGAGACGGGGCTGGGGGGGGGGGGGTGCTCGTGGGGCGTCGTGTTGAACAGCGCCACCGCCAGGTCAGAAGTTTCGCGCAGAGAACGCACACCGGGTGATGTGCAGAGTCACAGCTGGATAGCAGGTGGATGTCAGTCATTCGTTCTGTAGCTCTGCTCCGGTCTCCCCAAAGGTGACATGGAAAGGGATTCGCACGTGCCACAAGATTCATGGGGTGGCAGACCGAGGATCCCCCGCCCCCACCCAAGGCGGCCAGGAATCCCACGCAAACGAAGCCTCCTTAAGCTGGACGGCTTCGGCCTCTGAAGAGGGACGCGGCGGCCCTGGGCCCCTTATTCCAAGTCTGTGTCCTCTTTGGGCTTATAGATCCCCCCAAATTTCTGCATGTATTTCTTGATGTACTCTTTCGTCTTGTGCTTCACGTTCTCGTTGCATTCCAGGTCCTCGGGGTTTTTGCAGTACTTCAGTTCTTTGTTCATCACTCCGTGGGTCAGCTGGGGAGGGGGGGGGGGAAAGAACAGGCGGAGGCAGAGTTAAGAGGCAGGCTGGCCCAAGATGTCCTTGGTGGGAGAGAGTTTCAGACGGCAGCCGTCTTGGTCCGCAGGAGAACGGCTAGGCCTGGAGTTCCAGCAGCGCCTTAGGGACCCGGCTGGATTATCAGGGTGAAATCTCCCTCCGTGGGATACAAGTAGGAACGGAGGTCCCCGAGTCCTTCTATCCCCGGCTGAAGAAGGTAGGAGGGATGTTCCAAAGAAAGGATTGAAAGGTGCCATGCAAAACATAAATCTGCTTGATTGGAACAGAGAAAAGGTGCTTAGAGGCAGAAAATCAGCGTCTAGGGAGATAACAATCTGACCGAAGCTCATTCACAGATTCAGAATGGGCCTGAACAGGGACACAGGATTCTTATCGCAGGTGCGAATTTTCTGCCCCTCAGAATATCTCCTCTGCTCTAATCAAGGCGATGACTTTTTGCACTGTGCCATCCCATCTTCAGGCTGGGCTAGAAGGGCTTGTGGAACTCCAGGCCGACTAGGATCCGACGAAGGGAGTGTTGACTCCCAGAAGCCCATGCCGCCCCTCCCCCCACAGGTGGTCTCCAAGGTGCCCCGGGACTTGACTGGAGCTGATGGACAGAGGGAACTGCCTGGACCAAGAGCTCACCCTCTCTCTTGTACAGACAAGATGCTTTTGCCTCTTAGTAGCAGCAGACTACCTGACTCCTTGCTACCAACCTGGTCGGGCAAAGAGACTGCCTTGTGGCTACAGGGCGGCAGCACCTCCAACACGCAGCAAGCCAGGCTGCGGGCATCCACCAGACGCCAGCTGTCTGTCGGAGCTTTCAGACCTTCCCCGGCTCAAGAGCAGGCAACGTGTGCCGCTCAGCAGAGAGCAGCATTTGAAGACGGGAGGGATGCGGGGGGTGGGGGGGGCACTCCTAGCAGAAGACCAAATCTGGCACTGACTTCAAAGGCGGCACTTCAGCCCCAAATGTGCACACTGCAGCCCGCTTCTGCTCTTGAAAGGCAAAGAGGCACGAAGCTCCTCTCCCAGGCCCTCACATGTAAAGCAAAGGCAAACGTCTCTCCTCCTGCATCTCTGGCCATTCCTATTTATAACAACCACCAACGGTTCCCCCAGAGCCCCCCTGGTCTTGGAAGTTCGGGACAGCCCAGGCGGGACCCCGATTTCAGCCAACTAAGCAAGGATGGGCGTGGGGAGGGCTGGGAAAGGAGACCGCCGAGGAGGAAGTCCAGGCGAGCCCAATCTCATCGGATCTCAGCACTGCCCACGACAAGCCTGCAGGCCGTTGAGTGAAAGAACGGGGTGGGCTTTTCTGAAGAGGTGAAGGCCAACGCAAGAAAGCAGGCAGACACACACAGCCCGCGCCCCCCCTCGTCAGCCCAGTCCCAGCGCGGTACCTTGCGTGCCAGGTGTTTGAAATCCTCAGTGGTGGTTATTCGGCCAACTTTGCAATCTGGTTTACGATAGGGGTTCAGGCACTGGACGATGAACTGAGACATCTGGTGAGAAAGGGAGGGAGGGAGGGGGTGAAGCGGAGGTTCTCAAAGGGTCGGCCAACTGCTTCCCAATCCAGCATGAAAGGGGAGGTGGCAGAAATGACATAAGAACACAGGAAGAGCCCTGCTGAAACAGACCAGGAAGGGTCCATCTAGTCTAGCCTCCTGTCTCACACAGTGGCCAGCCAGTTCCTCTGGAGGGCCAACAACAGGGCAGAGAGGCCAAGGCCTTCCCCTGAGAGGAACATCAGAAGAACCCTGCTGGATCAGACCAGGGAGGGTCCATCTAGTCCAGCCTCCTGTCTCACACAGTGGCCAGCCAGTTCCTCTGGAGGGCCAACAACAGGGCAGAGAGGCCGAGGCCTTCCCCTGAGAAGAACCCCAGAAGAGCCCTGCTGGGTCAGACCAGTGAGGGTCCATCTAGTCCAGCCTCCTGTCTCATACAGTGGCCAGCCAGTTCCTCTGGAGGGCCAACAACAGGGCAGAGAGGCCGAGGCCTTCCCCTGAGAAGAACCTCAGAAGAGCCCTGCTGGATCAGACCAGGGAGGGTCCATCTAGTCCAGCCTCCTGCCTCACACAGTGGCCAACCAGTTCCTCTGGAGGGCCAACAACAGGGCACAGAGGCTGCCTTCCCCTGAGAAGAACCTCAGAAGAGCCCTGCTGGGTCAGACCAGTGAGGGTCCATCTAGCCAGCCTCCTGTCTCACACAGTGGCCAGCCAGTTCCTCTGGAGGACCAACAACGGGGCAAAGAGGCCGAGGCCTTCCCCTGAGAAGAACCACAGAAGAGCTCTTCTGGATCAGACCAGTGAGGGTCCATCTAGTCCAGCCTCCTGTCTCACACAGAGGCCAACCAGTTCCTCTGGAGGGCCAACAACAGGGCAGAGAGGCCGAGGCCTTCCCCTGAGAAGAACCACAGAAGAGCTCTTCTGGATCAGACCAGTGAGGGTCCATCTAGTCCACCCTCCTGTCTCACACAGAGGCCACCCAGTTCCTCTGAAGGGCCAACAACAGGGCATGGAGTCCGAGGCTCCCCCTGATGTTGCCTCCTGGCTCTGGGATGCAGAGGCTTAGTGCCTCTAGATGTGGAGGTCCCCCTTAGTCAGCGTGGCTAGTAGCCACTGAGAGAGTTATCATGATTCCTGTGGTCATCACTGTAGCCTCTAGCAGCGAATTCCACCTTTTAATCATTCGCTGTGTAACGAAATATTTCCTTCTATCCATCCTGAATCTATTCTGCTTCACTGGAGGCCCTGGAGCCCATCGGTTTCATCGAAGCCCCTGGAGTTGTAGCATTTTGGGAAAGAAACCGAGGCCCTGCCCGGCCACCCTCAAGTTCCACTTGGGAACTGGCTTGGCTCACACCCTTTGATATGGGTCATTTTAAGGAAGTCCATTTGGGGCTCCCCTGTGTCCATCTGCAATACCTCGCGGGTCGCTGGGTCTCTTCCTGCTGGCCAGCTGGGCCAACACCAGAGCAGGAGAGACGGATCCAGCCCCCAGCATCCGAGGGGGTCGCAGAAGCGGGGCACAATTTATAGAAACCGCTGCACCGAGAGACTCACCTCCTTCCGGAATACTTCCTTGCTTTTCTTTGCCAGCTCGCTAGACGTGTCTGCTTCGGCCGTTTTGGGTTTCTTGGAAGACTGGGGGGAAAAAGATAGAGAGTGGTTATGTTCAGAAGTGCCCTGAACGAAGAGTCGGCCTCGTCCTGTCGTTTCTTCCTAAGAGTCTAGAACTGCAAGAGACCTCTATTCCAGGGTACATGAAGAGAGAGCACTATACAGTCAATCGCACTGGTAAGAGAGAGAGCCAGTCTGGGAGACTCCGGATCGAATCTCCACTCTGCCATGGAAGCTCGCCGGGTGACCTTAGGCCAGTTGCTCTTTCCCAGCCTAGCCTACCTCACTGGGTGGTTGTGAGCATAAAACAGAGGAGAGGAGAACGATGTCAGCCGCTTTGAGTCCTCATTGGGTAGAAAAGCAAGAATATAAATGTATTAAACAAACAAACTGAGAAAGTTCTGGCCTACGTCACCCGGTCATGTTTAGGGAGGCGATGCTTTGTGCACTGGACAAGATGCGGGTTTATGTTAATCGTCATTAATTCTCAACAAGAAGAAGATGAGGAAGATGATATTGGATTTATATCCCGCCCTCCACTCCGAAGAGTCTCAGAGGGGCTCACAATCTCCTTTCCCTTGCTCCCTCACAACAGACACCCTGTGAGGTAGATGAAGATATTGGATTTATATCCCGCCCTCCACTCCAAAGAGTCTCAGAGGGGCTCACAATCTCCTTTCCCTTCCTCCCCCACAACAGACACCCTGTGAGGTAGATGAAGATATTGGATTTATATCCCGCCCTCCACTCCGAAGAGTCTCAGAACTGCTCACAATCTCCTTTCCCTTCCTCCCCCACAACAGACAGCCCTGTGAGATAGATGAAGATATTGGATTTATATCCCGCCCTCCACTCCGAAGAGTCTCAGAGCGGCTCACAATCTCCTTTACCATCCTCCCCCACAACAGACAGCCCTGTGAGATAGATGAAGATATTGGATTTATATCCCGCCCTCCACTCCAAAGAGTTTCAGAGCGGCTCACAATCTCCTTTCCCTTCCTCCCCCACAACAGACACCCTGTGAGGTAGATGAAGATATTGGATTTATATCCCACCCTCCACTCCAAAGAGTCTCAGAGTGGCTCACATCTCCTTTACCTTCCTCCCCCACAACAGACACCCTGTGAGATAGATGAAGATATTGGATTTATATCCCGCCCTCCACTCCAAAGAGTTTCAGAGCGGCTCACAATCTCCTTTACCTTCCTCCCCCACAACAGACACCCTGTGAGATAGATGAAGATATTGGATTTATATCCCACCCTCCACTCCAAAGAGTTTCAGAGCGGCTCACAATCTCCTTTCCCTTCCTCCCCCACAACAGACACCCTGTGAGGTAGATGAAGATATTGGATTTATATCCCACCCTCCACTCCGAAGAGTCTCAGAGCAGCTCACATCTCCTTTACCTTCCTCCCCCACAACAGACACCATGTGAGCTGGGTGGGGCTGGAGAGGGCTCTCACAGCAGCTGCCCTATCAAGAACAACCTCTGCCAGAGCTATGGCTGACCCAAGGTCATGCTAGTAGGTGCAAGTGGAGGAGTGGGGAATCAAACCTGGTTCACCTAGATAAGAGTCCGCACACTTAACCACTACACCAAACTGGCTCTCCTCAACACCAGAAGGATCATACACATTTCCACACAGTAGTGTAGATTTACCAACTCTGTGATACACTCTGGCTGTACAGTAGATATGAACCAAATCCAGATGACAAAAGAAATAATTTAATCCAAGTTTGGTGACCATGGACACAGTATCTGGGCAACAGCAATTCAGTTACCATCAACCTCATCCATGCATCAGAGAATATGTAGCCAGGTGGCAACGTTCCAAAAGTGGCCTAGAGATCAGGAGTGGAAGAAGAAGAAGATGAAGATATTGGATTTATATCCTGCCCTCCACTCCGAAGAGTCTCAGAGCGGCTCACAATCTCCTTTACCTTCCTCCCCCACAACAGACACCCTGTGAGGTGGGAGGGGCTGGAGAGGGCTCTCACAGCAGCTGCCCTTTCAAGGACAACCTCTGCCAGAGCTATGGCTGACCCAAGGCCATGCTAGCAGGTGCAATTGGAGGAGTGGGGAATCAAACCCGGTTCTCCCAGATAAGAGTCCGCACACTTAACCACTACACCAAACTGGCTCTCTACACCAAACAAGCATATTTGTTTTTACAGCTCCAGTAGGACTGCAGGAAATGTTAATGCCATTCCTGATAGAGGGTCTCGAAACAGATGAACAGAGTCAAATAAGCTTGTGCCAGAATCACCACACTTCATTTGAGGCATCCTGCCTGCTAGAAGCTATAAGAACATAAGAGAAGCCCTGTTGGATCAGGCCAGTGGCCCCTCCAGTCCAACACTCTGTGTCAAAGAAGAACATAAGAGAAGCCCTGCTGGATCAGGCCAGTGGCCCCTCCAGTCCAACACTCTGTGTCACAGAAGAACATAAGAGAAGCCCAGCTGGATCAGGCCAGTGGCCCCTCCAGTCCAACACTCTGTGTCACAGAAGAACATAAGAGAAGCCCAGCTGGATCAGGCCAGTGGCCCCTCCAGTACAACACTCTGTGTCACAGAAGAACATAAGAGAAGCCCAGCTGGATCAGGCCAGTGGCCCCTCCAGTCCAACACTCTGTGTCACAGAAGAACATAAGAGAAGCCCTGCTGGATCAGGCCAATGGCCCATCCAGTCCAACACTCTGTGTCACATAAGAACATAAGAGAAGCCCAGCTGGATCAGGCCAGTGGCCCATCCAGTCCAACACTCTGTGTCACATAAGAACATAAGTGAAGCCCTTTTGGATCAGGCCAGTGGCCCCTCCAGTCCAACACTCTGTGTCACATAAGAACATAAGAGAAGCCATGCTGGATCAGGCCAATGGCCCCTCCAGTCCAACACTCTGTGTCACATAAGAGAAGCCCAGCTGGATCAGGCCAGTGGCCCATCCAGTCCAACACTCTGTGTCACATAAGAACATAAGAGAAGCCATGCTGGATCAGGCCAATGGCCCATCCAGTCCAACACTCTGTGTCACATAAGAACATAAGAGAAGCCCAGCTGGATCAGGCCAGTGGCCCATCCAGTCCAACACTCTGTGTCACATAAGAACATAAGAGAAGCCATGCTGGATCAGGCCAATGGCCCATCCAGTCCAACACTCTGTGTTACATAAGAACCTAAGAGAAACCATGTTGGATCAGGCCAATGGCCCATCCAGTCCAACACTCTGTGACACATAAGAACATAAGAGAAGCCATGTTGGATCAGGCCAATGGCCCATCCAGTCCAACACTCTGTGACACATAAGAACGTAAGAGAAGCCATGTTGGATCAGGCCAATGGCCCATCCAGTCCAACACTCTGTGACATATAAGAACATAAGAGAAGCCATGCTGGATCAGGCCAATGGCCCATCCAGTCCAACACTCTGTGTCACATAAGAACATAAGAGAAGCCATGCTGGATCAGGCCAATGGCCCATCTAGTCCAACACTCTGTGTCACATAAGAACATAAGAGAAGCCATGTTGGATCAGGCCAATGGCCCATCCAGTCCAACACTCTGTGTCACACAGTGGCCAAAAAACCCAGGGGCCATCAGGAAGTCCCTCAGTGGGGCCAGGACACTTTGCCCCCCACTCCCGAGCACCAAGATATGGAGCTTCATTTGCCACAGAAGGTCAGGAAGTTCTTCCTAATGTTGAGCCGGAAACTCTTTTGATTTAGTTTCAACCCATTGGTTCTGGTCTTACCTTCTGAGGGCACAGAAAACAATTCCACATCATCCTCTATAGAACAGCCCTTCAAGTCCTTGAAGATGGTGATCATATCACCCCTCAGCTGCCTCCTCTCCAGGCTAAACATCCCCAGCTCCTTCAACCTTTCCTCATAGGACTTGGTCTCCACATCCCTCACCATCTTCGTCGCCCTCCTCTGGACCCGTTCCAGCTTGTCTATATCCTTCTTAAAATGTGGTGCCCAAAACTGAACACAAGACTCCAGGTGTGGTCTTTCCAGAGCAGAGTAAAGCGATACCATCACATCACGTGATCTGGACACTAGACTTCTGTCGATACAGCCCAAAATTGCATTGGCCTTTTTAGCTGCCGCATCACACCGTTGACTCATGTTCAGCATATGATTCACTAAGACCCCTAGATCCTTTCGCATATACTACCGCTAAGACAAGTCTCCCCCATCCTATAACCATGCATTGGATTTTTCCTACCTAAATGCAGAACTTTACATTTATCCCCGTTAAAATTAATTTTATTGATTGTAGCCCAGTTTTCAAGGCTGTCAAGCTCATTCTGTATCCTGTTTCTGTCTCCCTCCCAATTTAGTATCATCTGCAAATTTAATAAGCGTTCCCTCTATTCCTTCATCCAAATGATTGATAAAGATGTTGAACAAAACACGTCCCAGGACAGATCCTTGAGGCACTCCACTTGTCACTCCTCTCCCAGAGGATGAGGAGCCGTTCACAAGCACTCAACCATTCACAATTCAGAAGTTAATGCAATTGAATTTTAATGATGATTTAAATCCTTAATGATGATTTAAATCGAACTCATAATAAGAATTGTAAGTGAAGAAAGATTTCTTTGGCATTAGGGTTTGTAGAATCTTTCGGGCTCAAGTGCCATGTTCTACTGGAGAAAGTTTTTCTTCCAGACGTTTCGTTCTTGGCAAGAAAGGAAGAAGGCATTTCCATCCACCAATCTTGGTATCCAGCTCTGCAAAACACCCTACAGACTATAAATTGCAGAAATTCACAGAACAACCAGTACATTCCACAGAACAATCAGCACAGTCAACAGCCATCTTCCTTATCTTCACACCCCTTCCAACCCTCCCAGCAATTAACATAGAACAATGGTCACATTCAACAGCCAGTTTCCTTATCACTACCCTTCCAGGAAGCCCCACCAAACAATGGGCACATCCACAAACCTATTGCCCTTTCACCACACCCCCTCCAGCCTAGAAATAGCAGCTCTCCAGCAGCCCTGGCCTCACTCAATGCACAGCAGCCAAGAAGGTCAGAGCGCCTGCTCCGGTTGCAACGCCACTGAGGATGCTCTCCGCAGCTGAGAACGAAACCTCTGGAAGGAAAACTTTCTCCAGTAGAGTACGGCACTTGAGCCCGAAAGATTCTACAAACCCTAATGATGTTACCAGCCGTGAAAACCTGAAATCTTTGATTTCTTTCGCAGTTAGCAAATTGCACTGAAGCCGTTTCATTAAGATTTCCAGCCACATACAGAAGATCTCTAGGGCAAATCCTGAGACCTTCTCCTTTGATCCTAGCGCTCCCCGGTGTTGGCCACAACAGATGGAACGACACCAACAAGGAAGTGGGAACCAGGCTCCCTCCCCAAATAAAAACCAGGAAACACATTTTCTCTTCCTAACCAGAACATGAGAACATCTAAAAAAAAAAAAACTGAGAAAAGCTAAAAATCCTTATTTTTCAGGAAATATCCTGGAACAGTCTTGAAACAGATTGTCATCCATAATAACAATGTGGCGACTTACATCTTTTGAGGAGACGACAATGATCTTCTAGAGCAGGGCTGGCCAACAGTAGCTCTCCAGATGTTTTTTACCTACAACTCCCATCAGCCGCAGCCATTGGTCATGCTGGCTGGGGCTGATGGGAGTCGTAGGCAAAAAAAAATCTGGAGAGCTACCATTGGCCACCCCTGTTCTAGAGCACCTCTGGCTTCAGTTCCTTTCGTTTGGTTTTCTTTTTTTGCTGCAGCTGTGGAGAGACCTGGCCAGATCGATAGCCTCAACTTCACTGCCTCTGTAAAGGGCTCTGTTTGTTATGTCTTTGGGCGATAAAAATCACCGTTCCCGCGCTTGGATGGCTGAGCTGGGAGCTGGCCAGCTAACGAACACACACAGATGGGACTGGAAAGCCAATTACCCAAACTAACCTTCATGGGATTTTCATCGTATGTGGGGGTCCCCAGATCCATTTCTGCTTCATGCTCCAGGCTGGCATCGTCCCCCGGGCTGTCCCAAGTTGGAGGGTCCCACTGGGTTTGCCTGCAGGAAGAAATCCATGTTACGGAAGAGAAAAGTACGAATCAAGCACCCTGGAAAGGACTTTCTGTCAGTTTAAAGAGAGATGCAATCCTGAGAAAATATGTGCATGTGTTTTTTTTTCCTTGCCTTAAAGCCCTGAATATCAAACCTGTACGTGTAAGAGCCTCCTGAATCGCTGCCCCCCACATTGGTGGAATCAACTGCCCGAGGAGGTCAGAGCCTTGCGGGAGAGTCAGTTCGGTGTAGTTGTAAAGTGCACGGACTCTTATCTGGGAGAACCGGGTTTGATTCCCCACTCCTCCACTTGCACCTGCTGGGATGGCCTTGGGTCAGCCATAGCTCTAATAGAGAGCCAGTTTGGTGTAGTGCTTAAGTGTGCGGTCTCTTATCTAGGAGAACCGAGTTTGATTCCCCACTCCTCCACTTGCAGCTGCTGGGATGGCCTTGGGTCAGCCATAGCTCTGGCAGGGGTTGTCCTTCAAAGGGCAGCTTCTGTCAGAGCTCTCTCAGCCCCACCCACCTCCCAGAGTGTCTGTTGTTGGGGAGGAAGGTAAAGGAGATTGTGAGCCGCTCTGAGACTCTTCGGAGTGGAGGGCGGGATATAAATCCAATATCTTCATGTACCTCACAGGGTGTCTGTTGTGGGGGAGGAAGGGAAAGGCGATTGTGAGCCGCTCCCCCACAACAGACACCCTGTGAGGTAGATGAAGATATTGGATTTATATCCCGCCCTCCACTCCGAAGAGTCTCAGAGCGGCTCACAATCTCCTTTATCTCCCTCCCGCACAACAGACACCCTGTGAGGTGGGTGCGCCTGAGAGAGCTCTTCCAGAAGCTGCCCTTTCAAGGACAACTCTTGTGGGAGCTGTGGCTGACCCAAGGCCATTCCAGCTGCTGCAAGTGGAGGAGTGGGGAATCAAACCCCCTTCTCCCAGTTAAGAGTCTGCGCACAGAAAAACAAGTGGATTTGAGTCCAGGTGTAGCTTAGAGACCAACGGTTATTGCTCTGTGGTACAATGCTGGGTATTCAGGAAGAAAACTCTTGTTTTTAGCTCCTGGGGGTCTCCAGCTACAAGCTATGGCCCCGCCTATAATCTACAGCCCACAAGCTGAAGACCAGCAGAGGATACCAGGCTACAGAGAGCCAGTTTGGTGTAGTGGTTAAGTGTGCGGACTCTTATCTGGGAGAACCGGGTTTGATTCCCCACTTCTCCACTGCACCTGCACCTGCTGGAATGGCCTTGGGTCAGCCATAGCTCTGGCAGAGGTTGTCCTTGAAAGGGCAGCTGCTGTGAGAGCCCTCTCCAGCCCCACCCACCTCACAGGGTGTCTGTTGTGGGGGAGGAAGGTAAAGGAGATTGTGAGCCGCTCTGAGACTCTTCGGAGTGGAGGGCGGGGTATAAATCCAATATCTTCTTCTTCTTCATCTTCTACACGGAAGGGTGACTGGACTTCCCTCAAGGCGGCTTCACGCATCTTAATGAAGTCACCTCTCGCATCTGTTTCAAATAAGCCTCAAGCCCCTCAAACAGGAGCACTTTAAATTTATATGGTCGCCACCCAGAGGACTACAATGGAGTGAGCCCCACACTTCTCGTAATGGGCACCTTTAACGTTCCCTTAATTAGGACCAGTTCTGGGGGAAGGAGTGGTCCAGAGAACAAAGCAAACACCTCGGAGGGGATTTGCCGTAAAGCCTGTGCTGCCCGTTAATGTGCCGTTACAAAGAGGTCTGCGAATGCTGAAGTGAGAAAGGTTTCCGTTCGGGCTCCAGGGTAACCAAGTCCACATGCAGACATCCCAGGATCAAAGCGCGCAGGATCTTTTTTTTAAAAAAAGGGGCGCATCCCAATGCCAGTTTCCTTTTACTTGGCACTCGCGCGCTGAGCCAGAAGCGGACTGCACTTCTCCTGCTAAGAAGGTTTCTCTGGTCTCTCTTCCCCTCTCCCCCCAGTGATACTAGGAACCAGCTTGGGACAAAACCACAGGAGTATAAAGGGGAAGACGGGGCTTACCGGAGCGAAGAGGGGCCACAGTTAAGTGGCAGGGCATCTGCTTTGCATTTGGAAGCTCCCAAGTGAAACCTCAGAAAGGTGCTGGGAGGAACCTTTCTCTACCTGAGACCCTGAACAGCTGATGTCCATCAAGGGTAGGCGACACTACTCGAGGGTAGACGACTCAAGAGGCTAGATGGCCATCTGACAGCAATGAGGATTCTGTGAATTTTTGTTGATGTTGTTCAGTCGCACAGTCGAGTCCGGCTCTCTGCGACCCCCTGGACCAAGCCATGCTAGGCCCTGTCTTCCGCCATCCTCCGAAGTCTGCTCAAATTCGTATTTGTTACGTCAGTAACACTGTCCAGCCATCTCCTCTTTTGCCGTCCCTTTCTTCTTTTGCCTTCTGTCTTTCCCGGCATCAGGATCTTCTCCAGGGAGTGCTCCCTTCTCATTGGGTGGCCAAAGTATTTGAGCTTCAGCTTCACCATCTGACCTTCCAGGGAACAGTCTTGGGTTGACTTCCCTTAGGACTGACTGAATGGATCTTCTTGCAGTGCAAGGGACTCTTGAGATTCTTCTCCAGCACCGCAGCTCAAAAGCATCTATTCTTCCATGCTCAGCCTTCCTTATTTCATAGCCATATATTACTACTGGGACTATACAGACTTTTGTTGGCAGGGAGACGTATTTTTGAGTTTCCTGAGTAGTGCAGGGGGTTGGACTAGATGACCCTGGAGGTCCCTTCCAACCCTATGATTCTACACTGAGGGGAGAGATCCTATTCGTCCGTGCTGCTGGCCCGTTTCCCTTTCTGTTCTGGCTCAACTCGCCTGCTGTCCTTCCCGTTCCATTTGCCCTTTGTCTCCCTCCTCCCCTTCTTTCTCCTTCTCCGCTGCCCTACCAGGAGGGTTCCTACTTCAGCCACCACTCACAACACCCTCTTCATTCCATTGGCCAGCTCCCCACCCTCCCCAGCCCCTGCAGTTTCATCTTCCCTATCCTCAGGGCTGCTCCTAGACTGTCTAGCACCCTAGCCAATGCTAACATCTGGCACCCCCCCACACGCTGATAATGTCACTGAGTCACATGGGGAGCACCCAATTTGCTGCCCCCAGAAGGCCAGCACCCTAGGCAATCCCCTAGCTTACCTAGTGGCAGGGCTGGCCCTGCCTATCCTCTTTTGCCCAGGAAGCTCAGAGCCAGTTTGGGGTAGTGGTGAAGTGGGCGGACTCTTATCTGGGAGAACCGGGTTTGATTCCCCACTCCTCCACTTGCAGCTGCTGGAATGGCCTTGGGTCAGCCATAGCTCTAATAGAGAGCCAGTTGGGTGGAGTGGTTAAGTGTGCGGACTCTTATCTGGGAGAACCGGGTTTGATTCCTCACTCCTCCACTTGCACCTGCTGGAATGGCCTTGGGTCAGCCATAGCTCTAATAGAGAGCCAGTTGGGTGGAGTGGTTAAGTGTGCGGACTCTTATCTGGGAGAACCGGGTTTGATTCCCCACTCCTCCAGTTGCAGCTGCTGCAATGGCCTTGGGTCAGCCATAGCTCTAATAGAGAGCCAGTTGGGTGGAGTGGTTAAGTGTGCGGACTCTTATCTGGGAGAACCGGGTTTGATTCCCCACTCCTCCAGTTGCAGCTGCTGGGATGGCCTTGGGTCAGCCATAGCTTGTGTAGGAGTTGTCCTTGAAAGGGCAGCTTCTGGCAGAGCTCTCTCAGCCCCACCCGCCTCACAGAGTGTCTGTTGTGTGTGTGGGGGGGGGAGGGGGAGAAGGTATAGAAGACTGTGACTGCTCTGAGATTCAGAGTACAGGGCGCGATATAAATCCAATATCATCATCTTCTTCTCCCTCAGCTTGAGTTTCTCCACACACACCACCCATCCACCAAGAGCAACAGCTAAGCAGTTAATAGAAGTCTGTTTCCACATCCTGTTACTTTGCCTGATCAAGTGGAAGATAAAATGAAAAAAAAATGAGAAGTACAAAAACCTGAGTAGAGCCAGAGAGACCCTTTACCTTGTCACCACGTGGTAGTAATAGATCTTCCCCTCTGGATCTCGGGCTGTTTTCCAATTGGGAGGGAGGACGATGGTTTTGGGTTTTGGAGGAGAGGGCGGAGGCAGGTCCAGGAGGTTGTTGGTCACCACAAGCTCCGGCTGGAAGCAGCAAGACAATAAAAAGAAACACACATTATGCTATAAGTAGAGCTTGTGGCACTGATGTAACTCTAAGGACATAAGAGAAGCCCTGTTGGATCAGGCCAGTGGCCCATCCAGTCCAACACTCTGTGTCACATAAGAACATAAGAGAAGCCATGTTGGATCAGGCCAGTGACCCACCCAGTCCAACACTCTGTGTCACATAAGAACATAAGAGAAGCGCTGTAGGATCAGGCCAGTGGCCCCTCCAGTCCAACACTCTGTGTCACATAAGAACATAAGAGAAGCCATGTTGGATCAGGCCAGTGGCCCCTCCAGTCCAACACTCTGTGTCACATAAGAACATAAGAGAAGCCCTGTTGGATCAGGTCTGTGGCCCATCCAGTCCAACACTCTGTGTCACATAAGAACATAAGAGAAGCCCTGTTGGATCAGGCCAGTGGCCCATCCAGTCCAACACTCTGTGTCACATAAGAACATAAGAGAAGCCCTGTTGGATCAGGTCTGTGGCCCATCCAGTCCAACACTCTGTGTCACATAAGAACATAAGAGAAGCCCTGTTGGATCAGGCCAGTGGCCCATCCAGTCCAACACTCTGTGTCACATAAGAACATAAGAGAAGCCCTGTTGGATCAGGTCTGTGGCCCATCCAGTCCAACACTCTGTGTCACATAAGAACATAAGAGAAGCGCTGTTGGATCAGGCCAGTGGCCCATCCAGTCCAACACTCTGTGTCACATAAGAACATAAGAGAAGCCCTGTTGGATCAGGTCTGTGGCCCCTCCAGCCCAACACTCTGTGTCACATAAGAACATAAGAGAAGCCCTGTTGGATCAGGCCAATGGCCCCTCCAGTCCAACACTCTGTGCCAGATAAGAACATAAGAGAAGCCATGTTGGATCAGGCCAGTGGCCCATCCAGTCCAACACTCTGCGTCACATAAGAGAAGCTCTGTTGGATCAGGTCAATGGCGCCTCCAGTCCAACACTCTGTCACATAAGAACATAAGAAAAGCCCTGCTGGATCAGGCCAGTGGCCCCTCCAGTCCAACACTCTGTGTCACATAAGAACATAAGAGAAGCCCTGCTGGATCAGGAGAGTGGCCCCTCCAGTCCAACACTCTGTGTCACGTAAGAACATAAGAGAAGCCCTGTTGGATCAGGCCAGTGGCCCCTCCAGTCCAACACTCTGTGTCACATAAGAACATAAGAGAAGCCCTGTTGGATCAGGCCAGTGGCCCCTCCAGTCCAACACTCTGTGCCAGATAAGAACATAAGAGAAGCCATGTTGGATCAGGCCAGTGGCCCATCCAGTCCAACACTCTGCGTCACATAAGAGAAGCTCTGTTGGATCAGGTCAATGGCCCCTCCAGTCCAACACTCTGTCACATAAGAACATAAGAGAAGCCCTGCTGGATCAGGCCAGTGGCCCCTCCAGTCCAACACTCTGTGTCACATAAGAACATAAGAGAAGCCCTGCTGGATCAGGAGAGTGGCCCCTCCAGTCCAACACTCTGTGTCACGTAAGAACATAAGAGAAGCCCTGTTGGATCAGGCCAGTGGCCCCTCCAGTCCAACACTCTGTGTCACATAAGAACATAAGAGAAGCCCTGTTGGATCAGGCCAGTGGCCCATCCAGTCCAACACTCTGTGTCACATAAGAACATAAGAGAAGCGCTGTGGGATCAGGCCAATGGCCCATCCAGTCCAACACTCTGTGTCACATAAGAACATAAGAGAAGCCATGTTGGCTCAGGCCAGTGGCCCATCCAGTCCAACACTCTTTGTCACATAAGAACAAAAGAGAAGCCCTGTTGGATCAGGCCAGTGGCCCCTCCAGTCCAACACTCTGTGTCACATAAGAACATAAGAGAAGCCCTGTTGGATCAGGCCAATGGCCCATCCAGTCCAACACTCTGTGTCACATAAGAACATAAGAGAAGCCATGTTGGATCAGGCCAGTGGCCCCTCCAGTCCAACACTCTGTGTCACATAAGAACATAAGAGAAGCCATGTTGGATCAGGCCAGTGGCCCATCCAGTCCAACACTCTGTGTCACATAAGAACATAAGAGAAGCGCTGTTGGATCAGGCCAATGGCCCATCCAGTCCAACACTCTGTGTCACATAAGAACATAAGAGAAGCCCTGTTGGATCAGGTCTGTGGCCCATCCAGTCCAACACTCTGTGTCACATAAGAACATAAGAGAAGCCCTGTTGGATCAGGCCAGTGGCCCATCCAGTCCAACACTCTGTGTCACATAAGAACATAAGAGAAGCCCTGTTGGCTCAGGCCAGTGGCCCATCCAGTCCAACACTCTGTGTCACATAAGAACAAAAGAGAAGCCCTGTTGGATCAGGCCAGTGGCCCCTCCAGTCCAACACTCTGTGTCACATAAGAACATAAGAGAAGCCCTGTTGGATCAGGCCAATGGCCCATCCAGTCCAACACTCTGTGTCACATAAGAACATAAGAGAAGCCATGTTGGATCAGGCCAGTGGCCCCTCCAGTCCAACACTCTGTGTCACATAAGAACATAAGAGAAGCGCTGTTGGATCAGGCCAGTGGCCCATCCAGTCCAACACTCTGTGTCACATAAGAACATAAGAGAAGCCCTGTTGGATCAGGTCTGTGGCCCCTCCAGCCCAACACTCTGTGTCACATAAGAACATAAGAGAAGCCCTGTTGGATCAGGCCAACGGCCCCTCCAGTCCAACACTCTGTGCCAGATAAGAACATAAGAGAAGCCATGTTGGATCAGGCCAGTGGCCCATCCAGTCCAACACTCTGCGTCACATAAGAGAAGCTCTGTTGGATCAGGTCAATGGCCCCTCCAGTCCAACACTCTGTCACATAAGAACATAAGAGAAGCCCTGCTGGATCAGGCCAGTGGCCCATCCAGTCCAACACTCTGTGTCACATAAGAACATAAGAGAAGCCATGCTGGATCAGGCCAATGGCCCATCCAGTCCAACACTCTGTGTCACATAAGAACATAAGAGAAGCCATGTTGGCTCAGGCCAGTGGCCCATCCAGTCCAACACTCTGTGTCACATAAGAACAAAAGAGAAGCCCTGTTGGATCAGGCCAGTGGCCCCTCCAGTCCAACACTCTGTGTCACATAAGAACATAAGAGAAGCCATGTTGGCTCAGGCCAGTGGCCCATCCAGTCCAACACTCTGCGTCACATAAGAGAAGCTCTGTTGGATCAGGTCAATGGCCCCTCCAGTCCAACACTCTGTCACATAAGAACATAAGAGAAGCCCTGCTGGATCAGGCCAGTGGCCCATCCAGTCCAACACTCTGTGTCACATAAGAACATAAGAGAAGCCATGCTGGATCAGGCCAATGGCCCATCCAGTCCAACACTCTGTGTCACATAAGAACATAAGAGAAGCCATGTTGGCTCAGGCCAGTGGCCCATCCAGTCCAACACTCTGTGTCACATAAGAACAAAAGAGAAGCCCTGTTGGATCAGGCCAGTGGCCCCTCCAGTCCAACACTCTGTGTCACATAAGAACATAAGAGAAGCCATGTTGGCTCAGGCCAGTGGCCCATCCAGTCCAACACTCTGTGTCACATAAGAACAAAAGAGAAGCCCTGTTGGATCAGGCCAGTGGCCCCTCCAGTCCAACACTCTGTGTCACATAAGAACATAAGAGAAGCCCTGTTGGATCAGGCCAATGGCCCATCCAGTCCAACACTCTGTGTCACATAAGAACATAAGAGAAGCCATGCTGGATCAGGCCAATGGCCCATCCAGTCCAACACTCTGTGTCACATAAGAACATAAGAGAAGCCATGTTGGCTCAGGCCATTGGCCCATCCAGTCCAACACTCTGTGTCACATAAGAACAAAAGAGAAGCCCTGTTGGATCAGGCCAGTGGCCCCTCCAGTCCAACACTCTGTGTCACATAAGAACATAAGAGAAGCCCTGTTGGATCAGGCCAGTGGCCCCTCCAGTCCAACACTCTGTGCCAGATAAGAACATAAGAGAAGCCATGTTGGATCAGGCCAGTGGCCCATCCAGTCCAACACTCTGCGTCACATAAGAGAAGCTCTGTTGGATCAGGTCAATGGCCCCTCCAGTCCAACACTCTGTCACATAAGAACATAAGAGAAGCCCTGCTGGATCAGGCCAGTGGCCCCTCCAGTCCAACACTCTGTGTCACATAAGAACATAAGAGAAGCCCTGCTGGATCAGGAGAGTGGCCCCTCCAGTCCAACACTCTGTGTCACGTAAGAACATAAGAGAAGCCCTGTTGGATCAGGCCAGTGGCCCCTCCAGTCCAACACTCTGTGTCACATAAGAACATAAGAGAAGCCCTGTTGGATCAGGCCAGTGGCCCATCCAGTCCAACACTCTGTGTCACATAAGAACATAAGAGAAGCGCTGTGGGATCAGGCCAATGGCCCATCCAGTCCAACACTCTGTGTCACATAAGAACATAAGAGAAGCCATGTTGGCTCAGGCCAGTGGCCCATCCAGTCCAACACTCTTTGTCACATAAGAACAAAAGAGAAGCCCTGTTGGATCAGGCCAGTGGCCCCTCCAGTCCAACACTCTGTGTCACATAAGAACATAAGAGAAGCCCTGTTGGATCAGGCCAATGGCCCATCCAGTCCAACACTCTGTGTCACATAAGAACATAAGAGAAGCCATGTTGGATCAGGCCAGTGGCCCCTCCAGTCCAACACTCTGTGTCACATAAGAACATAAGAGAAGCCATGTTGGATCAGGCCAGTGGCCCATCCAGTCCAACACTCTGTGTCACATAAGAACATAAGAGAAGCGCTGTTGGATCAGGCCAATGGCCCATCCAGTCCAACACTCTGTGTCACATAAGAACATAAGAGAAGCCCTGTTGGATCAGGTCTGTGGCCCATCCAGTCCAACACTCTGTGTCACATAAGAACATAAGAGAAGCCCTGTTGGATCAGGCCAGTGGCCCATCCAGTCCAACACTCTGTGTCACATAAGAACATAAGAGAAGCCCTGTTGGCTCAGGCCAGTGGCCCATCCAGTCCAACACTCTGTGTCACATAAGAACAAAAGAGAAGCCCTGTTGGATCAGGCCAGTGGCCCCTCCAGTCCAACACTCTGTGTCACATAAGAACATAAGAGAAGCCCTGTTGGATCAGGCCAATGGCCCATCCAGTCCAACACTCTGTGTCACATAAGAACATAAGAGAAGCCATGTTGGATCAGGCCAGTGGCCCCTCCAGTCCAACACTCTGTGTCACATAAGAACATAAGAGAAGCGCTGTTGGATCAGGCCAGTGGCCCATCCAGTCCAACACTCTGTGTCACATAAGAACATAAGAGAAGCCCTGTTGGATCAGGTCTGTGGCCCCTCCAGCCCAACACTCTGTGTCACATAAGAACATAAGAGAAGCCCTGTTGGATCAGGCCAACGGCCCCTCCAGTCCAACACTCTGTGCCAGATAAGAACATAAGAGAAGCCATGTTGGATCAGGCCAGTGGCCCATCCAGTCCAACACTCTGCGTCACATAAGAGAAGCTCTGTTGGATCAGGTCAATGGCCCCTCCAGTCCAGCACTCTGTCACATAAGAACATAAGAGAAGCCCTGCTGGATCAGGCCAGTGGCCCATCCAGTCCAACACTCTGTGTCACATAAGAACATAAGAGAAGCCATGCTGGATCAGGCCAATGGCCCATCCAGTCCAACACTCTGTGTCACATAAGAACATAAGAGAAGCCATGTTGGCTCAGGCCAGTGGCCCATCCAGTCCAACACTCTGTGTCACATAAGAACAAAAGAGAAGCCCTGTTGGATCAGGCCAGTGGCCCCTCCAGTCCAACACTCTGTGTCACATAAGAACATAAGAGAAGCCATGTTGGCTCAGGCCAGTGGCCCATCCAGTCCAACACTCTGCGTCACATAAGAGAAGCTCTGTTGGATCAGGTCAATGGCCCCTCCAGTCCAACACTCTGTCACATAAGAACATAAGAGAAGCCCTGCTGGATCAGGCCAGTGGCCCATCCAGTCCAACACTCTGTGTCACATAAGAACATAAGAGAAGCCATGCTGGATCAGGCCAATGGCCCATCCAGTCCAACACTCTGTGTCACATAAGAACATAAGAGAAGCCATGTTGGCTCAGGCCAGTGGCCCATCCAGTCCAACACTCTGTGTCACATAAGAACAAAAGAGAAGCCCTGTTGGATCAGGCCAGTGGCCCCTCCAGTCCAACACTCTGTGTCACATAAGAACATAAGAGAAGCCATGTTGGCTCAGGCCAGTGGCCCATCCAGTCCAACACTCTGTGTCACATAAGAACAAAAGAGAAGCCCTGTTGGATCAGGCCAGTGGCCCCTCCAGTCCAACACTCTGTGTCACATAAGAACATAAGAGAAGCCCTGTTGGATCAGGCCAATGGCCCATCCAGTCCAACACTCTGTGTCACATAAGAACATAAGAGAAGCCATGCTGGATCAGGCCAATGGCCCATCCAGTCCAACACTCTGTGTCACATAAGAACATAAGAGAAGCCATGTTGGCTCAGGCCATTGGCCCATCCAGTCCAACACTCTGTGTCACATAAGAACAAAAGAGAAGCCCTGTTGGATCAGGCCAGTGGCCCCTCCAGTCCAACACTCTGTGTCACATAAGAACATAAGAGAAGCCCTGTTGGATCAGGCCAGTGGCCCATCCAGTCCAACACTCTGTGTCACATAAGAACATAAGAGAAGCCCTGTTGGATCAGGTCTGTGGCCCATCCAGTCCAACACTCTGTGTCACATAAGAACATAAGAGAAGCGCTGTTGGATCAGGCCAGTGGCCCATCCAGTCCAACACTCTGTGTCACATAAGAACATAAGAGAAGCCCTGTTGGATCAGGTCTGTGGCCCCTCCAGCCCAACACTCTGTGTCACATAAGAACATAAGAGAAGCCCTGTTGGATCAGGCCAATGGCCCCTCCAGTCCAACACTCTGTGCCAGATAAGAACATAAGAGAAGCCATGTTGGATCAGGCCAGTGGCCCATCCAGTCCAACACTCTGCGTCACATAAGAGAAGCTCTGTTGGATCAGGTCAATGGCGCCTCCAGTCCAACACTCTGTCACATAAGAACATAAGAAAAGCCCTGCTGGATCAGGCCAGTGGCCCCTCCAGTCCAACACTCTGTGTCACATAAGAACATAAGAGAAGCCCTGCTGGATCAGGAGAGTGGCCCCTCCAGTCCAACACTCTGTGTCACGTAAGAACATAAGAGAAGCCCTGTTGGATCAGGCCAGTGGCCCCTCCAGTCCAACACTCTGTGTCACATAAGAACATAAGAGAAGCCCTGTTGGATCAGGCCAGTGGCCCCTCCAGTCCAACACTCTGTGCCAGATAAGAACATAAGAGAAGCCATGTTGGATCAGGCCAGTGGCCCATCCAGTCCAACACTCTGCGTCACATAAGAGAAGCTCTGTTGGATCAGGTCAATGGCCCCTCCAGTCCAACACTCTGTCACATAAGAACATAAGAGAAGCCCTGCTGGATCAGGCCAGTGGCCCCTCCAGTCCAACACTCTGTGTCACATAAGAACATAAGAGAAGCCCTGCTGGATCAGGAGAGTGGCCCCTCCAGTCCAACACTCTGTGTCACGTAAGAACATAAGAGAAGCCCTGTTGGATCAGGCCAGTGGCCCCTCCAGTCCAACACTCTGTGTCACATAAGAACATAAGAGAAGCCCTGTTGGATCAGGCCAGTGGCCCATCCAGTCCAACACTCTGTGTCACATAAGAACATAAGAGAAGCGCTGTGGGATCAGGCCAATGGCCCATCCAGTCCAACACTCTGTGTCACATAAGAACATAAGAGAAGCCATGTTGGCTCAGGCCAGTGGCCCATCCAGTCCAACACTCTTTGTCACATAAGAACAAAAGAGAAGCCCTGTTGGATCAGGCCAGTGGCCCCTCCAGTCCAACACTCTGTGTCACATAAGAACATAAGAGAAGCCCTGTTGGATCAGGCCAATGGCCCATCCAGTCCAACACTCTGTGTCACATAAGAACATAAGAGAAGCCATGTTGGATCAGGCCAGTGGCCCCTCCAGTCCAACACTCTGTGTCACATAAGAACATAAGAGAAGCCATGTTGGATCAGGCCAGTGGCCCATCCAGTCCAACACTCTGTGTCACATAAGAACATAAGAGAAGCGCTGTTGGATCAGGCCAATGGCCCATCCAGTCCAACACTCTGTGTCACATAAGAACATAAGAGAAGCCCTGTTGGATCAGGTCTGTGGCCCATCCAGTCCAACACTCTGTGTCACATAAGAACATAAGAGAAGCCCTGTTGGATCAGGCCAGTGGCCCATCCAGTCCAACACTCTGTGTCACATAAGAACATAAGAGAAGCCCTGTTGGCTCAGGCCAGTGGCCCATCCAGTCCAACACTCTGTGTCACATAAGAACAAAAGAGAAGCCCTGTTGGATCAGGCCAGTGGCCCCTCCAGTCCAACACTCTGTGTCACATAAGAACATAAGAGAAGCCCTGTTGGATCAGGCCAATGGCCCATCCAGTCCAACACTCTGTGTCACATAAGAACATAAGAGAAGCCATGTTGGATCAGGCCAGTGGCCCCTCCAGTCCAACACTCTGTGTCACATAAGAACATAAGAGAAGCGCTGTTGGATCAGGCCAGTGGCCCATCCAGTCCAACACTCTGTGTCACATAAGAACATAAGAGAAGCCCTGTTGGATCAGGTCTGTGGCCCCTCCAGCCCAACACTCTGTGTCACATAAGAACATAAGAGAAGCCCTGTTGGATCAGGCCAACGGCCCCTCCAGTCCAACACTCTGTGCCAGATAAGAACATAAGAGAAGCCATGTTGGATCAGGCCAGTGGCCCATCCAGTCCAACACTCTGCGTCACATAAGAGAAGCTCTGTTGGATCAGGTCAATGGCCCCTCCAGTCCAACACTCTGTCACATAAGAACATAAGAGAAGCCCTGCTGGATCAGGCCAGTGGCCCATCCAGTCCAACACTCTGTGTCACATAAGAACATAAGAGAAGCCATGCTGGATCAGGCCAATGGCCCATCCAGTCCAACACTCTGTGTCACATAAGAACATAAGAGAAGCCATGTTGGCTCAGGCCAGTGGCCCATCCAGTCCAACACTCTGTGTCACATAAGAACAAAAGAGAAGCCCTGTTGGATCAGGCCAGTGGCCCCTCCAGTCCAACACTCTGTGTCACATAAGAACATAAGAGAAGCCATGTTGGCTCAGGCCAGTGGCCCATCCAGTCCAACACTCTGTGTCACATAAGAACAAAAGAGAAGCCCTGTTGGATCAGGCCAGTGGCCCCTCCAGTCCAACACTCTGTGTCACATAAGAACATAAGAGAAGCCCTGTTGGATCAGGCCAATGGCCCATCCAGTCCAACACTCTGTGTCACATAAGAACATAAGAGAAGCCATGCTGGATCAGGCCAATGGCCCATCCAGTCCAACACTCTGTGTCACATAAGAACATAAGAGAAGCCATGTTGGCTCAGGCCATTGGCCCATCCAGTCCAACACTCTGTGTCACATAAGAACAAAAGAGAAGCCCTGTTGGATCAGGCCAGTGGCCCCTCCAGTCCAACACTCTGTGTCACATAAGAACATAAGAGAAGCCCTGTTGGATCAGGCCAATGGCCCATCCAGTCCAACACTCTGTGTCACATAAGAACATAAGAGAAGCCATGTTGGATCAGGCCAGTGGCCTCTCCAGTCCAACACTCTGTGTCACATAAGAACATAAGAGAAGCCATGTTGGATCAGGCCAGTGGCCCATCCAGTCCAACACTCTGTGTCACATAAGAACATAAGAGAAGCGCTGTTGGATCAGGCCAATGGCCCATCCAGTCCAACACTCTGTGTCACATAAGAACATAAGAGAAGCCCTGCTGGATCAGGCCAGTGGCCCCTCCAGTCCAACACTCTGTGTCACACAAGAACATAAGAGAAGCCCTGCTGGATCAGGAGAGTGGCCCCTCCAGTCCAACACTCTGTGTCACGTAAGAACATAAGAGAAGCCCTGTTGGCTCAGGCCAGTGGCCCATCCAGTCCAACACTCTGTGTCACATAAGAACATAAGAGAAGCCCTGCTGGATCAGGCCAGTGGCCCCTCCAGTCCAACACTCTGTGTCACATAAGAACATAAGAGAAGCCCTGCTGGATCAGGAGAGTGGCCCCTCCAGTCCAACACTCTGTGTCACGTAAGAACATAAGAGAAGCCCTGTTGGATCAGGCCAGTGGCCCCTCCAGTCCAACACTCTGTGTCACATAAGAACATAAGAGAAGCCCTGTTGGATCAGGCCAGTGGCCCCTCCAGTCCAACACTCTGCGCCAGATAAGAACATAAGAGAAGCCATGTTGGATCAGGCCAGTGGCCCATCCAGTCCAACACTCTGCGTCACATAAGAGAAGCTCTGTTGGATCAGGTCAATGGCCCCTCCAGTCCAACACTCTGTCACATAAGAACATAAGAGAAGCCCTGCTGGATCAGGCCAGTGGCCCCTCCAGTCCAACACTCTGTGTCACACAAGAACATAAGAGAAGCCCTGCTGGATCAGGAGAGTGGCCCCTCCAGTCCAACACTCTGTGTCACGTAAGAACATAAGAGAAGCCCTGTTGGCTCAGGCCAGTGGCCCATCCAGTCCAACACTCTGTGTCACATAAGAACAAAAGAGAAGCCCTGTTGGATCAGGCCAGTGGCCCCTCCAGTCCAACACTCTGTGTCACATAAGAACATAAGAGAAGCCCTGTTGGATCAGGCCAATGGCCCATCCAGTCCAACACTCTGTGTCACATAAGAACATAAGAGAAGCCCTGTTGGATCAGGCCAGTGGCCCCTCCAGTCCAACACTCTGTGTCACATAAGAACATAAGAGAAGCCATGTTGGATCAGGCCAGTGGCCCATCCAGTCCAACACTCTGTGTCACATAAGAACATAAGAGAAGCGCTGTTGGATCAGGCCAATGGCCCATCCAGTCCAACACTCTGTGTCACATAAGAACATAAGAGAAGCCATGTTGGATCAGGCCAATGGCCCATCCAGTCCAACACTCTGTGTCACATAAGAACATGAGAAGCCCTGTTGGATCAGGCCAGTGGCCCATCCAGTCCAACACTCTGTGTCGCATAAGAATATAAGAGAAGCCATGTTGGATCAGGACAGTGGCCCATCCAGTCCAACACTCAGTGTCACATAAGTACATAAGAGAAGCCATGTTGGATCAGGCCAATGGCCCATCCAGTCCAACACTCTGAGTCACATAAGAACATAAGAGAAGCCATGTTAGATCAGGCCAATAGCTCATCCAGTCCAACACAGTGTCACATAAGAACATAAGAGAAGCCATGTTGGATCAGGCCAGTGGCCCATCCAGTCCAACACTTTGTGTCACATAAGAGAAGCCCTGTTGGATCAGGCCAATGGCCCATCCAGTCCAACACTCTGTGTCGCATAAGAACATAAGAGAAGCCCTGTTGGATCAAGCCAATGGCCCATCCAGTCCAACACTCTGTGTCACATAAGAACATAAGAGAGGCCATGTTGGATCAGGGCAATGGCCCCTCCAGTCCAACACTCTGTGTCACATAAGAACATAAGAGAGGCCATGTTGGATCAGGCCAATGGCCCATCCAGTCCAACACTCTGTGTCACATAAGAACATAAGAGAGGCCATGTTGGATCAGGCCAATGGCCCATCCAGTCCAACACTCTGTGTCGCATAAGAACATAAGAGAAGCCCTGTTGGATCAAGCCAATGGCCCATCCAGTCCAACACTCTGTGTCACATAAGAACATAAGAGAGGCCATGTTGGATCAGGGCAATGGCCCCTCCAGTCCAACACTCTGGGTCACACAGTGGCCACAAAAAAAAAAAGCACCCGAACCCAAGTGCCATCAGGAGGTTCACAAGTGGGGCTAGAAGCCCTTCCACTGTTGCCCCCCCCCCAGCACCAATAAGACAGAGCATCCCTGCCCCAGACAGAGAGTTCCAACAACGCTGTGGCTAATAGCTACTAATGGATCTCTGCTCCATATTTTTATCCAATCCCTTCTTGAAGCTGGCTATGCTTGTAGCCGCCACCACCTCCTGTGGCAGTGAATTCCACATGTTAATCACCCTTTGAGTGAAGAAGTACCTCCTTTTATCTGTTCTAACCCAACAGGGTAGCCGAAAAAATGACCTCACGGTATAAAGCAGGTAAGGGCAAAACTGTGTGCAGTACGCAATAAATAACTATATGCCCAAATTTATACAATGTCTCGCTCATTCATAGGCATCCTTTCACCTTTACAAAACAGTTTTCACCCAGTGTATTACAAAGTAACCAACGAGTACCAATTTTCCACAGGACTGAAAATAAGACAGATGAAGCTGAATGAATTGGGAACATCAATCCGTTTAAAAGGCAATCCCTAATTTTTTCCCCCAAAATCCCAACTTTGTTACTTCTCATCCAGCAGTCGGTCCAGAAATTATTTCTTCTCTCAACACGTTCGCGAGCTGATAATTGCCGTGTTTCACAGATCGTACCGCTTTTTCCAGAGGCGACAATCTTGCAGCTTTCTGTGCGTTCTGTAGACTCCTACAAAATGCCTTTAGCATAGCCTTGTGCAAGCATTAGAAATTCTGTGAAAGCTGTTTTGTAAAGGCGCGAGGTGTGTATACATAAATGGGATGTATAAATTTGGGTATATAGTTCTTTATTGCATAGTATGCACAGTTGTTTTGCCCTTTACCTATAATTCTGAAGGGGAGCAGAAAGCGCCACCCCACGACGGCTGCTGTAGGAACTGAAGCCAAATGCAATACTTCCCTTCACACTCAGCAGGCACGGGGAACCCTTTCATTCAAAGGAGAAGAGCCAAGAAAAAGCCCCGCCTTACGGTGGGGAGCTCTGCCCACTTTCGGGAAAACTGGTGGGCCCGCATGGTGCCCACAAGCCCCACACTGGGAAAGAAGACGACTACAGATTTATACCTCGCCCTTCTCTCTGAATCAGTCTCAGAGTGGTTTACACCTTCTTCCCCCACAACTGACACCCTGTGAAGTAGCTGGGCTGAGAGAGCTCTCCCAGAAGGGGCACTTTCAAGGACAACCTCCATGAGAGCTATGGCTGACCCAAGGCCATTCCAGCAGGTACAAGTGGAAGAGTGGGGAATCAGACCCAGTTCTCCCAGATAAGAGTCCATGCACTTAACCACTACACCCAACTGGCTCTCTGTTAGAGCTCTGGCTGACCCAAGGCCATTCCAGCAGGTGCAAGGGGAGGAGGGGGGAATCAAACCCGGTTCTCCCAGATAAGAGTCAGCGCACTTAACCACTACACCAAACTGGCTCTCTATTAGAGCTATGGCTTCCCCAAGGCCATTCCAGCAGGTGCAAGGGGAGGAGGGGGGAATCAAACCTGGTTCTCCCAGATAAGAGTCCGTGCACTTAACCACTACACCAAACTGGCTCTCTATTAGAGCTATGGCTGACCCAAGGCCATTCCAGCAGCTGCAAGTGGAGGAGTGGGGAATCAAACCCGGTTCTCCCAGATAAGAGGTCGCACACTTAACCACTACACCAAACTGGAACCCTGGTCTACAGCAACCACCTATAAGACAGCTAAAACGGCAGCTGAGGGGAAGTGAAAAAGGTGCCAAGTTTTCTTCTACCGAGTGAGCAATCTACTCATGCAGGCCATTGTGTCCCTTCCAATTAGGCCAAGATTGTCTCCATACTGTTCCAGGTCATTCACAAACTGGATAGTGATACTAGAAATCCATGCCACATCACTCAAGGATACCTCTGCTCACACTTATACACTGCCCATTTCTGTCCTGACACAGAAGAAGAATGCAGATTTATACCCCACCCTTCTCTGTAATCAGAGACTCAGAGTGGCTTACGATCTCCTATATCTTCCTCCCCCACAACAGACACCCTGTGAGGTGGGTGGGGCTGAGAGAGCTCTGACAGAAGCTGCCCTTGCAAGGACAACTCCTATGAGAGCTATGGCCAACCCAAGGCCGTTCCAGCAGCTATAAGTGGAGGAGTGGGGAATCAAACCCAGTTCTCCTAGATAAGAGTCCGCGCACTTACACTATACCCAACTAGGTGCAAGAGCAGCAGGACTGATAGCGGGAAGACTATCAGTGGTCACACTAAGGTGGATCGATCTTACCTGCTGTATAGGTGGAGGCTGCCCTGTTGCCACGATCGTTGTCACTGCTGTTGTGGGCTGCACCATGACACCCTGGGGGTGGGCGGTGTAAATCTGCTGCCCCTGAATATACTGAAGGCCCGGCTGGGCGTAACTCTGAAAGAAAAGGAAGGGGGGTTGGACGCTCACTTGAGAAGGTTCAGCTGACCAACAACAACTACGGAAGGCAGTCTCCGTGCTCCCCAGACTAGGAGTCTTGTCAATGAATGAGGAGCAAGTGCCACAAACATTCAATCTTAAGGACACCCTGGGCTAAGCAGTTCCTCCCATCCACTGCAAGAGACGAAGAGCCAAAACATTTAATCCACTCCTAGAAGAGGTCCTGTGATGTAGCGGAGGTCTCCAGCAGCGTGTGAGCAAAGAGGGGATTGGATAAAAATATGGAGCAGATGTCAAGTCTGCTATGCTCTATGTTAAATGCATCTTTAGTTCAGGAAAAGGATCCTGGGTAAAACCACACTGTATCCCAAATGCTGCTAGCTTGATCGCTCCTTCCCTCCCCTCCTCCCCTTTGTTATGTAGTACTGCTTTGAAATGGGAATATGGGAACAAGATAGTGGTGCCTTCTCAGGGGAACTGGTGCCAAGAAGACTGCCAAGGCCGGCCAGGCCTGAGAACGAGAAAGTAACATCTATGTGTGAATGTGCCCTGCATAGAGTACCCCTCCCTCAAGAATACCTTTGATGTATACCTTAAATGCTTGCATTGGTACTGTACATGCCAGCCTTTCAACCTATCTTTATAGTCTAGCAACATGTTACAATAAACTAGAAACTTTTATAAGAACACAAGAGAAGCCCTGTTGGATCAGGCCAATGGCCCATCCAGTCCAACACTCTGTGTCACATAAGAACATAAGAGAAGCCCTGTTGGATCAGGCCAGTGGCCCATCCAGTCCAACACTCTGTGCCACATAAGAGAAGCCCTGTTGGATCAGGCCACTGGCCCATCCAGTCCAACAGTCTGTGTCACATAAGAACATAAGAGAAACCATGTTGGACCAGGCCAATGGCCCATCCAGTCCAACACTCTGTGTCACATAAGAGAAGCCATGTTGGATCAGGCCAATGGCCCATCGAGTCCAACACTCTGTGTCACATAACATAAGAGAAGCCATGTTGGATCAGGCCAGTGGCCCCTCCAGTCCAACTCTCTGTGTCACATAAGAAAAACAGGTTACTCACCTGTAATTGATGATCTTCGAGTGGTCATCTGTGCAGTCACACACATGGGTTTTCCTATCAGGACGAACCCTACCTCGGAGATTTTAAAAAGCTAGCCTAGGCGTTATTTTTGGCGCGCACTCCCTCTCGCTCTGGGGAGCAGGCATCCACTGCGCATGCCTGTAGCGCGAGGGAGGCGCCCAACCCACTCAGTTTCTTTCCCCGCCGCTGACATAATAGGAGCGCGGATATATAAGACAAGTAGCCAGCAGCGGGGACGGCTGGGCGGGCGTGTGTGACTGCACAGATGACCACTCGAAGATCATCAATTACAGGTGAGTAACCTGTTTATCTTCTTCGTGGTCTCTGTGCAGTCCCACACATGGGTGACTGATAAGCTGACCTGCAAGGCGGTGGGTGCTGGCACTAGAGTTGGAGGAAGAAATAGTGCAAAGGTTAGTGCAACATAGTCAGCACATTATAGGCTATAAGGTAAGTAACTACTCACCAAGCCCGGACCAGCTTCTTAGTCAAAGATGGAGCGAAGAACTGCCTGTCCGAAGGATGCATCCCGCCTAGCACGAACGTCCAAAGCGTAGTGCATGGCGAAGGTCGAGGAGGAAGACCAAGCGGCAGCAGCGCAAATGTCCTCCATGGATACACCCCTGGCAAGGGCAGATGACGTTGACAGAGCTCTTGTAGAATGAGCTCTTATGGCAGATGGGACTGGTTGCTTCGCGAGTTTGTAGCACAGCTCTATAGCAGCAACCAACCATTTTGATAGTCTCTGTGTAGATATCTTTTTTCCCTTATGACGGCGGCCGTAGGCCACAAAAAGTCTGGAGTCTGTGCGGAACGATGCAGTTCTATCTATATAAAAGGCGAGTGCTCTTCTCACGTCTAGACAGTGTAGAGCTTCTTGGCCCTTATCCGTAGGCCGTTGGAAAAAAGCAGGTAAGGTAGTGGTTCTATGCAGATGGAATGCGGAGACCACCTTCGGTAAGAAAGCGGGATCTGGCCGTAACACCACCTTATCATGGTGAAACATGGTGTAAGGCGAGTCCGCTCTGAACGCGCAGAGATCACTTGCTCTTTTAGCAGAGGTGAGTGCAACTAAAAGTGCCGTTTTCCATGAGAGGAGGTGAAGTGGTATCGTAGCCATAGGTTCGAAAGGCGGTTTTACTAGTTGGCTAAGCACTAGTGACAAACTCCAGCTAGGATACATTTGCCGCAGTGGTGGGTGCAAATGTAAGATTCCCTTTAAGAAGGATTTCGCAGCAGGGTGTGAGAAAACAGTTCGACCCTGTACATGCGGGTGAAAAGCTGAGATTGCTGCCAGGTGCACCTTCAGAGAGGAGTACGTAAGGCCCTTTTCTGACAAATGCAGTGTATACGCTAAGATTTGAGGCATGGAAGCCGAGGAGGGGCTGAAATTATGCTTGGTAGCGTAGATGGAAAACCTTTTCCATTTCATGGAATATGACTTCCTTGTTGACGGTTTCCTTGCATTAAGGAGAACGTGTCTTACTCCTTCAGGAAAGTCTGAGAGCATATCCTCCAGGCCGTTAGGCGAAGCCTGTTCGGGTCGTGGTGCAGAACCCTGCCGTTCTGCTGGGACAGGAGGTTGTGTGCCAGAGGGAAGTGATGGTAAGTGTTTTCTGACAGGAGGAGAAGGGTTGTGAACCATGGCTGGCGTGGCCACCATGGCGTCACTAGAATGCAATCTGTGTTGTCCAGTTGAATTTTCTGTATGCACCGTGTTATTAGCGGAAAGGGAGGGAAGAGGAAGTGTAGTGGACCGGTCCACGTTTGTATGAAGGCATCCCCTGCAGACTGTTGTGAGGGCGGACCTCTCATAAAAAAGATCGCACACTGTGCATTGTCTGGTGCAGCAAACGCATCTATTGACGGAGTTCCGAATTTCCGGAATACTGGCAGAAGGTATGACCGGTGGAGTGACCACTCGTGGTCGTTGATGGAATATCTGCTCAGTCTGTCCGCTTGAATATTCTGTACGCCAGGAAGATGTACCGCAGTGAGGTGGATCTGATGGGCAATACTCCAATGCCACAGGTGCATTGCTCTTTTGCAAAGGCGGGTGGATGCTGTCCCTCCTTGCCTGTTTATATAAAAAACCGTCGCCACATTGTCTGAGGCGATTTGTACGTGTAGGCCTTGAAGAGATGGAAGAAACGATTTTAACGCTCTGTGAACAGCTAGAAGCTCTAAGCAATTGATGTGGAGCGACTGTTCGTACGGTGTCCATTGCCCCTGGACCGTGAGTACGTCGAGATGAGCTCCCCAGCCCCATCTCGAGGCGTCTGTTGTAACCACTGCTGAGGGGCTTGGCCGTAAAAAGGGCATTCCCGCAAGCAGGTGAGCTCGAACTGTCCACCATTCGAGCGAAGGGAGGATGTGGTTTGGAACAGTGAGGACCGTTCCTTGAGATTGGTGTTGGGGTCGAAACGCGCGGACGAACCAGATTTGTAGGGTTCGCATGCGTAGTCTTGCGTGTGTCAGAACTGCCGTCGTGGCTGCCATAAGTCCTAACATGCGCTGAATGTTGAAGGCCGGTTGTTTGGGTTGTCGCATTATTTGTGTGGCCAGCGTCTGAATGGAGGATATCCTGTCCACAGGAAGATACGCCTTGTGGTCCGTGGTGCACAAACGAGCCCCAATAAACTGAATGTCTTGAGTTGGGGTAAGGTGTGACTTTTGATGATTGACCTGGAGGCCCAGGTTTGCTAGGAGCGCAAGTGTGATGGAAATGTCCTTCATCAACTGCGTCCTTGAGGCTCCCACAAGGAGCCAATCGTCTATGTATGGGTAGGTTGCAACGCCGCGTTGTCTGAGGTATGCTGCAATAACCGCCATACATTTCGTGAATGTCCGTGGTGCCGTGGAAAGTCCGAAGGGCAGAGCTCGGAACTGGTAGTGGTTGTTGCCAACGGCGAAGCGCAGAAACTTTCTGTGGCATTGGTGTATTGTCAGGTGGAAGTATGCGTCCTGTAAATCTACCAGTGCCATCCAGGAGTTTCTGGGGATTAAGGGCAGAATCGATTGTAAAGTGATCATTCTGAATTTTCTGTGGCGGATGAATTTGTTTAGGGCTCTTAGATCCAGAATCGGGCGCTGTCCCCCATCCCTTTTCGGGACTAGAAAGTACCTGGAATAAAAACCTGTCCGATGATACTGGACTGGGACAGGCTCTATAGCCGCTTTGGCTATTAAGGTGTCTATTTCTTCCTGAAGGGAAGGTGATGGGGGAGTGGAAACAAAATGATGTCTTTTTGGTGGTGCTTGAAACTCTATGGAGTAGCCCCTCAAAATAATGTTCAGAACCCATTTGTCCGTGGTTATTTGCTGCCAATTGTCGAGAAATGGAAGAAGTCTGGAGACGTGCTGAATTGGTAGAGGTAGAAAGTCAAAGAGACTGCTTTGATGAAGATGCAGCCTTTTTAGGTGGTTGTGGTCTCTGCTGTCTCTGGTTAAAGGATTGCTTTGGAGGAGGAGCCTTACGTTTCCAGTATTCAGATTGTCGAGGGGATCTGGAACGTTTGAAGGGCGTTGGTTTCCATGATCTGGGCTTATAGCTCTGTTGTTGTTGTTGCTGTTGGGCTACCCCCAATCTTTTCGCTCGTTTGCGGCTGTCGTCCACGGTGGAGAGTATATCGTCCGTTGTGGCATTAAAGAGACCTTGTCCATCGAAGGGAAGGTCTTCTATTTTGAATTTTAGATCGGGCTGCAACGAAGAGGATCGAAGCCAAGCGTGTCGTCTTAGGGCAATTGAGGCGGCCATCGCCTTGGAAGTGCACCCCACAGAGTGACGGATGGTGTTTATCTGTTGCTTTGAAATCCTGTTGAGCTCCTGAAGCAGCTTGCAGGCTTGTTTCTGGGAGGGCTCAGGCAGGGCAGAGACGAGCGTATTCAGTTGGGAGGAGATATTGTGGGAATACGCGGCGAAGTATGCTAGGTAATTGTTGATTTTGGCAGTTGCCGTCGAGATTGAATACATTTTCCTTCCAAGAGTATCTAACTTCCTGCCTTCCTTCTCCGGGGGTACCGGGTGGCGGGTCTGTTTAGTTTTAGAAGATGAATGCACTATCAGAGAATTCGGTGCTGGATGGCTAAATAAAAATTTCGAATCCGGTGCTTGGATCCTATAAAGGGATTCAATGCGTTTTGAAGTTGGGGGAATGGAGGCTGGGTTGTCCCAAGCTTCTTTGATGGCTTCTAGGTGTACCGGCAGCATCGGCAGAAAGGAACCAGCAGGTAAATCTGAGTGCACCAAGTCGTGTACCACGTCTGTCACCTTGGGTGCATCCGAAGTAAGAGTTACGTTAAGTGCAGAGGCCATATTGGCAATCAAGTCCAGGTATGTCTTTGCCCCTTCGGACGGTGACAAATCCGCGGGCTTGGCGATATCCGAGGCGGGGGACCCAGGGGACATGGACTGTATCGAGTCCGATGATTGAGCGTCGGATTCAGCATCAGAGTCAGGTTCGGGTTCAGGTGGGTCCGGTCTGGTTGGAGTCGTGCTTTTGGGTTCCACTGGAATCGCACCTCTAGGTTTAGAAGTCGAAGTGGAAGGAGTCGGAGACGGCTGTTTCGGTAGTTGCTTGCTCCGTTGGACAGGAGTCGCTTCCTTGGATGGGTTCCTGTGATAATCGGTTCGGTACCGAGAATGGTGGTATCCGCAACATGCATGGGATTCGATGGAAGGAGACCTTGAAGCATAATGGCGTCGCCTCGGGGACATGGATGGGGACCGAGATCTCGGGTTGTAGCGATGGCGGTCCCTCCCTCTACTAGGGGATCTCTCTGGGAAACGCGTATGATGGTACCGATATCTCTCTATGCTGGGGGACCTGGCTGGGAACCGATGCGCATCGAAGTACCTGTAAGCGTCATGTTTGTAGTGGATGGGATTCGACATATCGCGGAACGATCTAGGATCGATGTGGTGTCGAGTCCACTGTTGCGGGTCTCGAATCGGCTCCAGAGCAGGGTCTAGCATGGATCCTTGCGGGGAAGGGGATCGGGACGGAATAGGAATAACTTCTTCCGTCTGTTGGTGCGGCGACTCCGTAGCCGGGGTGGTCACTTCCTGGGTGTCGGATCCGGGAGTGGAGGGCTCGCATTGCGATTCGGGCTCGTTCTGTTGTTCGGAAGATTTTCTCGAGTCCCTCGGAATCTTCGGGTCCTTCGGGTCTGTCGGTTTCCGCGGAGCCTTCGGATCGGACGGTTTTCTCGAATCCTTCTGGCCCTTCGGGTCGGAATGCTTATGTTTCTTAGTGTGCTTCCCGCCCTTTGGTTTAGTCGCCGCGGCCGTTTGTTCTGACGTTCTCGCGCCGTCGCCGGCTTTCGCGGCATCGCCGGACTTATGCTTGCTGGGAACAATGGCCACTGAAGCTGCCGACCGTGCGCCGTCCCCTTGGGGAGTCAGTAGGGGGGGCGACTTACTTGCTGACGAAGATTGCGACATATCAGGCTGGAGCACAGACTCCATTAAGTGGCTTCTGAGTCTAGCGGCTCTGTTTTTGCGCGCCTGTTTGCAGAATTGAAGGCAATGCGCACAGGCGTCCACTTTATGGGATTCTCCCAAACAGAACAAGCAAAGCGAATGCCCGTCCGATGTAGGGATTTTCGCCCTACAGCGCGAGCACCTTTTGAAGGTTATTTTACTGTCCCTTCCTTCCATACGCCCGGGGGGGGGGGTGGGGGTGGGGGAAGGGAGGTCTGAGGAAAAGCGGGGAAGATATTTATCTAAATTTTTTTTTTTTTTTTTTTTTTTGAAGATAAGAATATGAAGAAATAGCGAAGGATGAAATAAGAGGAAACTTGAAGAAACGGAGGCTAGATATCTGAGGTAAGTGAGGAGCGCAACGAGGTAGGACTATCCCGGGCGGCGGTTGGAAAGAAACTGAGTGGGTTGGGCGCCTCCCTCGCGCTACAGGCATGCGCAGTGGATGCCTGCTCCCCAGAGCGAGAGGGAGTGCGCGCCAAAAATAACGCCTAGGCTAGCTTTTTAAAATCTCCGAGGTAGGGTTCGTCCTGATAGGAAAACCCATGTGTGGGACTGCACAGAGACCACGAAGAAGATCATAAGAAAAGCCATGTTGGATCAGGCCAGTGGCCCATCGAGTCCAACACTCTGTGTCACATAAGAACATAAGAGAAGCCATGTTGGATCAGGCCAATGGCCCATCAAGTCCAACATTCTGTGTCACACAGTGGCAAAAATTTTTATATACACACATACACTGTGGCTAATAGCCACTGATGGACCTGTGCTCCATATTTTTATCTAAACCCTTCTTGAAGGTGGCTATACTTGTGGCCGCCACCACCTCCTGTGGCAGTGAATTCCACATGTTAATCACCCTTTGGGTGAAGAAGTACTTCTTTCTATCCATTTTAACCTTTCTGCTCAGCTTATCAAAAAGGTCTCGTTATTGAAACATCAGACTTGACAGCAGAGGTCCATCAGTGGCTATTAGCCGCAGTGTGTGTGTATGGATTTATTTCAAGGCTGAAAGTGTGGATCCATTTCAAGGCTAAAACTGTGTTATGCGAGAGTTGTGAATTGTATTTGGTGCATCACCCAGAGATTACATTGTAAGATTCTATATTTCAGGAGTGGCCAACGGTAGCTCTCCAGAGGTTTTTTGCCTACAACTCCCGTCAGCCCCAGCCAGCACGGCCAATGGCTGGGGCTGATGGGAGTTGTAAGCAAAAAAGAAAAAATCTGGAGAGCCACCCTTGCTATATTTAATATGACAATATGAAGGTGTTAGAAAATAGTCAAAGAAAATATTTAAAAATAATCATCAATTTCCTGAAACATGGCTTGGAACTCATTTCTGACCACTGCCTATTCTTTAGGTAGTCCAAGGAAGGAGATTCCATAACCTGATTGGGGAGAGCTCCATTCTACTGTTTCATCACTCTCAAGAACAGTCATGTGCCAGTGCAACATCTGGGAAACCTCCACTTATAATAATAATAATAAATTTTTATTTATACCCCGCCCTCCCCGCCAAGGCAGGCTCAGGGCGGCTTACGAAGGCATGATATAGAAATATCATGTTATGGCAATAAAACAAGATAATACAATCAATAAAGAAGATAATACAATTAAATATATAAATTAAACATTAAAATAGTTAATCTAAAAACAGTATAGCTTAATGCTGCTACAAGTCTCAGTTTGTACAAGATGGCTTGATGTTATTTCTAGGTTCCATCTTAGAAGGCTAGTTGGAAGAGGGCGGTTTTACAGGCCCTACGGAACTGATTAAGATCCCGTAGGGCCTGGACCTCCTCCGGTAACTGATTGCACCACTGGGGTGCCTTTACAGAGAAGGCCTGCTCCCGAATTGTTTTCAATTTGGCCTTCCAAAAACTGTGCCTCGCCCTTTGCTGCACTTCTTTCATACCTGACCTGGCAAATTACCTGGCAGGGCTTCTGCCACGAGCTTCAGCAAGGCCAACAAATTACCTGCACGATGGGCGGCGTGGTCTGAGAATACGGCGACGTGACCCCGTACACCGTCTGACACGCTTGTCCTTGGTAGTAAATGGCCGGCTGCGACTGCGCCGGGGAGTACGGCGGCTGCACCGCTACGGTCTGCTGGCTGGAATCCCAAACGCCATAGCTCTGCCCTTGCACCGGGGCGGGAGCCGGCACCGGCAGGACCGTGACGCTCTGCTCCTGGTGGACCACGGGATCGGGCTGCGCGACGTACTGCGGGGTCGACACCTCCAGGGTGGTCGCAACGTGCTGAACGACGGGCACCGGCTGAGGAGCGGCCAGGGTGGGCTCGATGGCGTGCCCCACCAAAGCCTGTGGCTGTTCGTAGGCCGCCGGGGAACACATGGGGTCCATGCTGGGGGTCGGGAGCAGCACCTTGCCGGCGTTCGGGTTGGTGGGATCCACGTAGGACTGCATGGGGTAGCCCGGGGGGTAGCCCATGAAGGCGTGGTGGGAGGCGCTGTAGGCCATGGAGTCGTAGGGGAGCGGGGAGGGCATCCCCAGGCTCTGCAGCTGCTGCTGCTGCTTCTGCGCTTCCCGCTGGGCCACCTCCTGCTCAAAGAGCTTCCGGCGCTCCTCCGTGGACAGCTTGTTGCGGTCCTTGATCCGCACTTTCTTCTTGGAGGTGGCGGCGGGCGTGTCGTATCTGGGGGAGGAGGAAAGGGGGTTGTCAGGCTTACGAAAAACTGGTGGGGAATGGCGGCTAAAGGAGAGGTGTGACCTAGAACACGGGGGGCCAAGGATAGCGCTCCAGATGTTTTTTTTGCCTACAATTCCCATCAGACCCAGCCAGCATGGCCGATGGCTAGGGCTGATGGGAGTTGTAGGGGGAAAAACATCTGGCAAGCTACCCTTGGCCACCCCTGACCTAGAAGATCCCCAAGTTGAAGTCCCATCTATGAAATGAGCAAGCGACTTCTTTCACGAACCTCGGGGGCCTGCCCTCTTGGATCTACAAGGACTGCGCCAACAGAGTCAGAAGATGGCTGCAAGGATGACTGAAATCATATTATGGGAAGTGCTTTAGGACAAACGAAGAGGCCTGCTGGATCGGGCCACAGCCTATCAAGACCATCAGGGCTTTTTTGTAGCAGGAACTCTGCTGCACATTGGACCACATCCCCCCCACCCCCGATGTACCCAATCCTCCATGAGCTGACAGGGCTCTTCATACAGGGCCTACTGTACGCTCCAGGGGGATTGCCTGCATCAGGGGAGTGTGGCCCAATGTGCAAAGGAGTTCCAGCTACAGTAAAAAGCCCTGAAGACCAGCTTTCGGTTAAAACAGCATCAGCCTGGCTGCCTCTAGGAAGCTCAAAGGCAGGAGCACTGCAACAGCCTCTTCCAGCCCAGGCTCTCCAGCGACTGAGAGTGGAGGAGGAGGAGAACGAGAGGATCATGATATTGGATTTATATCCCACCTTCCACTCCGAATCATAATCTCCATTATCTTCCTCCCGCACGACAGACACTCTTGGGGCTCAGAGAGCTCTCACAGAAGCTGCCCTTTCAAAGACAGCTCTGTGAGAGCTATGGCTGACCCAAGAGATATAAATCCAATATCATCATCTTCTTCCTCGGCTCCTGCTATGTCTCAGCTCCCTTCTGCTGCTAAGATTTGTTCTCAGGAAAGAAGGACACGCTGTGACCAATGCAAGAAAACCCCCAACCACCTCCGCCCACGCCCTCTCTTAATCCCAAATTCTATGCTGTGGCTTTTCCAGCCGGTTTAGCAGCAGAACAAGCGTGAGGCCGATGGAATGTTTCCCGAGAGGTATTATTTGGAAAATCTGAGGGCTTTTATAGGCAACGGCTTCTTAATCAGTTCCACTTGCTCCAGACCTGGCTTGAGACGTTGTCCATTTACATTTCAGAAACGAAGGGCGGAAACTGACAGAATGGCTTTCAAGGTTGTTAGAGACCCTTCCGTCAACCTGCACCCTTTTTCAAAGCAGATTCTGTAAAACGGGGAGATGTTAACTAATGTTAACAGAATGCAATTAAGTACTCCTCGACAGGAAGACATCTGCAATGCGCACAGCTGATCTGGTAGCCCTCCCAATTGATAAACCGCACATCTAACCCTTAAGACTGGTGAAGGCAAGTATGAAAGCAACTGGGCAATACCTGGTGAAAGCGAAGGGCCAAAATGAATAGGGCAAGGTGCTGGTGGTGGGAGGGTGTGTCATGACTGCATATATGCCAATCACCTCTCCCCTGCCCCTTGCTATCGTTTACCCATGGCACTGAGGCTGAAGGTCCAGCCAGTTGGGTGTAGTAGTTAAGTGTGCGGACTCTGGGAGAACTGGGTTTGATTCCCCACTCCTCCACTTGCACCTGCTGGAATGGCCTAGGGTCAGCCATAGCTCTGGCAGGAGTTGTCCTTGAAAGGGCAGCTGCTGTGAGAGCCCTCTCAGCCCCACCCACCTCACAGGGTGCCTGTTGTGGGGGAGGAAGGTAAAGGAGATTGTGAGCCGCTCTGAGACTCTTTGGAGTGGAGGGCGGGATATAAATCCAATATCTTCATCTACCTCACAGGGTGTCTGTTGTGGGGGAGGGGGAAGGGAAAGGAGATTGTGAGCCCCTCTGAGACTCTCCAGAGTAGAGGGCAAGATATAAATCCAATATCTTCTTCTACCTCACAGGATGTCTGTTGTGAGGAGGGGGAAGGTAAAGCAGATTGTGAGCCCCTCTGAGACTCTTCGGAGTGGAGGGCGGGATATAAATCCAATATCTTCATCTACCTCACAGGGTGTCTGTTGTGGGGGGGGGGGAGGGAAAGGAGATTGTGAGCTGCTCTGAGACTCTTCAGAGTGGAGGGCAGGCTATAAATCCAATATCTTCATCTACCTCACAGGGTGTCCTGTTGGGGGGGGGGGGGGGGGTGGGAAGGTAAAGGAGATTTTGAGACTCTTCGGAGTGGAGGGCGGGCTATAAATCCAATATCATCTTCTACCTCACAGGATGTCTGTTGTGGGGAGGGGGAAGGTAAAGGAAATTGTGAGCCCCTCTGAGACTCTTCGGAGTGGAGGGCGGGATATAAATCCAATACATTCTTCTACCTCACAGGGTGTCTGTTGTGGGGGGGGGGGGAGGTAAAGGAGATTGTGAGCCGCTCTGAGACTCTTCGGTGTGGAGGGCGGGATATAAATGCAATATCTTCATCTACCTCACAGGGTGTCTGTTGTGGGGGAGGAAGGTAAAGGAGATTGTGAGCCCCTCTGAGACTCTTCCGAGTGGAGGGCGGGATATAAATCCAATACATTCTTCTACCTCATAGGGTGTCTGTTGTGGGGGAGAAAGGGAAAGGAGATTGTGAGCCGCTCTGAGACTCTTCGGAGTGGAGGGCGGGATAAAAATCCAATAGCTTCTTCTTCGGTCCTAAAGGTGCCATTGAACTGAACCTTTATTTTAGACTCTATCGGTTCAGTCATTAAGCCAGTCCCATAGCTAACTATTAATCAATGTCACTTGGCACGATGTTTGAAGCAAGCTGCAATTGCCGTCTTTGGAAAGGAACCCCAAAACCACCCTCCTACACCGGCAGGCGGCTCTCCCTTTGTGTGATATCTCTCCCTGCAATTCCCTTACTGCTCAGAATAAGAGATGAGAGCGTTAAGAAGTACAACAAAATCCAGACTTGCCGGTCATCTGACCGCTTGGTGCCTCGCTCATACGCCGAAGGGGGTGACAAAGAATCTCTCCGCTTTTTCTTCTCTTTGCTTTGACTTCGCCTTTCGGGATCTCGCTCCCTGCTCAAGTTTTTCGGGGTAGCAGCTGGGTCTCGACCTGTCGTCTCTCGCCCTCGTTCTGCTGTTAAAAAAAAAAAGCAGGCAGGAGACATTAGGTACAGTATCGGCTGCGGGTCTAGCGCTATCCAGACGGGGACAGAGACAAACTTTGTTGCCAAGAGACGGAAAAATAGTTTAATGACTGGGCACGATCCAGCTGAAATGGAACACATCTAAGCCTCACCAAAGTACATTTCGCCCTCTTGAAGAAACTGATTTTTAAATGAATGACGCACTTTGCAAATCGGACTTTTTCGATTCCCACAATTGCAGTCACATTTACCTATTTGAGGTAATAATGCTATTTAATATGATTGAAATTTGCTCCCCCGCTGCCCCAGTTTATACTACAAAGCCTCAGTTTTTGGCAAAACTGAAAGCCTGAACCGGGAAAGTAAAAAAAAAAAAAAATCACGTCGAGCAGCAACAAATTGAAAATGTGTTTTCGATCTTGGCGGACTTGGCTGAACTGCAAAGTAACTTTGGAGGCTTCATAAATGCTTTTGGTTCTTTTGTTCTATTGCAAATTAGGTGAATAATACTAATTATATATAGATCCCAGTGTACTTTAATGCACCCTGTTTTTCTAAGGGCTGACTTGTATTATTTCTCTTTTAGAACAGTGTATCGGAATTTTTGGTTTTTTGTATTGACATACTCAAATGGGGGATTTGCCTGTCTTATTGCATATACCAAACTATCCTATGGCAAACGATATGGATGTTATAATCTCTTGAGTAAATATGCTCTCTATTTAAACTAACAAAGCCAGAACATTACCTAGATTTATGGCACTCGTACGACAGCAGTTTGCTTTTTAGCACCCAATGCTTTTTCAGCCGTTTTGTCCTGCACTAACGCACAGAGATCCTATTTGTGATTCTTTTTATCTGCTAAAAAACATTCCCATGATTCCACACTGCTGCTTGCCATTCCCATTTTGTCTGATGCAGCCTGCTTAAGAGCGTACGAAAGCTTACGTTCCGAATAAAACTTAGTTGGTCTTAAAGGTGCGCTTGTCTACTGCTTTGTACTGATTATATATCCTCCTGACCTTTACAGCAGCCTTGTACTTTAAAGAAAACGATTATTGTCACTGGAGATGGAGGAACAAAGGCAGAAACAGAATCGTTTAACATAAGGATACTCACAGCAAAATCCAGCGCATATTCCCTCAAACATGCGAGTGCCATCAAACCAGAGAAGATACTCTCAAGTTTGGTACCCCTAGACTTTTTGAAAACTTAAACGTGTACACGGAAGTCTGATTTGAACTGGAACCATAACGTAAGGAGAGGGATAAGTCTTCCCCCCCAGCCATTTCCTAAGATGTCTTTGAGGACCCATGTATTTTAAGGCATATCTCAATCCACATGCCCTTGTGTGCCAAATACAGTCAACTCGCATCAACCAGAGAACTTAGATGGGAGACCACAAAGGAAGCCCAGGAGTACTATGCAGAGAAAGGCAAGGGCAACCCACCTCTGTTTGTCTCTCACCTTGAAAATGCTATGGCACTTCCCACAATCAAACCTGGCTTTGCCATGACCGGGATTACTAAGAGCCAGTTTGGTGTAGTGGTGAAGTGTGAGGACTCTTATCTCATAGAACCGGGTTTGATTCCCCACTCCTCCACTTGCACCTGCTGGAATGGCCTTGGGTCAGCCATAGCTCTAATAGAGAGCCAGTTGGGTGTAGTGGTTAAGTGCATGGAGTCTTATCTGGGAGAACAGGGTTTGATTCCCCACTCCTCCACTTGCACCTGCTGGAATGGCCTTGGGTCAGCCATAGCTCTAATAGAGAGCCAGTTGGGTGTAGTGGTTAAGTGCATGGACTCTTATCTGGGAGAACAGGGTTTGATTCCCCACTCCTCCACTTGCACCTGCTGGAATGGCCTTGGGTCAGCCATAGCTCTAATAGAGAGCCAGTTGGGTGTAGTGGTTAAGTGCATGGACTCTTATCTGGGAGAACAGGGTTTGATTCCCCACTCCTCCACTTGCAGTTGCTGGAATGGCCTTGGGTCAGCCATAGCTCTAATAGAGAACCAGTTTGGTGTAGTGGTTAAGTGTGCGGACTCTTATCTGGGAGAACCGGGTTTGATTCCCCACTCCTCCACTTGCAACTGCTGGAATAGCCTTGGGTCACCCATTGCTCTAATAGAGAGCCAGTTTGGTGTAGTGGTTAAGTGCACAGACCCTTATCTGGGAGAACAGGATTTGATTCCCCACTCCTCCACTCGCAGCTGCTGGAATGGCATTGGGTCAGCCATATCTCTCGCAGGAGTTGTCCTGAAGGGCAGCTGCTGCAAGAGCTCCCTCAGCCCCACCCATCTCACGGGGTGTCTGTTGTGGGGGAAGGAGATACACTTGATCTTGGTCAATAGGCCGAGAAAGCTTCGCGCGGTGGCAGTATCGTAGCCAACGGGGAAGGAGATAAAGGAGATTGTGAGCTGCTCTGAGACGGATTCATAGAGAAGGGCGGGGAATAAATCTGCAGTCTTCTTCTTAACCAGCGGTCCTGGAATATTCTGACCTCCTTTTCGCCAGAACTTTATCTAAGCTTTCATGCACGACAAGGCACTTCAAATGATCCAATGCTTCAAACTCTTACTGCTCCCAAATTGTTCCAAGGCCATTTGAGAGCGGTAAGAGTTTGAAGTACTGGATTATTTGAAGTGCCTTGTCGTGAACGAAAGCTTAGATAAAGCTCTGGCAAAAACAAGGTCGTTCAGCAATGGTTTAGAGCTTTGGAAATAACACTGCTTATCGGAGGAGCTGCCTTCGGTCCGAAGTACATCTGCCTGCTGCATTCTTCAGTCCGTTCTGCATGTTGTTCAGTGTGCAGGCTTGTGGGCGTTCACTGAGAAGGAAGGAAGCGCTCCCCCTGTTTAAATTATTTTTCTTTCATTTTATTGGATTTATATCCTGCCCTCCCCGCCAAACTGGTTGTGAACTGTCCCTTTCTCGTCGCTTTGGTTCTGTTTTGTATGAGGTATATATTACGATGTGTTAAGGAAGAATTATTCTACATTTTTCAACCGTTGTAAGTGTGTGTATCTTTAAGAAACTGTCTGTAGACATTTAACACGCTTTCTCTCCCAGTCATTTAGAATCATAGAATAGAATCAGAATCACAAGAGTTGGAAGGGACCTCTAGGGTCATCGAGTCCAACCTCCTGCACGATGCAGAGAACTCACAAACACCTCCCCCTAAATTCACAGAATCTTCATTGCTGTCAGAGGGCCATCTAGCCCCTGCTTAAAAACCTCCCAAGGAAGGAGAGCCCACCACCTGTTCCACTGAGGAACTACTCTAATGGTCAGGAATCATAGAATCCTAGAGTTGGAAGGGACCTCCAGGGTCATCGAGTGCACAAGGCGGGAAACTCACAAACACCTCCCCCTAAATTCACAGGATCTTCATTGCTGTCAGGTGGCCATCCAGCCTCTGATTCAAAACCTCCAAGGATTTCTATCCATGAGACTCACCCTTGTTGCATACTGCTTTATAAACCCTGCAGAATTGCTGGAGATCTTGCAGGGCCTAGATTTCAGCTGGCAGAACCTCTCACCAGGCCAGTGCTGAAGCTAAAAAAGCTCCGGTTGAGGCTAACTGAAAACTTCTTGGTCCAGGAACCAGCAACAGGTCTTTGTCCAAAGAGTGTATACCAGTGGCAGGGGATACCAGGAGAGGCGGTCCCGGAGGTATGCCCTGAGCCTGCTCCAGCAGGGAGGGCGGGATATAAATAAAATGTTGATTGATTGATATGCTGGTCCCAGACCATGCAGGGCTTTAAAGGTCTGCTTTGGCTTTGCCGTGCTGGTGCCGTGACTGAGAATTTCTAGAAAGGCCACGCTGGTGCCTGAGCTCTCTCGAGATCTGCCAAAATAAATCTCAGCAGTCTAAACCACGTGGCTTAAAATCAGTTCTAAGTTCCCACAGTCTTAACTGCTGCAAAGTCAGTATTAGCTCATTCACGGAAAGATACCAAAGCTTTGGACAATTGAATCTTGGCTTTTTAAAGGTTTGGGACCACATGATTATGGACAACATTTCAGCAGGTTTAAATCGAGTCGATCCGTATCGAGCTCAACTAAATTTCATAGCGCCATTATGGTGACGACCTTCCTATCTGGCATAGTCCCTGATCCCCCCCCCCCCCCGCAAAAGCTCCATTTTTGTGGCCTGTGGAGCCACATGAGCTAAATGTGTACAGGTTGTGGGTTTTTAGTAAAGGCAAGCAATTTGCTTGAGAAAACAGACAAGGACCCCTTTTACACGGATTTGCTTGCAAAACGCTCCGTATATCGCAAAATAATAATCTGTACACTCCTTGTCTCCTGTCAGTGGGTTTTTGCCTTTGTGTGTTTTATCATTGCCTACATTGTATACCTTCCTTTTTTGTTTGTTTAATGATTACTAAATTTTAAATAAATACATAAATAAATAAAAAAGTTCCCACAGTCACTAGGCAGGCTCTCAGCCCGTCAACTGATCAGCGGATTGTATTGTAAAGAAGACGCTTGGCTGAGTACGTACCACTGGTCTCTTTCTCCACTTGACTCTTCTTCGGGATCCTGTACACCTCCTGCGGAACACACCACAAGAGCAAAGTGAGGTCTGGGTGCCGACTGAGGCCGAGACGCACACAGGTACAAAGATACAGTTTTGGCGGTTGCACAACTTATTACAGAACGCCTTCGCCTGGCATGCTGTGCCGAAGCCGGAGTGTTTTCTACAAGAAAAGTAAGTAAATGGGGGGGGGGGGGGGAGTCCAGGCAACTGCTCCGAAAGGCGACAGAGCCTTGCCTCCCCGTCCCACAGTGGAGCAGTGGCGTGATTTCAGACTTCACTTACCCAGATGACATACTGGCACAGGTCCCGGCAGTTTTGGTTCTGAATGCGCCAGGCCTTCTGGCTTCCCACCTTTACAACTCCGGTTTTAACAATTTTATTAATAACATACGGCAACCATGTCTAATTATATCCTTGCTATCTCTAACCCATATGATATTTTCCAATCCCCCCTCCCTCCGTTACCAGACTCCCACCGAGGTTATATACTTAAATTCAATTATAAAGGTACCCTTAACCAATCAAAGTTCAATGTCTTTCTTTTCTCGCATTCATATTAAAAAATTGTCCAATGTCTTTTTACATTCCACTCTTTCTCTATATATCCTCTAAATTTCTTCCACTCCTTTTTAAACACGTCCAAATCATAGTCTCTTAAAGTTCTTGTTAGTTTGTCCATCTCACGCCACGATAAAACTTTCACAATCCAATCCCATTTCTCTGGTATTTTTTCTTGCTTCCACAACTGCGCATGCAATGTCCTAGCAGCTGAGAGCAAATACCAAATTAAAGTCCTATCTTCTTATGGAAATTTTTCCATTTGTAATCCCAGCAGAAAAGCCTCTGCCACTTTTTTAAAGTCGTATCCCAACATTTTAGAAATTTCTTGTTGTATCATCTGCCAACTTCCCACCTTTACAACTTAATGGGCCAAGTTTGAAGTGAGAAAGTAGGGAAACCTTGTTCATAGGGGCCCTTTTTTCTAATCAATCAGGGTCAACGGGGCGGGATTTTTACCATGCAGCCTGTGATTTTTGTCATGTACCTTTGAAATCCCCACCCTTTTGGAGCCTGTGGGCATCTCTGGAAATGTGGCATGCCCTGGTGGGGGAAGCCAAAAAAGAGGCTGCCGTGGAGAGGTAGAGACAAGCAACACGATGGCTGCCGCAGCTTCCCTTTGGTCACGGGGTGAAGATCCTGGTGTGGCGGCGGCTGCTGCCAAGCCATCCTTTTAAAAATCCTGCATGAGCCAATCAAATCTCTGACGGCCCATCAGAAGCCTTGCTAGGGGGGGAAAGCCTCACCCAGCTCCTTCCGCTTTCTAAAATCACCTGGCGGCCGCCATCTTGGGAACCCCGGTTTTAAAATGTTAAGATACTTTGGTGGCCCATGAAAGGGCAGAAAGGCAGGATCTAGATTTTGAGAACTAAAGCAGTTGGTGAACAGAGCCTGGATTTCAAAGAGTACTGGGCGTTACATTTTTTTTTTTTTTACCATGCATAAAATGAAAACCCTTACGCACATTTAAGTCCTGGGAGGAAAAAGCAGGAGATAAACTCTGAACCGCTGGCTGAGAAAGAACTGTTCTGCCAGACACGCAGCTGAACTTATCAACCTGAAGAGTCTTTTCTTATTTTAGAAAGATACCTTATGCACAGCACAGAACATTTTTCAAAGGGGGTGGAGTCGACAACACCAATTCCTGACCAGTTCTAACTAATTCCAGCATCGCTGCACCATAAAGGTCTATTCAGTGGGTGGGGCTTACTTCTGGGACATACTCTTCCGGCTAGAAAAATTCATAAGAGGTCTGTTGATGGCTACGAGTGATGATTAGCAAAACAGAATCTCCGTGTTCAGAAGTCCCTCAAATACCTATTTATACCCAGCCTTTCTGCCCTCATTTATACCCTGCCTTTCCTGCCCTCGTCGGGGCCGACGAGGTGGCTCACAAATTAAAAGCAAACATTAACGAAAACACGTCTGAAAAAAACCGCCCAATCTCAGAAGGGGGAGGGGAGGGGAGCAGGTCCTCGGAAGACGACCACAGCCATCAGGTAGGTTTGGTAAGGGAAGGTGCTACTTTCAAATCCTCCAGGTATGTCAGTTTTAAGCTATACAAGGCTTTGAAGGTCGTCAGCCCCCTGAATGGTCCCCCCCCTCCCCAAAAAAAAATCAGGAGCCAATGCACATGGGCCAAGATGGGAATATGGTCCCACCGACTAGCCCCAGTCAACATGTTGTTGGAACTCTCTGTCTGGGGCAGTGATGCTCTGTATTCTTGGTGCTTGAGGGGCACAGTGGGAGGGCTTCTAGTGTCCTGGCCCCACTGATGGACCTCCTGATGGCACCTGGGGGTTTTGGCCACTGTGTGACACAAGAGTGTTGGACTGGATGGGCCATTGGCCTGATCCAACATGGCTTCTCTTACGTTCTTATGTATGGGGCAGTGATGCTCTGTATTCTTGGTGCTGGGAGGGGGCCACAGTGGGAGTGCTTCTAGTGTCCTGGCCCCATTGGTGGGCCTCCTGAAGGCACCTGGTTTTTTTGGCCACTGTGTGACACAGAGTGTTGGAGTGGATGGGCCATTGGCCTGATCCAACATGGCTTCTCTTACATTCTTATGTCTGGGGCAGTGATGCTCTGTATTCCTGGTGCTGGGAAGGGGGCACAGTGGAAGTGCTTCTAGTGTCCTGGCTCCATTGGTGGATCTCCTGAAGGCACCTGGTTTTTTTGGCCACTGTGTGACATAGTGTTGGACTGGATGGGCCATTGGCCTGATCCAACATGGCTTCTCTTACGTTCTTATGTCTGGGGCAGTGATGCTCTGTATTCTTGGTGCTGGGCGGGGGAAACAGTGGGAGTGCTTCTAGTGTCCTGGCCCCATTGGTAGACCTCCTGAAGGCACTTGGGTTTTTTGGCCACTGTGTGACACAGAGTGTTGGAGTGGATGGGCCATTGGCCTGATCCAACATGGCTTCTCTTATGTTCTTATCCTGGCTGCAGCAAGCTGCACCAAAAGCAGTACGAGATGCAACCACAAAGGGAGAGAGTTTGCCCTCCAATCACTGCTTAAGAGGCTTTCAGGGGGTGTCTGGCTGGCCATGATGCACTATTCAGATCCTGGCAGACAACCTAGGCCTCTGGTTAGCCACTGCATAAGACATAATGCTGGACTAGATGGACCACTGGTGTGATCCAACAGGGTTTTTCTGATGTTCTTACCTGAAGAAGGCCTAGATCTCTCTGCCCTGTTGTTGGCCCCCTGGATTAACTGGCTGGGTACTGTGTGAAATGGATGCTTGACCAGATGGACCCCTCACTGGGCTGATCTAGAAGGACTCTTCTGATGTTCTCTCTGTCCCATTGTTGGCAGTCCAGAGGAACTGGTTAGTCACTATGTAAGACAGGAGGCTGGACTAGATGGACCTTCACTGGTCTGATCCAGCAGGGCTCTTTTGATATTCTTACCAGGGGAAGGCCTCTCTGCCCTATCACCAGCCACTTCAGAGGAACTGGTTGGCTGCTGTGTGAAACAGAATGCTGGACAAGATGTACCACTGTTCTGATCCACGAGGGCTCTCCTTATGTTCTTATCACTAGACAGGCCAAGTGTTTCTGCTGCCATTCATTTAGGATGGGGCACTTTCTAAAGATGTTGTCAAGGTTTTTTTGAGGGGGGGGGGATTCTCTCCATTTCTAGCGCGGGGGGTGGGGGGTGCTGCCTGCTGAGAAGCGACATGCCATTATCACTCCTCCTAACCTGGAAAAGTTCAACTGGAAGGCTGGATTCAATCTATAGGTATGTCTCCACCTGGCCTCCCATTCCTTAGAAGTAGGCTGCTGTTAATCTCCTTAGTCAAGGTAACCACGGATTAAATTTACTCTTTCTAGCTTTTCCATTCAATTTTTACAAAACACAGCAAGCTTGTGCAACGCAGTGTTTGGACTAGGACCCAGGAGACCAAACTGTCTTTCTGCAAGGCAGGCCACTCAGTCACCTTAACCTCCTCATTATGCCCTCAACCCACGTCTCAGGATTGTTCTGAGAAGGATTGCAGATTTATGCCCTGCCCTTCTGTCTGAATCAGAGACACAGAGCAGCTTACAAATCTCCTATATCTTCTTCCCCCGCAACAGACACCCTGTGAGGTGAGTGGGGCTGAGCGAGCTCTCCCAGAAGCTGTCCTTCTCTGCGAGAGCTATGGCTGACCCAAGGCCATTCCAGCAGGTGCAAGTGGAGGAGGGGGGAATCAAACCTGGTTCTCCCAGATAAGAGTCCACCCACTTAACCACTACACCCAACTGGCTCTCTATTAGAGCTATGGCTGACCCAAGGCCATTCCAGCAGGTGCAAGTGGAGGAGTGGGGAATCAAACTTGGTTCTCCCAGATAAGAGTCCACCCACTTAACCACTACACCAAACTGGTTCTGAGGGGCTGTGGCTCAGTGCCAGAGCACGTGCCTTGCATGCAGAAGATACAGCGTTCATTCCCTGGCATCTCCAGCATCTTTTGTAGGAAGTGGGTGGGGCTTTGTAGGAAGTGGGTGGCGCTGGAGATTTTGTTGGCTGCCCATTTTTTTAAAAACACTGCTTCGGCAGCAGGTGCCAACACAACACAGGGATCTTCACTGCGGAAGCTTTCACACATGCCAAAAAATGCAGTTTCAATCCACTTCAGCGACCGTTTGCAAGTGGATTTTGCCATTTCACACAGTGCAATCCAGCTGTAAAGCGGACTGAAAGGGCGTCACACATGCGTGGAAGCACTCTGCGACTGATAAGCTAAGACAGCCTTTTTGTGGCCGGCTCCGCTCCCTGAGTCAAAATTCCAAGGGTGTCCACAAGTTCAAGAAGGTTGGGGATCCATGGGGTAGACAATGCTGAGCTGTATGGACCAAAATGGGGCTGCTTCCTATGTAGATAAAACGGAGAGCATAAGGATATACTCTATCCTGGGCTCCTTAAAAGAAGGCTGGGTTAGAAATGTAATTTTAACAGAGGAGACCTTTTTAAAGATCTGCTCGGGTTTCCAACCATCCAGAATGACTTAAGAGTCATCCACAAAGTTGGCTATTGACTCTAAATAATTTGTGAACACGAGAGAGAGCAGCACTCATAGAGGGGAGGGCTTAAGGGAGCCAAATGTCTGCACCAAGTCGGCAGTAAAAAATTTTGTTGTTTTATCTGCAATTCCCGACAGGCCTCTCCATCATACCTCTGCCACCTCACTGTCCCACTGCCATTCCGAGTGGCTAATATTCTTTTAATCTTTAGCATATTACTCTTCAAACTTTTTTCAAGGGTTGCCTCCTCATAACTTTTTTTTTTTGGCTCAGTTCAGCCATGCTGGCAAATCAGTCAATGTTCTGTTCTAGTTCGGGCCTAGTTAAGCTTGCTTGTCGATCCTTTTATGGACCAGATCCAAGCGGGTGGCCGTGTTGGTCTGAAGCAGTACAACAAGAAGATGATGATGATATTGGATTTATATCCTGCCCTCCACTCCGAAGAGTCTCAGAGCGGCTCACAATCTCCTTTCCCTTCCTCCCCCCACAACAGACACCCTGTGAGGTAGATGAAGATATTGGATTTATATCCTGCCCTCCACTCCGAAGAGTATCAGAGCAGCTCACAATCTCCTTTCCCTTCCCCCCCCAACAGACACCCTGTGAGGTAGATGAAGATATTGGATTTATATCCCGCCCTCCACTCCGAAGAGTCTCAGAGCAGCTCACAATCTCCTTAACCTTCCTCCCCCACAACAGACACCCTGTGAGGTAGATGAAGATACTGGATTTATATCCCGCCCTCCACTCTGAAGAGTCTCAGAGCAGCTCATAATCTCCTTTACCTTCCTCCCCCACAACAGACACCCTGTGAGGTAGATGAAGATACTGGATTTATATCCCGCCCTCCACTCCGAAGAGTCTCAGAGCGGCTCACAATCTCCTTTCCCTTCCTCCCCCACAACAGACACCCTGTGAGGTAGATGAAGATATTGGATTTATATCCCGCCCTCCACTCCGAAGAGTCTCAGAGCGGCTCACAATCTCCTTAACCTTCCTCCCCCACAACAGACACCCTGTGAGGTGGGTGGGGCTGAGAAGGCTGTCACAGCAGCTGCCCTTTTAAGGACAACTTCTGCCAGAGCTATGGCTGACCCAAGGCCATGCCAGCAGGTTCAAGTGGAGGAGTGGGGAATCAAACCCGGTTCTCCCAGATAAGAGTCCGCACACTGAACCACTACACAAAACTGGCTCTCCTACACCAAACTGGCACTTGGAGCACACGAAAGCTTACGTTCGGAATAAAACTTGGCTGGTCTTAAAGGTACACTTGACTCTGACTTTGCTCTGTTCCTTTTATGGACTGTTTTTCTATCCCACAATTCTTCCACACAACTGCCTTTATTAAGCAACTCTTTTTAACACTGATAGTGGCTGGCTTTACTGGTGCAATTATGTTTCCAATCTAGGGTGTATGTATATAGATATATTAAAGGGGCATATTTTGTTATGTTTTTCTTTTGGTTAGTCACTGAGCGGATTGTGACAGCTAAACAAATGAATAAAAAGGTTTGCTACTACACGAGCCTTGAAGATCATTTAGCCTTGCATTCTTTCTCCATCGCCTCCCCTCACATGTAGAGAGATGATCAGTAATTTCCAGCTTTGTGGTAAATCAGAGTTTGTGCTGTATTTTTAAGTTTTCTAGTACACAATACCGTTTTTGAGACACAGTGACCAGAACTGCACACAGCATTCCAAGTGAAACTGCACTATAGATCTCTACCAGGGGTGGCCAAACTTGCTTAATGTAAGAACCACAGAGAATAAATGTCAGATGTTTAAGAGCCGGAAGGAAGGAAGGAAGGAAGGAAGGAAGGAAGGAAGGAAGGAAGGAAGGAAGGAAGGAAGGAAGGAAGGAAGGAAGGAAGGAAGGAAGGTGATAGATAGGTAGATGAGGGGGACAGATGAGGGGCACAGAGAGGGACTGTCAAGCATGGCAGAATTCCGCTGGTAATTGATTGTTTTAGGGTCCTCCAGAATGCTGGCCTGTGAAATATCATGGAGGACCAAGGTCTATTAACTCTGTTATTCTTTCCCCTCATCCCTTCTTGCTTTATTGCTTGCGAAGCAAAAGTAGAGAGAAACGAAACTAACTTGAGAAAGAGTAATCAGCACCTTCCCATACATTCCTGCTAGGGAGTGTGGCACATCTGGGGAAAGCAAGGACGGAGTCCTGATAACGCCATGAGAATGTAGACATTTATGATAGTTTATGTGTGAGAGCGCATCCCTCGCCCCCGCCTTTTGGAATCCTTTTGAAGTAGGCCTTAACAGTATTGTATCAATGTATCTTTAGCATCACTCTCAAGAATCTGTTACACTGAAAGTATCGGTCTATCAATAAACGTAGTTTTGTATCAAACCTGACTCCTCTTTGAAACCGCTTGCCTGACAGGGACAGATGATAGATCGATGGGGACGGAGGTAGAAAGAAAGCAACTTTAATGTTAAATGCATTCTCTAATCCTCTGGATGACTAGGCTTGGAGAAGTGATTCAAAAAGAGAAATGCCTTCTCCAAGCCAGCTGACAGGGTGGTGGGGGCTTTGAGAGCCACACAATATGTGTGAAAGAGCCACACGGGGCTCCTGAGCCACCATCTGGCCACCCCTGATCTATACAGAGGGATCAGAATATCATTAGGGTTTGTAGAATCTTTTGGGCTCAAGTGCCATGTTCTACTGGAGAAAGTTTTCCTTCCAGACGTTTCATTCTCAGCTGCGGAGAACATCCTCAGTGGCGTTGCAGCCGGAGCAGGCGCTCAGACCTTCTTGGCTGCTGTGCATTGAGTGGGGCCAGGGCTGCTGGAGAGCTGCTATTTCTAGGCTGGAGGGGGTGTGATGAAAGGGCAATTGGTTTGTGGATGTGCCCATTGTTTGGTGGGGCTTCCTGGAAGGGAAGTGATAAGGAAACTGGCTGTTGAATGTGACCATTGTTCTGTGTTAATTGCTGGGAAGGTTGGAAGGGGTTTGAAGATAAGGAAGATGGTTGTTGACTGTGCTCAATGCATAGCAGCCAAGAAGGTCTGAGCGCCTGCTCCGGCTGCAACGCCACTGAGGATGTTCTCCGCAGCTGAGAACAAAACGTCTGGAAGGAAAACTTTCTCCAGTAGAACACGGCACTTGAGCCCGAAAGATTCTACAAACCCTAATGATGTTACCAGCCGTGAAAACCTGAAATCTTTGATCAGAATATCGGTTCTTTTATTCTCACTCCCTTTCCTAATAATCCCTAACATAGAGTTTTCGCCCTTTTTCACTGCTGTAGGTTGACATTTTTACTAAACACTGGGCTGAACTATCCACTGTGACCCGAAGGTCTTTGCCCCCTCAGTCTCCGGTTCAGACTCCAATGTTTGCTGACACCGAACTTCATCACCCATCATTCAAGATGGGTAGTCATGTTAGTTTGTCTGTAGCTGCGGAAGAGAGCAAGAGGCCAAGAGCACCTTAAAGGCCAACAAAATTTGTGGCTGGGCAGGAGCGCCTGTGAGTCACTGCTCGCGTCATCAGAGATGTCCGGATATCTGAAGAAGTCAGTCGCGACTACCCTGCCATGGGTGGTGTTAGCCTTTCAAGCGCTACTGGGATCTTTCTCTCTTCGTAACTTGAGAGGCAGCTGGGTGTCGTGCAGGGGTGGCCAACGGTAGCTCTCCAGATGTTTTTTTACCTACAACTCCCATCAGCCCCAGCCAGCATGGCCAATGGCTGGGGCTGATGGGAGCGGTAGGCAAAAAACATCTGGAGAGCTACCGTTGGCCACCCCTGGTGTAGTAGTTAAGTGTGCGGACTCTTATCTGGGAGAACCGGGTTTGATTCCCCACTCCTCCGCTTGCAGCTGCTGGAATGGCCTTGGGTCAGCCATAGCTCTGGCAGAGGTTGTCCTTGAAAGGGCAGCTGCTGTGAGAGTCCTCTCAGCCCCTCCTACCTCCAACCATTTGGGCCATAGGCTCCTACAAAGTTGCCCCCCCCATGTAAGTTCTCATGCGACTGCATAGAGCAGGGGTGTCGAACATGCAGTTCGGGGCCGAATCAGGCCCCCGGAGGGCTCCTACCAAGCCCCCGACCAACTGGCTGTCATCTGCTTCCTTCTCCCTTTCTCTTGCTTTCTTCTGCGTAACAGCTTGCTTTGCAAGGCTTGCTCGATTGCACAGGAGATACAGAGCAAAACCTCTATTTTCTCCATTGGCTGAGGCTCCTCCCGTGGGAAGGAAGGAGAGGAATAGCTTGCTTTGCCAGGCTCTCTCAACTGCAGAGCAGAGCTACTGAGCCAAGCCTCTCTGTCTTCTATTGGTTGAGGCTCCTCCCCTTCCCAGTCCCCCAGGGAGGAAAGGAAAGAGCCGGAGCTTCCTTTGCCCAGTTCCCTGGTTCCAATGGGAGAAATACAAAGGAAGCATCTTTAAGACCAATGAGTGCTAATGTTTTAAGCATGTTTTAAGTTTTTAAAAAATATATTTGTGTTTGTCCTTGTTCTTTATAAAATTTATATTTCTGCTACCTAGTCTTATAGGTGACATGGCCCGGCCCAAAAAGGTCTCATTTATGTCAGATCCGGCCCTCGTAACAAATGAGTTCGACACCCCTGGGGTAGAGAGTAATGAAGCTACACCTCCTTGCTTCTTGGCATAATTGCTTTAAGTGTCACAGGAGCTGGCTCGACTATTTTCTCATTGCTGCTTAGACTGGGCCAGTCCCTCCCACCTTACCCCATCCAGGTGGCGAGCAAAAGCAGAGCTCTTTCAGAGAGCTTCTGGACTCCACCAATTAAGGCATATTTTGCTAGCCACCCCCCCCCCCCCTCCAATTCTCTTCTTCCTGCTTTTATTTTAGGGCTGTGCTTTCTTTTCTATTGCCTACTTGTTTTGGTTTTGTTTCACTCTTGGTGTCTTTTCTGAGTATAAAGATCGTGACTGCAGCTTTTTGTCAAGGGGAAACCCAGATGGCCTCAACACTATACTTCCCCCCCCCCCACCCACTTGGAATTTTGATTGGGAATGTTTCCTGGGATGTGTCTGTTGCTTTTCAGTATTTCTACTGCATCGTCCCTCTGGGTTCTTTCACAATACTGCCTTCAGCAGCACCTTACCAGGGGTGTCAAAGATGGGAGTTTGGGGGCTAAATCGGGCCCCCGGAGGGCTCCTATCAGGCCCCCGAGCAACTGGCTGTCATCTGCTTCCTTCTTCCTATCTTTTGCTTCCTTCTGCATCACAGCTCGCTTTGCAAGGCTTGCTCAATCACACAGGAGCTACAGAGCAAAACCTCTATTTTCTCCATTGGCTGAGGCTCCTCCCTTGGGGAGCCCCAGTTTGCTTTGCCGGACTTGGCTCAATTGCACAGCAGAGCGACTGAGCCAAGCCTCTTTTCCTTTTATTGGCTGAGGCTCCCCTCGCCCAGTCCTCTGGGGAAGGAAGGAAAGAGCCAGAGCTTCCTTTGCCCAGTTCCCTGGATCCCATGGCAGAAATACAAAGAAAGCATCTTTAAGACCAATGAGCGCTAACATTTTAAACATGTTTAAAGGTTTTTAATTTGTATCTGTGCTACCTAATCCTAAATAGGTATACACATGGCCTGGCCCGACATGGCTGCAATTTATTCACAAGAGCAGGAACCTGAAAAAAGTCAGGGCTGCTGATGCAAAGAAACAATGGTAAGTTCCAAGTTCACTTTTAGTTAACATTAAACTAGGACATGCAAACTACCTTTTGGGCAAGTTTGCATGCACCTATTGCCTCTCTGCTCAGAGAAGAGAGAGAAAAGCAAGGCTCAAGTGTCAGTCCATCAACAAACTGGGCTTAATGAAACTGCTGAGCAGTCAGGTTAGAAGAGATAAAAGGGAGTCCTTCTTCACCCAAAGGGTGACTGACACGTGGAATTCACTGCCACAGGAGGTGGTGGCGGCTACAAGCATAGCCAGCTTCAAGAGGGGATTGGATAAACTTATGGAGCAGAGGTCCACCAGTGGCTATTAGACACAGCTTATTGTTGGAACTTCCTGTCTGGGGCAATAGTCTGTATTCTTGGTGCTGGGGGGTCAACAGTGGGAGGGCTTCTAGCATCCTGGCCCCACTGAAGGACCTCCTGACGGCACCTGGGTTTTTTTGGCCACTGTGTGACACAGAGTGTTGGACTGGATGGGCCATTGACGTGATCCAACATGGCTTCTCTTATATTGTTCTGTCTGAGGCAGTGATGCTCTGTATTCTTGGTGCTTGGGGGGGGGGGGACAGTGGGAGGGCTTCTTGTGTCCTGGCCCCACTGATGGACCTCCTGATGGCACCTGTGTTTTTTGGCCACTGTGTGACACAGAGTGTTGGACTGGATGGGCCATTGACCTGATCCAACATGGCTTCTCTTATATTGTTCTGTCTGAGGCAGTGATGCTCTGTATTCTTGGTGCTTTGGGGGGGGGGGGGGGGACAGTGGACTGGATGGGCCATTGACCTGATCCAACATGGCTTCTCTTATATTGTTCTGTCTGAGGCAGTGATGCTCTGTATTCTTGGTGCTTTGGGGGGGGGGGGGGACAGTGGACTGGATGGGCCATTGACCTGATCCAACATGGCTTCTCTTATATTGTTCTGTCTGAGGCAGTGATGCTCTGTATTCTTGGTGCTTTGGGGGGGGACAGTGGGAGGGCTTCTACCGTCCTGGCCCCACTGATGGACTTCCTGATGGCACCTGTGTTTTTTTGGCCACTGGTCACCGCACCTAAGAAAGGATATTATAGCATTGGAAAAAGTGCCGAAAAGGGCAACTAGAATGATTAAAGGTTTGATACATTTTCCCTATGAAGAAAATTTAAAACGCTTGGGGCTCTTTAGCTTGGAGAAACGTCGACTGCGGGGTGACATGATAGAGGTTTACAAGATTATGCAAGGGATGGAGAAATAGAAAGAAGTCCTCTTCTCCCTTTCTCACAATAAAACAACTTGTGGGCATTCGATGAAATTGCTGAGCAGTCGGGTTAATACGGATAAAAGCAAGTCCTTTTTCACCCAAAGGGTGATTAACATGTGCAATTTACTGCCACGGGAGGTGGTGGCGGCTACAAGCATAGCCAGCTTTAAGAGGGGATTGGATAAAAATATGGAGCAGAGGTCCATCAGTGGCTATTAGCCACAGTAGATTTTTATATATGTCTGTATATATGTGTGTGTGTGTGTATATATATACATATATATATATACACACACACACACACACACACACACACACACACATATATTGGCCACTGTGCGACTCAGACTGGAGGGGCCATTGGCCTGATCCAACATGGCTTCTCTTCTGTTCTTATGTGACACAGAGTGTTGGACTGGATGGGCCACTGGCCTGATCCAACAGGGCTTCTCTTATGTTCTTACGTGACACAGAGTGTTGGACTGGATGGGCCACTGGCCTGATCCAACATGGCGCCTCTTCTGTTCTTATGTGACACAGAGTGTTGGACTGGAGGGGCCACTGGCCTGATCCAACAGGGCTTCTCTTACGTGACAAAGAGCGTTGGACTGGATGGGCCATTGGCCTGATCCAACATGGCTTCTCTTCTGTTCTTATGTGACACAGAGTGTTGGACTGGATGGGCCACTGGCCTGATCCAACAGGGCTTCTCTTATGTTCTTACGTGACACAGAGTGTTGGACTGGATGGGCCACTGGCCTGATCCAACATGGCGCCTCTTCTGTTCTTATGTGACACAGAGTGTTGGACTGGATGGGCCACTGGTCTGATCCAACAGGGCTTCTCTTATGTTCTTATGTGACACAGAGTGTTGGACTGGAGGGGCCACTGGCCTGATCCAACAGAGCTTCTCTTATGTTCTTATGTGACACAGAGTGTTGGACTGGAGGGGCCACTGGCCTGATCCAACAAGGCTTCTCTTATGTTCTTCTGTGTCACAGAGTCTTGGACTGGATGGGCCATTGGCCTGATCCAACATGGCTTCTCTTATGTTCTTATGTGACACAGAGTGTTGGACTTTGGGGGCCATTGGCCTGATCCAACATGGCTTTTCTTATGTTCTTATGTGACACAGAGTGTTGGACTGGATGGGCCACTGGCCTGATCCAACATGGCGCCTCTTCTGTTCATATATGACACAGAGTGTTGGACTGCAGGGGCCACTGGCCTGATCCAACAGGGCTTCTCTTACGTGACACAGAGCATTGGACTGGATGGGCCATTGGCCTGATCCAACATGGCTTCTCTTATGTTCTTATGTGACACAGAGTGTTGGACTGGATGGGCCACTGGCCTGATCCAACAGGGCTTCTCTTATGTTCTTACGTGACACAGAGTGTTGGACTGGAGGGGCCACTGGCCTGATCCAACAGAGCTTCTCTTATGTTCTTATGTGACACAGAGTGTTGGACTGGAGGGGCCACTGGCCTGATCCAACAAGGCTTCTCTTATGTTCTTCTGTGTCACAGAGTCTTGGACTGGATGGGCCATTGGCCTGATCCAACGTGGCTTCTCTTATGTGACACGGAGTGTTGGACTGGAGGGGCCATTGGCCTGATCCAACATGGCTTCTCTTATGTTTTTATGTGACACAGAGTGTTGGACTGGATGGGCCACTGGCCTGATCCAACAGGGCTTCTCTTATGTTCTTATGTGACACAGAGTGTTGGACTGGAGGGGCCATTGGCCTGATCCAACATGGCATCTCTTATGTTCTTATGTGACACAGTGTTGGACTGGAGGGGCCATTGGCCTGATCCAACAGGGCTTCTCTTACGTGACACAGAGCATTGGACTGGATGGGCCACTGGCCTGATCCAACAGGGCTTCTCTTATGTTCTTATGTGACACAGAGTGTTGGACTGGAGGGGCCACTGGCCTGATCCAACAAGGCTTCTCTTATGTTCTTCTGTGACACAGAGTGTTGGACTGGAGGGGCCATTGGCCTCATCCAACATGGCTTCTCTTATGTTCTTATGTATGTGTGTATGAAATGATTTTTCATGATTTCATTGTATTCTATTTTAACATCATCTATTTTAACTGTTGCTAGCCGCCCTGAGCCCGATAGGGGAGGGTGGGATATAAGAAATAAATTTAAAAAAAAAAAACAGTAAACCCTCACCTTAACAGAGAGGACAACTTCTAGCCAGTTGAGATCGGGGCTAACAGTAAAACAGCTTTATTTCTCCAAAAAGACGCAATACATTTAATGCAACAGCGATCAAAGAAGCACCAAACTTCCTGGCTTCTTATACTAACTGTATTATTTAACCTGGGAATGGCTGCCTGAGCTTTATTACAGTGAAGGCTCTACATACCCATCTGTCTCTGGGTCACTTCTGAGACCACTCCCCCCTTTCTTCTGCCTGTTATTGCTGTTAAGGCCAAATAAAAACATGTCTCTGAAGTGGAAGAGGGGCCGATTCGATTTATTAAGGCTGGCTGGGGGGTGGGAAGCAACTGCGTGCGAATGAGAATGGGTAATAACAAAACGGAAGGCGAGGGATGCCCTTCAGTCCAACACCTACGGCTGCTGCTGCCTTTTAAAAAAATGAAAAGCTACTCTGTGGGAAATCGGAGCCGCCCAGCCTCTCTTTACCAGGCAACACAAGGCACAGACACGCTGCATCTTCTCTGCTCCTCTTCCCTGGTCTGTGTTTCCTATAATCTTCTCCCACAACCTGTGTCCTCACAGGGCTCCTGTCTAACGAGTGCTGGGCACTGAAGCGCATTCCCAAAGTGATGTTCTGCTCATCAAGCTCTTAGGGTCTTACTTAGCCCTCACGGGGTTTCCCATTCCACTGGCTGGGCATAACCAATGCCAAGAGAAGAAGCTGTCTGCTAGCTGTTAAGTTTCAATCTTTTACACAGGGACCAACAAGCCAGAGAAAGCGCAAAGCTCAGCTGCACAGACATCTGTACAAGTGCAGGCTAAAGGACAGCATGTTTTCTCCACAGCATCGTGCAGCTGAAGGAATCTAACTTTGCTTTTCCAAAGACCATCCGACAGGATAGCCTATATATATATCCCTCCACCACCTCAAGTCATTCGATCTGCCCTTTTGCTACTTTTCTTGACTTGGGTTTTAGGTGGAGTCAAAGGGGCTGAACCACAAAATCCTCCTTCTGCCAGAACAATGTGAAGGCTTGAGATACTGGGGGCCTAACAACGAAGGCTCACTCTCTGCCTCGGAGCCCTTCATCCCATAATTAACAGGTTCTGAAAGTATCAGCGCTTGTCAAGTTCTACAGAAATGAAGGACAACCAACGTCTCAGGCTTCCTGAACAAACAACAACTGTTGCCACTGAGATTGGCTTCATGTCCCCCCTCAGGGCTCTAGAACTCCTAACGCCAGATACTTCATTCATAGCCCACACTAATCCCAGATCGACACAGGCTAGATCCCACAATACAAATCTTGAGCATTAAAATACAAAGATGGGGAAACTCTACTTTCAAAACTAGCAGCTTTGCCTCAAAGATCGCTCCCTGCCCGATGTGGGTGCTTTTGCACCCTACACAACTGTAACACAAATGTGCACCAACATGGCCATCGGTGGGCAAGAGGTAAAGATTTTTCCATCCAACTTCATGATAAATCTTTAGAGCCTTTATTCTGTAGCAGATAGGCTGAGCACGGGATGGTCAAACCATGTCCTACCCTTTCTATTAACAGATGTATAGCATTCCCATATAAGAGACAAAGGCCACAAGCTCTGGCCGCATTGTCTGTTTGAAGGTAACTGGAGAAAGGGCAACTAAAAGGAAATATGAAAGACGGAGTCTGCCGGGGCTAATTCTTGGCCTGAAACGCTGCAAGCTCACTCCTGAACCAACTATCCTGTCATTGTCTTGCTGAGTATTTATGGATGAAACTGAATGTTGATGTTGGCATGCGGGATCAGGCGCCTCCATTTCACAATGTGTCAAAAGTCATCCAAGAAGAGGAGGTTAGGAACTCATACGCTTTATAGCCACGGATGCGCACTCACCAGTATCTTTACTTTAAACATCAAAAGCTGGCCAGCAATGGAATCATTAGTCATTACGGTGGTTGACGTTCAATCAGTCTTCCTAAGGAAACTTACCTTTTTCTCCAATGTCCTAATGCATACTGGGTGCCCGGCATGCATTATGTTGGGTTTTTTTAACCATCCTCTGTTGAAAGACTTCCACTCTGGGGTACGTTTTCAGCACGGGGAGACACCTGCACCGTTCCCTCATCTAACGGGAAAGGCTTGCAGAAACCCATGCTGAAAACCTGCCCTCCTGGATCGATGTCAAGTGGTTGTGTGCGCGCGTGTGTGTGGAGGTGTTTCAATGGACTGCGCTCTACCTTGTTGACATCCGTCCTGGATTCAAGACCTCCAACCATAAAGGCCTTGAAAGCCCAAGCCGCTGCAGCTGTCTTTTTGGTGTGAAGAGGTATCTATGCAGATAGATATGAAAAAAGGAACAGCTCACTCGGATCCTCTCCCGCCAGGAATAAGGGGATTCTCCCAGAGCGACATCCATTGCCGGCAATGGACGCGACCAAAATTACGTCGGCGTCAATGAGTTAGCCACCTCTGTCCTTTCTTTTTTCCACCTATTAAATCTCTCATGCATCATCCAGCTTCCCAACCATCTTCCTGTTTGTCTTCACAGCACGCACGCTATGTTCTCTCCTTTCTTCGGGGCGGAGTTGAAAATGGAGTTCAGAAAAGGAGACGCATGGTCAGCTGGGGGTGAGGTTAACAAGCTCCTTGCTGCCCTGAGAAGCTGGATGGAAATGGTTGAAATTACTACAAGGGGGTCGGCATTAAGAGGTGGGGAAGGACATCGCTTTACATGACAAGCTGTTTTAACACCCTCCCGCCCGACGCCTGCAAAGCGCTACACAAAGGACCAGCGTTTCTGATACACAACCTGTGCTTCAAAGAGCCTTGAAGAAAGAAAACCAATTTTTATGTTTCTGGGGTTTTTTTTGGGGGGGGATTCTGGTCACGAAACAAGACCGGAGGCTGACAAAGTCTTTTAAATCAGAGACACTGCCCAATTGTTCGGCTAAGAATATGCATCGTACCAGCATCTCTCCACTGCCTAAGATTCTCTCAAGGGGTTTAATAGTTCAAAGAGACAGCCAAGTTCAAAATACAACATGGCGGATGTTGGACAGAAGTGGCTAACTCTTAGCGCCGTGATGAAGTACAGGGCATGTCACAGTCTGGCAGTTGCTCCAAACACAGGAATCTTACGGGGTAGTGGGGGTGGACAAACGCAGGAAATTTCAAACGTGAGGATGCTACTGGACGGAGCAGTTCAGGTCAGAAAATCTGCCAGTTATACTCTAGAGCAGCATTTTAAATTATGTAGTGGCTTTTAAAGGATTGCATATAGTGGGGGTTACCAAAGGGATTCAGATCACTTAAAACCCACAGAAGCCCAACAGAAAAAGGGCACTGACATCTTCGGTAGGAAATCTCGATGAGTAATGATTCCATAACTGACCACGGTTTTCAACAAGTTTGCTCTTTAGCCAGTAGCGCTTCAGAGACCAACAGATGCTGGGAGGCATGAGCTTCCGAGAGTCAAAGCTCTGACGAAGTGTCGACTCTCAAAAGCTTATACCCCCAAAATCTTGTTGGTCTCTAAAATGCTACTGGACTTGAATCTAGCTCTTCGACTTCAGGCTAACATGGCTGCCCTCTTGAAACCACCTAAAAGCCAGAAATATCCCGAGAGAGAAAACAGGTAATTGTGCAATAAATTTCATGAATCCTAACCCTTGAGATACAGCTGAGACACAAGTCATCTCTTTTACAGCCAGTTAACCCTTTTCCAATGTCCTCCTTTATAAGAACGTAAGAGCCCTGCTGGATCAGACCAGGGAGGGTTCAACCAATCCAGTATCCTATCTCACAGAGTGGCCAACTAGTTCCTCTGGAGGGCCAACAACAGGGCAGAAAGGCCGAGGCTTTCCCCTGAGAAGAACATCAGAAGAGCCCTGCTAGATCGGACCAGGGAGGGTCCATTTAGTCCAGCATCCTGTCTCACACAGTGGCCACTCAGTTCCTCAGGAGGGCCAACAACAGGGCAGAGAGGCTGAGGCCTTCCTCTTAGGAGAACCTCAGAAGAGCCCTGCTGGGTCAGACCAGTGAGGGTCCATCTAGTCCAGCATCCTGCCTCATACACTGGCCACCCAAGTTCCTCAGGAGGGCCAACAATAGGGCAGAGAGGCTGAGGCCTTCCTCTTAGGAGAACCTCAGAAGAGCCCTGCTGGGTCAGACCAGTGAGGGTCCATCTAGTCCAGCATCTTGCCTCACACAGTGGCCGCCCAGTTCCTCTGGAGGGCCAACAACAGGGCAGAGAGGGTGAGGCCTTCCCCTGAGGAGAACCTCAGAAGAGCCCTGCTGGGTCAGACCAGTGTGGGTCCATCTAGTCCAGCCTCCTGTCTCACCCAGTGGCCAGCCAGTTCCTCAGGAGGGCCAACAACAGGGCAGAGAGGCTGAGGCCTTCTCCTGAGAAGTACACCAGAAGGGCCCTGCTGAGTCAGACCAGTGTGGGTCCATCTAGTCCAGCCTCCTGTTTCACCCAGTGGCCAGCCAGTTCCTCAGGAGGGCCAACAACAGGGCAGAGAGGCTGAGGCCTTCCCCTGAGGAGAACCTCAGAAGAGCCCTGCTGGGTCAGGCCAGTGTGGGTCCATCTAGTCCAGCCTCCTGTCTCACACAGTGGCCAACCAGTTCCTCAGGAGGGCCAACAACAGGGCAGAGAGGGTGAGGCCTTCCCCAGATGTTGCCCCTTGCCTCTGGGATTCAGGGGCTTAGTGCCTCTGAAGATGGAGGTTCCCCACAGTCACCATAGCTGGCACACTGATAGCCCTCTCTTCCATGCATCTGTCTAATTCCCTTTTAAAGCTGTTCTTAAAAAAAACGGCTTCCAAAGCTGTTTATTCCTGTGGCCGTCACTACATCCTCCGGCAGCGAATGCCACATTTTAATCACTCTCTGCGTAAAGCAATATTTTCTTTTGTCTGTCTTGAATCTACCGCCCACCAGCTTCACTGGATGCCCTCAAGTTCTAGTATTTCGGGAGAGGGAGAAAAATTAGTCTTTGGCAACTCTCTCTACCCCTTGCGTAATTTTACAAACTTCTATCATGATCCCCACCCCACCCCTGCCACTGTCCTTTTTCTAAACTAAGAAGTTTCAGGCTCTTCAGTCTTCCTAACCGTGGCATGGGCTGACAATAGATATGTGGGAAACAGTCAATGTTCCCTCTAAACTGCAGAGTCTTGTGAGCAAAAATTCTGCTTTGTGAGCTACTGGCATTAAAGTTGTGAGCTACTGTATAAATTAGTGTGTTCTGGGGTCATTCTTCCTGAGCTAAGACGCCCGCTTAAAATCTACCAGGGACCGGGCCTTTTCTGTTATGGCCCCTTCTTGGTGGAACCAGCTGCCGGAAGAGGTGAGGGCCCTGCGGGACCTTACCCAGTTCCGCAGGACCTGTAAGACAACCCTCTTCCGGCTGGCCTATGACTAGCTGGTACAAGAAACCAAGGTGTAGTTATACTAGATGTCTGCTGTCCCTAATGTTTTAAATGGTTTAAACGTTTTAAAATTTTAAATGCATTAATTATTTTAACTGTTTTATGCTTAAATTGTATTTATGTGAAATTTTGTCTTGTGAGCCGCCCTGAGCCACTTGTTGGGAAGGGCAAGATATAAATCATAAAATAAATAAATAAATAAGACGAAAAAGTGTGAGCTGAAGGCTCAAAATCTGTGAGTTAGCTCACGCTAACTCAGCTTAGAGGGAACACTGGTTAGAGTCACACATACATGAAACCTTAACAAACTAAGAGTCTATTTGGGCAAACATTCTCACATTTTGACACGCTGCTGTTTTATTGGTTTCTCACGCTCATGCTACCCAGATCAATTTGTTAATTTTGCTATTCTGTCATTGGATCTTAAATTTGTACCATTTGGCATTCTAAACCACTGCCTACCAGCTATATGTAGATCTCCCCACTGTACCCGATTCTTCGTCTGATGAAGTGCGCTTGGAGCACACAAAAACTTGCATTCTGAATAAAACCTTCCTGGTCTTAAAGGTGCACTCGACTCCTACTTTGTTCTGCTTCAGACCAACACGGCTGCCCCCTTGGATCAATTTTCTCCCTGTTACGGGAGGGGAATGAGCCATGGGCTCACCCATGCTCTCTCGCCTGCCTAAAAAGCAAGATACAGGGCCCAGCAAAACTGGGGAACTCCTCAATCTGCATATCAATATTCTCTTCCATTTTAGAAACGGACAGCAGATTCATGGAGATTCCATGTTCAGATGAACTAGGATGGCGCTGGGCCATACAAAACTTCCTCCCTGAGGTCACAGCAGGGCACCACCGGGGTCAAGCCCCACTCACAGTGGACTGGAAAGCATTCAGTTGCTCAACTGCACTTAACAGAATCTTAATAGAAAGGAAGGTATCCGGCAGCTTCTGCAGCATTCTGTCACCATTCTGCGCCTTGTTAGCAATCATCTCAATACAGCGATGAGGACAAGAGTTTTTAACCACACATCCTACGACTGAAATTCAATCCATTTCGAGAAGGACGAGGGTTTTAAAAAGCACTTCCCTTCTTATCCCAGACCTTCCTCCAGATCTGCCTGTCCTACGCCCACACACACGCAACCCAAGTGCGCTGAATAACCTTTTGTGGTTAAAGTATTCGGAGGTCACTTCTGCATCTACAGCATTTTACAAATGACCACTTGGATAAACCTTCGGCTAACAGGGAGAATCATACCCAATTTCAGAACTCTGTCTTAGGCTGCGATCACACACGCTAAAGAATGGACTTTCAATGCATTTTCGAACGGGATTTTCCTGTGTGAAACTGCAAAATCTGGTTGTAAAGTGCCCTGAAAGTACATTCTTTAGAGTGTGCGATCACAGCCTTAAACAGTTCAATTGAAGGTGCCCTTCTCGTTAGAACAGTGAGCAAGGCAGGTCGTTCAAGAAAAGGATTACTGGCTGACATAACTTTCAGCCTGTGGTCCAGGTGGCCTGTCTCAGCCCTGCCATGAACATAGCAACGGTAAGACTACGCACTTACAAGGAACAGCAAAGCAGTTTGGAAGAACTCCAACTCTGGTCTGTTATTTTACGAAGTCTTCGGGCTGACTAAAACAACTAGGCTGATATATAAATGGACACGGTGAAGGCGGACAAGGAAAACGGTGCTTTGAATGTTTCCGATAGTCGAAACATGGGAAAGAGACCCAGGCTCTCCATTTATTCAGGGTACCTCTCCTTCTCCCAGCCACTACTGAACAAGCAATGCAAAAAAAGTCACCATCACATACAACTTTTACAGCACAACCATTTCGAGCCTAACAACTGTTGCAAAAGCAAACACTTAAGTGCTCCGTAGCAGACAGTGTCTTAAAGGCGGTTGTTCAATTTTGCAACAGATGGACAGGAATCTGTTCTGTATTAGCTTAACTCCAGCATCTTTTTTGCAGGAAGACTTGTTGATTGCTTCATTCATGAACAACTGCCTGATAACCCATTTGCCCAATTAACCTCTGAGGGCACATCAAGAAATCCTGACCCATATTATTTGATGGGGGAAAAAAACTGTTCCATTTGCCAAGCTGAAGTAAATCTCTTTTGTCACCTGAACTGGGCAACAAAGGGCACAAAGTTGGGACTCCAAAGGAACATGCAAAACGTTTCAGGAAAGCTTTCGCTGGCTAAAGAATGCTTCACCACAGTTGCAACTCATAATCCCAATACAAATTTTTACCAAGTTGGGCTCCTGCATCAAACCATAGATCTGTGCCTGAATTTTCATAGAATCAGAATTGGAAGGGACCTCCAGGGTCTTCTAGTCCAACTTCTGCACCATGCGGGAAACTCACAAACACCTCCCCCTAAATTCACAGGATCTTCATTGCTGTCAGAGGGCCATCTAGCCTCTGCTTAAAAACCTCCAAGGAAGGAGAGCCCACCACCTTCTGAGGAGGAAGCCTGTTCCACTGAGGAACCGCTCTAATGGGCAGGAAGTTCTTCCTTTTGTTGAGCTGGAAACTCTTTTGATTTAATTTCAACCCATCGGTTCTGGCCCTACCTTCTGGGGCCACAGAAAACAATTCCACACCATCCTCTATATTGAACTGAAACCATTTTTATAATTATAATTGCTTATAACTGTATTCTGAAGCTGGGTATTTGGTCTTACAAATCAAAGTTGGCACTTAATTGGAAAGCATGCAACTTTGCATGGCGACACACATAATGCGGGGGAAGCCGAGGAAGCTGTAACCTTCTGCTTGCAATGAGCAAAGCAAACCGACACAATGCAACCAACTTACTTTTAGATCCTTCCAGCAGTCCAGGAGCCTGGCGGCCAAATCGCTCACATCCACAAGCTTATCGGTCTGTTCCTGGCTCCGCTCGCTCTCCACATCCGACACCCCCTCCTCTTCGTCTTGAGAAGGCGTTTCGGCCGCAATGGGTTCCTCTAGCTTGGCAGCGCTGCCGTCTTTCGCCTCCGCGTCGAGCTCCAGCTCCTGCTCCGCGGGCTGAGGCTGGCTGGGCTCCAACGAGACCTCGACAGCCACATCCTTGGCGGGTTCCGGCTGCGGGGGCTGGTCCTCTGCTGTCTCCACTGGGGCGCCGTCCAGAGGCTCAAGGTCCTCCTTCCCTTCCTTCAACTCCATCTCGCTGGGGGTGTCCGAGATCGCACTGTCCATGCTGTTTTCGCTGATGATTTTGAGCCTCCGAAAGGCCAGCTTCTTGGGGGTCTCCGCGTCCATCTCGGCGCTTGGCTTGGCGGAAGGGTCGGGGGTGTTGAGCGGGGTGTGAGCCCGGGAGGGGTTCTCGCTGGAATAGCCGTCCCCTTCGCTCAGGTGCGGGATCACCAGCTTGGTCTGGGCCCAGCGCTGGATAACCGGAAGCACTTTGCTCTCCTCCAGCATGTTTTTGGTGGGGATGGGCAGCAGCTCCAGGGTCTTCATGATCTGAGCACAAAACACAGAACACCAAACTTTTCAGAACTACTGATCTGACTGCAGAAAGCAATTTCAAGGGGGAACTATTTCCAAGTTTGGACTTATATCTATTCATTTGGGGATGGGGGATTTTGGCCCCTTTTCGGTGGCTGTTATTTTAAAATGGGGGCGTCGAACTCATTTGTTACGAGGGCCAGATCTGACATAAATGAGACCTCGTTGGGCCAGGCCATGATGGGTTGGGCTGAGCCATGTCGGGCCAGGCCATGTGAATACCCATTAAAATTAGGTAGCAGAGATATAAATTTTACAAAGAACATAAACACAAATATATATATATTTTTAAAAACTTAACACATGCTTAAAATATTAGCATTCATTGTTCTTAAAGGTGCTTTCTTAGTATTTCCCCCATGGGATTCAGGGAACCGGGCAAAGGAAGTTCTGGCTCTTTCCTTCCTTCCCCAGGGGACCGGGGCGGGGGGAGAGCTTCAGCCAACAGAGGAAGAGATGCTTGGCTCAGTAGCTCTGCTGTGCAATTGAAAGAGCCTGGCAAAGCAAGCTATTCCTCCCACCTTCCTCCTCAAGGGAGGAGCCTCAGCCAATGGAGAAAATAGAGGTTTTGCTCTGTAGCTCGTGTGCAATCGAGCAAGCCTGGCAGAAGGAAACAAGATATAGGGAGAAGAATGCAGAAGACACCCAGTTGCTCGGGGGCCTGATAGGAGCCCTCCGGGGGCCTGATTCAGCCCCCGAACTGCATGTTTGACACCCCTGCTCCAAAAGGATTGAAGCACCGCCGACCTTTATCAGTACCGCAGCGCTCATTTTGTGCTGTACACAACTCTTGCAATATATTTTTGTAAACTGAAAGACAGTGTCTTACTTGGTGGCTTTGATCAGTCTACTAATTACCCCAAGTGCCCTTCAAGCAGCAAGCTTCCCGTTCGGGCTTCTCAGGCACTGCAGTGCTTTCGGGAAGTTCACAGACAGACATAAGGCCGCATGGCAGCCCCCAGGCGCTTACTGACCTCCAGCTGAAGCTTCAAGTTGTTTCCCCTGCTGTCCCCGAGCTCTGCCATCCAGATCCAAAGCAGAGACAAGCCGTGACATTCCAGGAAGGACTTCAGGCAGGCCTGAGAATGCGTGTTCTTGAAGAAAGGGGGGGGGGGGGGAGAGAAAGAAGAGCGATTCAGTTTCTCACCCACAGGGACAGCAAACCAGCAGAACACCACTGAGCAGCTACATCTCATTTCTTTGCCGTCCACCCGAAGCTATGAAGAGCAGAACTGTATCCAGCTCAGTGACAAAGGGCTGAAAAGTTATTACGAAGGGCAGCTGGAAAGTTAAAGGCCCTGGAAGACCTCCCTGTGTGCCCTGGGGCACAGTGTTATCTTTGCCTGCCTGCACAACGGGAGCAAACCTGACTTGTGTCGAATAAGCAAATACGGCTGGAGCCGGGAAAGTGGCTGCAGCCATTACTGGGACAGCAGCAAAGCCGGTTTTCAGTCGGGACTTGGCCAAGGTTAAATGGCGAGTGCGAGAACTGTACCGTTCTTTGTTCCGCGAAATCCCAAATGCAGTGCACTTGTACCAGCTGGACATCACAGTGAAACGGGGCAACGACAAGATCCGGGAGATGCTTATGAAGAATGTCCATGTCACAGACACACACCCCCTCCCGAGTCATTGATATGCTAGTTATTAAGGTGGAAATTGAACTACAGGAGACTATTCATGTGTGGAAACAGCAGGGCCATATCATGAGGGGAGGGACGGTGGCTCAGTGGTACAGCATCTGCTTGGGAAGCAGAAGATCCCAGGTTCAATCCCCGGCATCTCCAACTAAAAAGGGTCCAGGCAAATAGGTGTGAAAAACCTCCCCTTGAGACGCTGGAGAGCTGCTGCCAGTTTGAGCAGACAAGACTGACTTTGATGGACCCAGGGTCTGGTTCAGTAGAAGGGAGAACAGGGTTTGATTCCCCACTCCTCCACTTGCACCTGCTAGCATGGCCTTGGGTCAGCCATAGCTCTGGCAGAGGTTGTCCTTGAAAAAGCAGCTGCTGTGAGAGCCCTCTCAGCCCCACCCACCTCACAGGGTGTCTGTTGTGGAGTAGGAAGGGAAAGGAGATTGTGAGCCCCTCTGAGACTCTTCGGAGTGGAGGGCAGGATATAAATCCAATATCTTAATCTACCTCACAGGGTGTCTGTTGTGGGGGAGGAAGGTAAAGGAGATTGTGAGCCGCTCTGAGACTCTTCGGAGTGGAGGGCGGGATATAAATCCAATATCTTCTTCTAAGAACCATAAATAAAATGCAAAGCAGTACGAATGAAGAATATGAGAGTGTCACGTGGTGAATTTTCAGAGTTTCCTATTCCATACTGTGGCCATCTCACAGGTAATGGGGGAGGGGGGGAGGAACAGAGCAGCCTGGAGAAGAGGGGACGGGGGGTGCCAGGTTGAACGCAGGGCAGTCAAGAGGAAATGGAGTACCTTTGTTTTTACCCTGGAGACTTCCTATGAAGAAAGGTTGAAAGAAGCTGGACATGTTTAGCCTGGAGAGGAGGCGGCTGAGAGGTGATAGGATCACCATCTTCAAGTATTTGAAGGGCTGTCCTATAGAGGATGGTGTGGAATGGTTTTCTGTGGCCCCGGAAGGTAGGACCAGAAACAATGGGTTGAAATTAAATCAAAAGTTTCCGGCTCAACATTAGGAAGAACTTCCTGACATTAGGAAGAACTTCCTGATTCCTCAGCGGAATAGGCTTCCTCCTTGGGAGGCGGTGGGCTCTCCTTCCTCGGAGGTTTTTAAACAGAGGCTAGAGGGCCCTCTGACAGCAATGCAGATCCTGTGAATTTAGCGGGGAGGTGTTTGTGAGTTTCCCGTGTTGTGCAGAGGGTTGGACTAGATGACCCTGGAGGTCCCTTCCAACTCTAGGATTCTATGAAAAATCTCAGAAGCTAAGCGAGGTTGGCCCTGGTTAGTACTTCTGTGGGAGACCACAGTGGAAGTCCAGGATTGGGACACATAAAGGCAGGCAATGGCAAACTATATCCATTTGTCTCTTGCCTTCAAAACCCTACAGCAGGGGTTTCCAACCCCTATACTGGTACTGGTCCGCAGCCTCGCAGGAGGGGGGGGGGGCAGGGTGTCGAGGCTGCACAGCAACATGGGGAGGGGCAGGGGAGGCCGAATCCGGTGCCCCCACCCTGCTGGCCCTGGGGCCACGGTGGGCGGTCGGCCCAAGAGAGAGATCTTGGGGTCGTGGTAGATAACTCACTGAAAATGTCAAGACATTGTGCGATTGCAATAAAAAAGGCCAACACCATGCTGGGAATTATTAGGAAAGGAATTGAAAACAAATCAGCCAGTATCATAATGCCCTGTATAAATCGATGGTGCGGTCTCATTTGGAGTACTGTGTGCAGTTCTGGTCGCCGCACCTCAAAAAGGATATTATAGCATTGGAGAAAGTGCAGAAAAGGGCAACTAGAATGATTACAGGTTTGGAACACTTTTCCTATGAAGAAAGGTTAAAAAGCTTGGGGCTCTTTAGCTTGGAGAAATGTCGACTGCGGGGTGACATTATAGAGGTTTATAAGATTATGCATGGGATGGAGAAAGTAGAGAAAGAAGTCCTTTTCTCCCTTTCTCACAATACAAGAACTCGTGGGCATTCAATGAAATTGCTGAGCAGTCGGGTTAGAACGGATAAAAGAAAGCACTTCTTCACCCAAAGGGTGATTAACATGTGGAATTCACTGCCACAGGAGGTGGTGGCGGCTACAAGCATAGCCAGCTTCAAGAGGGGGTTAGTTAAAAATATGGAGCAGAGGTCCATCAGTGGCTATTAGCCGCAGTGTGTTTGTGTGTGTGTGTGTGTGTATATATATATATATATATATAAAATTTTTGGCCACTGTGTGATACAGTGTTGAACCGATGGGCCGTTGGCCTGATCCAACATGGCTTCTCTTATGTTCTTATGGTGCTGGTCCCTGGTGCCAAAAAGGTTGGGGACCACTGTCCTACAGGGCTGCCATAAATTGCCTGCAACCTGGCAGAATTTTCCACCGCCAATTGATTGAACACTGCAGATCTCTTCTTCTGCTGGAGGTGCTTCCCTCCATCCGGACTCTTCCACCACAGGAAAGCACCTCCACTGACCCATTCCGCAAGAATTCCACTCCAGGTTTTTGGTAATCTTCAGGACTTGCCTTCTCATAACTGTTTGCTGCACAGCACTCTTCCAGTCATTTGCTTTGCTACCCGCCAATCATTTGCATTTTTTTTTGTTTTAAAGCACAGAGACTTCAAGGTGAAAGTGATGGAGAAGGAAATAGTTTGGGAGGGGGCGGGGGGAGCACCGTGTTGTAGAAGAACGAGATGAGCCCAGTAGCACCTTACAGACCAAGATTTCTGGAATATCCCACCTTCTGTCCCAAAATGTTATACCCCCCAAAATCTTGTTGGTCTCTAAGGTGCGAATGAACTCGAATCCAGCTGCAGCGGAAATGGTGTATGTTGAAATATGGAGCTGCACCCGTTGTGGCCCCCTGGCCAGTTGTGTCTCCAGGCTCCTGCTATACATTCTTGCCGTCAGTTAGCAGATACTCATTCAACCTTACAAACCTTTACAAAACCATTTCTCCATTCTGATTTCCCTTTTCCAAAATTGTTCAGCCTTACGATTAAACGAAACTGTTTCAGCAGAATTTAACTTCTTTGCAACTGGTTCCCCGTCAAGAATGAGAAGAGATTACCTTACCTGTATGAGTTTAAGGACAGGTGAGCTTCTGTTCCAGAGTCTCAATCCGCACCATGAGTCGGGACAAGCTGAGAACTTGGTTCTTATCTGAAAGCCCTTCTCCGTTCTCCAGCAGTGCCTCTAGCTCTCCATCCACCTACCAAGAACAAAAGAAGAGGTGTACAAGGCATTCAGGCTTGTCTGTCCCCCTGGCCAATTCGATCTGTCAGGGACGCTTTTAGGGACAAAGACTTGGAATATTTAATAGAATCATAGAGTTGGGATCTCCAGGGTCATCTAGTCCAGGGTCATCTAGCACAATGCAGGAAATTCACAAACACCTCCCCCATAATTCACAGGATCTTCATCGCTGTCAGATTGCCATCTAGCCTCTGTTTAAAAACATCCAAGGAAGGAGAGCCCACCACCTCCCAAGGAAGCCTGTTCCACTGAGGAACTGCTCTGTCAGGAAGTTCTTCCTAATGTTGAGCCGGAAACTCTTCTGATATAATTTCAATCAACAGGTTCTGGTCCTACCTTCTGGGGCCACAGAAAACAATCCCACACCATCCTCTATATGACAGCCCTTCCAGTCCTTGAAGATGGTGATCATACCATCTCTCAGCCGCCTCCTCTCCAGGCTAAACACGCCCAGCTCCCTCAACCTTTCCTCATAGGACTTGGTCTCCAGACCCCTCACCATCTTCGTTGCCCTCCTCTGGACCCGTTGCAGCTTGTCTATATCCTTCTTAAAATGTGGTGCCCAAAACTGAACACAGTACTCTAGCTGAGGTCTTACCAGAGCAGAGTAAAGTGATACCAATATAGTGGGACACTATACTTCTGTTGATACAGCCCAAAATTGCACTGATACAGCCCAACATTATATGTGGGACACCATACTTCTGTTGATACAGCCCAAAATTGCATTGGCCTTTTTTAGCCACTGCATCACACTGCTGACTCATGGTCAGCGTATGGGCCACTAAGATCCCTACATCCTTTCCACACATACTACTGCCAAGAGAAGTCTGCCCCATCCTATAACTATGTACTGGATTTTTCTTACATAAACGCAGAACTTTACGTTTATCCCTGTTGAAATTCATTTTATTAGTTACAGCCCAGTTTTCCAGCCTAAGGTCATCCTGTATCCTGTTTCTGTCTTCTACTATATTTGCAACCCCTCCCAATTCAGTATCATCTGCAAATTTTAATAAGCATTCCCTCTATTCCTTCATCCAAATCCTTTATAAAGCTTTTGAACAAAACAGACCCCAGGACAGATCCTTGAGGCACTCCACTTGTCACTCCTCTCCAAGAGGATGAGGGACCGTTCACAAGCACTCTTTGGGTGCAATCTGTTAGCCAGTTATAGATCCACCTAACGGTAACAGGATCCAAACCGCATTTTACCAACTTGTCAACAAGGATAGTATGTGGAACCTTATCAAAAGCCTTACTGGAATCAAGATGAACGATGTCTACAGCATTCCTCTGATCCTGATTTTACTTAGAATATTTATTACCTGTCTTTCTCCCCTGTGGAACTCAAAGTGGCTTACAAAATAGATAAAACGTTACAAAAAGCTCGCAATAACAATTACAGTTATAAAAACCTACTAGAAGCCAACAATTTAAAAGTCCCGAATTAGGACTGCCAATAAAAACAGATCATTAGGGTTTGTAGAGTCTTTCGGGATCAAGTGCCGTGTTCTACTGGAGAAAGTTTTCCTTCCAGACGTTTCGTTCTCAGCTGCGGAGAACATCCTCAGTGGCGTTGCAGCCGGAGCAGGCGCTCAGACCTTCTTGGCTTCTTGGCTGCTCAGACCTTCTTGGCTCAATGCACAGCAGCCAAGGTCTGAGTGCCTGCTCCGGCAGCAACGCCACTGAGGATGTTCTCCGCAGCTGAGAACGAAACGTCTGGAAGGAAAACTTTCTCCAGTAGAACACGGCACTTGATCCCGAAAGACTCTACAAACCCTAATGATGTTACCAGCCGTGAAAACCTGAAATCTTTGATAATAAAAACAGAGTTAGTCAAATGCAGTTCTAAATAAAACTGTCTTTAGCTGCCTTCTGAAGATTGGCAATGAGGAGGCCAGGGGTACATTCCTAGAGCCAGGGGCGGCCAAACTTGCTTTATGTAAGAGCCACGCAGAATAAATGTCAGATGTTTGAGAGCCACAAGACAGGAACATCGGATATCTGAGAGCCACAAGAGGAGGGAGGGAGGGAGGAAAATAAATGGGGAAAGGAGGAGGCAGGAAAGATGGGGGAAAAGCTGCTTTGGTTTGGAGAAGTAACCTAAAGAGAGAGATGCCTTCTCCAAGCCAGCGGTGGTGGGGGTTTCAAGAGCCACGTAATGTGTGTGGAAGAGCCACATGTGGCTCCCGAGTCACAATTTGGCCACCCTGCCTAGAGAGGTTATTCCATAATTGTGGGGCAGTCACCAAAAACTGTGTTTGGAAGACTGACAACGGGGGGGGGGGGGGGGGGGAGGTTCTGATCTTACAGGGCACAGATGACCCATGGTAACTAAACTGGTCATAGCCCGAGCAGGAAGCGACCGAATTCTCATCTCAGAGGTGGCTCTAAATATACTGCACTGCGGGGTTCTGCTTGTGCTCTGAAACCAGAAAAGAGCAAATTTGTTCATAATATCTGAGTATGAAAGAAAGAGCTTCAGTTACAGGGCAGCAGCCCACGTGACAGCCTGGCCCCTTCCAATTCCGTAATACTGCCGTTTCAGCAACGCACTAATTCAAAGAGCAGCGGATTTGATGCCGATGTTTAAAACGCGATAAAACTTGGGCGCTCCTTTTCCGCACCAGCTTTGCAGCAGAGCCGCTGCTGTCCCGAGGTCAGCCTGGGCATCAGACTTGACAGAAACTTAACAACATACGATTTGTTCAGTAAGTGCTTTTTGTGTTTTAACACTTTATTAATAACATATGGCTACAATAATTAATTGTCTCTTTTCTATGCTAACCCATATGATATTTCAACCCCCCCTCCCTCCAATATTTGACTTCCCCAAAGTTATAAATTTAAATTCAATTACAAAGGTACCGCTAACCAATCAAAGTTCAATATTTTTCTTCTCTCATTAATACTAAAAAATTGTCCAATGACTTTTTATATTCCATTCTTTCTCCATATATCCTTTAAATTTCTTCCATTCCTTTTTGAATATATCTAAATCATAGTCTCTTAAAGTTTTAGTTAATTTGTCCATCTCACTCCACGATAAAACTTTCACAATCCAGTCCCATTTCTCTGGTATTTTCCCCTGTTTCCACAGCTGCGCATACAATGTCCTAGCAGCTGAGAGCAAGTACCAAACTAAAGTCCTGTCTTCCTTTGGAAATTTTTCTAATTGTAATCCAAGCAAAAAAAGTCTCTGCAGTTTTCTTAAAGTCATAGTTCAAAATTTTGGAGATTTCTTATTGTATCATCTTGTTCAGTAAGTGCTTTTTCCCTTATCAGGAGCTACAACAGACACACAACCAGAGGAAAGGAGGAGGAGGTGGGATTTGTACCCTGCCATTCACAGTATGGGTTAGGCTAGATCTGGGGTAGCCAAACGTGGCTCTTTCACACACATTGTGTGGCTCTCGAAGCCGCCCCTCCCCCGTTGGCCAGCTAGGAGAAGGCGTTTGTCTCTTTAAAACACTTCTCCGAGCCAAGCCAGTCGGCAGTCTCGAGAATGCATTTAGAGTTAATTTCTTTCCCCCTCCCCCTATTTGCCTGCCTGCCTGCCTTCTTGCCCTCCCTCAAACATCTGATGTTGATGATGATATTGGATTATATCCCACCCTCCACGCTGAATCTCAGGGCGGATCACAATCTCCTTTCCCTTCCTCCCCCACAACAGACACCCTGTGAGGTAGATGAAGATATTGGATTTGTATCCTGCCCTCCACTCCGAAGAGTCTCAGAACGGCTCACAATCTCCTTTACCTTCCTCTCCCCCACAACAGACACCCTGTGAGGTAGATGAAGATATTGGATTTGTATCCTGCCTTCCACTCCGAAGAGTCTCAAAGCAGCTCACAATCTTCTTTATCTTCCTCCCCGCCCCTCAACAGACTCCCTGTGAGGTAGATGAAGATACTGGATTTATATCCCGCACTTTATTCCAAAGAGTCTCAGAGGGGCTCACAATCTCCTTTATCTTCCTCCCCCACAACAGACACCCTGTGAGGTAGATGAAGATACTGGATTTATATCCCGCACTTTATTCCGAAGAGTCACAGAGGGGCTCACAATCTCCTTTATCTTCCTCCCCCACAACAGACACCCTGTGAGGTAGATGAAGATATTGGATTTATATCCCGCCCTCCACTCCGAAGAGTCTCAGAGCGGCTCACAATCTCCTTTACCTTCCCCCCCCCCCACAACAGACACCCTGTGAGGTAGATGAAGATATTGGATTTATATCCCGCCCTCCACTCCGAAGAGTCTCAGAGCGGCTCACAATCTCCTTTACCTTCCTCCCCCACAACAGACACCCTGTGAGGTAGATGAAGATACTGGATTTATATCCCGCACTTTATTCCGAAGAGTCTCAGAGCGGCTCACAATCTCCTTTATCTTCCTCCCCCACAACAGACACCCTGTGAGGTGTGTGCGGGGGAAGAGCAGTGTTCCCTCTAAGCTGAGTTAGGGTGAGTTGGCTAACAGTTCTTTAGCCTCCGACTCACACATTTTTGTCTTAGCTCACGAAAAATGACCCCAGAGGACACTCATTTATGCAGCATCTCACAACTTTAAACGCTAGCAGCTCACAATTTTAATGCCAGTAACTCACAAAGTAGAATTTCTGCTCACAAGTCTCCACAGCTTACAGCAGGAGTTCCCAAACTCCGGGTCCCAGACCTGTCCTGGTTCGGGGCCTGTTTCCAACCGGGTCGCAACTCCCTGCCCTCTGACACCCCCGCCCCCGCTGCTGCCCTGCCCTTGTAGCGCTGCAATGAGCCACTCTGACACCCCCCTCCCAGCACGACAAGGCTCAGCTCGCTGCCACTGCCTGTCTCCTCTCTTCCTTTCCCCAGTGCCAAGCTCTGCCCCCCTCCTCCACCCACGTGATCAAGAGAAGAAAGCTCAGAGGCCCCATTCCACGTTGTCTGAAGAGCAGGCTGGAGCAGTAGGCCGGGGGGGGGGGCAAACTAGGCACAACATGAGGGGAGGCAAATGCCTAGTCCCCCCCCCCCCCCGCCTCCTCTTCCCTCCCTTCCCCATCCCAGGTCAACTGCAATGTCGGAAGGGTACTGGAAAGCAACCCTATTTGCTTTATTTTCCATCCCCATCTTTCTGTCGTAAGTCTTTTCTCCTGTCTTTCTTTCTTTCTGCCTTCTTTCCTTCTGGCTATCTTTCTTTCTTTCTGGCTTTCTGTGTCTCTCTCTCATTCTTTCCCCCTGTCTCTCTCTCTCTCTCTCCTTCCTTCCTTCCTGCCATTTCATGTTTTCCCAGGCTGAGAGCATTTTATATTTCTAGTTTTCTGTGTGAGCCTTGTGTTTTTAGTTTGCTCTATTTTTAAGACTGCATTGCAAAATCCCACAATTCTCCTACCTTTCCTAAACAAAATATCACAAGGGTTTTAAGCATGTTTGTACATCATTTCCTGTCTCCTGGCTCCACCCCCAAATTTTAGTAGGCCACGAAGCGGAAGTGTAAAAATAACCGGGGCATGGGGAGAAGGGGAGTTTGGGAAACCCTGGCTTAGAGGGAACATTGGCTGAGAGCGCTCTCCCAGAAGCTGCCCTTTCAACGAAAACTCTTGCGAGAGCTCTGGCTGACCCAAGGCCATTCCAGCAGGTGCAAGTGGAGGAGTGGGGAATCGAACCTGGTTCTCCCAGGTAAGCGTCCACCACTACACCAAAATGGCTCTCGAACATCCAATGTTTATTCTATGTGGCTCATACATTAAGCAAGTTTGGCCATCCCTGGGCTAAATATTACCGTGGGAACCAGTATGTATCAATCCACATATCTGCCTCATTCGTATGTGCTGGTTATTACCTTTAAAGCCCTATATGGCCTAGGACCTTAGGGACCGTCTCTTCCCATATGCCCCCCCCAGAGAGTGCTGCGATCTGGTTCTAGAAATCTGCTTGTAATCCACGGGTCAAAGGAGGCCCGGCTGAAGTCAACTAGGGACAGGGCCTTCTCTATCACAGCCCCTTGCTGGTGGAACCAGTTACCAGAAGAGGTCAGGGCCCTGCGGGACATTGGACAGTTCCGCAGGGCCTGTAAGACAGTCCTCTTCCGGTTGGCTTATAACTGACCGGCACTGAAACATTGAAATAGTCTGACGGAAGACTATAAGATAGCACACCGAGACTGATTGATGTATTGATATATTAGTTGTTTTAATTACGTAAATTAGTATTGTATTTTAATTCTTGAATTTTATCGTTAGAATTTTTATGTTGTGAGCCGCCCTGAGCCCGCTTTGGTGGGGTAGGGCGGGATATAAATCAAATCAAACAAATAAATAAAATTGATAGGTAAGGAGCTCCACTGGACCTCACTAATTAGTGAAGGTGAGCCCTTTTCCCTCACCGCAGCGCACCCTACCTCCTCACCCATAGTTCCTTTTTGGGTAATGGGGCTTCTGGTTGCTCTTGTGGTGGTGGGGCGGGGGGGGGGGGGGGAGAGCAAAGAAGCCCTAGTGCTGGAAAGGCAAGCAGGAGAACGTGGCTGTAGAGTTCCCTCACCCAGAGCCCCCTTTTCCCTGTCCACAGCCCATCCTCCATCTCGAGAAAAAGACAGAAAAAATGTGCCTCCTTCACATCAAGTCTGGGCGTGAGTAAACCTGGGTGTTCCGAGTAGGATTTTTTTGACCTTCGTAAAAGGATTACCTGCCATTGGCTTGACTTCCGGACAAATCGATGAACCTCTGCCTGACCTGCCTAATGGTGGAAGTAAAATAAAAATGTGTTTTATTTTTGGGCTACCTATCCTGTAACTCTTGTTGAAGGAACACTGAAAGACTAACCCTTGCTGAAGCCTGCCGGTGAAACACACAGCGAGTTTTTAGCTAAGTTAATCAAATAAATAAATAAATAAATAAATAAATTTTTTTTTTTACTTTTATTGCACCATCAGCCTCGGCCTTATAGCGTGCTCGGAGCACACGAAAGCTTACGTTGCGAATAAAACTTTGTTGGCCTTAAAGGTGCCACTCGACTCCTGCTTTGTTCTACTGCTTCGGACCAACACGGCTGCCCGCTTGGAGCTCTCTTTTGACCTCTTAGTCACTGATGCCGGCCTTTGATTTCTCCCTCTGCCTGCTTCTAAGACATCACCATATTATTCATTTACTGTTATTTATTCAAAGCACCTTTATTTATTCAAATTGCCGAGCAGTCGGGTTAGAAAGGATAAAAGGAGGTACTTCTTCACCCAAAGGGTGATTAACAGGTGGAATTCACTGCCACAGGAGGTGGTGGCGGCTACAAGCATAGCCAGCTTCAAGAGGGGGTTAGATAAAAATATGGAGCAGAGGTCCATCAGTGGCTATTAGCCACAGTGTGTATATATATGTGTGTGTATATATATAAATTTTTGGCCACTGTGTAATACAGAAAGTTGGACTGGATGGGCCACTGGCCTGATCCAACAGGGCTTCTCTTATGTTCTTAGTGACACAGAGTGCTGGACTGGATGGGCCACTGGCCTGATCCAACATGGCTTCTCTTATGTTCTTATGTGACACAGAGTGCTGGACTGGATGGGCCACTGGCCTGATCCAACAGGGGTTCTCTTATGTTCTTCTGTGACACAGAGTGTTGGACTGGATGGGCCATTGGCCTGATCCAACAGGGCTTCTCTTATGTGACACAGAGTGTTGGACTGGATGAGCCATTGGCCTGATCCAACAGGGCTTCTCTTATGTTCTTATGTGACACAGAGTGTTGGACTGGATGGGCCATTGGCCTGATCCAACAGGGCTTCTCTTATGTTCTTCTGTGACACAGAGTGTTGGACTGGATGGGCCATTGGCCTGATCCAACAGGGCTTCTCTTATGTTCTTATGTGACACAGAGTGTTGGACTGGAGGGGCCACTGGCCTGATCCAACAGGGCTTCTCTTATGTTCTTATGTGACACAGAGTGTTGGACTGGAGGGGCCATTGGCCTGATCCAACAGGGCTTCTCTTATGTTCTTATGTGACACAGAGTGTTGAACTGGATGGGCCATTGGCCTGATCCAACAGGGGTTCTCTTATGTTCTTATGTTCACCAACTGACCCCCTTTCTTCCTTGCAGAGCTCAAGGCAACTTACAAACAGGGATAAAAGTGCATAAAATAAAATCTAAAAGATAAAACAACAACCCCCCCAAATTAAAATTTCTACTTAGGACTGCTAGCAAACTTAATAACATTGTCTTCCACTGCCTCCTAAATATTGAGAGCGAGGGGGGTTGAGTGTAACTTGCTGGGGACATTGTTCCAGCATTATGGGGCTGCCACTGAAAAGGGCCCCCCCCTGTATACCCGGTGAATAAGTTTCTTTGATTGACAGCAGGGCTGTGACCCCGAAGGCGCCCACGGAGACCCTAGTGTGAAGCCGGTCCACCCCCCCTCGCCCCACACTCACCGAATCTTTTTTACGAGAGCGCTCCTTCTTCATTTTGCCCCCCGCGGCCCTGATGCTGACTCTGTTCTCTCCTCCGAGGTAACCTCTGCAATTGGCAGAGCCGCAGAAACACTTCTGAGCTTCTTTCCTGTTTGAATAGAGACTCATCAGCACGGGGAAGGTGGAAGGCAGATCATTTTTGTAACGTAAGGCACAGCAAAGAAACACGTGCTTTATTGAAATTTTATTTTGCATCTGGGAGAAATAGCTTAGTAGAGTCTTGCAAGTTCTATGCCTAGATCTGCCCCTGAACATATGAAGCTGTCTTATACTGAATCAGACCCTCGGTCCATCAAAGTCAGTATTGTCTTCTCAGACTGGCAGTGGCTCTCCAGGGTCTCAAGCTGAGGTTTTTCACGCCTATTTGCCTGGACCCTTTTTTGGAGATGCCGGGGATTGAACCTAAGACCTTCTGCTTCCCAAGCAGATGCTCTACCACTGAGCCACTGTCCCTCCCCTGAGCCGCTGTCCCTCCCCCTGGTTGCTTAGCTGTTACCCAAGTTATCTGCAACTGGCCCCTGAAAATTCCTTTTATTTTTACCACCCGCATTTTTCAACAGGGTGGAAACTTGCTGTCATTAACAGTGGGAGGGGGCCAGTGGCTTAGTGGCAGAGCACCTGCAGAAGGTCCCAGGTTCAATCCCCGGCATCTCCGGTTAAAAGGACCAGGCAGGAGGTGATGCGAGAGACCTCAAGCTGAGGCCCTGGAGAGCTGTTGCCCATCTAAGAACACTGACCCAGATGGAAGGATGCAGTAAAAGGCGGCTCCATGTGTTCATGTGACATCAGCAGCAGCTCCAACACTGCCCTCAAGGTTAAATCCCCCAGTAATGAGCAAAGAGCTCCTTGGCACAGAGTGGTAAAGCTGCAGTACTGCAGTCCTAGGCTCTGCTCATGACCTGAGTTCGATCCCGGTAGAAGCTGGATTCAGGTAGCTGGCTCAAGGTTGACTTGGCCTTCCATCCTTCTGAGGTCGGTCAAATGAGTCCTCAGCTTGCTGGGGGGAAAGTGTAGATGACTGGGGAAGGCAATGGCAAACCACCCCGTAAGAAGTCTGCCATGAAAACGTTGTGAAAGTAACGTCACCCCAGAGTCAGAAACAACAGGTGCTTGAAGAAGATGATTTTGGATTTATATCCCGCCCTATACTCTGAATGTCAGAGCGGTCACAATCTCCTCTACCTCCCCACCCCCCACAACAAACAGGTTGTGAGGTAGGTGGGGCTGAAAGTGCTTTTACAGCTGCTGCCCTTTCATATCCTGTTTCCCTGAAAATAAGACCTACCCAAAAAATAAGCCCTAGCAGGATTTCTATGCATTTGTTAAATATAAGCCCTACCCCGATAATAAGACCTAGTGATGGGCGTCGCAAAAAATTCAGGATGGAATTCCGGGTCTGGAGAGGTATGGCAGTGTTCCAGAAGATGACTTAACTGTATTTGAATAAATGTAGATTGTTGTATCATACTTAATAAAAAATAAGACATTCCCTGAAAATAAGCCCTAATGTGTCTTCTTGAGAAAAAACAAATATGGGACAGTGTCTTATTTTTGGGGAAACACGGTAGCTTCTATGAAAGCTCTGGCTGACCAAAGGCCACCTCAGCAGGTGCAAGTGGAGGAGTGGGGTATCAAACCCGGTTCTCCCAGATAAGAGTCCGTGCACTTAACCACTACACCAAACTGGCTCTCTATTAGAGCTATGGCTGACCCAAGGCCATTCCAGCAGGTGCAAGTGGAGGAGTGGGGAATCAAACCCGGTTTTCCCAGATAAGAGTCTGTGCACTTAACCACTACACCAAACTGGCTCTCTATTAGAGCTCTGGCTGACACAAGGCCATTGTAGCAGCTGCAAGTGGAGGAGTGGGGAATCAAACCCGGTTCTCCCAGATAAGAGTCCGTGCACTTAACCACTACACCAAACTGGCTCTCTATTAGAGCTATGGCTGACCCAAGGCCATTCCAGCAGGTGCAAGTGGAGGAGTGGGGAATCAAACCCGGTTCTCCCAGATAAGGGTCCGTGCACTTAACCACTACACCAAACTGGCTCTCTATTAGAGCTATAGCTGACCCAAGGCCATTCCAGCAGCTTCGGAGTGGAGGGCGGGATATAAATCCAATATCTTCATCTACCTCACAGGGTGTCTGTTGTGGGAGGGGGAAGGTAAAGGAGATTCTGAGCCCCTCTGAGATTCTTCGGAGTGGAGGGCGGGATATAAATCCAATATCTTCATCTAGCTCACAGGGTGTCTGTTGTGGGGGAGGAAGGTAAAGGAGATTGTGAGCCACTCTGAGACTCTTCGGAGTGGAGGGTGGGACATAAATCCAATATCATCATCATCTTCTTCTTTAGAAAGACGGCTTTTTTTCATCAGCTACTTGCTGCTGTTCCGTGAATTTTTGATCGTTTCACTTTTATGGTATTTTACTGTTTTAATTCTTTTCCATTACTTTAATGCCACATGCATCGTTTTAAACTAGATGAACGTGGCGATAAAATTAGGACGCAGAACTCTTCTTCAGGGCTTTTTAAAAAGCGGGAACGTACAGGAACGCAGTCCCAGTTGGCTTGGCATCAGGGGGTGTGGCCTAATATGCAAATGAGTTCCTGCTGGGCTTTTCCCTACCAAAACGGCAACCCACCTGAAAAGATGAACCAGAAATAACTCCCCTGAAAAACGAAACCATTGTTTAGTCCAGGGGTGGCCAAACTGTGGCTCTTTCACACCTACCGTGTGACCTTGAAGTCACCCCGCCCCCTTTGGCTGGCTTGAAGAGGGCATTTGTCTCTTTAAATCACTTTTCCACGCCAAGCCAGCTAGAGGCTTGGAGAAAGTTAAAAGTTGCTTTCTTTCCACTTCTCCCTTCCCCTCCCTTCTATTTGCCTGCCTTCCTGCCTTGCGGCTCTCAAGCATACAGCATTTATTCTATGCCGTTCTGACGTTAAGCAAGTTTGGCCACCCCTGGTTTAGTCTCACATGCACAGAAGCAGACGCTGCTCAGGAGTGTATTCAATCGAAGTACTATTCAGACAACCGAAGACCTAGTACACTTCCTGCATACGGGAAAGCCCAGATTTCTCCATTTATTTATTTAGAAAGGAAGCACTTGATTCTCTTAAGAGGCTGGAAGAAGCTTCCAACCCCCTCCAAACAATGTCAACAACTATTTAGAATTAACGCAATGTACGTCTCTATTAAATAAAGCAGGGGTGGCCAACGGTAGCTCTCCAGATGTTTTTTTGCCTACAACTCCCATCAGCCCCAGCCATTGGCCATGCTGGCTGGGCCTGATGGGAGTTGTAGGCAAAAAACCATCTGGAGAGCTACCATTGGCCACCTCTGAAATACAGGATTTTCAGGGCATAAGCTTTTACCCCCTCCCCCAAAAAAATCTTGTTGGTTTCTCAGGTGCTATTGGCCTACTGCAGACCAACACGGTTACCCTCCTAAACTACAAGAGAATGAAGCAATTCATCGACGGCAAGCACATACCCATATCTCTGGAACTGGTAGTCGAACGTCAGCTCTGAGCCTGAGGGTACCAATTTGGTGGTGAAAAAGCCAACTCTCAGCTGTCCATTTACAGTCCACTAATGTAGGAGAGAGCAAAATGAAAATTATGCTTAGTACACCAACCGCAGTATCCAGAGGAGTTAGCTGGACTGGACTCTTTACAATTAAAAAAAACTAAGAAGACACAGTGAAAAATATGGATGACAATTGGTGTGCCCTCTAAGATGAGTTAGCGTGAGCCGGCTCACAGATTTTTAGCCTCCAGTTCACCGCTTTTTGTCTTCACTCAGGAAGGATGACCCCAGAGCACCATTATTGATGCAGCAGCTCAATTATTTAATGCCAGCAGCTCACAAAGTAGATTTTTTGCACACTAGACTCTGCGGCTTAGAGGGAAACATTGAGAGCAATCTGTCTTAAGATCGTTCTAGGATATTCCCTTTAAATAAGGATTTTTAGCTTTTCTCAGCTTCTCTTTTTAGCTTTGAGATGTTATCCATGTTGTGGTTAGGCAGAGAAAACAGATTTCCTGGTTCTTATTTGGGGAAGGGGGAAGCTTTTACCCATGTTCCTGGTTAGGAGTCATTCCATCTGTTGTGGCCAGCGCTGGAGTCACTAAGATCAAAGGAGAAGTGCTGTTTGGGATTTCCACTCCCAGCTCTTCTGCATGCGGCTGGAAGTCTTAAGCTAAATGGCTGCAATACAGCTTGTTAGCTGCTGAAGAAATCGAAGACTTCTTTGCTTTCGATTCCTGTTCTGAGTTCCGCTCCAACTTTATCACGCAAAGATTTAAAACCTTATGCTACAATAAAATCTGCTAAGCCTTAACGATGCTCCCGGACTCTTTGCTATTTAAC